>NW_027507791.1:25930306-26530306 GCF_037356315.1 Lithobates pipiens
GGATAATGGAGGAGGAATGATGGAGGGATAATGGAGGGGGAAGGATGGAGGGATAATGTAGGAGGATGGATGGAGTAGGAAGGATGGAGGGATTACGGAGGAAGAAGGATGGAGGGATAATGGAGGAGGAAGGATGGAGGGATTATGGTGGAAGAATGATGGAGGAATAACGGAGAAGGAAGGACAGAGGAGGAAGAATGGAGGGATAATGGAGGAGGAATGACGGAGGGATAACGGAGGAGGAAGGATGGAGGGATAACGTAGGAGGATGGATGGAGGGATAATGTAGGAGGATGGATGGTGTAGGAAGAATGGAGGGATAATGGAGGAGGAAGGATGGAGGGATAATGGAGGAGGAAGGATGGAGGGATAATGGAGGAGGAAGAAGGATGGAGGGATAACGGAGGAGGAAGGATGGTGGGATAATGGAGGAGGAATGATGGAGGGATAACGGAGGAGGAAGGATGGAGGTATAATTGAGGGGGAAGGATGGAGGGATAATGTAGGAGGAATGACGAGGGATAATGTAGGAGGATGAATGGAGTAGGAAGGATGGAGGGATAATGGAGGAGGAAGGATGGAGGGATAATGGAGAAGGAAGGACAGAGGAGGAAGGATGGAGGGATAATGGAGGAGGAAGGATGGAGGGATAATGGAGGGGGAAGGATGGAGGGATAATGGAGGAGGAAGGATGGAGGGATAATGGAGGAGGAAGGATGGAGGGATAATGGAGAGGGAAGGACGGAGGAATAATGGAGGAGGAATGACGGAGGGATAATGGAAGGGGAAGGATGGAGGGATAATGTAGGAGGATGAATGGAGTAGGAAGGATGGAGGGATAATGGAGGAGGAAGGATGGAGGGATAACGGAGAAGGAAGGACAGAGGAGGAAGGATGGAGGGAAATGGAGGAGGAAGGATGGAGGGATAATGGAGGAGGAAGGATGGAGGGATAATGGAGGAGGAATGACGGAGGGATACCGGAGGAGGAAGGATGGAGGGATAACAGAGGAGGAAGGATGGAGGGATAATGGAGGAGAAATGACGGAGGGATAACGGAGGAGGAAGGATGGAGGGATAATGGAGGAGGAATGGGGAGGGCTAATGGAGGAGGAATGACGGAGGGATAATGGAGGAGGAAGGATGGAGGAGGAATGACGGAAGGATAATGGAGGGGGAAGGTTGGAGAGATAATGGACTGGGAAGGATGGAGGGATAATGGAGGGGGAAGGATGGAGGGATAATGGAGGGGGAAGGATGGAGGGATAATGGAGGGGGAAGGATGGAGGGATAATGGACTGGGAAGGATGGAGGGATAATGGAGGGGGAAGGATGGAGGGATAATGGAGAGGGAAGGATGGAGGGATAATGGAGTGGGAAGGATGGAGGGATAATGGAGGGGGAAGGATGGAGGGATAATGGAGAGGGAAGGATGGAGGGATAATGGAGTGGGAAGGATGGAGGGATAATGGAGGGGGAAGGATGGAATGATAATGGAGAGGGAAGGATGGAGGAATAACGGAGAGGGAAGAATAGAGGGATAACGGAGGGGGAAGGATGGAGGGATAATGGAGTTGGAAGGATGAAGGGATAATGGAGTTGGAAGGATGGAGGGATAACGGAGAGGGAAGGATGGAGGGATAATGGAGGGGAAGAATGGAGGGATAATGGAGAGGGAAGGATGGAGGGATAGCGGAGGAGGAATGACGGAGGGATAATGGAGGGCGAAGGATGGAGGGATAATGTAGGAGGAAGGGTGGAGGGATAATGGAGGGGGAAGGATGGAGGGATAATGGAGTGGAAGGATGGATGGATAATGGAGGAGGAAGGATGGAGGGATAATGGAGGAGGAAGGACGGAGGGATAATGGAGGAGGAAGGATGGAGGGATAATGGAGGGGGAAGGATGGAGGGATAATGGAGGAGGAAGGATGGAGGGATAATGGAGGAGGGAATGACCGGAGGGATAATGGAGGAGGAAGGATGGAGGGATAATGGAGGAGGAAGGATGGAGGGATAATGGAGGAGGAATGACGGAGGGAAAATGGAGGAGGAATGACGGAGGGATAATGGAGGAGGAATGACGGAGGAATAATGGAGGAGGAATGACGGAGGGATAACGGAGGAGGAAGGATGGAGGAGGAATGACCGAAGGATAATGGAGGGGAAGGTTGGAGGGAAAATGGAGGGGGAAGGATGGAGGGATAATGGAGAGGGAAGGATGGAGGGATAATGGAGGAGGAATGACGGAGGGATAATGGAGGGGGAAGGATGGAGGATAATGGAGGGGGAAGGATGGAGGGATAATGGAGGGGAAGGATGGAGGGATAATGGAGAGGGAAGGATGGAGGGATAATGGAGTGGGAAGGATGGAGGGATAATGGAGGGGGAAGGATGGAGGGATAATGGAGAGGGAAGGATGGAGGGATAATGGAGGAGAAAATAGAGGGATAACGGAGGGGGAAGGATGGAGGGATAATGGAGTTGGAAGGATGGAGGGATAACGGAGAGGGAAGGATGGAGGGATAACGGAGGGAGGATGGAGGGATAATGGATGGGGGAAGAATGGAGGGATAACTGGAGAGGGAAGGATGGAGGGATAACGGAGGAGGAATGACGGAGGGATAATGGAGGGGAAGGACGGAGGGAAAATGGAGGAGGGAAAGGATGGAGGGATAATGTAGGAGGAAGGATGGAGGGATAATGGAGGGGGAAGGATGGAGGGATAATGGAGTTGGAAGGATGGAGGGATAATGGAGGAGGAAGGATGGAGGGATAATGGAGGAGGAAGGACGGAGGGATAATGGAGGAGGAAGGACGGAGGGATAATGGAGGGGGAAGGGACGGAGGGATAACGGTGGAGGAATGACGGAGGGATAATGGAGGAGGAAGGACGGAGGGATAATGGAGGAGGAAGGACGGAGGGATAATGGAGGGGGAAGGACGGAGGGATAACGGTGGAGGAAGGACGGAGGGATAACGGTGGGGGAGGGACGGAGGGATAACGGTGGAGGAAGGACGGAGGGATAACGGTGGAGGATGACGGAGGGATAATGGAGGAGGAATGACGGAGGGATACGGAGGAGGAAGGACGGAGGGATAACGGTGGAGGAAGGACGGAGGGATAATGGAGGGGGAAGGATAGAGGGATAATGGAGGGGGAAGGACGGAGGGATAATGGAGGGGGAAGGTTGGAGGGATAACAGAGGAGGAAGGATGGATGGATAATGGAGGGGGAAGGATTGAGGGATAATGGAGAGGGAATGACGGAGGGATAATGGAGGAGGAAGGGATGGAGGGATAATGGAGGGGGAAGGATGGAGGGACAATGGAGAGGGAAGGATGGAGGGATAATAGAGGTGGAAGGATGGAGGGATAATGGAGGGGGAAGATGGAGGGATAACAGAGGAGGAAGGATGGAGGGATAACGGAGGAGGAAGGATGGAGGGATAATGGAGAGGGAAGGATGGAGGCATAACAGAGGGGGAAGGATGGAGGGATAATGGAGTTGGAAGGATGGAGGGATAATGGAGGGGGAAGAATGGAGGGATAATGGAGGAGGAAGTGCGGAGGGATAATGGAGGAGGAAGGATGGAGGGATAATGGAGTTGGAAGGATGGAGGGATAATGGAGGGGGAAGGATGGAGGGATAATGGAGAGGGAAGGATGGAGGGATAATGGAGAGGGAAGGATGGAGGGATAATGGAGGGGGAAGGATGGAGGGATAATAGAGAGGGAAGGCTGGAGGGATAATGGAGAGGGAAGGATGGAGGGATAACGGAGGAGGAAGGATGGAGGGATAATGGAGAGGGAAGGATGGAGGGATAATGGAGTTGGAAGGATGGAGGGATAATGGAGGGGGAAGGATGGAGGGATAATGGAGAGGGAAGGATGGAGGGATAATGGAGAGGGAAGGATGGAGGGATAACGGAGGAGGAATGAGGGAGGGATAATGTAGGAGGAAGGATAGAGGGATAATGGAGGGGGAAGGATGGAGGGAAAATGTAGGAGGAAGGATGGAGGGATAAAGTAGGAGGAAGGATAGAGGGATAATGGAGGGGAAAGGATGGAGGGATCATGGAGAGGGAAGGATGGAGGGATAATGGAGGTGGAAGGATGGAGGGATAATGGAGGGGGAAGGATGGAGGGATAATGGAGGGGGAAGGATGGAGGGATAATGTAGGAGGAAGGATGGAGGGATAATGTAGGAGGAAGGATAGAGGGATAATGGAGGGGAAAGGATGGAGGGATAATGGAGTTGGAAGGATGGAGGGATAATGGAGGGGGAAGGATGGAGGGATAATGTAGGAGGAAGGATAGAGGGAGAATGTAGGAGGAAGGATAGAGGGATAATGGAGGGGAAGGATGGAGAGATAATGTAGGAGGAAGGACGGAGGGATAACGGTGGAGGAAGGACGGAGGGATAATGGAGGAGGAAGGACGGAGGGATAATGGAGGGGGAAGGATGGAGGGATAATGGAGGAGGAAGGACGGAGGGATAATGGAGGATGAAGGACGGAGGGATAATGGAGGGGGAAGGATGGAGGGATAATGGTGGAGGAAGGACGGAGGGATAATGGAGGGTGAAGGATGGAGGGATAATGGAGGGGGAAGGACGGAGGGATAACGGTGGAGGAATGACGGAGGGATAATGGAAAGGGAAGGATGGAGGGATAATGGAGGGGGAAGGATGGAGGGATAGTGGAGAGGGAAGGATGGAGGGATAATGGAGGGGGAAGGACGGAGGGATAACGGTGGAGGAAGGACGGAGGGATAACGGTGGAGGAAGGACGGAGGAATAACGGTGGAGGAAGGATGGGAGGGATAACGGTGGAGGAAGGACGGAGGGATGATGGAGGGGGAAGGATGGAGGGATAACGGTGGAGGAAGGATGGAGGGATAACGGAGGAGGAAGGCGGAGGGATAATGGAGGAGGAAGGACGGAGGGATAATGGAGGGGGAAGGATGGAGGGATAATGGAGGGGGAAGGATGGAGGGATAATGGTGGAGGAAGGACGGAGGGATAATGGAGAGGGAAGGATGGAGGGATAACAGAGGGGGAAAGATGGAGGGATAATGGAGTTGGAAGGATGGAGGGATAATGGAGAGGGAAGGATGGAGGATAACGGTGGAGGAAGGACGGAGGGATAATGGAGGGGAAGGACGGAGGGATAACGGTGGAGGAAGGACGGAGGGATAATGGAGGAGGAAGGACGGAGGGATAATGGAGGGGGAAGGATGGAGGGATAATGGTGGGGGAAGGACGGAGGGATAACGGTGGGGGAAGGACGGAGGGATAATGGAGGGGAAGGATGGAGGGATAATGGTGGAGGAAGGACGGAGGGATAACGGTGGAGGAAGGACGGAGGGATAACAGTGGGGGAAGGACAGAGGGATAACGGTGGGGGAAGGACGGAGGGATAATGGAGGAGGAGGACGGAGGGATAATGGAGGGGGAAGGATGGAGGGATAACGGTGGAGGAAGGACGGAGGGATAACGGTGGAGGAGGGACGGAGGGATAACGGTGGGGGAGGGACGGAGGGATAAAGGTGGAGGAAGGACGGAGGGATAACGGTGGAGGAAGGACGGAGGGATAACGGAGGGGGAAGGACGGAGGGATAGTGGAGGAGGAAGGACGGAGGGATAACGGTGGAGGAAGGACGGAGGGATAACAGTGGGGGAAGGACGGAGGGATAACGGTGGGGGAAGGACGGAGGGATAATTGAGGGGGAAGGACGGAGGGATAATGGAGGGGGAAGGACGGAGGGATAACGGTGGAGGAATGACGGAGGGATAATGGAAAGGGAAGGATGGAGGGATAATGGAGGGGGAAGGACGGAGGGATAACGGTGGAGGAATGACGGAGGGATAATGGAAAGGGAAGGATGGAGGGATAATGGAGGGGGAAGGATGGAGGGATAGTGGAGAGGGAAGGATGGAGGGATAATGGAGGGGGAAGGACGGAAGGATAACGGTGGAGGAATGACGGAGGGATAATGGAAAGGGAAGGATGGAGGGATAACGGTGAAGGAAGGACGGAGGGATGATGGAGGGGGAAGGATGGAGGGATAACGGTGGAGGAAGGATGGAGGGATAACGGAGGAGGAAGGACGGAGGGATAATGGAGGAGTAAGGACGGAGGGATAATGGAGGGGGAAGGATGGAGGGATAATGGAGGGGGAAGGATGGAGGGATAATGGTGGAGGAAGGACGGAGGGATAATGGAGAGGGAAGGATCGAGGATAACAGAGGGGGAAAGATGGAGGGATAATGGAGTTGGAAGGATGGAGGGATAATGAAGTGGGAAGGATGGAGGGATAATGGAGAGGGAAGGATGGAGGGATAACGGTGGAGGAAGGATGGAGGGATAATGGAGGGGGAAGGACGGAGGGATAACGGTGGAGGAAGGACGGAGGGATAATGGAGGAGGAAGGACGGAGGGATAATGGAGGGGGAAGGATGGAGGGATAATGGTGGGGGAAGGACGGAGGGATAACGGTGGGGGAAGGACGGAGGGATAATGGAGGGGGAAGGATGGAGGGATAATGGTGGGGGAAGGACGGAGGGATAACGGTGGGGGAAGGACGGAGGGATAATGGAGGGGGAAGGATGGAGGGATAACGGTGGAGGAAGGACGGAGGGATAACGGTGGAGGAAGGACGGAGGGATAACGGTGGAGGAAGGATGGAGGGATAATGGAGAGGGAAGGATGGAGGGATAATGGAGGAGGAAGGACGGAGGGATAATGGAGAGGGGAGGGATGGAGGGATAATGGAGGGGGAATGATGGAGGGATAACGGGAGGAGGAAGGACGGAGGGATAATGGAGAGGGAAGGATGGAGGAATAATGGAGAGGGAAGGATGGAGGGATAATGGAGGAGGAAGGATGGAGGGATAATGGAGGGGGAAGGATGGAGGGATAACGGTGGAGGAAGGCGGAGGGATAATGGAGGGGTAAGGACAGGAGGGATAATGGTGGGGGAAGGACGGAGGGATAACGGTGGAGGAAGGACGGATGGATAACGGTGGAGGAAGGACAGAGGGATAAGGGAGGAGGAAGGACGGAGGGATAATGGAGAGGGAAGGATGGAGGGATAACGGTGGAGGAAGGACGGAGGGATAATGGAGGGGGAAGGATGGAGGGATAATGGAGAGGGAAGGATGGAGGGATAATGGAGGAGGAAGGACGGAGGGATAATGGAGGGGGAAGGATGGAGGGATACGGTGGAGGAAGGACGGAGGGATAACGGTGGAGGAAGGACAAAGGGATAATGGAGGAGGAAGGACGGAGGGATCACCGGTGGAGGGAGGACGGAGGGATAACAGTGGGGGAAGGACGGAGGATAACGGTGGGGGAAGGACGGAGGGATAATGGAGGAGGAAGGACGGAGGGATAATGGAGGGGGAAGGATGGAGGGATAACGGTGGAGGAAGGAGGGAGGGATAACGGTGGAGGAAGGACGGATAGATAACGGTGGGGGAGGGACGGAGGGATAACGGTGGAGGAAGGACGGAGGGATAACGGTGGAGGAAGGACGGAGGGATAACGGAGGGGAAGGACGGAGGGATAGTGGAGGAGGAAGGACGGAGGGATAACGGTGGAGGAAGGACGGAGGGATAACAGTGGGGGAAGGACGGAGGGATAACGGTGGGGGAAGGACGGAGGGATAATGGAGGGGGAAGGACGGAGGGATAATGGAGGGGGAAGGACGGAGGGATAACGGTGGAGGAAGGACGGAGGAGGAATGACGGAGGGATAATGGAGAGGGAAGGATGGAGGGATAATGGAGGAGGAAGGATGGAGGGATAACGGAGGAGGAAGGACGGAGGGATAATGGGAGGGGGAAGGACGGAGGGATAACGGTGGAGGAAGGACGGAGGGATAATGGAGGGGGAAGGACGGAGGGATAACGGTGGGGGAAGGACGGAGGGATAACGGTGGAGGAAGGACGGAGGGATAGCGGTGGAGGAAGGACGGAGGGATAACGGTGGAGGAAGGACGGAGGGATAACGGTGGAGGAAGGACGGAGGGATAACGGTGGGGGAAGGACGGAGGGATAACGGTGGAGGAAGGACGGAGGGATAACGGTGGGGGAGGGACGGAGGGATAACGGTGGAGGAAGGACGGAGGGATAACCGTGGAGGAAGGACGGAGGGATAACGGAGGGGGAAGGACGGAGGGTAAGCGGTGGAGGAAGGACGGAGGGATAACGGTGGAGGAAGGACAGAGGGATAGCGGTGGAGGAAGGACGGAGGGATAACGGTGGGGGAGGGACGGAGGGATAACGGTGGAGGAAGGACGGAGGGATAACCGTGGAGGAAGGACGGAGGGATAACGGTGGAGGAAGGACGGAGGGATAACGGTGGGGGAGGGACGGAGGGATAACGGTGGAGAAAGGACGGAGGGATAACGGTGGAGGAAGGACGGAGGGATAACGGAGGGGGAAGGACGGAGGGATAATGGAGGAGGAAGGACGGAGGGATAACGGTGGAGGAAGGACGGAGGGATAACAGTGGGGGAAGGACGGAGGGATAACGGTGGGGGAAGGACGGAGGGATAATGGAGAGGGAAGGATGGAGGGATAATGGAGGAGGAAGGATGGAGGGATAACGGAGGAGGAAGGACGGAGGGATAATGGAGGGGGAAGGACGGAGGGATAACGGTGGGGGAAGGACGGAGGGATAACGGTGGAGGAAGGACGGAGGGATAGCGGTGGAGAAAGGACGGAGGGATAACGGTGGAGGAAGGACGGAGGGATAACGGAGGGGAAGGACGGAGGGATAATGGAGGAGGAAGGACGGAGGGATAACGGTGCAGGAAGGACGGAGGGATAACGGTGGGGGAAGGACCGAGGGATAATGGAGAGGGAAGGATGGAGGGTTAATGGAGGAGGAAGGATGGAGGGATAACGGAGGAGGAAGGACGGAGGGATAATGGAGGGGGAAGGACGGAGGGATAATGGAGGGGGAAGGACGGAGGGATAACGGTGGGGGAAGGACGGAGGGATAACGGTGGAGGAAGGACGGAGGGATAGCGGTGGAGGAAGGACGGAGGGATAACGGTGGAGGAAGGACGAAGGGATAATGGAGGGGGAAGGACGGAGGGATAATGGTGGAGGAAGGACGGAGGGATAATGGAGGGGGAAGGACGGAGGGATAACGGTGGAGGAAGTACGGAGGGATAATGGAGGGGGAAGGACGGAGGGATAACGGAGGGGGAAGGAAGGAGGGATAATGGAGGGGGAAGGACGGAGGGATAACGGAGAGGGAAGGACAGAGGGATAATGGAGGGGGAAGGACGGAGGGATAACGGTGGAGGAAGGACGTGGGGGATAATGGAGGGGGAAGGACGAAGGGATAATGGAGGGGGAAGGACGGAGGGATAATGGAGGAGGAAGGACGGAGGGATAACGGTGGAGAAAGTACGGAGGGATAATGGAGGGGGAAGGACGGAGGGATAACGGTGGAGGAAGGACGGAGGGATAATGGAGGGGGAAGGACGGAGGGATATCGGTGGAGGAAGTACGGAGGGATAATGGAGGGGGAAGGACGGAGGGATAACGGAGGGGGAAGGACGGAGGGATAATGGAGGGGGAAGGACGGAGGGATAACGGAGAGGGAAGGAACTGAGGGATAATGGAGGGGGAAGGACGGAGGGATAACGGTGGAGGAAGGACGTGGGGGATAATGGAGGGGGAAGGACGAAGGGATAATGGAGGGGGAAGGACGAAGGGATAACGGTGGAGGAAGTACGGAGGGATAATGGAGGGGGAAGGACGGAGGGATAACGGTGGAGGAAGTACGGAGGGATAACGGAGAGGGAAGGAACTGATGGATAATGGAGGGGGAAGGACGGAGGGATAACGGTGGAGGAAGGACGTGGGGGATAATGGAGGGGGAAGGACGAAGGGATAATGGAGGGGGAAGGACGGAGGGATAACGGTGGAGGAAGTACGGAGGGATAATGGAGGGGGAAGGACGGAGGGATAACGGTGGAGGAAGTACGGAGGGATAATGGAGGGGGAAGGACGGAGGGATAATGGAGGGGGAAGGATGGATGGATAATGGAGGGGGAAGGACGGAGGGATAATGGAGGGGGAAGGATGGAGGGATAATGGAGGGGGAAGGACGGAGGGATAACGGTGGAGGAAGTACGGAGGGATAATGGAGGGGGAAGGACGGAGGGATAACGGTGGAGGAAGTACGGAGGGATAAT
The DNA here is from genome assembly GCF_037356315.1 of Lithobates pipiens. Classification (NCBI taxonomy): domain Eukaryota; kingdom Metazoa; phylum Chordata; class Amphibia; order Anura; family Ranidae; genus Lithobates; species Lithobates pipiens. Next base: position 25,940,522 of record NW_027507791.1, read on the forward strand.
GGAGGGGGAAGGACGGAGGGATAATGGAGGGGGAAGGATGGAGGGATAATGGAGGGGGAAGGACGGAGGGATAGCGGTGGAGGAAGTACGGAGGGATAATGGAGGGGGAAGGACGGAGGGATAATGGAGGGGGAAGGATGGATGGATAATGGAGGGGGAAGGACGGAGGGATAATGGAGGGGGAAGGACGGAGGGATAACGGTGGAGGAAGTACGGAGGGATAATGGAGGGGGAAGGACGGAGGGATAACAGTGGAGGAAGGACGGAGGGATAATGGAGGGGGAAGGACGGAGGGATAACGGTGGGGGAAGGACGGAGGGATAACGGTGGAGGAAGGACGGAGGGATAGCGGTGGAGGAAGGACGGAGGGATAACGGTGGAGGAAGGACGGAGGGATAGCGATGGAGGAAGGACGGAGGGATAACGGTGGAGGAAGGACGGAGGAGGAATGACGGAGGGATAATGGAGAGGGAAGGATGGAGGGATAATGGAGGAGGAAGGATGGAGGGATAACGGAGGAGGAAGGACGGAGGGATAATGGAGGGGGAAGGACGGAGGGATAACGGTGGAGGAAGGACGGAGGGATAATGGAGGGGGAAGGACGGAGGGATAACGGTGGGGGAAGGACGGAGGGATAACGGTGGAGGAAGGACGGAGGGATAACGGTGGAGGAAGGACGGAGGGATAACGGTGGAGGAAGGACGGAGGGATAACGGTGGGGGAAGGACGGAGGGATAACGGTGGAGGAAGGACGGAGGGATAACGGTGGGGGAGGGACGGAGGGATAACGGTGGAGGAAGGACGGAGGGATAACCGTGGAGGAAGGACGGAGGGATAACGGAGGGGGAAGGACGGAGGGTTAGCGGTGGAGGAAGGACGGAGGGATAATGGAGGGGGAAGGATGGAGGGATAATGGAGAGGGAAGGATGGAGGGATAATGGAGGAGGAAGGACGGAGGGATAATGGAGGGGGAAGGATGGAGGGATAACGGTGGAGGAAGGACGGAGGGATAACGGTGGAGGAAGGACAGAGGGATAATGGAGGAGGAAGGACGGAGGGATAACGGTGGAGGGAGGACGGAGGGATAACAGTGGGGGAAGGACGGAGGGATAACGGTGGGGGAAGGACGGAGGGATAATGGAGGAGGAAGGACGGAGGGATAATGGAGGGGGAAGGATGGAGGGATAACGGTGGAGGAAGGAGGGAGGGATAACGGTGGAGGAAGGACGGATAGATAACGGTGGGGGAGGGACGGAGGGATAACGGTGGAGGAAGGACGGAGGGATAACGGTGGAGGAAGGACGGAGGGATAACGGAGGGGGAAGGACGGAGGGATAGTGGAGGAGGAAGGACGGAGGGATAACGGTGGAGGAAGGACGGAGGGATAACAGTGGGGGAAGGACGGAGGGATAACGGTGGGGGAAGGACGGAGGGATAATGGAGGGGGAAGGACGGAGGGATAATGGAGGGGGAAGGACGGAGGGATAACGGTGGAGGAAGGACGGAGGAGGAATGACGGAGGGATAATGGAGAGGGAAGGATGGAGGGATAATGGAGGAGGAAGGATGGAGGGATAACGGAGGAGGAAGGACGGAGGGATAATGGAGGGGGAAGGACGGAGGGATAACGGTGGAGGAAGGACGGAGGGATAATGGAGGGGGAAGGACGGAGGGATAACGGTGGGGGAAGGACGGAGGGATAACGGTGGAGGAAGGACGGAGGGATAGCGGTGGAGGAAGGACGGAGGGATAACGGTGGAGGAAGGACGGAGGGATAACGGTGGAGGAAGGACGGAGGGATAACGGTGGGGGAAGGACGGAGGGATAACGGTGGAGGAAGGACGGAGGGATAACGGTGGGGGAGGGACGGAGGGATAACGGTGGAGGAAGGACGGAGGGATAACCGTGGAGGAAGGACGGAGGGATAACGGAGGGGGAAGGACGGAGGGTTAGCGGTGGAGGAAGGACGGAGGGATAACGGTGGAGGAAGGACAGAGGGATAGCGGTGGAGGAAGGACGGAGGGATAACGGTGGGGGAGGGACGGAGGGATAACGGTGGAGGAAGGACGGAGGGATAACCGTGGAGGAAGGACGGAGGGATAACGGTGGAGGAAGGACGGAGGGATAACGGTGGGGGAGGGACGGAGGGATAACGGTGGAGAAAGGACGGAGGGATAACGGTGGAGGAAGGACGGAGGGATAACGGAGGGGGAAGGACGGAGGGATAATGGAGGAGGAAGGACGGAGGGATAACGGTGGAGGAAGGACGGAGGGATAACAGTGGGGGAAGGACGGAGGGATAACGGTGGGGGAAGGACGGAGGGATAATGGAGAGGGAAGGATGGAGGGATAATGGAGGAGGAAGGATGGAGGGATAACGGAGGAGGAAGGACGGAGGGATAATGGAGGGGGAAGGACGGAGGGATAACGGTGGGGGAAGGACGGAGGGATAACGGTGGAGGAAGGACGGAGGGATAGCGGTGGAGAAAGGACGGAGGGATAACGGTGGAGGAAGGACGGAGGGATAACGGAGGGGAAGGACGGAGGGATAATGGAGGAGGAAGGACGGAGGGATAACGGTGCAGGAAGGACGGAGGGATAACGGTGGGGGAAGGACCGAGGGATAATGGAGAGGGAAGGATGGAGGGTTAATGGAGGAGGAAGGATGGAGGGATAACGGAGGAGGAAGGACGGAGGGATAATGGAGGGGGAAGGACGGAGGGATAATGGAGGGGGAAGGACGGAGGGATAACGGTGGGGGAAGGACGGAGGGATAACGGTGGAGGAAGGACGGAGGGATAGCGGTGGAGGAAGGACGGAGGGATAACGGTGGAGGAAGGACGAAGGGATAATGGAGGGGGAAGGACGGAGGGATAATGGTGGAGGAAGGACGGAGGGATAATGGAGGGGGAAGGACGGAGGGATAACGGTGGAGGAAGTACGGAGGGATAATGGAGGGGGAAGGACGGAGGGATAACGGAGGGGGAAGGAAGGAGGGATAATGGAGGGGGAAGGACGGAGGGATAACGGAGAGGGAAGGACAGAGGGATAATGGAGGGGGAAGGACGGAGGGATAACGGTGGAGGAAGGACGTGGGGGATAATGGAGGGGGAAGGACGAAGGGATAATGGAGGGGGAAGGACGGAGGGATAATGGAGGAGGAAGGACGGAGGGATAACGGTGGAGGAAGTACGGAGGGATAATGGAGGGGGAAGGACGGAGGGATAACGGTGGAGGAAGGACGGAGGGATAATGGAGGGGGAAGGACGGAGGGATATCGGTGGAGGAAGTACGGAGGGATAATGGAGGGGGAAGGACGGAGGGATAACGGAGGGGGAAGGACGGAGGGATAATGGAGGGGGAAGGACGGAGGGATAACGGAGAGGGAAGGAACTGAGGGATAATGGAGGGGGAAGGACGGAGGGATAACGGTGGAGGAAGGACGTGGGGGATAATGGAGGGGGAAGGACGAAGGGATAATGGAGGGGGAAGGACGAAGGGATAACGGTGGAGGAAGTACGGAGGGATAATGGAGGGGGAAGGACGGAGGGATAACGGTGGAGGAAGTACGGAGGGATAACGGAGAGGGAAGGAACTGATGGATAATGGAGGGGGAAGGACGGAGGGATAACGGTGGAGGAAGGACGTGGGGGATAATGGAGGGGGAAGGACGAAGGGATAATGGAGGGGGAAGGACGGAGGGATAACGGTGGAGGAAGTACGGAGGGATAATGGAGGGGGAAGGACGGAGGGATAACGGTGGAGGAAGTACGGAGGGATAATGGAGGGGGAAGGACGGAGGGATAATGGAGGGGGAAGGATGGATGGATAATGGAGGGGGAAGGACGGAGGGATAATGGAGGGGGAAGGATGGAGGGATAATGGAGGGGGAAGGACGGAGGGATAACGGTGGAGGAAGTACGGAGGGATAATGGAGGGGGAAGGACGGAGGGATAACGGTGGAGGAAGTACGGAGGGATAATGGAGGGGGAAGGACGGAGGGATAATGGAGGGGGAAGGATGGAGGGATAATGGAGGGGGAAGGACGGAGGGATAGCGGTGGAGGAAGTACGGAGGGATAATGGAGGGGGAAGGACGGAGGGATAATGGAGGGGGAAGGATGGATGGATAATGGAGGGGGAAGGACGGAGGGATAATGGAGGGGGAAGGACGGAGGGATAACGGTGGAGGAAGTACGGAGGGATAATGGAGGGGGAAGGACGGAGGGATAACAGTGGAGGAAGGACGGAGGGATAATGGAGGGGGAAGGACGGAGGGATAACGGTGGGGGAAGGACGGAGGGATAACGGTGGAGGAAGGATGGAGGGATAGCGGTGGAGGAAGGACGGAGGGATAACGGTGGAGGAAGGACGGAGGGATAGCGATGGAGGAAGGACGGAGGGATAACGGTGGAGGAAGGACGGAGGAGGAATGACGGAGGGATAATGGAGAGGGAAGGATGGAGGGATAATGGAGGAGGAAGGATGGAGGGATAACGGAGGAGGAAGGACGGAGGGATAATGGAGGGGGAAGGACGGAGGGATAACGGTGGAGGAAGGACGGAGGGATAATGGAGGGGGAAGGACGGAGGGATAACGGTGGGGGAAGGACGGAGGGATAACGGTGGAGGAAGGACGGAGGGATAACGGTGGAGGAAGGACGGAGGGATAACGGTGGAGGAAGGACGGAGGGATAACGGTGGAGGAAGGACGGAGGGATAACGGTGGGGGAGGGACGGAGGGATAACGGTGGAGGAAGGACGGAGGGATAACCGTGGAGGAAGGACGGAGGGATAACGGAGGGGGAAGGACGGAGGGTTAGCGGTGGAGGAAGGACGGAGGGATAACGGTGGAGGAAGGACAGAGGGATAGCGGTGGAGGAAGGACGGAGGGATAACGGTGGGGGAGGGACGGAGGGATAACGGTGGAGGAAGGACGGAGGGATAACCGTGGAGGAAGGACGGAGGGATAACGGTGGAGGAAGGACGGAGGGATAACGGTGGGGGAGGGACGGAGGGATAACGGAGGGGGAAGGACGGAGGGATAATGGAGGAGGAAGGACGGAGGGATAACGGTGGAGGAAGGACGGAGGGATAACAGTGGGGGAAGGACGGAGGGATAACGGTGGGGGAAGGACGGAGGGATAATGGAGAGGGAAGGATGGAGGGATAATGGAGGAGGAAGGATGGAGGGATAACGGAGGAGGAAGGACGGAGGGATAATGGAGGGGGAAGGACGGAGGGATAACGGTGGGGGAAGGACGGAGGGATAACGGTGGAGGAAGGACGGAGGGATAGCGGTGGAGAAAGGACGGAGGGATAACGGTGGAGGAAGGACGGAGGGATAACGGAGGGGAAGGACGGAGGGATAATGGAGGAGGAAGGACGGAGGGATAACGGTGCAGGAAGGACGGAGGGATAACGGTGGGGGAAGGACGGAGGGATAATGGAGAGGGAAGGATGGAGGGATAATGGAGGAGGAAGGATGGAGGGATAACGGAGGAGGAAGGACGGAGGGATAATGGAGGGGGAAGGACGGAGGGATAATGGAGGGGGAAGGACGGAGGGATAACGGTGGGGGAAGGACGGAGGGATAACGGTGGAGGAAGGACGGAGGGATAGCGGTGGAGGAAGGACGGAGGGATAACGGTGGAGGAAGGACGAAGGGATAATGGAGGGGGAAGGACGGAGGGATAATGGTGGAGGAAGGACGGAGGGATAATGGAGGGGGAAGGACGGAGGGATAACGGTGGAGGAAGTACGGAGGGATAATGGAGGGGGAAGGACGGAGGGATAACGGAGGGGGAAGGAAGGAGGGATAATGGAGGGGGAAGGACGGAGGGATAACGGAGAGGGAAGGACAGAGGGATAATGGAGGGGGAAGGACGGAGGGATAACGGTGGAGGAGGGACGTGGGGGATAATGGAGGGGGAAGGACGAAGGGATAATGGAGGGGGAAGGACGGAGGGATAATGGAGGAGGAAGGACGGAGGGATAACGGTGGAGGAAGTACGGAGGGATAATGGAGGGGGAAGGACGGAGGGATAACGGTGGAGGAAGGACGGAGGGATAATGGAGGGGGAAGGACGGAGGGATATCGGTGGAGCAAGTACGGAGGGATAATGGAGGGGGAAGGACGGAGGGATAACGGAGGGGGAAGGACGGAGGGATAATGGAGGGGGAAGGACGGAGGGATAACGGAGAGGGAAGGAACTGAGGGATAATGGAGGGGGAAGGACGGAGGGATAACGGTGGAGGAAGGACGTGGGGGATAATGGAGGGGGAAGGACGAAGGGATAATGGAGGGGGAAGGACGGAGGGATAACGGTGGAGGAAGTACGGAGGGATAATGGAGGGGGAAGGACGGAGGGATAACGGTGGAGGAAGTACGGAGGGATAACGGAGAGGGAAGGAACTGATGGATAATGGAGGGGGAAGGACGGAGGGATAACGGTGGAGGAAGGACGTGGGGGATAATGGAGGGGGAAGGACGAAGGGATAATGGAGGGGGAAGGACGGAGGGATAACGGTGGAGGAAGTACGGAGGGATAATGGAGGGGGAAGGACGGAGGGATAACGGTGGAGGAAGTACGGAGGGATAATGGAGGGGGAAGGACGGAGGGATAATGGAGGGGGAAGGATGGATGGATAATGGAGGGGGAAGGACGGAGGGATAATGGAGGGGGAAGGATGGAGGGATAATGGAGGGGGAAGGACGGAGGGATAACGGTGGAGGAAGTACGGAGGGATAATGGAGGGGGAAGGACGGAGGGATAACGGTGGAGGAAGTACGGAGGGATAATGGAGGGGGAAGGACGGAGGGATAATGGAGGGGGAAGGATGGAGGGATAATGGAGGGGGAAGGACGGAGGGATAGCGGTGGAGGAAGTACGGAGGGATAATGGAGGGGGAAGGACGGAGGGATAATGGAGGGGGAAGGATGGATGGATAATGGAGGGGGAAGGACGGAGGGATAATGGAGGGGGAAGGACGGAGGGATAACGGAGAGGGAAGGACGGAGGGATAATGGAGGGGGAAGGATGGAGGGATAACGGAGAGGGAAGGACGGAGGGATAATGGAGGGGGAAGGACGGAGGGATAACGGTGGAGGAAGTACGGAGGGATAACGGAGGAGGAAGGATGGAGGGATAATGGTGGAGGAAGGAAGGAGGGATAATGGTGGAGGAAGGACGGAGGGATAACGGTGGAGGAAGTACGGAGGGATAATGGAGGGGGAAGGACGGAGGGATAACGGTGGAGGAAGTACGGAGGGATAATGGAGGGGGAAGGACGGAGGGATAATGGAGGGGGAAGGATGGATGGATAATGGAGGGGGAAGGACGGAGGGATAATGGAGGGGGAAGGATGGAGGGATAATGGAGGGGGAAGGACGGAGGGATAACGGTGGAGGAAGTACGGAGGGATAATGGAGGGGGAAGGACGGAGGGATAATGGAGGGGGAAGGACGGAGGGATAATGGAGGGGGAAGGACGGAGGGATAACGGTGGAGGAAGTACGGAGGGATAATAGAGGGGGAAGGACGGAGGGATAATGGAGGGGGAAGGACGGAGGGATAATGGAGGGGGAAGGACGGAGGGATAACGTAGAGGGAAGGACGGAGGGATAATGGAGGGGGAAGGACGGAGGGATAACGGAGAGGGAAGGACGGAGGGATAATGGAGGGGGAAGGACGGAGGGATAACGGTGGAGGAAGTACGGAGGGATAACGGAGGAGGAAGGATGGAGGGATAATGGAGGGGGAAGGATGGAGTGATAACGGTGGGGGAAGGACGGAGGGATAATGGAGGGGGAAGGACGGAGGGATAACGGTGGAGGAAGGACGGAGGGATAACGGTGGGGGAAGGACGGAGGGATAACGGTGGAGGAAGGACGGAGGGATAACGGTGGAGGAAGGACAGAGGGATAACGGTGGAGGAAGGACGGAGGAATAACGGTGGGGGAAGGACGGAGGGATAACGGTGGAGGAAGGACGGAGGAATAACGGTGGAGGAAGGACGGAGGAATAACGGTGGAGGAAGGACGGAGGGATAACGGTGGAGGAAGGACAGAGGGATAACGGTGGAGGAAGGACGGAGGGATAACGGTGGAGGAAGGACGGAGGAATAACGGTGGGGGAAGGACGGAGGGATAACGGTGGAGGAAGGACGGAGGGATAACGGTGGGGGAAGGACGGAGGGATAACGGTGGAGGAAGGACGGAGGGATAACGGTGGGGGAAGGACGGAGGGATAACGGTGGAGGAAGGACGGAGGGATAACGGTGGGGGAAGGATGGAGGGATAACGGTGGAGGAAGGACGGAGGGATAACGGTGGAGGAAGGACGGAGGGATAACGGTGGGGGAAGGACGGAGGGATAATGGAGAGGGAAGGATGGAGGGATAATGGAGGAGGAAGGATGGAGGGATAACGGAGGAGGAAGGACGGAGGGATAATGGAGGGGGAAGGACGGAGGGATAATGGAGGGGGAAGGACGGAGGGATAACGGTGGGGGAAGGACGGAGGGATAACGGTGGAGGAAGGACGGAGGGATAGCGGTGGAGGAAGGACGGAGGGATAACGGTGGAGGAAGGACGAAGGGATAATGGAGGGGGAAGGACGGAGGGATAATGGTGGAGGAAGGACGGAGGGATAATGGAGGGGGAAGGACGGAGGGATAACGGTGGAGGAAGTACGGAGGGATAATGGAGGGGGAAGGACGGAGGGATAACGGAGGGGGAAGGAAGGAGGGATAATGGAGGGGGAAGGACGGAGGGATAACGGAGAGGGAAGGACAGAGGGATAATGGAGGGGGAAGGACGGAGGGATAACGGTGGAGGAAGGACGTGGGGGATAATGGAGGGGGAAGGACGAAGGGATAATGGAGGGGGAAGGACGGAGGGATAATGGAGGAGGAAGGACGGAGGGATAACGGTGGAGGAAGTACGGAGGGATAATGGAGGGGGAAGGACGGAGGGATAACGGTGGAGGAAGGACGGAGGGATAATGGAGGGGGAAGGACGGAGGGATATCGGTGGAGCAAGTACGGAGGGATAATGGAGGGGGAAGGACGGAGGGATAACGGAGGGGGAAGGACGGAGGGATAATGGAGGGGGAAGGACGGAGGGATAACGGAGAGGGAAGGAACTGAGGGATAATGGAGGGGGAAGGACGGAGGGATAACGGTGGAGGAAGGACGTGGGGGATAATGGAGGGGGAAGGACGAAGGGATAATGGAGGGGGAAGGACGGAGGGATAACGGTGGAGGAAGTACGGAGGGATAATGGAGGGGGAAGGACGGAGGGATAACGGTGGAGGAAGTACGGAGGGATAACGGAGAGGGAAGGAACTGATGGATAATGGAGGGGGAAGGACGGAGGGATAACGGTGGAGGAAGGACGTGGGGGATAATGGAGGGGGAAGGACGAAGGGATAATGGAGGGGGAAGGACGGAGGGATAACGGTGGAGGAAGTACGGAGGGATAATGGAGGGGGAAGGACGGAGGGATAACGGTGGAGGAAGTACGGAGGGATAATGGAGGGGGAAGGACGGAGGGATAATGGAGGGGGAAGGATGGATGGATAATGGAGGGGGAAGGACGGAGGGATAATGGAGGGGGAAGGATGGAGGGATAATGGAGGGGGAAGGACGGAGGGATAACGGTGGAGGAAGTACGGAGGGATAATGGAGGGGGAAGGACGGAGGGATAACGGTGGAGGAAGTACGGAGGGATAATGGAGGGGGAAGGACGGAGGGATAATGGAGGGGGAAGGATGGAGGGATAATGGAGGGGGAAGGACGGAGGGATAGCGGTGGAGGAAGTACGGAGGGATAATGGAGGGGGAAGGACGGAGGGATAATGGAGGGGGAAGGATGGATGGATAATGGAGGGGGAAGGACGGAGGGATAATGGAGGGGGAAGGACGGAGGGATAACGGAGAGGGAAGGACGGAGGGATAATGGAGGGGGAAGGATGGAGGGATAACGGAGAGGGAAGGACGGAGGGATAATGGAGGGGGAAGGACGGAGGGATAACGGTGGAGGAAGTACGGAGGGATAACGGAGGAGGAAGGATGGAGGGATAATGGTGGAGGAAGGAAGGAGGGATAATGGTGGAGGAAGGACGGAGGGATAACGGTGGAGGAAGTACGGAGGGATAATGGAGGGGGAAGGACGGAGGGATAACGGTGGAGGAAGTACGGAGGGATAATGGAGGGGGAAGGACGGAGGGATAATGGAGGGGGAAGGATGGATGGATAATGGAGGGGGAAGGACGGAGGGATAATGGAGGGGGAAGGATGGAGGGATAATGGAGGGGGAAGGACGGAGGGATAACGGTGGAGGAAGTACGGAGGGATAATGGAGGGGGAAGGACGGAGGGATAATGGAGGGGGAAGGACGGAGGGATAATGGAGGGGGAAGGACGGAGGGATAACGGTGGAGGAAGTACGGAGGGATAATAGAGGGGGAAGGACGGAGGGATAATGGAGGGGGAAGGACGGAGGGATAATGGAGGGGGAAGGACGGAGGGATAACGTAGAGGGAAGGACGGAGGGATAATGGAGGGGGAAGGACGGAGGGATAACGGAGAGGGAAGGACGGAGGGATAATGGAGGGGGAAGGACGGAGGGATAACGGTGGAGGAAGTACGGAGGGATAACGGAGGAGGAAGGATGGAGGGATAATGGTGGAGGAAGGACAGAGGGATAACGGTGGAGGAAGGACGGAGGGATAATGGAGGGGGAAGGACGGAGGGATAACGGAGAGGGAAGTACGGAGGGATAATGGAGGGGGAAGGACGGAGGGATAACGGTGGAGGAAGTACGGAGGGATAATGGAGGGGGAAGGACGGAGGGATAATGGAGGGGGAAGGATGGATGGATAATGGAGGGGGAAGGACGGAGGGATAATGGAGGGGGAAGGATGGAGGGATAATGGAGGGGGAAGGACGGAGGGATAACGGTGGAGGAAGTACGGAGGGATAATGGAGGGGGAAGGACGGAGGGATAATGGAGGGGGAAGGACGGAGGGATAATGGAGGGGGAAGGACGGAGGGATAACGGTGGAGGAAGTACGGAGGGATAATGGAGGGGGAAGGACGGAGGGATAATGGAGGGGGAAGGACGGAGGGATAACGGTGGAGGAAGGACGGAGGGATAACGGTGGGGGAAGGACGGAGGGATAACGGTGGAGGAAGGACGGAGGGATAACGGTGGGGGAAGGACGGAGGGATAATGGAGGGGGAAGGACGGAGGGATAACGGTGGGGGAAGGACGGAGGGATAATGGAGGGGGAAGGACGGAGGGATAATGGAGGGGGAAGGACGGAGGGATAACGGTGGAGGAAGGACGGAGGGATAACGGTGGAGGAAGGACGGAGGGATAACGGTGGAGGAAGGACGGAGGGATAACGGAGGAGGAAGGATGGAGGGATAACGGAGGAGGAAGGACGGAGGGATAATGGAGGGGGAAGGACGGAGGGATAATGGAGGGGGAAGGACAGAGGGATAATGGAGGGGAAAGGAAGGAGGGATAACGGTGGGGGAAGGACGGAGGGATAACGGTGGGGGAAGGACGGAGGGATAATGGAGGGGAAAGGAAGGAGGGATAACGGTGGGGGAAGGACGGAGGGATAACGGTGGAGGAAGGACGGAGGGATAATGGAGGGGGAAGGACGGAGGGATAACGGTGGAGGAAGGACGGAGGGATAATGGAGGGGGAAGGACAGAGGGATAATGGAGGGGAAAGGAAGGAGGGATAACGGTGGGGGAAGGACGGAGGGATAACGGTGGAGGAAGGACGGAGGGATAATGGAGGGGGAAGGACGGAGGGATAACGGTGGAGGAAGGACGGAGGGATAACGGTGGAGGAAGGAAGGAGGGATAACGGTGGGGGAAGGACGGAGGGATAACGGTGGGGGAAGGACGGAGGGATAATGGAGGGGGAAGGACGGAGGGATAACGGTGGAGGAAGGACGGAGGGATAACGGTGGGGGAAGGACGGAGGGATAATGGAGGGGGAAGGACGGAGGGATAACGGTGGGGGAAGGATGGAGGGATAATGGAGGGGGAAGGATGGAGTGATAACGGTGGGGGAAGGACGGAGGGATAATGGAGGGGGAAGGACGGAGGGATAACGGTGGAGGAAGGACGGAGGGATAACGGTGGGGGAAGGACGGAGGGATAACGGTGGAGGAAGGACGGAGGGATAACGGTGGAGGAAGGACAGAGGGATAACGGTGGAGGAAGGACGGAGGAATAACGGTGGGGGAAGGACGGAGGGATAACGGTGGAGGAAGGACGGAGGAATAACGGTGGAGGAAGGACGGAGGAATAACGGTGGAGGAAGGACGGAGGGATAACGGTGGAGGAAGGACAGAGGGATAACGGTGGAGGAAGGACGGAGGGATAACGGTGGAGGAAGGACGGAGGAATAACGGTGGGGGAAGGACGGAGGGATAACGGTGGAGGAAGGACGGAGGGATAACGGTGGGGGAAGGACGGAGGGATAACGGTGGAGGAAGGACGGAGGGATAACGGTGGGGGAAGGACGGAGGGATAACGGTGGAGGAAGGACGGAGGGATAACGGTGGGGGAAGGATGGAGGGATAACGGTGGAGGAAGGACGGAGGGATAACGGTGGAGGAAGGACGGAGGGATAACGGAGGAGGAAGGATGGAGGGATAACGGTGGGGGAAGGACGGAGGGATAACGGTGGAGGAAGGACGGAGGGATAACGGTGGAGGAAGGACGGAGGGATAACGGAGGAGGAAGGACGGAGGGATAACGGTGGGGGAAGGACGGAGGGATAACGGTGGAGGAAGGACGGAGGGATAACGGTGGAGGAAGGACGGAGGGATAACGGAGGAGGAAGGACGGAGGGATAACGGTGGAGGAAGGACGGAGGGATAACGGTGGGGGAAGGATGGAGGGATAACGGTGGAGGAAGGACGGAGGGATAACGGTGGAGGAAGGACGGAGGGATAACGGAGGAGGAAGGACGGAGGGATAACGGTGGGGGAAGGACGGAGGGATAACGGTGGAGGAAGGACGGAGGGATAACGGTGGAGGAAGGACGGAGGGATAACGGAGGAGGAAGGACGGAGGGATAACGGTGGGGGAAGGACGGAGGGATAACGGAGGAGGAAGGACGGAGGGATAACGGTGGAGGAAGGACGGAGGGATAACGGAGGAGGAAGGACGGAGGGATAACGGAGGAGGAAGGACGGAGGGATAACGGTGGGGGAAGGACGGAGGGATAACGGAGGAGGAAGGACGGAGGGATAACGGTGGAGGAAGGACGGAGGGATAACGGTGGAGGAAGGACGGAGGGATAACGGTGGGGGAAGGATGGAGGGATAACGGTGGAGGAAGGACGGAGGGATAACGGTGGAGGAAGGACGGAGGGATAACGGAGGAGGAAGGACGGAGGGATAACGGTGGAGGAAGGACGGAGGGATAATGGTGGAGGAAGGACGGAGGGATAACGGAGGAGGAAGGACGGAGGGATAACGGTGGAGGAAGGAAGGAGGGATAACGGTGGGGGAAGGACGGAGGGATAACGGTGGGGGAAGGACGGAGGGATAATGGAGGGGGAAGGACGGAGGGATAACGGTGGAGGAAGGACGGAGGGATAACGGTGGGGGAAGGACGGAGGGATAATGGAGGGGGAAGGACGGAGGGATAACGGTGGGGGAAGGATGGAGGGATAATGGAGGGGGAAGGATGGAGTGATAACGGTGGGGGAAGGACGGAGGGATAACGGAGGAGGAAGGACGTGGGGGATAATGGAGGGGGAAGGACGAAGGGATAATGGAGGGGGAAGGACGGAGGGATAATGGAGGAGGAAGGACGGAGGGATAACGGTGGAGGAAGTACGGAGGGATAATGGAGGGGGAAGGACGGAGGGATAACGGTGGAGGAAGGACGGAGGGATAATGGAGGGGGAAGGACGGAGGGATATCGGTGGAGCAAGTACGGAGGGATAATGGAGGGGGAAGGACGGAGGGATAACGGAGGGGGAAGGACGGAGGGATAATGGAGGGGGAAGGACGGAGGGATAACGGAGAGGGAAGGAACTGAGGGATAATGGAGGGGGAAGGACGGAGGGATAACGGTGGAGGAAGGACGTGGGGGATAATGGAGGGGGAAGGACGAAGGGATAATGGAGGGGGAAGGACGGAGGGATAACGGTGGAGGAAGTACGGAGGGATAATGGAGGGGGAAGGACGGAGGGATAACGGTGGAGGAAGTACGGAGGGATAACGGAGAGGGAAGGAACTGATGGATAATGGAGGGGGAAGGACGGAGGGATAACGGTGGAGGAAGGACGTGGGGGATAATGGAGGGGGAAGGACGAAGGGATAATGGAGGGGGAAGGACGGAGGGATAACGGTGGAGGAAGTACGGAGGGATAATGGAGGGGGAAGGACGGAGGGATAACGGTGGAGGAAGTACGGAGGGATAATGGAGGGGGAAGGACGGAGGGATAATGGAGGGGGAAGGATGGATGGATAATGGAGGGGGAAGGACGGAGGGATAATGGAGGGGGAAGGATGGAGGGATAATGGAGGGGGAAGGACGGAGGGATAACGGTGGAGGAAGTACGGAGGGATAATGGAGGGGGAAGGACGGAGGGATAACGGTGGAGGAAGTACGGAGGGATAATGGAGGGGGAAGGACGGAGGGATAATGGAGGGGGAAGGATGGAGGGATAATGGAGGGGGAAGGACGGAGGGATAGCGGTGGAGGAAGTACGGAGGGATAATGGAGGGGGAAGGACGGAGGGATAATGGAGGGGGAAGGATGGATGGATAATGGAGGGGGAAGGACGGAGGGATAATGGAGGGGGAAGGACGGAGGGATAACGGAGAGGGAAGGACGGAGGGATAATGGAGGGGGAAGGATGGAGGGATAACGGAGAGGGAAGGACGGAGGGATAATGGAGGGGGAAGGACGGAGGGATAACGGTGGAGGAAGTACGGAGGGATAACGGAGGAGGAAGGATGGAGGGATAATGGTGGAGGAAGGAAGGAGGGATAATGGTGGAGGAAGGACGGAGGGATAACGGTGGAGGAAGTACGGAGGGATAATGGAGGGGGAAGGACGGAGGGATAACGGTGGAGGAAGTACGGAGGGATAATGGAGGGGGAAGGACGGAGGGATAATGGAGGGGGAAGGATGGATGGATAATGGAGGGGGAAGGACGGAGGGATAATGGAGGGGGAAGGATGGAGGGATAATGGAGGGGGAAGGACGGAGGGATAACGGTGGAGGAAGTACGGAGGGATAATGGAGGGGGAAGGACGGAGGGATAATGGAGGGGGAAGGACGGAGGGATAATGGAGGGGGAAGGACGGAGGGATAACGGTGGAGGAAGTACGGAGGGATAATAGAGGGGGAAGGACAGAGGGATAATGGAGGGGGAAGGACGGAGGGATAATGGAGGGGGAAGGACGGAGGGATAACGTAGAGGGAAGGACGGAGGGATAATGGAGGGGGAAGGACGGAGGGATAACGGAGAGGGAAGGACGGAGGGATAATGGAGGGGGAAGGACGGAGGGATAACGGTGGAGGAAGTACGGAGGGATAACGGAGGAGGAAGGATGGAGGGATAATGGTGGAGGAAGGACAGAGGGATAACGGTGGAGGAAGGACGGAGGGATAATGGAGGGGGAAGGACGGAGGGATAACGGAGAGGGAAGTACGGAGGGATAATGGAGGGGGAAGGACGGAGGGATAACGGTGGAGGAAGTACGGAGGGATAATGGAGGGGGAAGGACGGAGGGATAATGGAGGGGGAAGGATGGATGGATAATGGAGGGGGAAGGACGGAGGGATAATGGAGGGGGAAGGATGGAGGGATAATGGAGGGGGAAGGACGGAGGGATAACGGTGGAGGAAGTACGGAGGGATAATGGAGGGGGAAGGACGGAGGGATAATGGAGGGGGAAGGACGGAGGGATAATGGAGGGGGAAGGACGGAGGGATAACGGTGGAGGAAGTACGGAGGGATAATGGAGGGGGAAGGACGGAGGGATAATGGAGGGGGAAGGACGGAGGGATAACGGTGGAGGAAGGACGGAGGGATAACGGTGGGGGAAGGACGGAGGGATAACGGTGGAGGAAGGACGGAGGGATAACGGTGGGGGAAGGACGGAGGGATAATGGAGGGGGAAGGACGGAGGGATAACGGTGGGGGAAGGACGGAGGGATAATGGAGGGGGAAGGACGGAGGGATAATGGAGGGGGAAGGACGGAGGGATAACGGTGGAGGAAGGACGGAGGGATAACGGTGGAGGAAGGACGGAGGGATAACGGTGGAGGAAGGACGGAGGGATAACGGAGGAGGAAGGATGGAGGGATAACGGAGGAGGAAGGACGGAGGGATAATGGAGGGGGAAGGACGGAGGGATAATGGAGGGGGAAGGACAGAGGGATAATGGAGGGGAAAGGAAGGAGGGATAACGGTGGGGGAAGGACGGAGGGATAACGGTGGGGGAAGGACGGAGGGATAATGGAGGGGAAAGGAAGGAGGGATAACGGTGGGGGAAGGACGGAGGGATAACGGTGGAGGAAGGACGGAGGGATAATGGAGGGGGAAGGACGGAGGGATAACGGTGGAGGAAGGACGGAGGGATAATGGAGGGGGAAGGACAGAGGGATAATGGAGGGGAAAGGAAGGAGGGATAACGGTGGGGGAAGGACGGAGGGATAACGGTGGAGGAAGGACGGAGGGATAATGGAGGGGGAAGGACGGAGGGATAACGGTGGAGGAAGGACGGAGGGATAACGGTGGAGGAAGGAAGGAGGGATAACGGTGGGGGAAGGACGGAGGGATAACGGTGGGGGAAGGACGGAGGGATAATGGAGGGGGAAGGACGGAGGGATAACGGTGGAGGAAGGACGGAGGGATAACGGTCGGGGAATGCCCCTGTAGAAGACACATATGTCGAAACGCGTTGGGCGAGCTGTTGGCACCCTACATTGCTTTTAATCTTTATTTTAGACTGTCTATGTGATCACTAAGTCATTAATTATTTTTTGACTTCAATAAATCAACCTTTTTTATACCATCTGACCTGCACCATGTGGAGCCCTTTTTCTTTTTTCCTTTTTTCTGTTTTCTTGGCTTAAACCTCCACAACGTCTCCCTCTCTATTTGGGTGAGATTGGAGCATCAGTACAACGGGCTACGTCTGAGCTTGACTACATACACCCTTGACGTTCCATTTGAAAGGATCCATCACAGGGCTTACAATCGTTTGGAGCTCATCCATCAGCTCAACAGACCTTCCTCTTCGTACTCCTCGGTCCCAAACTGTGACCTAAAGCCTTCTAGACTCAACTGTCATATGACTGTATGAGTCCAACTAAGTCGGTAAGAAGTATTTTATCCATTCTTCTTTGATGTTACAATCAAGCAGACTCGCATGAATACACCCGCCCAGTCCAATCTCCCCCCTCTGTGACGGTTCGACCACCCTTGGGCCGGCTACATAGTGGAACGTGTGGCTATTATTGGACTTTTCTTTAGGCATTCTTATTTATATTATTTTTGCTTTTATCCATATAATTTATGCTGACCACATCTATTAGTGAAGCGCTACACTGTTTTTATTGTTTTGTTTGTTGAACTTTGTTTGTTTTTTGGTGTTGGCTGCTGTTTTTTGGCTGTTGAGGCCTTTTTCCATATATACTAAATTGTAGCGCAGTGTTTTCCCCCTAAACTGTGGAGGAAGGACGGAGGGATAACGGTGGAGGAAGGACGGAGGGATAACGGAGGAGGAAGGACGGAGGGATAACGGTGGGGGAAGGACGGAGGGATAACGGTGGAGGAAGGACGGAGGGATAACGGTGGAGGAAGGACGGAGGGATAACGGAGGAGGAAGGACGGAGGGATAACGGTGGGGGAAGGACGGAGGGATAACGGAGGAGGAAGGACGGACGGATAACGGTGGAGGAAGGACGGAGGGATAACGGAGGAGGAAGGACGGAGGGATAACGGAGGAGGAAGGACGGAGGGATAACGGTGGGGGAAGGACGGAGGGATAACGGAGGAGGAAGGACGGAGGGATAACGGTGGAGGAAGGACGGAGGGATAACGGTGGAGGAAGGACGGAGGGATAACGGTGGGGGAAGGATGGAGGGATAACGGTGGAGGAAGGACGGAGGGATAACGGTGGAGGAAGGACGGAGGGATAACGGAGGAGGAAGGACGGAGGGATAACGGTGGAGGAAGGACGGAGGGATAATGGTGGAGGAAGGACGGAGGGATAACGGAGGAGGAAGGACGGAGGGATAACGGTGGAGGAAGGAAGGAGGGATAACGGTGGGGGAAGGACGGAGGGATAACGGTGGGGGAAGGACGGAGGGATAATGGAGGGGGAAGGACGGAGGGATAACGGTGGAGGAAGGACGGAGGGATAACGGTGGGGGAAGGACGGAGGGATAATGGAGGGGGAAGGACGGAGGGATAACGGTGGGGGAAGGATGGAGGGATAATGGAGGGGGAAGGATGGAGTGATAACGGTGGGGGAAGGACGGAGGGATAACGGAGGAGGAAGGACAGAGGGATAACGGTGGGGGAAGGACGGAGGGATCGGCCTCATTATAACCGTCCAGCATGTGTTGCAGGGACTATGAGGACTGGATGGGATATAAGTCCTTCATGTGACACGCTACATGTGGGTGACATGTGACACGCTACATGTGGGTGACATGTGACTTTGGGGGATTCTTCTGGGAGGGGGAGGGGTATGGGGTCGGAGGTTGTCTGGCAGATCTCGGGAGATAATAGGTTTCTAGTTGTGGGCGGTAATTGTGCGGTCACAGGCAGTCGCCTCATTAGCACGGAATCAGCGTTCCTGTGAGCAGTTTATTGATGAGAAGGAGACGGATATAATGATATCAGACGTCTTGGCCGCTCTTTTTCCGCCCCCGCGCTCACTTCTCCCGTCTTTACCTTGAGAAATGTTAATTGGCCTCCAGAGCGGTTTGTGGTTGATAAACATTCATGAATGAATCAGCCGCGGCCGGTGTTCTGCCTAATAGAGTCCGCCTATCAAATGCTGTCCGCTCCGTAATGCGCAGTACGGAGCAGACGAAGCTTCGGAAAAACTCCGAAGCTGAACGGCGCCTGCGCCGTGAGTGGAGGTGGTAGCCCCACTATCCAAGTGGACATAGGGTTGAGAATTTTAGAGGGCCGCTCGGCTCTTTTTTATTCTAACTCGGAGTGTGCCCTCGGGGAGAGTGCCCTCGGGGAGTGTTCCCTCGGGGAGAGTGCCCTCGGGGAGTGTTCCCTCGGGGAGAGTGCCCTCGGGGGGGTTCCCTCGGGGAGTGCGCCCTCGGGGAGAGCGCCCTCGGGGAGTGCGCCCTCGGGGAGTGCGCCCTCGGGGAGAACGCCCTCGGGGAGTGTTCCCTCGGGGAGAGTGCCCTCGGGGGGGTTCCCTCGGGGAGTGCGCCCTCGGGGAGAGCGCCCTCGGGGAGTGCGCCCTCGGGGAGAGCGCCCTCGGGGAGTGTTCCCTCGGGGAGCGTGCCCTCGGGGAGAGCGCACTCGGGGAGTGTTCCCTCGGGGAGTGTGCCCTCGGGGAGAGTGCCCTCGGGGAGCGTGCCCTCAGGGAGAGCGCCCTCGGGGAGTTTTCCCTCGGGGAGAGCGCCCTCGGGGAGTGTTCCCTCGGGGAGAGCGCCCTCGGGGAGCGTGCCCTCGGGGAGCGCGCCCTCGGGGAGCGTTCCCTCGGGGAGAGCGCCCTCGGGGAGCGTTCCCTCGGGGAGAGTGCCCTCGGGGAGCGTGCCCTCGGGGAGCGTTCCCTCGGGGAGCGTGCCCTCGGGGAGCGTGCCCTCGGGGAGCGTTCCCTCGGGGAGTGTTCCCTCGGGGAGAGTGCCCTCGGGGAGCGTGCCCTCGGGGAGTGTTCCCTCGGGGAGAGCGCCCTCGGGGAGCGTGCCCTCGGGGAGTGTTCCCTCTGGGAGAGCGCCCTCGGGGAGTGTTCCCTCGGGGAGAGCGCCCTCGGGGAGTGTGCCCTCGGGGAGCGCGCCCTCGGGGAGTGTTCCCTCGGGGGTGTTCCCTCGGGGAGAGCGCCCTCGGGGAGTGTTCCCTCGGGGAGAGTGCCCTTGGGGAGAGTGCCCTCGGGGAGCGTTCCCTCGGGGAGAGCACACCATGGCGGCGGGGGGAGTCACACGATAGAGGGTAGAGTCAGAGATGGTGGGAGGAGCCACGGAATGTTAGGGTGAGTTACGGGATGGTGGGAGGAGCTACGGGATGGTGGGAGGAGTCACGGGATGGTGGGAGGAGTCCCTGCATGGTGGGAGGAGTCGCGGGATGGTGGGAGGAGTCACATGGTGGTGGGAGGAGTTACACAATGGTGGGTGGAGCCACACAATGGTGGGAGGGGCCACAGGATGTTGAGGGGAGGAGTCATGGGATGGTGGGAGGAGTCCCGCGATAGTCACTGGATGGTGGGAGGAGCCACGGGATGGTGGGTGAAGCCACACAATGGTGGGAGGAGCCAACAGGGCGATGGTGGGAGGAGCCACGGGATGGTGGGAGGAGACACGGGATGATGAGGGGAGGAGTCACGGGATGATGGGAGGAGTCGCGGGATGGTGGGAGGAGTCACATAATGGTGGGAGGAGCCACTGGGTGATGAGGGGAGGAGTCACGAGATGGTGGGAGGAGTCGCGTGATGGTGGGAGGGGCCACTTGATGATGAGGGAGGAGTCATGTGATAGTGGGAGGAGTCACATAATGGTGGGAAGAGCCACAGGATGATGAGGGGAGGAGTCAGTTGATGGTGGGAGGAGTCACAGGGTGGTGGGAGGAGTCACACGATGGTGGGTGGAGCCACAGAATGTGGGAGGAGCCACGCAATGGTGGGAGGAGCCACGGGGTGGTGGGAGGAGTCACACCATGGCGGCGGGGGGAGTCACACGATAGAGGGTGGAGTCAGAGATGGTGGGAGGAGCCACGGAATGTTGGGGTGAGTTACGGGATGGTGGGAGGAGCCACTGGATGGTGAGAGGAGTCATGCGATGGTGGGAGGAGTCAGTGGATGGTGGGAGGAACCACGTGATGGTGGGAGGAGTCCCGCGATAGTCACTGGATGGTGGGAGGGGTCACACGATGGTGGGAGGAGACAGGAGATGGTGGGAGGAGTCACTGGATGGCGGGAGGAGTCCAGGAGGGTGGGAGGAGTCACACAATGGTGGGAGGAGTCTCACGATAGTCACTGGATGGTGGGAGGGGTCACACGATGGTGGGAGGAGCCACGGATGGTGGGAGGAGTCACGGGATGGTGAGAGGAGCCACGGGATGGTGGGAGGAGTCACATTATGGTGGGTGGAGCCTGTCACACGATGGTGGGAGGAGCCACAGGATGATGAGGGGAGGAGTCATGAGATGGTGGGAGGAGTCACACGATGGTGGGTGGAGCCACACAATGGTGGGAGGAGCCAACGGGGCTATGGAGGGAGGAGTCACACGATGGTGGGAGGAGTCACAACATGGCGGCGGGGGAGTCACGCGATAGAGGGTGGAGACAGGAGATGGTGGGAGGAGCCACGGGATGGTGGGAGGAGTCACGGGATGGTGGGAGGAGCCACGGGATGATGAGGGGAGGGGTCACGGGATGTGGGAGGAGACACGCGGTGGTGGCAGGAGTCACACAGTGGGAGGAGACAGGAGATGGTGGGAGGAGTCATAGGAGGGTGGGAGGAGTCAGTGGATGGTGGGTGGAGTCACACAATGGTGGGAGGAGCCAACGGGACGATGGAGGGAGGAGTCACACGATGGTGGGAGGAGTCACAACATGGCGGTGGGGGAGTCACGCGATAGAGGGTGGAGACAGGAGATGGTGGGTGGAGTCAGTGATGGTGGGAGGAGTCATGGGATGGTGGGAGGAGCCACTGGATGATGAGGGGAGGAGTCACGGGATGGTGGGAGGAGCCACTGGATGGTGGGAGGAGCCGCTGGATGATGAGGGGAGGGGTCATGGGATGTGGGAGGAGACACGCGGTGGTGGCAGGAGTCACACAGTGGGAGGAGACAGGAGATGGTGGGAGGAGTCGTAGGAGGGTGGGAGGAGTCAGTGGATGGTGGGTGGAGTCACACAATGGTGGGAGGAGCCAACGGGACGATGGATGGAGGAGTCACACGATGGTGGGAGGAGCCACTGGATGGTGGGAGGAGCCACGGGATGAAGGGAGGAGTCACGGGATGGTGGGAGGAGCCACGCGATGGTGGGAGGAGTCACACGATGGTGGGAGGGGTCACGAGATGGTGGGAGGAGTCACGAGATGGTGGGAGGAGTCACATGATGGTGGGAGGAACCACTGGATGATGAGGGGAGGAGTCACGGGATGGTGGGAGGAGTCACGGGATGGTGGGAGGGGCCAACGGGCGATGGAGGGAGGAGTAACACGGTGGTGGGAGGAGCCACGGGATGTAGGGAGGAGTCACGCGATAGAGGGTGGAGACAGGAGATGGTGGGTGGAGTCAGTGATGGTGGGAGGAGTCACGGGATGGTGGGAGTAGTCACATGATAGTGAGAGGAGCCACTGGATGATGGTGGGAGGAGTCAGGGGATGGTGGGAGGAGTCACGGGATGGTGGGAGGAGCCACACGATGGTGGGAGAAGCCACGGGATGATGAGGGGAGGAGTCACACCATGGCGGGGGAGTCACGCGATAGAGGGAGGAGACAGGAGATGGTGGGTGGAGTCACTTGATGGTGGGAGAAGCCACGGGATGGTGGGAGGAGTCCCACGATAGTCACACGATGGTGGGAGGAGTCACGGGATGGTGGGAGGAGCCACATGATGGTGGGAGGAGCCACGGGATGATGGGGGGAGGAGTCACACCATGGGGGGGAGTCACACGATGGTGGGAGGAGTTAAGGGATGGTGGGTGGAGCCACACAATGGTGGGAGGAGCCAACGGGGCGATGGAGGGAGGAGTCACACGATGGTGGGAGGAGCCACGGGATGATGAGGGGAGGAGTCACACCATGGCGGGGGAGTCACGCGATAGAGGGAGGAGACAGGAGATGGTGGGTGGAGTCACTTGATCGTGGGAGGAGCCACGGGATGGTGGGGTGAGTTTTGGGATGTGGGAGGAGCCACGGGATGGTGGGAGGAGCCACTGGGTGGTGGGAGGAGCCACTGGATGACGAGGGGAGGGGTCACTGGATGGTGGGAGGAGTCACGTGATGGTGGGAGGAGTCACGGGGTAACGGGAGGAGTCACAGCAGTCACACAATGGTGAGAGGAGTCACTGGATGGTGGGAGGAGTTGCACAATGGTGGGAGGAGTCCCGCGATAGTCACTGGATGGTGGGAGGGGGCCACGGATGGTGGGAGGAGTCCGTGGATGGTGGGAGGAGTCACTGGGTGGTGGGAGGAGTCACTTTATGATGGGAGGAGTAACACAGTGGGAGGAGACAAGAGATGGTGGGGGGAGTCACACGATGGTGGGAGGAGCCAGAGGATGATGAGGGGAGGAATCATGGGATGGTGGGAGGAGTCACACAATGGTGGGTGGAGCCACGGGATGGTGGGAGGAGTCACATGATGGTGGGAGGAGCCACTGGATGATGAGGGGAGGGGTCATGGGATGGTGGGAGGAGCCACTGGATGATGAGGGGAGGCGTTAATTGATGGTGGGAGGAGTCGCAGGATGGTGGGAGGAGCCACGGATGGTGGGAGAAGTCAGTGGATGGTGGGAGGAGTAACACAGTGGGAGGAGACAAGAGATGGTGGGGGGAGTCACACGATGGTGGGAGGAGCCACAGGATGATGAGGGGGGGGAGTCACAGGATTGTGGGAGGAGTCACGGGATGGTGGGAGGAGCCACTGGATGGTGGGAGTAGCCACTGGATGATGAGGGGAGGGGTCACGGGATGGTGGGAGGAGCTGATGGATGATGAGGGGAGGAGTCACTGGATGGTGGGAGGAGTCAGGGGGCGGGAGGAGTCACAGCAGTCACACGATGGTGGGAGGAGCCACGGGATGATGAGGGGGAGTCGCACAATGGTGGGAGGAGCCACTGGATGGTGGGAGCAGTCGCACGATGGTGGGAGGAGTCACGGGATGGTGGGTGGAGTCACACGATGGTGGGTGGAGTCACAGGATGGTGGGAGGAGTCACATGAGGGCGGGAGGAGTCCGTGGGTGGTGGGAGGAGCCACGTGATTGTGGGAGGAGTCACAGGAGGGTGGGAGGAGTCAGTGGATGGCGGGAGGAGTCAGTGGATGGTGGGAGGAGTCAGGGGAGGGTGGGAGGAGTCATGTAATACCATTGAAGGCGGTGCCCTTCCATTTGATTGCACTGGGGTGTGAGATGTCTATTGGAGGAGAGAGAAGAGGGGTGGGGCCTGTGGTTGATTAGAATCATTCACCATCTACAGCGATCAATTCTATAATACACCCCAGACACTCCCACTGGGAGGGGCGTCTCTGTCTCTGTAGGGGTAGATCTGTCAGGGGGCGATTGGTGACTTCATAGGGGAGAGTCCGGGGCAGAGGAACCGCATCCCCTCCCCCCTCTAATAATACAGACTATGAAAATAGGTATCCCCTCCCCCCTCTAATAATGCAGTATGTGTATAAATGGGGGTTAGGGAGATTAGATTGTAAGCTCCTTGGGGGACTGATCATTATCACACGGCCTACCTGTTGGATTTGCTCTGCAGACTCCTCTTCTCCGTTGCCGATACCTGCAGCTTTCCTGCCAATCCCCTGGACAGATTTGTTGGTGGAGGGGGTCCTCTGGGCTTGTACGGCCCCCTGTGGAGACCCCAATTACACAGTGAGACCCTTTATCTCCATAGTAACAGGGAGACCCCAATTACACAGGAGGAGGGGGGGTAGGGTCGCCACCTTTTCTTCAAGTCAAACCCGAACAATTTAGCGGCACACAGAAAAGTTTTAGTTTATTGTGTAAACTATTCATATATTTTGCAATTAAATAACATTGCTAATCATATGAAGTTAATAAGAAGAGTCCCTCTTTACATCAGAGTCCACAGAGTTCCCCTTTTACATCTGAACTTGCAGAGTTCTCTTTCACTGTAAGAGGGGACTCTGCAGACTCTGATATAAGGGAGAACTCTGGGGACTCTGACATAAGGGATGCTCTCGGAACTCTGATGTAAAGGGGAAATCTGATGTAAGGGATGCTCTGAGAACCCTGATTTACCTTGGTGTACTCACTCAGAGGCAGGAGAGAGAAGGAGGGAGACTTCAGTCACAGACAGGGATGGATGGTGAGCTCACTCACCCCTTGGCAGTCAGCACCTCTCATCCAGATGTATCTGAGGCTGCTGGACTTCGAATTTCTGGCCCCCAATTTCCTTTCGTGAGGCACAGCACCAGGGATTGAAGTGTAGACAGACAGGGTTTGGAGGAAGAGGAGCAGATCAAGCCCTCTCTCCTTTCCTGTCTGGGTGGGGGGAGGGCTAATTGTTAGTGTTGGCTTTGGGCAATATGAAAAAGAGAGTATAACAGACACTCTTGGCTTACACAACTGCAGCCAGCAACCCTGCTGGGAAGCCATAGTCTGGTCTGAATAATGTGTCCGGGTTGCAGGTGGTCTGAAACCCGAACACATGAATCCAAACCCGAACTTTTCCAGGTGAATCCCGGACAGGTGGCAACCCTAAGTGAGACCCTTTATCTCCATAGCAACAGGGAGACCCCAATTACACAGTGAGACCCTTTATCTCCATAGCAACAGTGATACCCCCCATAACCCAGAAATTGCGGGGATCCCCCCTCTAAGAAAATGTGCCCCTCCCCCTCTCCCCCAATCTCAGCCATCTGCACATTCCGGTAATGCGCACAGAAACGGCCGGCGGGTGTCACGGCTGTCTGCCGCGGTATCGTTCTAACGAGGCCTCCCTGCCCCCCCCCCCCCACCGGCCAAGTCCGCCCCTACCTCCTGGCTGGCGGGTTCAGCAGCGGCTGCCAGCTCCACCTCCACAGCGATCCTTTACCAGTCCGGCCCACTCACCCTGCCAGCTTGGGGACACTGACCGGGGACATTCCCTCCCATCCTCCCACGCACAAATCAGGCAAATGAGGCGGCTGCGAGGCCCCTGGGAGCGCGAGGCCTTAGGCAAACGCCTTTTGTGCCTAATTAGAGAGCCTCTGCCTTCACTGACATCATCCCATTGGTGGGTGTTTGTAGAGTCGGGGTACACCGTTCTTATTTTTTTGGGAACACTGTGTACTCATTTCCCCTTTTAATTCTCAGAATTTCCCGTCAGAGGAAGAAGGTGAGGGCACCAAATCCAGAGAGCGGGTTGTCTGTCCTTCCCCTTGAAATGGTTTCTGCTTTCGGTATCATTTCACATTGATGTCATCTTTGGATTTGGTGCCACCCCCACCATCTGTTCACTGCTGTACTAACATCAAATTAGTAGAACGTCTTTCACAAATGTAACTTTCTCTTTTCATGTACTAACATCACACGTTTGGCCTGATTGTTCTATATACAATATATACAGCAGCTATTCTCAGCTAGGGTTGCTCCAGAGGTTGCCTGGACTTTCTTGAGCTGTGGTTGGTTGACCTCCCATCTGATAGTGTTTGCATAGTTTTGGGTCCAGTGCCACTTCACACGGCCATCAGCATGACGCCAACGATCTTTAAGGTGGTCTGTAAATGTGGCATTCTGACAACCAGTGTAGGAAGGACATTCTTTCCACTGACCACCAGTGTAGGAAGGACTTTCTTTCCACTGACCACCAGTGTAGGAAGGACATTCTTTCCACTGACCACCAGTGTAGGAAGGACTTTACACTGACCACCAGTGTAGGAAGGACATTCCTTTCACTGACCACCAGTGTAGGAAGGACTTTCTTTCCACTGACCACCAGTGTAGGAAGGACATTCTTTCCACTGACCACCAGTGTAGGAAGGACTTTCTTTCCACTGACCACCAGTGTAGGAAGGACTTTCTTTCCACTGACCACCAGTGTAGGAAGGACTTTCTTTCCACTGACCACCAGTGTAGGAAGGACTTTCCACTGACCACCAGTGTAGGAAGGACATTCTTTCCAATGATCATATATGTAAGGAGTCACCCTTCCCACTGACTCCTATGAAAATTATTTCAAGGGTTCCCCTGGTGTAAAAGGGTCGATAAAGGTTGATATAGGATGTCGGCATATAAAAAGGCCAGACCAGGCAGCTGATCGGTGTCAGAAACCATGAACCAGACCGAGACAGAAGTACAGTAAAATCACACTTGCTTATTAATAAAAATAAAAAGGTAAATAGAGTAAGCATAGCCAGAGTCCAGTAACCGGATTGGGTAGTCAGCCAAGCCAGAGTCCAGTAACCGGATTGGGTAGTCAGCCAAGCCAGAGTCCAGTAACCGGATTGGGTAGTCAGCCAAGCCAGAGTCCAGTAACCGGATTGGGTAGTCAGCCAGGCCAGAAGTCAGGGATGCAAGTAGAGGGACATTAAGCAGGATAAGGAGCCAGAAGGGATGTCAGCAAAGCCAGTCTTTAAACAGAACCACAGGAGATGGTTTCTTGTGATGTGACCAAGGCGAAGGCAGGAATGAAGAGACCTGCAGATCTTTAACCACTTGACCACGGGGCACTTAAACACCCTTAATAACCAGACCAATTTTCAGCTTTCGGTGCTCTCACATTTTGAATGACAATTACTCAGTCATGCAACACTGGACCTATATGAAATTTTTGTCCTTTTTTTCACACAAATAGAGCTTTCTTCTGGTGGTATTTAATCACTGCTCGTTTTTTATTTTTTGTGCTATAAAAGAAAAAAAATCGAAAATTCTGTAAAAAAATGAATTTTTCTTTGTTTCTGTTATAAAATTTAGCAGATTAGTAATTTTTTCTTCATAAATTTTGACCACAATTTATACCACTACATATCTTTGGTAAAAATAAGTACAAATTGGTGGATATTATTTGGTCTTTGTGAAAGTTATAGAGTCCACAAGCTGTGGTGTCAATATCTGAAAATTGATCACACCTGAAGTACTGACGGCCTATTTCCATTCTTGAGACCCCAAAATGTTAGAAAATTACAAATACCCCCCAAATAACCCCTTTTTGGAAAGAAGACATTCCAAGGTATTTAGTAAGAGGCATGATGAGTTTTTTGAAGTTGTCATTTTTTCCCACAATTCTTTGCAAAATCAAGATTTTTTTTTTCCACAAAATTGTCATATTATCAGGTTATTTCTCACACACAGCATATGCATACCACAAATTACACCCCAAAACACATTCTGCTATTACTCCCGAGTACGGCGATACCACATGTGTGCAGGGGCGGACTGACAACTCATGGGGCCCCCGGGCAACAGAAGATCATGGGGCCCCCTTGGTCTCCACACTCAAGCCAAACCTGCACAGGGAGACACTGGAGAGAGAACATACACACAGGGGGACACCAGAGGGAGAACGCACACACACAGGGGGGGGGGGATACTGGAGGGAGAATGCACACAGGACACTTACACAGCACACAGGGGGACATGCACACAGGACATGCACACAGCACACAGGGGGACATGCACACAGCACAGGGGGACATGCACACAGCACAGGGGGGCATACACACAGGGGGACACATGCACACAGCACAGGGGGACATGCACACAGCACAGGAGGACATACACACAGGGGGACACATGCACACAGCACAGGGGGACATGCACACAGGGGGACACATGCACACAGCACAGGGGGACATGCACACAGCACAGGGGGACATGCACACAGGGGGACACATGCACACAGCACAGGGGGACATGCACACAGGTGGACACATGCACACAGCACAGGGGGACATGCACACAGCACAGGGGGACATGCACACAGGACATGCACACAGCACAGGGGGACATGCACACAGGGGGACACATGCACACAGCACAGGGGGACATGCACACAGCACAGGGGGACATGCACACAGGACATGCACACAGCACAGGGGGACATGCACACAGGACATGCACACAGCACAGGGGGACATGCACACAGGACATGCACACAGCACAGGGGGACATGCACACAGCACAGGGGGACATGCACACAGGGGGACACACACAGCACAGGAGGACATGCACACAGGAGGACACGCACACAGGACACTTACACAGCACAGGGGGACATGCACACAGGGGGACACGCACACAGGACACTTACACAGCACAGGGGGACATGTACACAGGAGGACGTGCACACAGCACAGGGGGATATGCACACAGGAGGGACATGCACACAGGGGGACACATGCACACAGCACAGGGGGACATGCACACAGGAGGACATGCACACAGCACAGGAGGACATGCACACAGGACACACACTTACACAGCACAGGACATGCACACAGGACACTTACACAGCACACAGGGGGAATCGCACACGGGAGGACACGCACACAGGGGGACATGCACACAGCACAGGGGGACATGCACACAGGAGGGGCACGCACACAGGGGGACACATGCACACAGCACAGGGGGACATGCACACGGGGACACGCACACAGGGACACTCACACAGCACAGGCGGACACACACACAGGAGGGACACGCACACAGGAGGACACGCACACAGCACAGGAGGACATGCACACAGGAGGACATGCAGACAGGGGGACACGCACACAGGGGGACACGCACACAGGACACACACTTACACAGCACAGGAGGACATGCACACAGAGGGACATGCACACAGGACATGCACACAGCACAGGGGGACATGCACATAGGGGGACATGCACACAGCACAGGAGGACATGCACACAGCACAGGGGGACATGCACACAGCACAGGGGGACATTCACACAGCACAGGGGGACATTCACACAGCACAGGGGGACATGCACACAGCACAGGGGGACATGCACACACAGGAGGGACATGCACACAGGGGGACACATGCACACAGCACAGGGGGACATGCACACAGGACATGCACACAGCACAGGGGGACATGCACACAGGGGGACACATGCACACAGCACAGGGGGACATGCACACAGCACAGGAGGACACGCACACAGGAGGACACGCACACAGGAGGACACGCACACAGGGGGACATGCACACAGGGGGACACGCACACAGGACACACACTTACACAGCACAGAACATGCACACAGGACACTTACACAGCACACAGGGGGACATGCACACAGGACACTTAAGCCCCGTACACACGAGAGGACTTATGTCCGACAGACTTCCAAAGGAGTTCCGCCGGAGTTCCGCTGGAGTTCCGCCGGAGTTCTGACAGACTTTTCGGCCGAACGGACTTGGCCACACACGATCACACTAAACTCCGACGGATTCGAACGTGATGACGTACGACCCGACTCGAATAAGGAAGTTCATAGCCAGTAGCCAATAGCTGCCCTAGCGTCGGTTTTAGTCCATCGGAGTAGCATACACACGAGCGGATTTTTCGAAGGGGACCGGGTCCGGCGGAGTTCCGTCGGGAAAATTTGAAGCATGCTTCATTTCTAAAGTCCGTCAGACTTTTGCGAAGCTAAAGTCCGTTGCAGCCCACACACGATCGGATAGTCTGACGGACTCGGTCTGACGGACTTTGGATGTTGAAAAGTCCGCTCGTGTGTACGGGGCTTTACACAGCACACAGGGGGACATGCACACAGCACAGGACATGCACACAGCACAGGACATGCACACAGGACACTTACACAGCACACAGGGGGAATCGCACACAGCACAGGACATGCACACGGGAGGACACGCACACAGCACAGGACATGCACACGGGAGGACACGCACACAGCACAGGAGGACATGCACACAGCACAGGACATGCACACGGGAGGACACGCACACAGCACAGGAGGACATGCACACAGGACACTTACACAGCACAGGGGGACATGCACACAGGAGGACGTGCACACAGCACAGGGGGACATGCACACAGGGGGACACTCACACAGCACAGGAGGGACACTCACACAGGGGGACATGCACACAGGACATGCACACAGGACACTTACACAGCACACAGGAGGACACGGACACGCACACAGGAGGACTTGCACACAGCACAGGGGGACATGCATACAGCACAGGGGGACATGCACACAGGACACACACTTACACAGCACAGGACATGCACACAGGACACTTACACAGCACACAGGGGGAATCGCACACAGCACAGGACATGCACACAGGGGGACATGCATACAGCACAGGGGGACATGCACACAGGACACACACTTACACAGCACAGGACATGCACACAGGACACTTACACAGCACACAGGGGGAATCGCACACAGCACAGGACATGCACACAGGGGGACATGCACACAGGAGGACACGCACACGGGAGGACATGCACACAGGGGGACATGCACACAGGAAACACACTCACACAGCACACAGGGGGACATGCACACAGGGGGACATGCACACAGCACAGGTGGACATGCACATAGGGGGACATGCACACAGCACAGGGGGACATGCACACAGCACAGGGGGACATGCACACAGGACATGCACACAGCACAGGGGGGCATGCACACAGGACATGCACACAGCACAGGGGGACATGCACACAGGACACACACTTACACAGCACACAGGGGGACATGCACACAGCACAGGGAGACATGCACACAGCACAGGGGGACATGCACACAGCACAGGGGGACATGCACACAGCACAGGGGGACATGCACACAGGACACACACTTACACAGCACACAGGTGGACATGCACATAGGTGGACATGCACACAGGACATGCACACAGCACAGGGGGACATGCACACAGGACAGGGGGACATGCACACAGGACATGCACACAGCACAGGGGGACATGCACACAGGACATGCACACAGCACAGGGGGACATGCACACAGGACATGCACACAGCACAGGGGGACATGCACACAGGACATGCACACAGGACATGCACACAGCACAGGGGGACATGCACACAGGACATGCACACAGCACAGGGGGACATGCACACAGCACAGGGGGACATGCACACAGGACATGCACACAGCACAGGGGGACATGCACACAGGACATGCACACAGCACAGGGGGACATGCACACAGCACAGGGGGACATGCACACAGGACATGCACACAGCACAGGGGTACATGCACACAGCACAGGGGTACATGCACACAGCACAGGGGGACATGCACACAGGACATGCACACAGCACAGGGGGACATGCACACAGCACAGGGGGACATGCACACAGGACATGCACACAGCACAGGGGTACATGCACACAGCACAGGGGGACATGCACACAGGACATGCACACAGCACAGGGGGACATGCACACAGCACAGGGGGACATGCACACAGCACAGGGGGACATGCACACAGGACATGCACACAGCACAGGGGTACATGCACACAGCACAGGGGGACATGCACACAGGACATGCACACAGCACAGGAGGACATGCACACAGGACATGCACACAGCACAGGGGGACATGCACACAGGACATGCACACACCACAGGGGGACATGCACACAGCACAGGGGGACATGCACACAGGACATGCACACAGCACAGGGGGACATGCACACAGCACAGGGGGACATGCACACAGGACATGCACACAGCACAGGGGGACATGCACACAGCACAGGGGGACATGCACACAGGGACACACACACAGCACAGGACATGCACACAGGACACTTACACAGCACAGGGGGACATGCACACAGCACAGGGGTACATGCACACAGCACAGGGGGACATGCACACAGGACATGCACACAGCACAGGAGGACATGCACACAGCACAGGGGGACATGCACACAGCACAGGGGGACATGCACACAGGACATGCACACAGCACAGGGGGACATGCACACAGGACATGCACACAGCACAGGGGGACATGCACACAGCACAGGGGGACATGCACACAGCACAGGGGGACATGCACACAGGACATGCACACAGCACAGGGAGACATGCACACAGCACAGGGGGACATGCACACAGGACATGCACACAGCCAGGAGGACACTGTGGGGTGGAGGGACCCGGGGCCCATGCATCTGTCTGTACCCCCCCCCCCAATCATGTGTGGCGGCCCCCTGGTGTCTCGGCTTCACTCACCGAGTCACTGGATGCTGAGCCTGAGTCCTGAGACACTTCTAACAGCGCGCTTCTCCCCGCCGGCCCCTCCACTCTTTTCGTCGGTCCCAGGTCAGGTGATGTCACGATGCATACAGTACAAGCACCTGGCCTGGGATGGACGGGGGAAGGAGGGGCCGGCGGGGATCAGCACACAGTTAGCATCTACATCGCGGCATGTAATTCAGCCGCTGTAAGTGGCCTCTCATATGGCCGAGTCCGGGCCCCTAATGTCTGCGGGCCCTCGGGTGGCGCCCGAGTGACCGACTGGTCAGTCCGCCCCTGCATGTGTGAGACTTTTACACAGTGTGGCCACATACAGAGGCCCAACATGCAGGGAGCGCCATCAGGCGTTCTGGAGCACCCAGGACAATTCTGACATTTCTCTCCTACATGTAAAAATCATCATTTATTTGCTAGAAAATTACATTGAATCCCAAAACAGTTTATATATATATGTTTTTTTAGCAAAGACCCTGGAGAATACAATGGTGGTCGTTGCAACTTTTTGTCTCGCACGGTATTTGCGCAGCAATTTTTCGTTTGTGTTTTTAAAAAAAACACAGTAAAGTTAGCCCAATTTTTGCATAATGTGAAAGATGAAGTTACGCTGAGTAAATAGATACCTAACATGTCACTCTTTAAAATTGCACGCGCTCGTGGAATGGCGCCAAATGTCGCTACTTAAAAATCCCCATAGGCGACGCCTTAATTTTTTTGTTACTGGTTATATGTTTTGAGTTACAGAGGAGGTCTAGGGCTAGAATTATTGCTCTCGCTCTACGTTCGCAGCGATACCTCATATGTGTGGTTTGAACACCGTTTTCATATATGGGCGGGACTTACGTATGCGTTCGCTTCTGCATGTGAGCACATGGGGACAGGGGCGCTTTAAAAAAAAAAAAATATTGTTAATTTTACTTTATTTATTTTAGTTTGACATTTTTTTCCCCAAAAATAAATTTTTTGATCACTTTTACTCCTATTACAAGTAATGTAATCATCCCTTGTAATAGGAATATGGCATGACAGGTCCTCTTTACAGTGAGATATGGGGTCAATAAGACCCCACATCTCACCTCTAGGCTGGGAAGCCTGAAAAAAAAAAAGAGATTCTGGATTTGATCGTATTGGCGAGTCGGTAGAAGCACCGGAGGGCGGCAGGAGGGGGGGGGATGTCTATGGCTGGGTATTGCAGGGTATCACCGACTATGGCTGGGTATCTCCGGGTATGGCAATTTATGCCAGGGTATTGCAGAGTATTGGCTGGAATTGTACTGCAGAGTATTGGAGGGTAGTGCAGAGTATTGGCGGGTGTTGCAGAGTATTAGCTGGCATTGCAGAGTATTTGCGGGTGTTGCAGAGTATTTTCGGGTACTGCAGAGTATTTGCGGGCATTGCAGAGTATTTGCGGGTGTTGCAGAGTATTTGAGGGTATTGCAGAGTATTGGCAGGGAATTGAGGGGTTAAATTTTGGTGAGCAGCGATGTGGGCACTGCTGAGACCGATCTCTTCCCCCTCTCTGTACCGATCAGTACAGAGAGGGGGAGGGAGGAACTGGCATCATAACATGACGCCGGTTTGTTTACAAGTGATCACTCCGTCATTTGACGCGATGAGCGGCCGTTTACCGTGATCCGTGATACAGGACCCGGCGGTCGCGGGTGCTCTGGAGTGCGTGCCCCAGGGGTCGCACGCGAGAGCGGAATTCTGGGAGGACGTCATATGACGGCCTCCCAGAGTTAAACAACCGCCCTGTAGCCGTCATTTGGCTATGGGCCGGTTGTTAAGTGGTTAAACAGGAATGCAGGAGATGGTTTCTTGTGATGTGACCAAGGCGAAGGCAGGAATGAAGAGACCTGCAGATCTTTAAGTAGGCGGGACTGACGAGCACATCCACAACAGCTGCTAAACTGTGGAGAGATATGAGAGCTGCCAATTATCTGACAGCTGAGCGGCCAGCTCAGAGAAGGAAGGGCTGACCAGCCCTGACAATCAGGCCCCAGACTACACTCCATGTGTATATATATATATATATATATATATATATATATATATATATATATATATATACAGCCTGTACCTGCAAACATTATACCTGCTGTCATAATATGACTCATTTACAGAGACTAGACTTGGGGTGTTTCCTATCGCTATCCCATGGCTGAAGGGTGGTGAATAGGGATGAGCCAAACACCCCCCGGTTCTGTTTGCACCAGAACTTGCAAACGGACCGATAGTTTGCACAAACTTTCAAACCCCATTACAGTCTATGGGACTCGAACGTGAGAAATCAAAAGTGTGAATTTTAAAGGCTAATATGCAAGTTATTGTCCTAAAAAAGGGTTTGAGGACCCAGGTCCTGCCCCAGGGTACATGTATTAATGCAAAATTTTTAAAAACTGCTGTTTTTTCAGGAGCAGTGATTTTAATGATGCTTAAAGTGAAAAAATAAAAGTGAAACATTCCTTTAAATATCATGCCTGGGGGATGTCTATAGTATGCCTGTAAAGTGGCCTGTGTTTCCCGTGTTTAGAACTGTCCCTGCACAAAATGACATTTCTAAATGAATAAAAGTCATTTAAAACTGTTTACGGCTTTAATGTAATGTCTGGTCCCGGCAATATGGATGAAAATCATTGAGAACAAAGGCATGGGTACCCCGCCCCCAAGCCCATTACCAGCCCCTTTGGGTCTTGTATGGACATTAAGGAGAACCGCACACCCAAATTATAAAAAGGAAAGGCGTGAGGCCCCCAGGCCCTATATACTCAGAACAGCAGTATACAGGCGGTCCAAACAAGACAGGGACTGTGTAGGTTTGTTATTAAGTAGAATCTGTTTGTAATTTTTAACTGGTACATTTTTAAAGTGTCGCTCCAGCCCAAAAATCTATTTTTAAGCTTTTTGGAAAACATAGGGAAGGGTTATCACCCCTGTATAATTTGTTTTGCTGTCTGTGCGCACCTGTTCAGAAGATTTCACCTCACTTTCTGTCCCAATGACAATTGGATTGTTAAAATTTGGGTTTTTTTGTGAAACGAGGAACTCTTACAGGAGAGAATTTCCCTTCCTAGGGGTAGATTTCCTCTCACTTCCTGTTGTCTCCTTCTGTTTGAAAGTAGGAGTTGTTTGTAAGTTGGATGTTTGAAAGTAGGGGCCTGCCCTATATACTCAAAATATAAACGCAAAAATGTGGGCCTTAGGTGTTGGTGTTGCCACAACACTGTAATCCCTCACAGTTACTCTGGGTGGGCGCAGGAACGGTCCCTGCTGTGAAATATTAGATCAAGAATTGTAATTACATGCCTCTGTTGAACAGGGGCAGAAAAATTGGGCCTTAGGCACTGGTGCCACAACACTGCAACCCCTTACAGATACTCTAGTTGGGGCGCAGGAATGAGCCCTGCTGCAAAGTATTGCATCAAAAATTGGCCTGTGACCAATTATGGCTCTCTTCGCTGACGGCGCTGTGATTGGCCAAAGCATGCGGGTCATCGTGCATGCTTGGCCAATCATCAGCCAGCAATACACTGCTATGACGCAGTGCATTATGGGCGGTGACACGCCGCTCTAATTTGGCACGAACGGACCATAATGTTCGATCTTCCTCTTGAAATCGAAGCTCATCCCTAGTGGTGAAGTATGGGGCAAGATTCCTCACCCTGCTGCCATTCCTCATTATATTTCTTAGAAAAAAGAAGAAAAAAAAACACATACAAAGACAATTAAGGTGCGACCAATCTTTATTGGAGATAAATCTATAGATGGAAATGATTGTCGGGCTTCGGAGAACATCGGAGATCAGTGACGGTTGTCCTAGGACTCCTCAAAGGCAGGGCCTTTTTACACTAAGCCTAAACCTTAAGATGATTCAGAGGAAGGCGAAAACCCCCCCGGCCAGATGGGCTCCAAGGGGGGGAAAAATTCCTTCCTGACCCCCTAAGGCGATCGGATTGTCCCTGAATCATCAGTCTAGGGTGCCCAGTTCATCTCATATAGAGAAAAAAAACATACATAGAACCATACAGACCATATGTATTGCAGGTATGTATGCAATAAAACACACCTACCTGCTTGTTCACAATCATCTTTGGGGCTCATTCAGAATATATGCATTGAGCATCCGCACAGATCAGCGCCCCCACACTGATCAGTGCCTCCGCCCGCCGCACCGATTCCTTATGTTTTCTGTGCCCAGCCCCTACAGGAGGACTGGTGGTACCCCCTTATTGGTGGCCCTGGTGGTGGCATGTAGACATGCTGTGTATGATGGTATGCATGGTGCTATATACGCAGGTATGCATGCAATAAAACACACTTGCATGCTTGTTTACAATCATCTTTGGGGATCATTCAGAATATATGCATTGAGCATCCGCACAGATCAGTGCCTCCCCCACTGATCAGTGCATCCGCCCGCCGCACAGATTCCTCATGTTTTCTGTGCCCAGCCCCCTACAGGAGAACCAGTGGTACCACCTTATTGGTGGCCCTGATGGTGGTATGTATAGTGGTATGTTTGGTACTAGGTGGGCATGCTGAGTATGGTGGTATGTATGGCCCTATGTATACATTCTATGTATGGTTCTATGTATGGTGTAGGGAGATCATTGCCAGTGTGCCACAATTATCTCACTCAGTACTGCTTGTGTTACCGTCTCACAGCAGGCAACTCTCTTTTGATGTTAAATACCCTTGGATTGTGGTAACGAGGCTCTGCCCTCTCATAGTAGCGAGGAGGCTCTGCCCTTGGATGGTGGGGACCAAGCTCTGCCCTTGGATGGTGGGCACCAGGCTCTCTGTTTTTCACTACCCTCGGATGATGGCAATGAGGCTCAGCCCTCAAATGTTGATGACGGGGCTCTCTGATGTCATTGCTTCTTGGATGGTGATGAGGAGGCCCTCTGTTAATGTCATTGCCCCTCGGTTGGTGGTGACGAGGCAGCCGCCACCAGTGTAGGGACCTGTGTTGGTACAGTCGTACCTGGTCCCTAGGAGGGTTCCTCAAGCTTTTGGTTGAGTCTTCTTCTGGGAACAGCAAATTGACTTGTTTGTCCAGCCACATTGATAGTTGGGGATTCAGAAGCTGCAGAAAGGGAAATAGAGGGCTGATGGGAAGACCTTCCAGTTACTGAAGTGGCAGCCGCCACCATTGTAGAAATCTGTGTTGGTACAGCCGTACCTGGTGCTCTCTTGAAGATAGGTGCTGATGAGAATCTTTCAAGAGAGTGATGACGTAGTGAACTCCGGTGATGATGGCTTGACTTGAAGATCTTCTCTGTCATGTTCACTAGCAAGTCATCCTCATCTCCTAGATTAAAATTTCTTCCAGCGCTTTGGTCATCTTCACTCCCAAAAACGCTGCACCCCTTCCATTTAAATGCAATCCATCACTGCTATAAAAACGGTGACCGAATGTAAAGTCAACCCAGTTCGTCATGAAGCCAAAGCCCTCCTTCCTGCAATAGTTTCTCAGCCAGTAGTTAAGATCTCTAAGCTCCTGCTGCCTCTCTGGTGTGGCTCGAGGTTCAGGCAATATTTCTGAAAATACTGCCTTGGCTCTCCTTTTCTTCAATATAGCCGCTAAGTCCCTGAAATCATTTTTTAAGGCGCCCCATCTTCCTCTAACTTTGTCGTTCGTACCAATATGTATCATGACAGCGGGGTTCCTCCCAGCCCCATTCAATAATCCGTCCATGCAATCTACAATGTTCCGAACCCGGGCGCCCGGTAAACAACATACTGTTTTGCGATAAGGGGATTGGTGACAGATTGCCTTCTGTATCCTTCCAATAATTGAATCCCCTACCACTAGTATGTGTCTATCCTGTCTTGTAAGATTGCTCCCATGTTCACTGGAGACGTTCCCTTGGCATTTTGGTGGATTCTCTGTGTGAACGTCACATGCTGGTGGATTTTTCATGTGAATGTCGCACTCTGGTGGAGTGGACACATGTAGGTCAAAGTCTGGTGGAGTGGCCATGTCCGGGTCGCACTCTGGTGGAGTGGCCACGTCCGTGGCGCACTCTGGTGGAGTGGCCACGTCCGCGGCGCACTCTGGTGGAGTGGCCACGTCCGCGGCGCACTCTGGTGGAGTGGCCACGTCCGCGGCGCACTCTGGTGGAGTGGCCACGTCTTGGGCACACTCTGGTGGAGTGGCCACGTCCGGGGCGCACTCTGGTGGAGTGGCCACGTCCGGGGCGCACTCTGGTGGAGTGGCCATGAATTGGTCGCACTCTGGTGGAGTGGCCACGTCCGCGGCGCACTCTGGTGGAGTGGCCACGTCCGGGTCGCACTCTGGTGGAGTGGCCACGTCTTGGGCACACTCTGGTGGAGTGGCCATGTCTTGTGCGCACTCTGGTGGAGTGGCCACGTCCGGGGCGCACTCTGGTGGAGCGGCCACGTCCGGGGCGCACTCCGGTGGAGCGGCCACGTCCGGGTCGCACTCCGGTGGAGCGGCCACGTCCGGGTCGCACTCCGGTGGAGCGGACACGTCCGGGTCGCACTCCGGTGGAGCGGACACGTCCGGGTCGCACTCCGGTGGAGCGGACACGTCCGGGTCGCACTCTGGTGTGCAGTCAATACCGCGTACACCTACAATAAAAAAAGAGAGGAATTAGATTTAGCACCTTCACCTACATTTCATATATTTTTCTTTGTAGAACATCAAATTATGGAGAGAAGAGATGAAAACGCTGGTGCCAGAGACCATGAATAAACTCTACAGGACAGGGACACAAGGAGGACTAATGTTGGCCTTTGTATAAAAATGCTGGTTGCCTGCCACTCATCCCGACCCACTGGCTGGCAATAATGGCATGAAAAATCAGAGGGGCTGGTTGTACCCAGCCCGTAATCAGCCTGCCCATACATGGTTAGAATCTTGGCTGGTCCTTGCTTAGCCGGGTGAGATTGGAAGTGTCTATGGCCGGCTTTAGGAGCGCAGACACTTCTAATGACAGCACTTGGGGTAAAGGCATAGTGCATATTAAAATGCTGATGGATAATGAATTAGTGCGGTTTTATTTGTGTTGGTTTTGTCCGTCTGTCTGGCCTTGTTTACAAGGGTGATGAGGCCCATATAACATGAACGGGACGTTTCTACAACATCTGTATCTTCCAGGTGCTGCATGCAGGCAGTCCATTGACAATGAGTAGAACGCACAGCTGCACGCACGCAGCCACTTCTCCTAATATGACATGCACTGTCTGCATTCAGGGCCATTCGCCCACACCCAGGACCGCTGCTAGAAATCAACTTACATGACTGGGCCCTCTACCACCTATAAGAGCCAGGGCCTGAGCCTGTGCCCCCCCACATCACATTCAGCCAGCAGAGGAAAAGGAGGTGGTGTGCTCTGTGAAGAAATGAGGGGGTGACAACATTTTCCTAACAGTGTAAGTGGCATAAAACCTGCACAGCACACAGCCATCTCATATGTGTAGAAAATGCTGTCATGTTTAACCCCTTGCTTACCGGCCACTTAAACCCCCCTCCCCCTCCTATCCACACCAATCCTCAGCTTTCAGCGCTGTCGCACTTTGAGTGACAATTACACGGTCATACAACACTGTACCCAAATGACATTTGTATCATTTGTTCCCCCAAATAGAGATTTCCTTTGGTGGTATTTCATCTCCTCAGTGGTTTTTATTTTTTTAAATATAAAAAGACCGAATTAAAAACATATTCTTTTACATTTTTGTTAAATGTTATAACGAGTAATTTTTGTCTGTCATTGATGTACGCTGACGAGGTGGCACTGATGGGCACCGATGGGTGGCAGTGATGGGCACTGATCAGTTACACTGATAGGCAGCACTTCTAGGTGTCAATGATTAGCACCACTGGTGGGCATTGATGGGTGGCACTGGTGGGCATCGATAGGTGGCACTTTTGGGCATTGATAGGTGGCACTTTTGGGCATTGATAGGTGGCACTGGTGGGCATTGATAGGTGGCACTGGTGGGCATTGATAGGTGGCACTTTTGGGCATTGATAGGTGGCACTTTTGGGCATTGATAGGTGGCACTGGTGGGCATTGATAGGTGGCACTGGTAGGCACTGATGGATGGCAGTGATGGGCACTGATCAGTTACACTGATAGGCAGCACTTCTAGGTGTCAATGATTAGCACCACTGGTGGGCATTGATGGGTGGCACTGGTGGGCATCGATAGGTGGCACTGGTGGACATCGATAGGTGGCACTTTTGGGCATTAATGGGTGGCACTGGTGGGCATTGATAGGTGGCACTGGTGGGCATCGATAGGTGGCACTGGTGGGCATTGATAGGTGGCACTTGACATTAGGTGGCACTGGTGGGCATCGATAGGTGGCACTGGTGGGCATCAATAGGTGGCACTGGTGGGCATTGATAGGTGGCACTGGTGGGCATTGATAGGTGGCACTGGTGGGCACTGTTACTCTATAAATGAGGCATAATCGCCTCTTCCTTTTCAGGGTCGATGTCCCTTTAAGATGAGCCGGTGATCGGCTTTGTTCTTCTCCTGTCAGCAGAGGAGAAAAAAACGATCACTGAGCTTTTGTTTACATCATGTGATGAGCCGTCATTGGCTGATAACTGATCACATGGTAAGTGGTGGGGATCGGCCCTGTACTCGGATCGGTGGTCACCCGAG
Organism: Lithobates pipiens; assembly: GCF_037356315.1. NCBI lineage: Eukaryota > Metazoa > Chordata > Amphibia > Anura > Ranidae > Lithobates > Lithobates pipiens. Next base: position 25,982,313 of record NW_027507791.1, read on the forward strand.
TCTCAGTGACTCGGTTATCACGGCGCCCTCCGCAGGGAGCGTGCACAGGGGGATGTCATATGACGGCCTCCCGGGAATTCACGTCCGCGCTGTGCCCGTCATTTGCCCATAGCGCGGATGTCAGGGGGTTAAACAGGTGGTGAGGAGGCAATATAACACCTTCTTGCCTCCTGTCAAATGCCCTCTGAAGAGCGACCTGAATGTGGATTGCTGTTCAGAGGGCACAACATGTTTAAATGAGCCCTAAGGCAGTTCATACAATCCGTTATTTTTTGTCCATTCAGTAGGGAACAGGAGGGACTATTTCATGTTTTCTTTGGGGCACTGCTAAGTAATCTTCTGGTTTTCAACAAGTACAAAATCCCGGGGAGACGGTGCCAATAAGAGATCTATAACCATCCATCTGCGTGTGTATGGACCTCCCAGTAGTGTGCAGACGTGGATTGTTGGGGATGAAAACAAAAGATTGACATACATGACTACAGAGGTGCAATCACAAAGAGACCATCAAAGAGACAGCGGGGGAGGGATCTGGGTCCCATGTGGGATGGTCATGGGGGGGGCGGCATTATCTGCACTGCCCATGGGGGGGCGGCATTGTCCGCACTGCCCATGGAGGGAGCGGCATTGTCCGCACTGCCCATGGGGGGCGGCATTATCCGCACTGCCCATGGGGGGCGGCATTGTCCGCACTGTCCATGGGGGGCAGCATTATCCGCACTGCCCATGGGGGGCGGCATTATCCGCACTGCCCATGGGGGGGCGGCATTGTCCGCACTGTCCATGGGGGGGGCGGCATTGTCCGCACTGTCCATGGGGGGGGCGGCATTGTCCGCACTGCCCATGGGGGGCGGCATTATCCGCACTGCCCATGGAGGGAGCGGCATTGTCCGCACTGCCCATGGAGGGAGCGGCATTGTCCGCACTGTCCATGGAGGGAGCGGCATTGTCCGCACTGCCCATGGGGGGCGAGCCGGCGGCATTATCTGCACTGCCCATGGGGGGCGGCATTATCCGCACTGCCCATGGGGAGGTGGCATTGGGGGGCACTGAACCAATTGGCACCTTTGTTTTGTTTTTTGTGGGTTTACATCCACTTTAAATATTGCTTATAAATGTGTGTTTATTAGGATTGTACAATAAGTACATGGGTTGTGTGTATGTCAGGGGTTGACAAATTTGCTTTGAATTTAGGAGCCAGTTTTTGTTTTTTTAGAGTGGTATGGATTGTCAGCTCCCGGGGTAAGGCCACTCATTTTCACCCCCTATCCCTAACTCACAATGGAGCACCCAGTCAATAACTCCATTGAAACGCTGTTACATCAGGGTTATGGGCTGACCAGAAAGAGAGTAAAGCTGGCAACAGATGGAACTGGCTGGCACTGGCAGGTGACACTGGTTTGGAACTGGCAGGTGACACTATTGGCACTGGCAGGTGGTACTGGTTTGGAAGTGGCAGGTGGCCCTGGTTGGTGGTGGCACTAGTTGTCTCTGGCAGATGGCACTGATTGGTGGTGGCACTGGTTGGCGGTGGCACTAGTTGGCACTGATTGGCGGTGGCACTGGCAGGTGGCACTGATTGGTAGTGGCAGGTGGCACTGATTGGCATTGGCAGGTGACACTGGTTTAGAACTGGTAGGTGGCACTGATTGGCGGTGGCACTGGTTGGTGGTGGCAGGTGGCACTGGTTGGTGGTTGCAGGTGGTATTGATTGGCGGGGGCAGGTGGCACTGATTGGCGGTGACACTGGTTGGTGGTTGCAGGTGGTATTGATTGGCGGTGGTACTGGTTGGTACTAGCAGATGGCACTGATTGGTGGTGGCAGGTGGCACTGACTGGCCGTGGCACTGATTAGCACTAGCAGGTGGCACTGATTGGCGGTGGCACTGGCAGATGCCACTGGTTGGCGCTGGTAGGTGGCACACGGAGCACTCTGTTACTGAAATGTAACAGAGGAGCTGTCAGAATTGAGCTTAAAGCGGAGCTCCACCTTAAAGTGGACCTTCTGCTCATTGGAACCCTCCCCCCCTCCGGCGCCACAATTGGCACCTTTCAGGAGGGAGGGGGGTGCAGGTACCTGTACAGTACAGGTATCTGCATCACTTCCGGCGTAGATTCTGCAGAATCCACGCCCCTTTCCGCAGAATCTACGCCCCTTTCGGAAGGTCCCCCGCTGCCTGCTGGGAAACACACGGATCCCAGAGACAGCGGGGACCATCCTTATTGTGCAGTGCGACTCGCGCATGCGCAGTAGGGAACCGGGAAATGAAGCCGAAAGGCTCCACTTCCTGATTCCCATACCCAAGATGGCGGCGTCAGCACCCGAGAGACGATCGAGAGATCGGCTTCGGGTGCCGACATCGCGGGCGCGCTGTGCGGGTAAGTGTCATTATTCTAAAAGTCAGCAGCTGCAGTATTTGTAGCTGCTGACTTTTAAAAAAAAAATGGCGGACTCCCGCTTTAATGTCGGAATGGGCGGGACCCGGCCGGGGTGTGAAGCTGACAAGTAACAGAGAGGCGGTGTAGTGTCATATTTTGCTCCCCATCATAGAATGTTCCGGAAGTGACGCTGCGGCCAGAAATTTAGCACTGCGCATGCGCCATGCGTTCCAAACACTTGCGCCATGCGTTCCAAACACTTGCGCCATGCGTTCCAAATGATTTGCCACAATGCAGACCAGTGAAACCGTCAGATAATGTCAGAGAAGTGAGGGGAGGTAATCCCCTCCCTGAGCCACAGTTACCCGCTCTCTCTCCGCCGCTCTCCGCTCTGTCTAAAGTTAATGTCACGATTACCTCCCCTCACTCCCGTGACATTATCTGACGCTTTCACTGAACTACATTGTCGGAAATCCTCTGGAACGCATGGTGCAAGCATTTGGAACGCATCGCACATGCGCAGTGCAAAATTTCCGGCCGCAACGTCCCTTCCGGAGCGTTCTATGATGGGGAGCAAAATATGACACTACAGCGGATATGTCAGATTTGAGCTTGAGTCGGGGTGGGCGGGTCCCGGCCGGGTGGGCGGGACTCAGCAGCTATCAAACACCGGCCAACGATTGGGCTGCTTAAGAAAAGAGGCGCGGCCACATACACGTAGCGGCCCGCCCAGATTCCATTGGCTGGTGTTTGATAGCTGCCGGGTCCCGCCCACCCCGGACGGGTCCCTCCCACCCCGGACGGTTCCCTCCCACCCCGACATAAAGCTGAAATTTCTCCTTTGCTTGTCAGTGTCACACACAGTGCGCAGCCGCAGAGTGTGGAGGAGGGGGGAGGGGGCAGTCATTGTTAATAGTGATAGTGAGTGGGCTGGTGGCAGCTTAGGCGCCAGGTTGCGATTTCTGGTGGCATTGGTGACCTGGCGCCTGGGGTTTGTGGAGCCCTGGTGTATGTCTTGTGTTGATTGTAACTAAAAAATGTCATAAAAAAGGACTTGATTTAAAAAATATTCAAAAAAAACATTTGTACCTATGGGAATGTGACCCCAAAACATTTTTTGAAAAAAAAAAAAAATTATGAAAAAAAAATTTTTTGGGGAAAAAAAAAAAAATTATGAAAAAAATAAAATACTTTGAAAAAAAAAATTTTTTTGAAAAAAAAATTGTTTTTGAAAAAAAATTGTTTTTGAAAAAATAAAAATAAAAAATCTATGAAAAAAAAAATTATCTTTGAAAAAAAACACTTACCAATCTCAGTGTCTGTATTCCGGCGATGTCTATTGACTTTACCGAAACATCCAACGACGGCTCTGAAACAGCCGCGCACAAACGCTCGGGTCCTCTTCAGCTTGGAGGGCTTTTTGGTTGGGGTATCTGCAAGCTGTTCACTGATACCTCCTACCATGGCCCTTCCTTTGCTGGGTTTCTCTTTGATGTTTTTCAGAGAAAGAATCTGATTACATTTAAATCGGTTCATTATTAAGAATAAAGAAACTCGCTTTAAATGTATGAGAATAGATATTGCAATGAAATTGAATTGACCGAAATCAAATCCAATAATATCACAAGGTATCTCTCAGGACAGCAGAAGCCAACCTCACTGCTCAGAGATCAGCCAGCTTCTGTGATGTCTTCTGCCCCAGCTGCTGAATATATAGGGGGACTGAGCTGCTTTTTTTTCTTGGCTCAGCCAATGAAATCACAGTGACTTTGGCTCAGCCAATCACAGTGACTTTGGCTCAGCCAATCACAGTGACTTTGGCTTAGCCAATCACAGTGACTTTGGCTCAGCCAATGAAATCATGTGCTTTTTTTTTTTTAATTAACTGACAATTCGGGCCGGCAGTTGACGCATGCGCAGTTTGATCGGGATTTTTGCGGCATCTTCCGCGCATGCGTCAACTTCCGGGCCGATCGGGATTTTTTGCGGCATCTTCCGCGCGTGCGTCAACTTCCGGGCCGATCGGGATTTTTTTTTTGCGGCATCTTCCGCGCATGCGTCAACTTCCGTCCCGGACGTTGACGCATGCGCAGTGTGATCGGAATTTTTGTGGCATTCTCGCACATTCGTCAACTTCCGGGTTGAAGGGCGCCTGGTCGCCGAATATGTCGTTACAGATGAAGAATAAATCTACAGGAAAATGGCGGCTGAGGGTGACAGGAAGTTCCGGTCAGTGATGTATTTCCGGTGGAGGTGAGATCCCGGAAGTGGTATGGGAGGTGATCGGAGAGGGGGGAGGGTAGACATGTCTCCTCCATAGACCGTTGTGGTAAAATTTCATGAAATTTTACCACACCGGAACGTCGTACAACTCGTGTTCCGTTTGATTTCGCGACCTGTCAGAATGTGTAACGGAAGTGACGTTCCTCGGCGCCGCCATCTTCGTACACCCCTCACTCCTCCACAGTAAGGATACACTGAGAAGGGGGAGAGTGGACATCTTGTTACACCCACCGTTATTTTGCTTTTTACACTTATTTTTAACTGCAATCTGGCTTTATATGATGAATTACAGGACTTAAAACTCCGTCTGACTCGTTAGATGTTGAATTTTAAAAGCAGCGATCTTCTGTCAAATTTGTAAACCTGCGAGATGAGCAGGGATGCCGCTGATTATAAAATTCACCATCTAACCAGTCAGACGGAGTCCTGAGTCCGGTATTTCTCTATATCAACCCAGATTATAGGAAAAATACGTGTGAAATGCTACACTCCGGTGGGTGTAACAAGATGTCCGCTCTCACCCTTTTCGGCGTATCCTTACTATAGAGGAGTGCGGGGTGAACAAAGATGGCGGCGACGGTACGCCACTTCCTGTCCCAGTGACCCCTGTAGTGTCACAGTTTGATGCCTATCACAGGATGGTGCGGAAGTGACGTTGTTGCGTACTGCGCATGCGCGATGCGCTCCAAACGCTCGCGCCGTGCGTTCCAACATAGTTTCGGCAATACAGTTCAGCGAAACCATCACATAATGTTACGGAAGTGATGTTACACACAACACAAACACGGGCCACGTTGTTGCGTACTGCGCATGCGCGATGCGTTCCAAACACTTGCGCCGTGCGTTCCAACATAGTTTCGGCAATACAGTTCAGCGAAACCATCACATAATGTTACGGAAGTGAAGTTACACACAACACAAACACTGGGCCGTTCGTTACAACACTAATACTTCCCTTGTTACCTAGTAGGTTTTGCATTGCTGGGACTTGTAGTGCCTATCCTGAGCTACATGCTTCAATGTTCAGTGTCCTCATCCCTATCCCCATGCTTCAATGTTCAGTGTCCATCCTTATCCCCGTGCTTCAATGTTCAGTGTCCTCATCCTTATCCCCGAGCTTCAATGTTCAGTGTCCATCCTTATCCCCGTGCTTCAATGTTCAGTGTCCTCATCCCTATCCGCGAGCTTCAATGTTCAGTGTCCTCATCCTTATCCCTGTGCTTCAATGTTCAGTGTCCTCATCCCTATCCCCATGCTTCAATGTTCAGTGTCCTCATCCCTATCCGCGAGCTTCAATGTTCAGTGTCCTCATCCTTATCCCTGTGCTTCAATGTTCAGTGTCCTCATCCCTATCCCCATGCTTCAATGTTCAGTGTCCTCATCCCTATCCGCGAGCTTCAATGTTCAGTGTCCTCATCCTTATCCCTGTGCTTCAATGTTCAGTGTCCTCATCCCTATCCCCATGCTTCAATGTTCAGTGTCCTCATCCCGATCCGCAAGCTTCAATGTTCAGTGTCCTCATCCTTATCCCTGTGCTTCAATGTTCAGTGTCCTCATCCCTATCCGCAAGCTTTAAATGTTCAGTGTCCTCATCCTTATCCCTGTGCTTCAATGTTCAGTGTCCTCATCCTTATCCCTGAGCTTCAATGTTCAGTGTCCTCATCCCTATCCCCCTGCTTCAATGTTCAGTGTCCTCATCCCTATCCGCGAGCTTCAATGTTCAGTGTCCTCATCCTTATCCCCGAGCTTCAATGTTCAGTGTCCTCATCCCTATCCCCCTGCTTCAATGTTCAGTGTCCTCATCCCTATCCCCCTGCTTCAATGTTCAGTGTCCTCATCCTTATCCCCGAGCTTCAATGTTCAGTGTCCTCATCCCTATCCCCATGCTTCAATGTTCAGTGTCCTCATCCCTATCCCCGAGCTTCAATGTTCAGTGTCCTCATCCCTATCCCCGAGCTTCAATGTTCAGTGTCCTCATCCCTATCCCCGAGCTTCAATGTTCAGTGTCCATCCTTATCCCTGTGCTTCAATGTTCAGTGTCCTCATCCCTATCCGCAAGCTTCAATGTTCAGTGTCCTCATCCTTATCCCCATGCTTCGATGTTCAGTGTCCTCATCGAAGCAGGGGGATAAGGATGAGGACACTGAACATTGAAGCTCGCGGATAGGGATGAGGACACTGAACATTGAAGCAGGGGGATAGGGATGAGGACACTGAACATTGAAGCTCGGGGATAAGGATGAGGACCCTGAACATTGAAGCAGGGGGATAAGGATGAGGACACTGAACATTGAAGCTCGCGGATAGGGATGAGGACACTGAACATTGAAGCAGGGGGATAGGGATGAGGACACTGAACATTGAAGCTCAGGGATAAGGATGAGGACACTGAACATTGAAGCACAGGGATAAGGATGAGGACACTGAACATTTAAAGCTTGCGGATAGGGATGAGGACACTGAACATTGAAGCACAGGGATAAGGATGAGGACACTGAACATTGAAGCTCGCGGATAGGGATGAGGACACTGAACATTGAAGCATGGGGATAGGGATGAGGACACTGAACATTGAAGCACAGGGATAAGGATGAGGACACTGAACATTGAAGCTCGCGGATAGGGATGAGGACACTGAACATTGAAGCACGGGGATAAGGATGGACACTGAACATTGAAGCTCGGGGATAAGGATGAGGACACTGAACATTGAAGCACGGGGATAAGGATGGACACTGAACATTGAAGCATGGGGATAGGGATGAGGACACTGAACATTGAAGCATGTAGCTCAGGATAGGCACTACAAGTCCCAGCAATGCAAAACCTACTAGGTAACAAGGGAAGTATTAGTGTTGTAACGAACGGCCCAGTGTTTGTGTTGTGTGTAACTTCACTTCCGTAACATTATGTGATGGTTTCGCTGAACTGTATTGCCGAAACTATGTTGGAACGCACGGCGCAAGTGTTTGGAGCGCATCGCGCATGCGCAGTACGCAACAACGTCACTTCCGCACCATCCTGTGATAGGCATCAAACTGTGACACTACACCCCCTCCCCCCATGTTTTCAGAAAATAGGACACATATATATATATATATGAGGAGGATCTGTCACCAGGAAATGGGGATAAATCATATTTATCATACATCCGGGGTGCCTCTCAGTCCTCCATGTTGTTGTCTCGGCTCCCTGCCCCCTCCTCCTGTGAAGTCACGTGACTCCCGCAGAGAGGACATAACGACTCAGATAAGAGTAGGCGTGACCAGTGCATGGGATGGGCGTGGCCTGAACGGGTGAGGCGGGAACATATCACACTGCCATCACGTGGCTTTGTTCCAACTGACGCGTGCACAGCTAGAGCCGTTAGCCTGTGACGTCAGCAGGAGGCGTGGCCTGAGCCGATATATATTGTTCAGCCGTTAGGGCGGAGCGTCAGTGTGTGGTGAACGCCGAAGAGGAAACATCTGCTGTACAGAGCTCCGGGGGAGGAGCCATTGGACTACAGCGGGGTCACGTGGTGTCTGTGGGTCCGGGAAACTTGTTGCCTCTGCTCAGGATCTGAGGAACTACAACTCCCAGCATGCACTGTGTAAGCAATGGGGTTTCAGCTCCCAGCCTGGAATAAGATGTTACAGGACTACATATCCCAGCATGATTTCTTCTATAGATGTACTACAAGTGCCAGCAATCTCTACATACCCCAGCCTTCTCCCCTCCCCCTCCTCAGGCGTAATCGCACCCCGCATTCATCTCCCACAAGCGGTGGTGGGTCTCTTACCCCCCCGGGTTAGAGGTGGGCGGGTTGGGCCTGAGGGGGGAAGAATGGGTGTTGGGAGATGAGTGGGGAGGGGGGGCTGGAGGCGGTGCAATTCCCCCTGGGGAGGGGGAGGGGAGCGGACTGGGGTATGTAGAGATCACTGGCACCTGTAATATCTCCATAGAGAAAATCATGCTGGGATATGTAGTCCCACAGCGTCCTATTCCAGGCTGGGAGCTGAACCCCCGTCACTTACACAGTGCATGCTGGGAGTTGTAGTTCCTCAGATCCTGAGCAGAGGCAGCAGGTTCCCCGACACACAGACACCACGTGACCCGGCTGTAGTCCAATGCCTCCTCCCCCGGAGCTCTGTGTGGGGGATGGTCCCTCCTCCCCCGCTATCCACACACTGACACCCACATCCCCACCCACCTACCACCGAGGGTGTGGCTCCAATTGCCCACCCCCCTCCTTACCCCAAGCCCCACCTACCTGTCTGGGTGATGATCCAGGGAATAGCCGATCGCCTCTCGGAGGGGTCAGGAAGGAATTTTCCCCCAGCTGTAGCACATTGGCTCACGCTATGCTGGGGGTTTTTCGCCTTCCTCTAGATCAACTGCCCCTCCCCAGACCCAAAACGGGTGGCAATGCCTCTAAGGCTCCGCTACACCCACTCATCTACCCCCAAGAGTGGCAATGCCTCTCAGGCTCCGCTACACCCACTCATCTACCCCCAAGGGTCAAAATGCCTCTCAGGCTCCGCTACACCCACTCATCTACCCCCAAGGGTGGCAATGCCTCTCAGGCTCCAATACACCCACTCATCTACCCCCAAGGGTCAAAATGCCTCTCAGGCTCCGCTACACCCACTCATCTACCCTCAAGGGTGGCAATGCCTCTCAGGCTCCGCTACACCCACTCATCTACCCTCAAGGGTCAAAATGCCTCTCAGGCTCCGCTACACCCACTCATCTACCCTCAAGGGTGGCAATGCCTCTCAGGCTCCGCTACACCCACTCATCTACCCTCAAGGGTCAAAATGCCTCTCAGGCTCCAACACACTCATCTACAACCAAGGGTAGCAATGCCTCTAATCAGGCTCCACTACACCCACTCATCTACCCCCAAAAGTGAATGCTACCACCCTGGGTATGGGGTGAGTGTGGGCAGAAGAGCTTCCCCCCAAGTTTCATCTGCCCTCACTCCCCAACACCCAGCGTACTGGTGCTTCCCCCCCCAGGCCCCAAAAAACTGCACTCCTCTACCACCAAGTGGTGGAAATGCCTCTGATCAGGCTCCACTGCCTGTCTCAACTACCACCAAAAGTGAATGCTACCACCCTGGGTATGGGGTGAGTGTGGGCAGAAGAGCTTCCCCCCAAGTTTCATCTGCCCTCACTCCCCAACACCCAGCATACTGGTGCTTCTCTCAGGCCCCACCAAACTGCACTAATCTACCCCCAAGAGTGGAAATGCCTCTGATCAGGCTCCACTGCCTGTCTCAACTACCACCAAAAGTGAATGCTACCACCCTGGGTATGGGGTGAGTGTGGGCAGAAGAGCTTCCCCCCAAGTTTCATCTGCCCTCACTCCCCAACACCCAGCGTACTGGTGCTTCCCACCCCAGGCCCCAAAAAACTGCACTCCTCTACCACCAAGTGGTGGAAATGCCTCTGATCAGGCTCCACTGCCTGTCTCAACTACCACCAAAAGTGAATGCTACCACCCTGGGTATGGGGTGAGTGTGGGCAGTTGAGCTTCCCCCAAAGTTTCATCTGCCCTCACTCCCCAACACCCAGCATGTTGGTGCTTCTCTCAGGCCCCACCAAACTGCACTAATCTACCCCCAAGAGTGGAAATGCCTCTGATCAGGCTCCACTGCCTGTCTCAACTACCACCAAAAGTGAATGCTACCACCCTGGGTATGGGGTGAGTGTGGGCAGTTGAGCTTCCCCCCAAGTTTCATCTGCCCTCACTCCCCAACACCCAGCATGTTGGTGCTTCCCTCAGGCCCCACCAAACTGCACTAATCTACCCCCAAGAGTGGAAATGCTTCTGATCAGGCTCCACTACACCCACTCATCTACCCCCAAAAGTGAATGCTACCACCCTGGGTATGGGGTGAGTGTGGGCAGTTGAGCTTCCCCCCAAGTTTCATCTGCCCTCACTCCCCAACACCCAGCGTACTGGTGCTTCCCCCCCAGGCCCCAAAAAACTGCACTCATCTACCACCAAGTGGTGGAAATGCCTCTGATCAGGCTCCGCTGCCTGTCTCAACTACCACCAAAAGTGAATGCTACCACCCTGGGTATAGGGTGAGTGTGGGCAGAAGAGCTTCCCCCCAAGTTTCATCTGCCCTCACTCCCCAACACCCAGCATGTTGGTGCTTCCCCCCCAGGCCCCAAAAAACTGCACTAATCTACCCCCAATAGTGGAAATGCCTCTGATCAGGCTCCACTGCCTGTCTCAACTACCACCAAAAGTGAATGCTACCACCCTGGGTATGGGGTGAGTGTGGGCAGAAGAGCTTCCCCCCAAGTTTCATCTGCCCTCACTCCCCAACACCCAGCGTACTGGTGCTTCTCTAAGGCCCCACCAAACTGCACTTATCTACCCCCAAGAGTGGAAATGCCTCTGATCAGGCTCCACTGCCTGTCTCAACTACCACCAAAAGTGAATGCTACCACCCTGGGTATGGGGTGAGTGTGGGCAGTTGAGCTTCCCCCCAAGTTTCATCTGCCCTCACTCCCCAACACCCAGCGTACTGGTGCTTCCCCCCCCAGGCCCCAAAAAACTGCACTCATCTACCACCAAGTGGTGGAAATGCCTCTGATCAGGCTCCGCTGCCTGTCTCAACTACCACCAAAAGTGAATGCTACCACCCTGGGTATAGGGTGAGTGTGGGCAGAAGAGCTTCCCCCCAAGTTTCATCTGCCCTCACTCCCCAACACCCAGCATGTTGGTGCTTCCCCCCCAGGCCCCAAAAAACTGCACTCATCTACCACCAAGTGGTGGAAATGCCTCTGATCAGGCTCCACTGCCTGTCTCAACTACCACCAAAAGTGAATGCTACCACCCTGGGTATGGGGTGAGTGTGGGCAGTTGAGCTTCCCCCCAAGTTTCATCTGCCCTCACTCCCCAACACCCAGCATATTGGTGCTTCCCTCAGGCCCCACCAAACTGCACTAATCTACCACCAAGAGTGGAAATGCCTCTGATCAGGCTCCACTACACCCACTCAACTACCACCAAAAGTGAATGCTACCACCCTGGGTATGGGGTGAGTGTGGGCAGTTGAGCTTCCCCCCAAGTTTCATCTGCCCTCACTCCCCAACACCCAGCATATTGGTGCTTCCCTCAGGCCCCACCAAACTGCACTAATCTACCCCAAGAGTGGCAATGCCTCTGATCAGGCTCCACTACACCCACTCAACTACCACCAAAAGTGAATGCTACCACCCTGGGTAGGGGGTGAGTGTGGGCAGAAGAGCTTCCCCCCAAGTTTCATCTGCCCTCACTCCCCAACACCCAGCGTACTGGTGCTTCTCTAAGGCCCCACCAAACTGCACTTATCTACCCCAAGGGTGGAAATGCTTCTTCTTAGGCTCCGCTGCACCCATTCATCTACCCCCAAGGGTGGCAGTGCCTCTTACTGCATAGTGTTTTATACATTTGCAATTTAGTCTCTTCTGTGTGATTTTTTATTTGATATTTTAATAAAATGTCATAACTTAATTATATTTGTCGGTGTGGTTTTGTTACATTTCTATAGAACTGTTTCTTTAGGGGTTTTTTTATGTGAACAGAGGGGGATGGGTATTCCATTTTGTTTTTTTGAAAACCTGATCGCTGGCTGATTGACAAATAAAAGCGATCATCTATGGCCAACGTTGGGGACTTTAGCAGCACATAGATTGTGTCATTTTCTCTCCTTCCACAATGGGGGGGACAGAAAGAAACTTGCTTGATTCCCCCCATCAACACAGAGGGGGAAATCCCTCCCATAGTGATATTGTGTTCCGCCAGCGGGGAGCTTATCCCGCTAGCAGAACAGAATGATCACTGCTGGCAGCCATAGCCACTGGCTGCGATCGCATGAAAGAAATCCAGCAGGCTGGGTGTGCTGAAGTCGATGGATTTCAGTACAACCAGCCTGCCCGTGGATGGATTGAATCTCAGCCCTGTCCCTGTTGAAGCAGTCGAGGTTCAATCCTTCTGTGGCCGGTTTTAGATGGTAAGTTCCGAGAGGGCTGATATGAATGTACAATATAAATGTGTAAATTGTCGGCATTATAGATATACATGTGATAAATAAAATACATTTATGTTTTAGGGAAATCACGTAAATTGGAAGGTTGTGACTGGATCTCTTTATAGGATATTTAGTGAAAGCAATAAAGAGTAACAATCCTATGTAGGGACAAACCTGCAACTAAACATATATATAGAGTTAGGGCCGCACTTCACAGAGGAGCCTTGGGGGGGCGCTGCACCTTCCACATAGATTTGGAAATGAGAGCAACAAAAGTCTCCTCTGAATTATTAGACGGGACAATTCGTTTTTGTTTTATTGCTGGATAGTTGGTAAATCTGCTTGGAAATTCTTTTGCTGTATTGTGCAATCTCCTTCCACGTGCAACCATAAAAAGACAGAGCGGGCGCCCAGGCCTAGTGCCTCACCCTAAAACCATCGCTTTATTCATAGAAAAAGTGGTAATTATTATACTCACAAGGTGACAAATGTATCAATCACATCACATAGTAACACCGTCATCCAATCCACATTGCCTCACATTAGGGATGAGCCCAACACCCCCGGATCGCATCAGAACTTGGGTACAGACAGAACATTTGTGTGAACACCAGTGAAGTCTATGGGACACGATATATGCAAGTTATTGCCATAAAAAGTGTTTGGGGACCCGGGTCCTGCCCCAGGGGACATGGATCAATGCAAAAAAACGTTTTTAAAATGGCCGTTTTTTTTTTTTTTAGGAGCAGTGATTCTAATAATGCTTAAAGTGAAACAATAAAAATTAAATATTCCTTTAAATATCATTCCTTAAGGGTTCCCTTAGTCTGCCTGTAAAGTAGCGCATTTTCCCCATGTTTAGAACAGTACCGCAGCAAAATGACATTTCTAAAGGAAACAATGTCATTCAAAATTGCTCGAGGCTGTAATGTATTGCCAGATCCCAGCAATATACATAAAAATCATTGATAAAAACAGCGTGGGTTCCCCCCTCCTTACATCCGGTGTCCCCATCAGTCCTTCTTACATCCAGTGTCCCCATCAGTCCTCCTAACATCTGGTGTCCCCATCAGTCCTTCTTACATCCGGTTTCCCCATCAGTCCTCCTAACATCCGGTGTCCCCATCAGTCCTTCTTACAATCGGTGTCCCCATCAGTCCTCCTAACATCCGGTGTCCCCATCAGTCCTCCTAACATCCGGTGTCCCCATCAGTCCTTCTTACATCCGGTGTCCCCATCAGTCCTCCTAACATCTGGTGTCCCCATCAGTCCTCCTAACATCTGGTGTCCCCATCAGTCCTTCTTACATCCGGTGTCCCCATCAGTCCTCCTAACATCTGGTGTCCCCATCAGTCCTCCTAAAATCTGGCGTTCCCATCAGTCCTCCTAACATCTGGTGTTCCCATCAGTCCTCCTTACATCCGGTGTCCCCATCAGTCCTCCTAACATCTGGTGTCCCCATCAGTCCTCCTAAAATCTGGCGTTCCCATCAGTCCTCCTAACATCTGGTGTCCCCATCAGTCCTCCTTACATCTGGTGTTCCCATCAGTCCTCCTTACATCTGGTGTCCCCATTAGTCCTCCTTACATCTGGTGTCCCCATCAGTCCTCCTTACATCTGGTGTTCCCATCAGTCCTCCTTACATCTGGTGTCCCCATTAGTCCTCCTTACATCTGGTGTCCCCATCGGTCCTCCTAACATCTGGTGTCCCCATCAGTCCTCCTAACATCTGGTGTCTCCATCAGGCCTCCTAACATCTGGTGTCCCCATCAGTCCTTACATCTGGTGTCTCCATCAGTCCTCCTAACATCTGGTGTCCCCATCAGTCCTTACATCTGGTGTCCCCATCAGTCCTAACATCTGGTGTCCCCATCAGTCCTTCTTACATCCGGTGTCCCCATCAGTCCTCCTAACATCCGGTGTCCCCATCAGTCCTCCTAACATCCGGTGTCCCCATCAGTCCTTCTTACATCCGGTGTCCCCATCAGTCCTCCTAACATCTGGTGTCCCCATCAGTCCTCCTAACATCTGGTGTCCCCATCAGTCCTTCTTACATCCGGTGTCCCCATCAGTCCTCCTAACATCTGGTGTCCCCATCAGTCCTTCTTACATCCGGTTTCCCCATCAGTCCTCCTAACATCCGGTGTCCCCATCAGTCCTTCTTACATCCGGTGTCCCCATCAGTCCTCCTAACATCCGGTGTCCCCATCAGTCCTCCTAACATCCGGTGTCCCCATCAGTCCTTCTTACATCCGGTGTCCCCATCAGTCCTCCTAACATCTGGTGTCCCCATCAGTCCTCCTAACATCTGGTGTCCCCATCAGTCCTCCTAACATCTGGTGTCCCCATCAGTCCTCCTAACATCTGGTGTTCCCATCAGTCCTCCTTACATCTGGTGTCCCCATTAGTCCTCCTTACATCTGGTGTCCCCATCAGTCCTCCTAACATCTGGTGTCCCCATCAGTCCTTCTTACATCCGGTGTCCCCATCAGTCCTTCTTACATCCGGTGTCCCCATCAGTCCTCCTAACATCTGGTGTCCCCATCAGTCCTCCTAACATCTGGTGTCCCCATCAGTCCTCCTAACATCTGGTGTCCCCATCAGTCCTCCTAAAATCTGGCGTTCCCATCAGTCCTCCTAACATCTGGTGTTCCCATCAGTCCTCCTTACATCTGGTGTCCCCATTAGTCCTCCTTACATCTGGTGTCCCCATCGGTCCTCCTAACATCTGGTGTCCCCATCAGTCCTCCTAACATCTGGTGTCCCCATCAGTCCTCCTAACATCTGGTGTCTCCATCAGGCCTCCTAACATCTGGTGTCCCCATCAGTCCTTACATCTGGTGTCTCCATCAGTCCTCCTAACATCTGGTGTCCCCATCAGTCCTTACATCTGGTGTCCCCATCAGTCCTAACATCTGGTATCCCCATCAGTCCTTCTTACATCTGGTGTCCCCATCAGTCCTCCTAACATCCGGTGTCCCCATCAGTCCTCCTAACATCCGGTGTCCCCATCAGTCCTTCTTACATCCGGTGTCCCCATCAGTCCTCCTAACATCTGGTGTCCCCATCAGTCCTCCTAACATCTGGTGTCCCCATCAGTCCTTCTTACATCCGGTGTCCCCATCAGTCCTCCTAACATCCGGTGTCCCCATCAGTCCTTCTTACATCCGGTGTCCCCATCAGTCCTCCTAACATCTGGTGTCCCCATCAGTCCATCTAACATCTGGTGTCCCCATCAGTCCTCCTAACATCTGGTGTCCCCATCAGTCCTCCTAACATCTGGTGTTCCCATCAGTCCTCCTTACATCTGGTGTCCCCATTAGTCCTCCTTACATCTGGTGTCCCCATCAGTCCTCCTAACATCTGGTGTCCCCATCAGTCCTTCTTACATCCGGTGTCCCCATCAGTCCTCCTAACATCTGGTGTCCCCATCAGTCCTCCTAACATCTGGTGTCCCCATCAGTCCTTCTTACATCTGGTGTCCCCATCAGTCCTCCTAAAATCTGGCGTTCCCATCAGTCCTCCTAACATCTGGTGTTCCCATCAGTCCTCCTTACATCCGGTGTCCCCATCAGTCCTCCTAACATCCGGTGTCACCATCAGTCCTTCTTACATCCGGTGTCCCCATCAGTCCTCCTAACATCTGGTGTCCCCATCAGTCCTCCTAACATCTGGTGTCCCTATCAGTCCTTCTTACATCCGGTGTCCCCATCAGTCCTCCTAACATCTGGTGTCCCCATCAGTCCTCCTAAAATCTGGCGTTCCCATCAGTCCTCCTAACATCTGGTGTTCCCATCAGTCCTCCTTACATCCGGTGTCCCCATCAGTCCTCCTTACATCTGGTGTCCCCATTAGTCCTCCTTACATCTGGTGTCCCCATCGGTCCTCCTAACATCTGGTGTCCCCATCAGTCCTCCTAACATCTGGTGTCTCCATCAGGCCTCCTAACATCTGGTGTCCCCATCAGTCCTCCTAACATCTGGTGTCTCCATCAGGCCTCCTAACATCTGGTGTCCCCATCAGTCCTCCTAACATCTGGTGTCTCCATCAGGCCTCCTAACATCTGGTGTCCCCATCAGTCCTCCTAACATCTGGTGTCTCCATCAGTCCTCCTAACATCTGGTGTCCCCATCAGTCCTTCTTACATCCGGTTTCCCCATCAGTCCTCCTAACATCCGGTGTCCCCATCAGTCCTTCTTACAACCGGTGTCCCCATCAGTCCTCCTAACATCCGGTGTCCCCATCAGTCCTTCTTACATCCGGTGTCCCCATCAGTCCTCCTAACATCTGGTGTCCCCATCAATCCTCCTAACATCTGGTGTCCCCATCAGTCCTTCTTACATCCGGTGTCCCCATCAGTCCTCCTAACATCTGGTGTCCCCATCAGTCCTCCTAAAATCTGGCGTTCCCATCAGTCCTCCTAACATCTGGTGTTCCCATCAGTCCTCCTTACATCCGGTGTCCCCATCAGTCCTCCTAACATCTGGTGTCCCCATCAGTCCTCCTAAAATCTGGCGTTCCCATCAGTCCTCCTAACATCTGGTGTCCCCATCAGTCCTCCTTACATCTGGTGTTCCCATCAGTCCTCCTTACATCTGGTGTCCCCATTAGTCCTCCTTACATCTGGTGTCCCCATCAGTCCTCCTTACATCTGGTGTTCCCATCAGCCCTCCTAACATCTGGTGTCTCCATCAGGCCTCCTAACATCTGGTGTCCCCATTAGTCCTCCTTACATCTGGTGTCCCCATCGGTCCTCCTAACATCTGGTGTCCCCATCAGTCCTCCTAACATCTGGTGTCTCCATCAGTCCTCCTTACATCTGGTGTCCCCATTAGTCCTACTTACATCTGGTGTCCCCATCGGTCCTCCCAACATCTGGTGTCCCCATCAGTCCTCCTAACATCTGGTGTCTCTATCAGGCCTCCTAACATCTGGTGTCTCCATCAGTCCTTACATCTGGTGTCTCCATCAGTCCTCCTAACATCTGGTGTCCCCATCAGTCCTTACATCTGGTGTCCCCATCAGTCCTAACATCTGGTGTCCCCATCAGTCCTCCTAACATCCGGTGTCCCCATCAGTCCTCCTAACATCCGGTGTCCCCATCAGTCCTTCTTACATCCGGTGTCCCCATCAGTCCTCCTAACATCTGGTGTCCCCATCAGTCCTCCTAACATCTGGTGTCCCCATCAGTCCTTCTTACATCCGGTGTCCCCATCAGTCCTCCTAACATCTGGTGTCCCCATCAGTCCTTCTTACATCCGGTTTCCCCATCAGTCCTCCTAACATCCGGTGTCCCCATCAGTCCTCCTAACATCCGGTGTCCCCATCAGTCCTTCTTACATCCGGTGTCCCCATCAGTCCTTCTTACATCCGGTGTCCCCATCAGTCCTCCTAACATCTGGTGTCCCCATCAGTCCTCCTAACATCTGGTGTCCCCATCAGTCCTTCTTACATCCGGTGTCCCCATCAGTCCTCCTAACATCCGGTGTCCCCATCAGTCCTCCTAACATCCGGTGTCCCCATCAGTCCTCCTAACATCCGGTGTCCCCATCAGTCCTTCTTACATCCGGTGTCCCCATCAGTCCTCCTTACATCTGGTGTCCCCATCAGTCCTCCTAACATCCGGTGTCCCCATCAGTCCTTCTTACATCCGGTGTCCCCATCAGTCCTCCTAACATCTGGTGTCCCCATCAGTCCTCCTAACATCTGGTGTCCCCATCAGTCCTCCTAACATCTGGTGTCCCCATCAGTCCTCCTAAAATCTGGTGTTCCCATCAGTCCTCCTAACATCTGGTGTTCCCATCAGTCCTCCTTACATCTGGTGTCCCCATTAGTCCTCCTTACATCTGGTGTCCCCATCAGTCCTCCTAACATCTGGTGTCCCCATCAGTCCTCCTAACATCCGGTGTCCCCATCAGTCCTCCTAACATCCGGTGTCCTCATCAGTCCTCCTAACATCTGGTGTCCCCATCAGTCCTCCTAACATCTGGTGTCCCCATCAGTCCTCCTAAAATCTGGCGTTCCCATCAGTCCTCCTAACATCTGGTGTTCCCATCAGTCCTCCTTACATCTGGTGTTCCCATCAGTCCTCCTAACATCTGGTGTCCCCATCAGTCCTCCTAACATCTGGTGTCCCCATCAGTCCTTCTTACATCTGGTGTCCCCATCAGTCCTAACATCTGGTGTCCCCATCAGTCCTCCTAACATCCGGTGTCCCCATCAGTCCTCCTAACATCCGGTGTCCCCATCAGTCCTTCTTACATCCGGTGTCCCCATCAGTCCTCCTAACATCTGGTGTCCCCATCAGTCCTCCTAACATCTGGTGTTCCCATCAGTCCTCCTTACATCTGGTGTCCCCATTAGTCCTCCTTACATCTGGTGTCCCCATCAGTCCTCCTTACATCTGGTGTTCCCATCAGTCCTCCTTACATCTGGTGTCCCCATCGGTCCTCCTAACATCTGGTGTCCCCATCAGTCCTCCTAACATCCGGTGTCCCCATCAGTTCTCCTTACATCTGGTGTCCCCATCAGTCCTCCTGACATCTGGTGTCCCCATCAGTCCTCCTTACATCTGGTGTCCCCATCAGTCCTCCTAAAATCTGGCGTTCCCATCAGTCCTCCTAAAATCTGGCGTTCCCATCAGTCCTCCTTACATCTGGTGTCCCCATCAGTCCTCCTAACATCTGGTGTCCCCATCAGTCCTCCTAACATCTGGTGTCCCTATCAGTCCTTCTTACATCCGGTGTCCCCATCAGTCCTCCTAACATCTGGTGTCCCCATCAGTCCTCCTAAAATCTGGCGTTCCCATCAGTCCTCCTAACATCTGGTGTTCCCATCAGTCCTCCTTACATCCGGTGTCCCCATCAGTCCTCCTTACATCTGGTGTCCCCATTAGTCCTCCTTACATCTGGTGTCCCCATCGGTCCTCCTAACATCTGGTGTCCCCATCAGTCCTCCTAACATCTGGTGTCTCCATCAGGCCTCCTAACATCTGGTGTCCCCATCAGTCCTCCTAACATCTGGTGTCTCCATCAGGCCTCCTAACATCTGGTGTCCCCATCAGTCCTCCTAACATCTGGTGTCTCCATCAGGCCTCCTAACATCTGGTGTCCCCATCAGTCCTCCTAACATCTGGTGTCTCCATCAGTCCTCCTAACATCTGGTGTCCCCATCAGTCCTTCTTACATCCGGTTTCCCCATCAGTCCTCCTAACATCCGGTGTCCCCATCAGTCCTTCTTACAACCGGTGTCCCCATCAGTCCTCCTAACATCTGGTGTCCCCATCAGTCCTCCTAACATCTGGTGTCCCCATCAGTCCTTCTTACATCCGGTTTCCCCATCAGTCCTCCTAACATCCGGTGTCCCCATCAGTCCTTCTTACAACCGGTGTCCCCATCAGTCCTCCTAACATCTGGTGTCCCCATCAGTCCTCCTAACATCTGGTGTCCCCATCAGTCCTCCTAACATCTGGTGTCCCCATCAGTCCTTCTTACATCCGGTGTCCCCATCAGTCCTCCTAACATCTGGTGTCCCCATCAATCCTCCTAACATCTGGTGTCCCCATCAGTCCTTCTTACATCCGGTGTCCCCATCAGTCCTCCTAACATCTGGTGTCCCCATCAGTCCTCCTAAAATCTGGCGTTCCCATCAGTCCTCCTAACATCTGGTGTTCCCATCAGTCCTCCTTACATCCGGTGTCCCCATCAGTCCTCCTAACATCTGGTGTCCCCATCAGTCCTCCTAAAATCTGGCGTTCCCATCAGTCCTCCTAACATCTGGTGTCCCCATCAGTCCTCCTTACATCTGGTGTTCCCATCAGTCCTCCTTACATCTGGTGTTCCCATCAGTCCTCCTTACATCTGGTGTCCCCATTAGTCCTCCTTACATCTGGTGTCCCCATCAGTCCTCCTTACATCTGGTGTTCCCATCAGTCCTCCTAACATCTGGTGTCTCCATCAGGCCTCCTAACATCTGGTGTCCCCATTAGTCCTCCTTATATCTGGTGTCCCCATCGGTCCTCCTAACATCTGGTGTCCCCATCAGTCCTCCTAACATCTGGTGTCTCCATCAGTCCTCCTTACATCTGGTGTCCCCATTAGTCCTCCTTACATCTGGTGTCCCCATCGGTCCTCCCAACATCTGGTGTCCCCATCAGTCCTCCTAACATCTGGTGTCTCCATCAGGCCTCCTAACATCTGGTGTCTCCATCTGTCCTTACATCTGGTGTCTCCATCAGTCCTCCTAACATCTGGTGTCCCCATCAGTCCTTACATCTGGTGTCCCCATCAGTCCTAACATCTGGTGTCCCCATCAGTCCTCCTAACATCCGGTGTCCCCATCAGTCCTCCTAACATCCGGTGTCCCCATCAGTCCTTCTTACATCCGGTGTCCCCATCAGTCCTCCTAACATCTGGTGTCCCCATCAGTCCTCCTAACATCTGGTGTCCCCATCAGTCCTTCTTACATCCGGTGTCCCCATCAGTCCTCCTAACATCTGGAGTCCCCATCAGTCCTTCTTACATCCGGTTTCCCCATCAGTCCTCCTAACATCTGGTGTCCCCATCAGTCCTCCTAACATCTGGTGTCTCCATCAGTCCTCCTAACATCCGGTGTCCCCATCAGTCCTCCTAACATCTGGTGTCTCCATCAGTCCTCCTAACATCTGGTGTCTCCATCAGTCCTCTTAACATCCGGTGTCCCCATCAGTCCTCCTAACATCCGGTGTCCCCATCAGTCCTTCTTACATCCGGTGTCCCCATCAGTCCTTCTTACATCCGGTGTCCCCATCAGTCCTCCTAACATCTGGTGTCCCCATCAGTCCTCCTAACATCTGGTGTCCCCATCAGTCCTTCTTACATCCGGTGTCCCCATCAGTCCTCCTAACATCCGGTGTCCCCATCAGTCCTCCTAACATCCGGTGTCCCCATCAGTCCTCCTAACATCCGGTGTCCCCATCAGTCCTTCTTACATCCGGTGTCCCCATCAGTCCTCCTTACATCTGGTGTCCCCATCAGTCCTCCTAACATCCGGTGTCCCCATCAGTCCTTCTTACATCCGGTGTCCCCATCAGTCCTCCTAACATCTGGTGTCCCCATCAGTCCTCCTAACATCTGGTGTCCCCATCAGTCCTCCTAACATCTGGTGTCCCCATCAGTCCTCCTAAAATCTGGTGTTCCCATCAGTCCTCCTAACATCTGGTGTTCCCATCAGTCCTCCTTACATCTGGTGTCCCCATCATTCCTCCTAACATCTGGTGTCCCCATTAGTCCTCCTTACATCTGGTGTCCCCATCAGTCCTCCTAACATCTGGTGTCCCCATCAGTCCTCCTAACATCCGGTGTCCCCATCAGTCCTCCTAACATCCGGTGTCCTCATCAGTCCTCCTAACATCTGGTGTCCCCATCAGTCCTCCTAACATCTGGTGTCCCCATCAGTCCTCCTAAAATCTGGCGTTCCCATCAGTCCTCCTAACATCTGGTGTTCCCATCAGTCCTCCTTACATCTGGTGTTCCCATCAGTCCTCCTAACATCTGGTGTCCCCATCAGTCCTCCTAACATCTGGTGTCCCCATCAGTCCTCCTAAAATCTGGTGTCTCCATCAGTCCTCCTAACATCTGGTGTTCCCATCAGTCCTCCTTACATCTGGTGTTCCCATCAGTCCTCCTAACATCTGGTGTCCCCATCAGTCCTCCTAACATCTGGTGTCCCCATCAGTCCTTCTTACATCCGGTGTCCCCATCAGTCCTCCTAACATCTGGTGTCCCCATCAGTCCTCCTAACATCTGGTGTCTCCATCAGGCCTCCTAACATCTGGTGTCCCCATCAGTCCTTACATCTGGTGTCTCCATCAGTCCTCCTAACATCTGGTGTCCCCATCAGTCCTAACATCTGGTGTCCCCATCAGTCCTTCTTACATCCGGTGTCCCCATCAGTCCTCCTAACATCCGGTGTCCCCATCAGTCCTTACATCTGGTGTCCCCATCAGTCCTTACATCTGGTGTCCCCATCAGTCCTTCTTACATCCGGTGTCCCCATCAGTCCTCCTAACATCCGGTGTCCCCATCAGTCCTCCTAACATCCGGTGTCCCCATCAGTCCTTCTTACATCCGGTGTCCCCATCAGTCCTCCTAACATCTGGTGTCCCCATCAGTCCTCCTAACATCTGGTGTTCCCATCAGTCCTCCTTACATCTGGTGTCCCCATTAGTCCTCCTTACATCTGTTGTCCCCATCAGTCCTCCTTACATCTGGTGTTCCCATCAGTCCTCCTTACATCTGGTGTCCCCATCGGTCCTCCTAACATCTGGTGTCCCCATCAGTCCTCCTTACATCTGGTGTTCCCATCAGTCCTCCTTACATCTGGTGTCCCCATCGGTCCTCCTAACATCTGGTGTTCCCATCAGTCCTCCTTACATCTGGTGTCCCCATTAGTCCTCCTTACATCTGGTGTCCCCATCAGTCCTCCTTACATCTGGTGTTCCCATCAGTCCTCCTTACATCTGGTGTCCCCATCGGTCCTCCTAACATCTGGTGTCCCCATCAGTCCTTCTTACATCCGGTGTCCCCATCAGTCCTCCTAACATCTGGTGTCCCCATCAGTCCTCCTAACATCCGGTGTCCCCATCAGTTCTCCTTACATCTGGTGTCCCCATCAGTCCTCCTGACATCTGGTGTCCCCATCAGTCCTCCTTACATCTGGTGTCCCCATCAGTCCTCCTAAAATCTGGCGTTCCCATCAGTCCTCCTAACATCTGGTGTTCCCATCAGTCCTCCTAACATCTGGTGTCCCCATCAGTCCTCCTTACATCTGGTGTCCCCATCAGTCCTCCTAAAATCTGGTGTCCCCATCAGTCCTCCTAAAATCTGGCGTTCCCATCAGTCCTCCTAACATCCGGTGTCCCCATCAGTCCTCCTAACATCCGGTGTCCCCATCAGTTCTCCTTACATCTGGTGTCCCCATCAGTCCTCCTTACATCTGGTGTCCCCATCAGTCCTCCTAAAATCTGGCGTTCCCATCAGTCCTCCTAAAATCTGGCGTTCCCATCAGTCCTCCTTACATCTGGTGTCCCCATCAGTCCTCCTTACATCTGGTGTCCCCATCAGTCCTCCTTACATCTGGTGTCCCCATCAGTCCTTCTTACATCTGGTGTCTCCATCAGTCCTCCTAACATCTGGTGTCCCCATCAGTCCTCCTAACATCCGGTGTCCCCATCAGTTCTCCTAACATCTGGTGTCCCCATCAGTCCTTACATCTGGTGTCCCCATCAGTCCTCCTAACATCTGGTGTCCCCATCAGTCCTCCTAACATCTGGTGTCCCCATCATTCCTCCTAACATCTGGTGTCCCCATCAGTCCTCCTAACATCTGGTGTCCCCATCAGTCCTCCTAACATCTGGTGTCCCCATCAGTCCTCCTAACATCCGGTGTCTCCATCAGTCCTCCTAACATCCGGTGTCCCCATCAGTCCTCCTAACATCTGGTGTCCCCATCAGTCCTCCTAACATCTGGTGTCTCCATCAGTCCTCCTCCTAACATCTGGTGTCCCCATCAGTCCTCCTAACATCTGGTGTCCCCATCATTCCTCCTAACATCTGGTGTCCCCATCATTCCTCCTAACATCTGGTGTCCCCATCAGTCCTCCTAACATCTGGTGTCCCCATCAGTCCTCCTAACATCTGGTGTCCCCATCAGTCCTCCTAACATCTGGTGTCCCCATCAGTCCTCCTAACATCTGGTGTCTCCATCAGTCCTCAGAACATCTGGTGTCCCCATCAGTCCTCCTAACATCTGGTGTCCCCATCAGTCCTCCTAACATCTGGTGTCCCCATCAGTCCTCAGAACATCTGGTGTCCCCATCAGTCCTCCTAACATCTGGTGTCCCCATCAGTCCTCAGAACATCTGGTGTCCCCATCAGTCCTCCTAACATCTGGTGTCCCCATCAGTCCTCCTAACATCTGGTGTCCCCATCATTCCTCCTAACATCTGGTGTCCCCATCAGTCCTCCTAACATCTGGTGTCCCCATCAGTCCTCAGAACATCTGGTGTCCCCATCAGTCCTCCTTACATCTGGTGTCCCCATCATTCCTCCTAACATCTGGTGTCCCCATCAGTCCTCCTAACATCTGGTGTCCCCATCAGTCCTCCTAACATCTGGTGTCCCCATCAGTCCTCCTAACATCTGGTGTCCCCATCAGTCCTCCTAACATCTGGTGTCCCCATCAGTCCTCCTAACATCTGGTGTCCCCATCAGTCCTCCTAACATCTGGTGTCCCCATCAGTCCTCCTAACATCTGGTGTCCCCATCAGTCCTCCTAACATCTGGTGTCCCCATCAGTCCTCCTAACATCTGGTGTCTCCATCAGTCCTCGTAACATCCGGTGTCCCCATCAGTCCTCCTAACATCCGGTGTCCCCATCAGTCCTCCTAACATCTGGTGTCCCCATCAGTCCTCCTAACATCTGGTGTCTCCATCAGTCCTCGTAACATCTGGTGTCCCCATCAGTCCTCCTAACATCCGGTGTCTCCATCAGTCCTCCTAACATCTGGTGTCCCCATCAGTCCTCCTAACATCTGGTGTCTCCATCAGTCCTCGTAACATCTGGTGTCCCCATCAGTCCTCCTAACATCCGGTGTCCCCATCAGTCCTCCTAACATCCGGTGTCCCCATCAGTCCTCCTAACATCTGGTGTCCCCATCAGTCCTCCTAACATCTGGTGTCCCCATCAGTCCTCCTAACATCTGGTGTCCCCATCAGTCCTCCTAACATCTGGTGTCCCCATCAGTCCTCCTAACATCTGGTGTCCCCATCAGTCCTCCTAACATCCGGTGTCCCCATCAGTCCTCCTAACATCTGGTGTCCCCATCAGTCCTCCTAACATCTGGTGTCCCCATCAGTCCTCCTAACATCTGGTGTCCCCATCAGTCCTCCTAACATCTGGTGTCCCCATCAGTCCTCCTAACATCTGGTGTCTCCATCAGTCCTCGTAACATCCGGTGTCCCCATCAGTCCTCCTAACATCCGGTGTCCCCATCAGTCCTCCTAACATCTGGTGTCCCCATCAGTCCTCCTAACATCTGGTGTCTCCATCAGTCCTCGTAACATCTGGTGTCCCCATCAGTCCTCCTAACATCCGGTGTCTCCATCAGTCCTCCTAACATCTGGTGTCCCCATCAGTCCTCCTAACATCTGGTGTCTCCATCAGTCCTCGTAACATCTGGTGTCCCCATCAGTCCTCCTAACATCCGGTGTCCCCATCAGTCCTCCTAACATCCGGTGTCCCCATCAGTCCTCCTAACATCTGGTGTCCCCATCAGTCCTCCTAACATCCGGTGTCCCCATCATTCCTCCTAACATCTGGTGTCTCCATCAGTCCTCGTAACATCTGGTGTCCCCATCAGTCCTCCTTACATCTGGTGTCCCCATCAGTCCTCCTAACATCTGGTGTCCCCATCAGTCCTCCTAACATCCGGTGTCCCCATCAGTCCTCCTAACATCCGGTGTCCCCATCAGTCCTCCTAACATCTGGTGTCCCCATCAGTCCTCCTAACATCCGGTGTCCCCATCAGTCCTCCTTACATCTGGTGTCCCCATCTGTCCTCCTTACATCTGGTGTCCCCATCAGTCCTCCTAACATCTGGTGTCCCCATCAGTCCTCCTAACATCCGGTGTCCCCATCAGTCCTCCTAACATCCGGTGTCTCCATCAGTCCTCGTAACATCCGGTGTCCCCATCAGTCCGTCTACGGACCTTCCTTTATCTAGATACACCACATCTACCGGCCTTCCTTTATCCAGATACACCACGTCTACGGGCCTTCCTTTATCTAGATACACCACGTCTACGGACCTTCCTTTATCTAGATACACCACGTCTACGGACCTTCCTTTATCTAGATACACCACGTCTACGGGCCTTCCTTTATCTAGATACACCACGTCTACGGACCTTCCTTTATCTAGATACACCACGTCTACGGGCCTTCCTTTATCTAGATACACCACGTCTACGGACCTTCCTTTATCTAGATACACCACATCTACCGGCCTTCCTTTATCCAGATACACCACGTCTACGGGCCTTCCTTTATCTAGATACACCACGTCTACGGACCTTCCTTTATCTAGATACACCACGTCTACGGGCCTTCCTTTATCTAGATACACCACGTCTACGGGCCTTCCTTTATCTAGATACACCACATCTACCGGCCTTCCTTTATCCAGATACACCACGTCTACGGGCCTTCATTTATCTAGATACACCACGTCTACGGGCCTTCATTTATCTAGATACATCACGTCTACGGACCTTCCTTTATCTAGATACACCACGTCTACGGGCCTTCCTTTATCTAGATACACCACGTCTACGGGCCTTTCTTTATCCAGATACACCACGTCTACGGGCCTTCCTTTATCTAGATACACCACATCTACGGACCTTCCTTTATCCAGATACACCACATCTACGGGCCTTCCTTTATCTAGATACACCACGTCTACGGGCCTTCCTTTATCTAGATACACCACGTCTACGGATCTTCCTTTATCTAGATACACCACATCTACGGACCTTCCTTTATCTAGATACACCACGTCTACGGACCTTCCTTTATCTAGATACACCACGTCTACGGGCCTTCCTTTATCTAGATACACCACATCTACGGACCTTCCTTTATCTAGATACACCACGTCTACGGGCCTTCATTTATCTAGATACACCACGTCTACGGACCTTCCTTTATCTAGATACACCACGTCTACGGATCTTCCTTTATCTAGATACACCACATCTACGGACCTTCCTTTATCTAGATACACCACGTCTACGGACCTTCCTTTATCTAGATACACCACGTCTACGGGCCTTCCTTTATCTAGATACACCACATCTACGGACCTTCCTTTATCTAGATACACCACGTCTACGGGCCTTCCTTTATCTAGATACACCACGTCTACGGACCTTCCTTTATCTAGATACACCACGTCTACGGGCCTTCCTTTATCTAGATACACCACGTCTACGGACCTTCCTTTATCTAGATACACCACATCTACGGGCCTTCCTTTATCTAGATACACCACATCTACGGGCCTTCCTTTATCTAGATACACCACGTCTATGGACCTTCCTTTATCTAGATACACCACATCTACGGACCTTCCTTTATCCATATACACCACGTCTACGGGCCTTCCTTTATCTAGATACACCACATCTACGGGCCTTCCTTTATCTAGATACACCACGTCTACGGGCCTTCCTTTATCTAGATACACCACATCTACGGGCCTTCCTTTATCTAGATACACCTCGTCTACGGACCTTCCTTTATCCAGATACACCACGTCTACGGGCCTTCCTTTATCTAGATACACCACGTCTACGGGCCTTCCTTTATCTAGATACACCATGTCTACGGGCCTCCCTTTATCTAGATACACCACGTCTACGGGCCTTCCTTTATCTAGATACACCACGTCTACGGGCCTCCCTTTATCTAGATACACCACGTCTACGGGCCTTCCTTTATCTAGATACACCTCGTCTACGGACCTTCCTTTATCCAGATACACCACGTCTACGGGCCTTCCTTTATCTAGATACACCACGTCTACGGGCCTCCCTTTATCTAGATACACCACGTCTACGGGCCTTCCTTTATCTAGATACACCACATCTACGGGCCTTCCTTTATCTAGATACACCTCGTCTACGGACCTTCCTTTATCCAGATACACCATGTCTACGGGCCTTCCTTTATCTAGATACACCTCGTCTACGGACCTTCCTTTATCCAGATACACCACGTCTACGGGCCTTCCTTTATCTAGATACACCACGTCTACAGGCCTTCCTTTATCCAGATACACCACGTCTACGGGCCTTCCTTTATCTAGATACACCACGTCTACAGGCCTTCCTTTATCTAGATACACCACGTCTACGGGCCTTCCTTTATCTAGATACACCTCGTCTACAGGCCTTCCTTTATCTAGATACACCTCGTCTACGGACCTTCCTTTATCCAGATACACCACGTCTACGGGCCTTCCTTTATCTAGATACACCACGTCTACGGACCTTCCTTTATCCAGATACACCACGTCTACAGGCCTTCCTTTATCTAGATACACCACGTCTACGGACCTTCCTTTATCTAGATACACCACGTCTACGGGCCTTCCTTTATCTAGATACACCACGTCTACGGACCTTCCTTTATCTAGATACACCACGTCTACGGGCCTTCCTTTATCTAGATACACCACGTCTACGGACCTTCCTTTATCTAGATACACCACGTCTACGGACCTTCCTTTATCTAGATACACCACGTCTACGGGCCTTCCTTTATCTAGATACACCTCGTCTACGGACCTTCCTTTATCCAGATACACCACATCTACAGGCCTTCCTTTATCTAGATACACCACGTCTACGGTCCTTCCTTTATCTAGATACACCACATCTACGGGCCTTCCTTTATCTAGATACACCACGTCTACGGGCCTTCCTTTATCTAGATACACCACGTCTACGGTCCTTCCTTTATCTAGATACACCACATCTACGGGCCTTCCTTTATCTAGATACACCACGTCTACGGGCCTTCCTTTATCTAGATACACCACGTCTACGGGCCTTCCTTTATCTAGATACACCACGTCTACGGACCTTCCTTTATCCAGATACACCACGTCTACGGGCCTTCCTTTATCTAGATACACCACGTCTACGGACCTTCCTTTATCTAGATACACCACGTCTACGGGCCTTCCTTTATCTAGATACACCTCGTCTACGGGCCTTCCTTTATCTAGATACACCACGTCTACGGGCCTTCCTTTATCTAGATACACCACGTCTACGGGCCTTCCTTTATCTAGATACACCACGTCTACGGGCCTTCCTTTATCTAGATACACCACATCTACGGGCCTTCCTTTATCTAGATACACCACGTCTACGGGCCTTTATTTATCTAGATACACCACGTCTACGGGCCTTCCTTTATCTAGATACACCACGTCTACGGGCCTTCCTTTATCTAGATACACCACGTCTACGGGCCTTCCTTTATCTAGATACACCACGTCTACGGGCCTTCCTTTATCTAGATACACCACGTCTACGGGCCTTCCTTTATCTAGTGTGACATTGGGGGAAGTTTAACTCAGTGGCAGATGCCTTTTCAGTAAGTTCACATCGAACAGGAACTTTTGTTTAAGGGCATGGTAGCCCACTTTTATTAAAAAGGAACAACATAAAGTTCATACATGCACTTGGTTGCCCACACAGGGGTTCTTCTGCCAAAAAACAATACATGAAAAATGCCAAGCCACCTGGCTCTCTTCAGCAGCACTGCCACCTAGGCTTTACAATTCAGCCCTCTTGGCCTTATAACAGGGTTCCCGCACAACTACTGCACCTCTTTTCAGTTTCCTTGCTGCTCAGGCCTTCCCCTTCAGGCTCTCATTTGTCTCAGATGCGCACAGCTTTAACACACACAGTGTCTATCTAGACAGCAGCCCCTCACTGCTCTGATCCTCAGACTTGGGTCTCTGGCTTTCTCTAGTGCACTCTCTGCACTCTCTGCACTCCTGGAGACCTCCTGTCTCTCTGGGTGGAGCCCAGAACCCTAATCCTGACTCTGCTATAAGCCCAGCACCCACCTGCTCAATCAACCAGCCAGACTCCTGGCTGTTCCAAAAACCCGGTCACAGGATTGGAGATTCCATCCCACCCATAACACTACGGAATCTCCGGGCTCCAGGTCCCAAATTGGATTTTACAAACTTTGGAGGAAACTGATAAAACAGATTCCCCCACATTAAATACTCCTGGAGCCCCTCAACCTGCCTATTTGAGAACCCTGGGCGACAATTACTAGGACAGGGAACTGTACTGTCACAATATATATATATAATTTGTATAACCACTCAAAGTCCGGCAATGTACTGGTATATATCGCTGGGGCTGAAGTGCTGGACACAAGAGCTAACACTCAGTCTGTTTTTCAGATGGAGAAGTGTTGGGAGAAGAGGACTTGCAGCTCGTTGTTGGGGACGGTAAGAACTTGTATGATGGGAGTACTTTATGCTGCTATCAGGGGATGGGATTGTAATTCTGCAGCTGCTGTCATGGCACATCCTTGGTCATGGCAATCGTCATCCGATGGTTCTCATCTCTTTATAGAGAGCAGGGAATTGTAGGCTCTTGTTTATTTTCTGGACCCGATTTCCCTGATTCTCCTGATTTTAATGGACCCCTCTGTCTGTCCTTCCCTCCCGCACAGGTGACGGTCACCTTCCACGATGTGGCCGCCTGCTTCGAGGAAGAGGACTGGGAGCTTATGGAGCAATGGCAGCAGGATCTGTAGCGGGACGCCATGAAGGAGATTCACTCTGCTTTGCACAATCTGGGTGAGTGAGGGGGCACGAGGGCATGGGATGGTGGGGGGTGGGAAATGTAGAGGAGGGAGAATACAACCTCACACATACAATGGTTTCTGAAGAGCATTTGGCAGACAGTGGAGAGGTATTTCATCACCTGCTTGCCATCTGCTTGAACCCCTTGGACTCTGTAAATGCATTGTTATGCTACGCCCGCTGAAAGCGATAAGGGGGGGTATACCTTCTGTTGCAAAATAGATATTTGCCAGCACACCGCGGATCGACGCAAAGTAGCGACCAAACGGATCGTTTATTGCATGATCACAACACAAGGAGAGTGCAACATTTCGGAGTCACGCAGGACCCCTTCGTCAGACATGTGATCATCACGTGCCTCCGAAAAACATGGGTGATGTATGTATCATGTGATCTGGCTAGCTCTGAGGACAAGAAACGGTTTTCTCTCCAGCATAAAAGACACAACTGAGCACGTGCAAGTTGGCTGGCTTTCCCCAGATAGACTTTGCAAGGAGGAGGGGGAGGATCTATGCATACAGGATCAAACAGCCCTTTTTTACACAATGTAGAGGATTAACCCTTTACGTTCCACAGTGAGTATAACAAGCATGCTATGACGTGTATATACAGACCGATTTTACTGTTGTGGGTTTAGTAATACTTTCATGGCTGTGTGTTGAGTTATTTTGAGGGGACAGCGAATTGACACTGTTATACAAGCTGTACACTCACTTCTTTACATTGTAGCCAAGTGTCATTTCTTCAGTGTTGTCACATGAAAAGAAAGAATAAAATATTTACAAACATGTGAGGGGTGCACTCACTTTTGTCATAATGTAGATTGTGTTCTCCCTGCCCCCCCCCCCCCCCCCAGGGTACCGGATCCTCAACCCGTATCTCCTGGTGAAGATCGAGAAACACAGAGAACGTTTCCGGAACAACCACAGCCAATCAACAAGTGAGCTCTGCCCCCCTCACTGTGACATAGTTCTGTGTTTTGGTCAGTCCTTACACTTTCTTTCACCAGCTTGTGTTTTTTAAAGAGCTAGTTCACCCCCCCCAACAAAGAAAATTGTGTACACACACCTTTTGTCAGGAAGTCTGTGATCTTCTGCATAGTCTAGGACTGTATATGGAGATGGGCACTATCTGTCTCTTTGTGTCCCTTTTACTGATACTGGCTTAGGCCCCTTTCACACTGGTGCGGGAGCGGTTTTAACCCCCGCTAGTGGCCGAAAAAGGGTTATAACCACCCGCAAATTGCCGCTGCAGCGCTTTCAATGGGCAGGAGGGGTGAAGGAGGGGTGTATACACCCCTCCTTCACCGCTCCAAAGATGCTGCTTGCAGGAGTATTTTTAACGTCCTGCCAATGCACCGCTGCAGTGTGAAGCCCCCGGGGTTTTCACACTGGAGACACAGAAGAGGCTGTTTCAGGGCGCTTTGCAGGCACTATTTTTAGTGCTGTAATGCCTGCAAAGCGCCCCCCGGGGGGAAAGGGGCCTTACTCATAGAAGGACTTCTGTAAGGACATTTAGGGACAGAGCAGTGAAAGGTTAGAGCCTCTGCCTGGTTTTATTTCTTTTATTCCTTCCTCTACTGGCACCTTATTTATCAGGGTGGGGAAAGTTATCACTAGGGTAATATTTCCAGTCGTGTATTGAGACTGGTATTTTCCTCTCATTGGACAGTGATGGCAGATGGTGGAGTTTGGCCATCATATCAGGAAAACTCACACCCTAGTAATAAAGTGACAGTAAATCAGGGTCATAAGCCCCATACACACTATCAGATTTTCTGCTGGATTTTATTTATTTTCCTTTAGATTTACCAAAACCATATAATAAGGTCAAACCTGTAGGAGTTTCAGTGTGTATGCAACCAGGCAGGCCCTTGTACTATATGGTTTTGGTAAATCTGAAGACAAAAATCAGCAGAAAATCTGATAGTCTGTATGGGGGCTATAGAAGGGGGACTTTCTGACTAATCACATGCGGTCATATAGGACAGTGTTTCTCAACTCCAGTCCTCAAGGCGCCCCAACAGGTCATGTTTTCAGGCTTTCCAATATTTTTCACAGCTGATTTGATCAGTTTCACTGCCTTAGTAATTACCACAGCTGGTTCATTTGAGGGAAATGCTGAAAACATGACCTGTTGGGGCGCCTTGAGGAGTTTAGTTGAGAAACACTGATATAGGCGACCAGACAACACCCCCCCCTTTCCAAATCCCTACTACTTGTGTAAAGTCTAAGGCACAGCTGGAGGGGACTATAAGCATGCCATGGCAAATATAATGCAGCTTGTCAAGTCAAAGGGGCTGCTCTGCAACTGCAAGCCCAACGTCTGGCTCGTGTTTGCAGTGCGCAGTAAATTGCAGCAAAATGCAACCACGCATCCGGGAGGCAGTCCTATGTGGTTCTGGCCAGCCTGATCCACCACATATTGCTTTTTCAGAGAGACGGCCGCTAGCCTTTGGCCAGATGTTTTACTTTTGTTTGTTTACAATTGAGTAAAGTTATATTTAAAAAAAACAAAGAAAAAAAAAACCCTTTTAATAGCAAACATGTCAAACGTGCCTGCTTTGTGCACTGAGGTCCTCCTCTTCTCGGGTCCCCCGCTGGCATGCCTCCTCTTCTCTAAATGAAGTGCCTGCTATGGGGGGGATATGTGTGTGTGTGTGTGTGTGTGTAGGCGCTCGCTCGCTCCTGAGCCCCACTCTGTATGTCTATTAAACACACAGAACAGTGCTCGGCCCCGCCCCCTCCTCATTGCTACTTGAGCTGTGAATGGCTGACAGCAGCGGGAGCCGTTCGGGAGGCAGAAACCCTGCAGAGCAGCCGCTCTCATGCATATCGCTGGATCATGGTCAGGCAAATGTTAGGGAGGGCTATAGGGAAGTTGTATACTGAAGGTGTACACTCAAAGAGACTTAAGGCTGTAATTGGTGCTAAAAGCTGTGAATACTTATTTACATGGGATTTTCTCCCTACGTCTTTCAGGACGGCACCTGGAGAGAGCGCAGCTCCACCCACTTTCCCAGGAAACACTGCAGTCAGTTTTTCTTTAACCACTTGAGGACCGCCGTATTGCCATTGTACGTCAGCACAATGGCACAGGCAGGCATAATCACGTACATCTACGTGATTGCCTTCCAGCGGGTGGGGGGTCCCATCGGACCCCCTCCCGCTGGTTACGGCGGTCCGATTCGGTGCAGGAGCGCTCCGTGATGAGGGGATGGCCGTTCGTTTTCGGCCACCCCCTCTGGATCGCTCCTGGCCAATGAGAAGCTTCCTCCCCTGTGTATTGTTTACACAGGAAGGAGGAAGTGATGTCATTCTCCTCGGGGCGGTCTTTTTGACCGGACTACGAGGAGAATAGTAAAAGTAAGTGTGCACGAACACTACACTGACATGTAGGTACACACAGGCACACAAACCCCCCCCGATCCCCCCCCCGATCGCCCCCCGATCCCCCCCCCCCGCCCCCCCTCCCCCCCAGTCACAGTGTCACTGATTGCATTGATCATTTCTTTACTGATCAATGCATTCAGTGTCAGTTGTGACAGTAAAAACTGTCAGGACAGTTAGTGTTAGGTCCAGGGTAGCCCCCTATCACCCCCCAATAAAGATTTAACCCCCTGATTGCCCCTAGAGTTAACCCTTTCACCCCCTTTTGCCAGTGTCACTAAGCGATCATTTTTCTGATCGCTGCATGTGTCGCTAGGTAGCTAGTTATTTTTTTAGGTTCACCGCCAGGTTTTTATATCGCTAGGTACCCCGATATACTACCCAATAATGTTTTTAACCCCCTGATTGCCGCTAGTTAACCCTTTCACCCCCTTTTGCCAGTGTCACTAAGCGATCGTTTTTCTGATCGCTGCATTAGTGTCGCTACAGTCGCTAGGTAGCTAGTTATTTTTTTAGGTTCACCGCCAGGTTTTTATAGCGCTAGGTACCCCGATATACTACCCAATAATGGTTTTAACCCCCTGATTTCCGCTAGTTAACCCTTTCACCCCCTTTTGCCAGTGTCACTAAGCGATAATTTTTCTGAACGCTGCATCAGTGTCGCTAGTGTCGCTAGGTAGCTAGTTAACTAGGCTCCCAAAAAGTCCCCCACATGTGGTATCCCCGTACTCGGGAGAAGCAGCAGAATTTATTTTGGGGTGTAATTTGACTTCTGCCCATAGCATGTGTGAGCAATATATCATTTAGTGACAACTTTGTGCAAAAAAAAAAAAGTTTGTAATATTCCCGCAACTTTTGGCAAAATATAAAATATTCCATGGACTCAACATGCCTCTCAGTAAATAGCTTGGGGTGTCTACTTTCCAAAATGGGGTCATTTGGGGGGGTTTTGTGCTATTTTGGCATTTTATGGCCTTCGAAACTGTGATAGGTAGTGAGGAGTTAAATCAAAAATTTGCACCCTTAGAAATCCTGAAGGTGGTGATTGGTTTTCGGGGTGCCGTGCGCGACTAGACTCCCAAAAAGTCCCACACATGTGGTATCCCCGTACTCGGGAGAAGCAGCAGAATGTATTTTGGGGTGTCATTTCACATATAACCATGGCATGTGTGAGCAATATATCATTTAGTGACAACTTTTTGTAAAAATTTTTTATTTTTTTTTTTTTTGTCATTATTCAATCCCTTAGGACAAAAAAAATAAATATTCAATGGGCTCAACATACCCATCAGCAATTTCCTTGGGGTGTCTACTTTCCAAAATGGGGTCATTTGGGGGGGATTTGTACTGCCCTGCCATTTTAGCACCTCAAGAAATGAGATAGGCAGTCATAAATTAAAAGCTGTGTAAATTCCAGAAAATGTACTCTAGTTTGTAGACGCTATAACTTTTGCGCAAACCAAAAAATATACGCTTATTGACATTTTTTTTACTAAAGACATGTGGCTGAATAAATGTTGCCCTCAATGTATGACTAAAATTTAGTTTATTCGATTTTTCTTATAACAAAAAGAAGAAAATATCTTTTTTTTTCAAAATTTTCGCTCTTTTTTCATTTATATCGCAAAAAATAAAAATCGCAGAGGCAATCAAATACCATCAAAAGAAAGCTCTATTTGTGGGAAGAAAAGGACGCAAATTTCGTTTGGGTGCAATATTGCATGACCGCGCAATTACCAGTTAAAGCAGCGCAGTGCGAAATTGCAAAAAGACCTCTGGTCCTTAAGGTGTTTATTGGTCCGGAGCTGAAGTGGTTAAAGACCGGACGCTTCCACCATGGCCTCAGTTGTAGTGTTTCCTCCGACATGGTGGAAGCGCTGCAGGGGTGTGTATAGTTTATATAGGGTTTATAGTTCTTATGTGGTGAAACTTTGTGTATTATAGGGCCCATTCGTATAATATTATTTTTTTTTATTATTTTCTTTTTTTTGTGATTCAACTGGATGGACTTGTGCCTTTTTTTTTTTTTTTTCAACCTATGTATTAAGTTTTTATAGTGTAGAGCTCATACCATATTTGGACCCATTCCAGAGACTGGGCATCACACTCTAGTTGACTGAATTGGTATCGGAGTCCAGTTTATACTGTGGAGCTCACACTCCATTTGGACCTGTGCTAGAAACTGGACATCACACTGTACAGTAGCTGACTGAATTGGTATCGGTTTCTATTTGATACCATGGAGCTTACACCCTATTTGGACCCATTCCAGCAGCTGGACATATAACTGTCGCTGACCGAATTGGTATAGGATTCCCGTTTATACTGTAGAGCTCACACTCTATTTGGACCCATTCCAGAAATTGGACATCACACTGGAGCTGACTGAATTGGTACCAGTTTAGAATGTGGAGCTCACACACTATATGGACCTATTCTAAAAACCGGACATAACATGTATTTGAATTGGTATCAGATTCCAGTTTATAATGTAGAGCTCACACTCTATTTGGACCTGTGCTAGAAACTGGACATCACACTGTAGATGACTGAATTGGTATTGCTTTCAAGTTTATAATGTAGAGCTCACACTCTACACAGGCCCATTCCAGAGATTGAATATCACACTGTTGTTGACTGAATTGGAATTGGTTTCAAGTTGATACTATGGAGCCCACACTCTCTCTGGACCCGTTCTAGAAACTAGATATCACAATGTAGCTGACTGAATTGGTACCGGATTCCAGTTTATACTGTGGAGCTCACAATCTATTTGGACCCATTCCAGAAATTGGACATCACACTGTAGGTGACTGAATTGGTACCAGTTTCAAGTGTATACTGTGGAGCTCACACTCTATTTGGACCCATTCTAGAAACCTGGACATCACACTGTAGCTGATTGAAATGGTATTGGATTCCAGTTTATACTGTGGAGCTCACACACTATTTGGACCCATTCTAGAAACCTGGACATCACACTGTAGCTGATTGAAATGGTATTGGATTCCAGTTTATACTGTGGAGCTCACACACTATTTGGACCCATTCTAGAAACCTGGACATCACACTGTAGCTGACTGAATTGGTATCGGATTCTAGTTTATACTGTGGAGCTCACACTCCATTTGGACCTATTCTAGAAACTGGACATCACACTGTAGCTGACTCCCCTACAATTTTGCATGGTTTTTAATATGTATTTGTTTCCTTTTTAGCTGAAGAGACCAGTTCTGGCCTGAGTCCCAACAAGACGAGACCACTGTCCAAGAGCCTGAGGGTCGAAGAGGCTCAGGAACTGGCCACCAGAGACCGTTCTCGGAGGCGGAAAGGTATTGTTCGCCAAATCAAACCTGTTGCTGCACTGCATGACTTTGACCAGAACAAACAGACTGAGCCCAAAGAGAAAGAGGTACCGTGTGTCTTCTCTGATTGTGAGGTCAGCTTCTCCGGGGTACATCGTTCCTTCCCCTTGGAAGAAATTTGTCCCTACTTGTCACCAGTGAAGGGTTTCAGGGAAGACGCCCCCATCGGTTTCCAGGAGCGAGGACAGGCGTTTATTCTGTGCAGTGTGTGCAGCAAGACCTTCTGCAATAACTCCAGCTTCCAGGTCCATATGCAGAGCCACACAGGAGAACGGCCTTTTAAATGTACGGACTGTGACAAAAGCTTCATCCGCAGCTCTCACCTGAAGATTCACCTGCGTACCCACACTGGAGAGCGCCCCTACAAGTGCACCGTGTGCGAGAAGAGCTTCCATGACAACTCCAGCTATGCCCGCCACCAGCGCATTCATACAGGAGAGAAACCTTACCAGTGCTCCATCTGCGGGAAATACTTCCGCAAAAAGTCCAACCTGAAGGACCACTACAGGACGCACACTGGGGAACGCCCCTACAAGTGTCAGCACTGTGACAAGAGTTTCCACCAGAGGAACCATCATGCTGACAGCTGCTGAGCGTTCTGCAAACTTTGTTGGGGGTGGGATGAGAACACCCACCTTTCTCCATCATCGAAAGGCTCAGGATTTTTGGAGGCCTTCATTCTTCTCCCCCAAAGGGTCATGTTTCCAGCCCCTGAGGATTCTGGGAATGGCTGGGATGAAGACTTTGATTCAACCCTCCAAACACCTTTCCAGCTGTTGAGTAGCTTCTTTAGGAAGAGGTTTCCTGTCCGCTCCCTTTAACAGGTTATATTTTCGGTCTCTGAGGATTCTGGGAACTCTTGGGGAGAAATCTCTTCTCCATCTCCTCCTAGGCCTTGTTTCTAAATGTTTGGGCGGTGCGGGTGAAAAACCTGAAAATACGACACAAAAGAAAAGAGGGAGAGTGACTTCTAAATGTAGCAACAGTTGGCCACTCACATGTGCCTCTTCATGATGAAACCACTGGCACCTGTATCCTGTGCCCATCTCCTTGCTGATGGTATTGGTGCTGCAGACCTGGTACCGGCGCCTGACTGGCCTCTCTACTATCTCCGGAACCACACTGGAATGCAGCGGTCCATTGGGCAGGAAGTAACGTCACAGTGACGTGGCTTTACAAAAAGAAGTGTGCGTACTCTGAAACACGTAGCCATGCTCTGCTATCCTCCCACCATGACATCACTTCCACCCCGATGGACCACTGCGTTCCAGCGGGGTTCCGGAGATAGTAGAAAGACCAGCTCTGCTACACCAATACCACCATCAGGGAGACGGATACAGGATACAGATGCCAGTGGTTTTCTTATGAAGCGCGTGTCTTTTATGCACACATGTGAGTAGCCAATTGTTTTTAACCAATTGCTACACTCAAAATGCGTTCTCCCTCTTTTTTTTTTTCTTTTGTGTCACATCTACAGAGTCTGTTTCTAACACTCGAGTCAGCGGCCATAACTGTGGCCGGTATTTTTGGGGCTATTCCACCAGAGACATTATGATTGGACGTTTATCTTTATTTTAATTACCATTATTCTTTGGCTGGGGGTACCTACCTGCCTGAGTGTGCCATGCACTTGTCTTGTTTTATGCAGGTGAAAAAGTGTCCACTCTGTCCCTGGCAGGCCGTATGACTGGTCATAATGGGCTTCAAAAGAGTGAGTGATCTCCATAGAACCTGATAGATGTCACCGGTCAACAGCCAGTACTAGGCGGTGATTACAAATACCAGTCACATTGGATGTTCTCTGGTGGCTTCCATTGCCCAACTCTTGAAAAGGGTGTTAATCTAAAGCAAGAGGTATGGGATGGTACCGATTCTCAGAGCTGGGCGGCGGTGGCTACCTGTAGGGGTTAACCAAAACTTCAAAGAGCAAAATTATGACCCTGGGGAGTGTAGGTCTTTTTATTGACCACTGTGGGGTAGATTAAAGGCAAATGTGCACTCTGCAAAGTCCAATTGCTCCAAGGTTTAGTAGATGAGGTGAAGCTTCCCTTTTGCAAAGAAAAATGAAACAAATACAGCATTTTTGCTTGCACATGATTGGATGATGGAAGTCGGCAGAGCGTCCCCCTCATTTACTAAGCTCTGGAGCAACTGCATAGTAGTAAATCTCCTCCCCAGAGTTCAGGTATCATTCAGATGATGCGGGAATGAGCCATACACAACTCAAGAATAAACCAGCCGGGTAGAGCAGAGTATGCAGAGAACAGGCTGTATAGCGAATGAGAAGATTTATACAGCCAGGCCATTACTAAATAAGAGGCAGATCGAGGCTTCTGCAATGCTGGAATGCCAGGGGGCCCTTTTTGGCCTGATGGAGGTTATAGACTTGAAGATAGAATCATATTTATATAGCATTGTCTAGGAGTGTGCACTTTGTCTATTGGGGTGTCTTGTGTTCTTCAAAATATCTGGGTTCAGGGTTCCCAGCACAGTCACCCCAATGTCCATAGTAGCTTGCGCCTCTAAGATGCTAAGTGCCCCCTTGTGGGTTTATTTTGTGCAATACAATTAGTCTGTTCTGAGCAATAATC
Source organism: Lithobates pipiens (assembly GCF_037356315.1). NCBI lineage: Eukaryota > Metazoa > Chordata > Amphibia > Anura > Ranidae > Lithobates > Lithobates pipiens. The sequence goes on from NW_027507791.1 coordinate 26,022,769, forward strand.
ATTGAACATAAGCTACATTCTCACAGGTGATTCTATTTAACACACATAAAAGAGTTTACTAAGCACTTGCCTGTAGTGGGCTGGTGATTAAAGTGTGTTACCCTTAAAATTGATCATTTAACGTGGTAAGAAAGGCTTAAGGTTTTATACCTTCATGCATTCTATGCCTAAAGGTAAAAAAAAGTCTCTGTGCAGTTCCCCCCCCCCCCTCAGCCGACCTTAATACTTACATGAGCCCCATTGCAATCCAGCGATGTGGGGTCTCCACTTCCTCGTTGGCTGTCAATCACAGCCAGTTAGCCAATGAGAAGAGAGAGGGGTGTGGCCGAGCCTCAGCTCTGTTTGTGAATGGAATCGCAGAGCAGCGGCTCAAGAGCAAGCCTGCCTGGGTGCCCCATAGCAAGCTGCTTGCTCTGGAGGCACTCGGCAGAAGGGAGCGGGCCAGGAGCCAAGAAGGGAGTCATGAAGAGGACGATTGACGCTGATCTGTGCAAAATCACTGCATAGAGCAGGTACGTACAACATGTTTGTTATTTCAAGAAAATTCCTTTAATATAGAAATTTTTTTTTGCTTAACCACTTGCCGCCCGGCCCAATAACATATTGACGGGGGCAAAGTGGTTTCATAATCCTGATCGGACGTCATATGACGTGATCAGGATTATGAGCCACTGCGCGCCCCCGGGGGCGCGCATCGCGGCGATCGTTGTTGCGGGGTGTGAGTCTGAAGAGTCTCCGACGTGATCAGCCGTGTCCAAGCCCACCTGTGCCACCTATCAGTGCCACATATCAGTGTCCATCAATGCCACCTCATCAGTGCCACTTCATTGGTGCCACCTCATTGGTGCCCATCAGTGCCGCCTTATCATTGCCCATCAGTGTATCCCCATCAGTGAAGGAGAAAACTTACTTATTTGCAAAGATTTGAAACTGAAACAAAAAAAAAACATTTTTTTTTTCAAAATTTTCGGGATTTTTTTATTTGTTTAGCAAAAAATAAAAACCACAGAGGTGATCAAATACCACCAAAAGAAAGCTCTATTTGTGGGAAAAAAATGATTAAAATTTCATTTGGGTACCGTGTAGCATGACCGCGCAATTGTCATTCAAAGTGCAACAGCGCTGAAAGCTGAAAATTGGTCTGGGCAGGAAGGTGTTTAAGTTCCCCCCCCCCCGGTATTGAAGTGGTTAATAAAGAAACATAAAAATGTTCATTCTTTGTGCTGTTTCACTTTTATTCTAGTTTACCGATCAGAGTTACAGGATACTGTCCCAACGCATGGCCTGCCTGTAGTTCTGTAATCAGTTTGCTGCCATGCACCTTTCCCATCCCTGTTCATGGCCAACGCCCTTTGGACAGAAATCCACGGGAAAGTTTGTATGAAGTCCGATCGTGTACACTAAGCAGTCATGAAATTGAGCCCAGGTTCACACTGATGTGCGTTAGAAATTGTTCGAGTTCAGCTGAATCTGCACAGTTTCAAACCGGTGTTCTGTCCAAAAATGTCCGCCTATCGAATAGTGTCCGCTGTGTACTGCGCAGGCGCAGTGCGGAGCACAAGGAGATTCGGAAAATCTCCAAAGATGAATGGCACCTGTGCCGTGAGTCCAGGTGCAAGCCCCGCCGTCCACGTGGACATAGGGCTGCACATATTAGAGGGCCGCTCACCACGCTTCGGGCACGGCCTCGCTTTGCTCGGCTCTTTTTATTCTAACTCTATGTCCACTTGGATGGTGGGGCTTAAACCTGGACTCACAGCGGAGGTGCCATTCATGTTCGGAATCTGCTTTAATATTTGTCAGATGGAGCAGTAGCCCGTAATAGGTGGCCAGTGGGAGGAGGAACAGTGCCCCATCACTGGTGGCCAGTGGGAGGAGGAACAGTGCCCCATCACTGGCGGCCAGTGGGAGGAGGAACAGTGCCCCATCACTGGTGGCCAGTAGGAGGAGGAACGGTGTCCCATCATTGGTGGCCAGTGGGAGGAGGAACAGTGTCCCATCACTGGTGGCCAGTGGGAGGAGCAACAGTGTCCCATCACTGGTGGCCAGTAGGAGGAGGAACGGTGTCCCATCACTGGTGGCCAGTGGGAGGAGGAACAGTGTCCCATCACTGGTGGCCAGTGGGAGGAGGAACAGTGTCCCATCACTGGTGGCCAGTGGGAGGAGGAACAGTGTCCCATCACTGGTGGCCAGTGGGAGGAGGAACAGTGTCCCATCACTGGTGGCCAGCGGGAGGAGGAACAGTGTCCCATCACTGGTGGCCAGCGGGAGGAGGAACAGTGTCCCATCACTGGTGGCCAGCGGGAGGAGGAACAGTGTCCCATCACTGGTGGCCATTGGGAGGAGAAAAGTGTCCCATCACTGGTGGCCAGCGGGAGGAGGAACAGTGTCCCATCACTGGTGGCCAGTGGGAGGAGGAACAGTGTCCCATCACTGGTGGCCAGTGGGAGGAGGAACAGTGTCCCATCACTGGTGGCCAGTGGGAGGAGGAACAGTGCCCCATCACTGGTGGCCAGTAGGAGGAGGAACGGTGTCCCATCATTGGTGGGCAGTGGGAGGAGGAACAGTGTCCCATCACTGGTGGCCATTGGGAGGAGAAAAGTGTCCCATCACTGGTGGCCAGCGGGAGGAGGAACAGTGTCCCATCACTGGTGGCCAGTGGGAGGAGGAACAGTGTCCCATCACTGGTGGCCAGTGGGAGGAGGAACAGTGCCCCATCACTGGTGGCCAGTAGGAGGAGGAACGGTGTCCCATCATTGGTGGCCAGTGGGAGGAGGAACAGTGTCCCATCACTGGTGGCCAGTGGGAGGAGCAACAGTGTCCCATCACTGGTGGCCAGTGGGAGGAAGAACGGTGTCCCATCACTGGTGGCCAGTGGGAGGAGGAACAGTGTCCCATCACTGGTGGCCAGTGGGAGGAGGAACAGTGTCCCATCACTGGTGGCCAGTGGGAGGAGGAACAGTGTCCCATCACTGGTGGCCAGTAGGAGGAAGAACGGGGTCCCATAACTGGTGGCCAGTGGGAGGAGGAACAGTGTCCCATCACTGGTGGCCAGTAGGAGGAGGAACGGTGTCCCATCACTGGTGGCCAGTGGGAGGAGGAACAGTGTCCCATCACTGGTGGCCAGTGGGAGGAGGAACAGTGTCCCATCACTGGTGGCCAGTGGGAGGAGGAACAGTGTCCCATCACTGGTGGCCAGTGGGAGGAGCAACAGTGTCCCATCACTGGTGGCCAGTGGGAGGAGGAACAGTGTCCCATCACTGGTGGCCAGTAGGAGGAGGAACGGTGTCCCATCACTGGTGGCCAGTGGGAGGAGCAACAGTGTCCCATCACTGGTGGCCAGTGGGAGGAGGAACAGTGTCCCATCACTGGTGGCCAGTAGGAGGAAGAACGGTGCTCCATCACTGGTGGCCATTGGGAGGAGGAACAGTGTCCCATCACTGGTGGCCAGTGGGAGGAGAACAGTGTCCCATCACTGGTGGCCAGTGGGAGGAGGAACAGTGTCCCATCACTGGTGGCCAGTAGGAGGAAGAACGGTGCTCCATCACTGGTGGCCATTGGGAGGAGGAACAGTGTCCCATCACTGGTGGCCAGTGGGAGGAGAACAGTGTCCCATCACTGGTGGCCAGTGGGAGGAGGAACAGTGTCCCATCACTGGTGGCCAGTGGGAGGAGGAACGGTGCCCCATCACTGGTGGCCAGTGAGAGGAGGAACAGTGTCCCATCACTGGTGGCCAGTGGGAGGAGGAACGGTGCCCCATCACTGGTGGCCAGTGAGAGGAGGAACAGTGTCCCAAGTACTAGATATAAGCTACCAGAGGGCCACAGTTTGAAGACCACTACTCTAGAGTTTCTGCAGAATGTTGTATGCATCCGATAGGCAGGAGTTCTGTGTTGATGGAAATGTCTTGTGAAGAGAGAATGACCAGATTGGTGTGAACTATCAGAAAAGTACAGTAAATAAACGCTACACATGGGGTGATCAGAACCTCATCTCAGTATGTACAATACATGAAATAACTGAAGCTGGTTCTGAAAGAAAAACCACCTTCCCCAGTACTAGTATAATGTGCCTAATAAACTGCTTAAAGAGGACCTTCCCATACCCATAATGCGGGGGCTGCCCATATGAAAATCCAACAGATTTCCTGAAGGGCTCTGCCTGGCCTATAGAACCCCATTTCCTGTGAGATCCATACATATACACACACACACACACACACACACACACATATATACACATATACATTTTTTTAAATTGTATTTTAGTGTAAATATGAGATGTGAGGTCTTTTTGACCCCAGATCTCATTAAAGAGATCCTGTCTTTTTTTTTCTATTACCAGGGATGTTTACATTCCTTGTAATAGGAATAAAAGTGGCAATAATTTATTTTTTAAAAACAAGTGTAAAAGGTAAAATAAGAAAATTCTTTTTTTTTTTTCCGCAGAAGCGAGCGCATACGTGATCAGCGCCTGCATATAAAAACAGCGTTCAAACCACACATGTGAGGTATCGCCACGATTGTTAGAGGAAGACCAATAATTCCAGGCCTAGACCTTCTCTGTATCTCAAAACATGCAACCTGTAGAATATTTTTATTTTTTTAAACGTCGCCTTTCCACGAGCGGGTGCAATTTTGAAGCAACATTATTTTGTGTGTATTTTTTCCCCAAAAAAGAAGTGTGCGTTTGTAAGACCGCTGCGCAAATACCGCGTGACACAAAGTATTGCAACAACCAGCATTTTATTCTCTAGGGTGTTCAAAAAAAATAAATAAAAATGTATAACGTTTGGAGGTTCCAACGAATTTTCTACCAAAATAAAAAAAAAGAAAAAAAAAAAAGCAGTTTTTAAGTTGTAAACAATACTCAGAAAGAGGCTCAGTCCTTAAGTGGTTAAAGTGTTCTTCTAGCCAAAATGTGTTTTAGTTTTAGGTGGAGCAGGGAAAAGGGTAAATGGTTTGCCTTTATGTCCACAGATCTATTGTCAGTAGTTACATCAGACCAACCAAAGATGGCGGCTGAGCTCACAAATGATATTGCTGGAGGGGAAACTTGTCTGTTTTCAACCTCACCTACTATGTCATTTACCATTTAGGGCAGTGTTTCTCAACTCCACTCCTCAAGGCACCCCCAACATGTCTCGTTTTCAGACTATTATTTTGCACAGGTGATTTGATCAGTTTCAATGCCTTAGTAATTGCCACAGCCGTTTCATCTGAGGGAAATCCCAAAAACATGACCTGCTGGGGCATCTTAAGGACTGCAGTTAAGAACTGCTTTAGGGCACAGAGGTACACTGAAAAAAATAAACACACTTTTGGTGCATTTTCCAACATGCTCCTGTAAAATACAGGCATATCACTCAAAGTGCACCAAAAACGGCATTCCCCATTGACTTCAATGAGAAGGTGCGTTTTTTTGTGCACTTTTGAAACAGGGCTTGAATAATACTTTTTTTTTGCATTTTACATTTGTTTTTTGTGGGACACACACACAAACACACACACGAGCATTTTTTTTATTTTATTTTTTTTAAATAAAAGTTAGACTAACTTCACACAGAAACATTGACAAGCTTGGAAAGTGTTTTAATAATTAACATCTACAAAACATGAATATAAAACAAGACAAACAGGAAAGAGGGAATATAAGGACAATGAAAGAGCCAACAGACAGTTTAAACTCTCTTGTACTGGACATCAGTTTTAAAAAGGCACATTGACTGTAATGTTTACCTGTTATAGCATGAGGCTGTAATATATTCTCCAACCTGAAGGTGGCACTGTGCCATAACTTCAGGCTGGTGTTTCATCAGATATGGCGACCTGCCAGAAAGTGTAACGGAAGTGATGTTCCGTCGCTGCCATCTTGCTACACCTCGCACTCGTCCAATGTAAGGATGAAGTGAGAAGGAGATAAGCGAAAATCTGGTTACACCCACCAGAGTTTTGCATTTTACACTTTTTTAATAGTAAACTGAGTTTATATAGTGATACACAGTACTTATAACTATGTGTGAATGTTTACATGTTGAGTTTTAAAAGCAGCAAACTTCTGACAGATTGACAAACCTGCAAGATCAGCACGCATGCCGCAGCTTTTACAGTTCAACATGACATCGGTAAGTCGAAGTTGTATGTACTGCATTTCACTATATAAAGTCAGTTTACTGTTAAAAAAAAAAAAAACACGTGTAAAATGTAAAACTCTGGTGGGTGTAACAAGATGTCCGCTTACCCCCTTCTCACTGTATCCTTACTGTGGAGGTGTACGGGGTGTAACAAGATGTCCCCTTACCCCCTTCTCACTGTATCCTTACTGTGGAGGTGTACGGGGTGTAACAAGATGTCCCCTTACCCCCTTCTCACTGTATCCTTACTGTGGAGGTGTACGGGGTGTAACAAGATGTCCCCTTACCCCCTTCTCACTGTATCCTTACCGTGCAGGTGTACAGGGTGTAACAAGATGTCCGCTTACCCCTTCTCACTGTATCCTTACCGTGGAGGTGTACGGGGTGTAACAAGATGTCCCCTTACCCCCTTCTCACTGTATCCTTACCGTGGAGGTGTACAGGGTGTAACAAGATGTCCGCTTACCCCTTCTCACTGTATCCTTACTGTGGAGGTGTACGGGGTGTAACAAGATGTCCGCTTACCCCCTTCTCACTGTATCCTTACCGTGGAGGTGTACAGGGTGTAACAAGATGTCCCCTTACCCCTTCTCACTGTATCCTTACTGTGGAGGTGTACAGGGTGTAACAAGATGTCCGCTTACCCCCTTCTCACTGTATCCTTACCGTGGAGGTGTACGGGGTGTAACAAGATGTCTGCTTACCCCTTCTCACTGTATCCTTACTGCGGAGGTGTACGGGGTGTAACAAGATGTCCACTTACCCCCTTCTCACTGTATCCTTACCGTGCAGGTGTACAGGGTGTAACAAGATGTCCGCTTACCCCTTCTCACTGTATCCTTACCGTGGAGGTGTACGGGGTGTAACAAGATGTCCCCTTACCCCCTTCTCACTGTATCCTTACCGTGGAGGTGTACAGGGTGTAACAAGATGTCCCCTTACCCCTTCTCACTGTATCCTTACTGTGGAGGTGTACGGGGTGTAACAAGATGTCCCCTTACCCCTTCTCACTGTATCCTTACTGTGGAGGTGTACGGGGTGTAACAAGATGTCCCCTTACCCCCTTCTCACTGTATCCTTACTGTGGAGGTGAACGGGGTGTAACAAGATGTCCCCTTACCCCTTCTCACTGTATCCTTACTGTGGAGGTGTACAGGGTGTAACAAGATGTCCGCTTACCCCCTTCTCACTGTATCCTGACCGTGGAGGAGTACGGGGTGTAACAAGATGTCCACTTACCCCTTCTCACTGTATCCTTACCGTGGAGGTGTACGGGGTGTAACAAGATGTCCGCTTACGCCTTCTCACTGTATCCTTACTGTGGAGGTGTACGGGGTGTAACAAGATGTCCGCTTACCCCTTCTCACTGTATCCTTACTGTGGAGGTGTACAGGGTGTAACAAGATGTCCCCTTACCCCCTTCTCACTGTATCCTTACTGTGGAGGTGTACGGGGTGTAACAAGATGTCCCCTTACCCCCTTCTCACAGTATCCTTACCGTGGAGGTGTACAGGGTGTAACAAGATGTCCGCTTACCCCTTCTCACTGTATCCTTACTGTGGAGGTGTACAGGGTGTAACAAGATGTCCGCTTACCCCTTCTCACTGTATCCTTACTGTGGAGGTGTACGGAGTGTAACAAGATGTCCCCTTACCCCCTTCTCACAGTATCCTTACCGTGGAGGTGTACAGGGTGTAACAAGATGTCCCCTTACCCCCTTCTCACAGTATCCTTACTGTGGAGGTGTACGGGGTGTAACAAGATGTCCCCTTACCCCTTCTCACTGTATCCTGACCGTGGAGGAGTACGGGGTGTAACAAGATGTCTGCTTTCCCCCTTCTCACCGTATCTTCACTAGGGACAAGTGCGGGGTGTAGCAAGATGGCGGCGACGAAACGTCACTTGCGTTACACTTTGACGGTTCGCCTAATCTGACAAAACACCAGCAGGAACCTACTAAAGACTAATCATCTTCTGCTATGAGCTCCAGGCAGCCATCTTGGAGAGGACAGCAGGCCGTGCCTACAAGCAAACTCCCTCCAGCTTTTTTCTTTAATACTTCTAGTAGGGCAGGAGGAACAGGTTCTATGCTATGCAAAGGCCCAAAAAGTATCTTCCTTGGTCTGAGCAGCCAATCAATGTCTCAGATTTACAAAGAAATCCCAACCATGGCTCAGAACTAGAAGTATCTGGCATACAGCAGCCTGGTAGGACCTTAGGGCAGCTTACATAAGTCAATAGGTACTTGAGGGCTGTTTGCTGCAGTTATGTGTAGAGAACTGCAAAGGGGTTGCTGGAGGTAAAGTGGGAAGTAAACTCTCCATTTACACTTTCCCCCCATATGAAAGTGCACCTTGTATCACGTTTAGGTTTTGTACAAATCAAACCCTACCTCCAGCACCCAAACACCCTTGTAATACCTGGTTGCCACAGTTATTCTAAAATAAAAGCTGGGCTGGGCATGTGCCTTATAGGATGTGACCATGATGGATGGGGGCAGCAGAAGTGTCTTCAGGAAGACTCCAAAAGGTGGCACCATCATTGGCTAGAGGTAGGTTTGTGTGCCTCAGTGCTATATACAGCAAGGCCAGCAATACTTTCACATTGGAATGACATACATGATGTCAGGGACCTGCTACGTGGGACATAACTGCTGAGTTTACTTCTAGCCTCATATGGCAGCATTAGTACCTCTGATGAAGAGCAGAGCTCACCATTGCTCTAATCTACCATTCTAGAAAACATTACAGCAACACAAAGCTGCCTTCTCATAGTTAAAAACATTAAAACCATTCCAACAGAAACCTTTAAACAGAATTCTAAATGACTACTTGACCCCCTGCGCTTCCAAGGCCTCCACAATTGGAGGTGCAGAAGGCCGTTCCTTGGGGTTCTCGCTGGTGCACACGAAGAACAATTCAATCACCTTCTGGTAGGACTCATCCAGCTTGTCCATGTTAAGTGCCGGTCTCGTGCCCAAAGCTTCGTAATAAGCGCCCTCATCAAAGTCATCCATGAAGGATTCCTCTGGACAGAGAATGGAGATGAACAGTTATTGATTACAGACGGCACAATCAGAATCAGAATTTAAAGTCTACCACATAGCCCTACTTGATGGGAGTTTAAAGAAAAAGAAAATCATCTTCCTCCCATCACACAGCTGTAAAATGCCAGCTCCTCGGACCAGTACAAACTAGCATTTGACATTCGAATCAAGAGCTTCGTTGTCCATTAGACAGAAGAAGATGTGACACATTTAGGGGCCTGAAATCCAAGGAGCTCCATGGGGACACAGGGATTGATTTTAAGAATAATACTAAGCACTGCCGCAGAATTGTAGAGGATTTGGTGGATATGAAAAGGGGCCATTAACCACCTCAATACTCAAGACCAAATATTGTAAAACAAACAAACAAAAAAAAGTCTGTTTCTGTTAGAAAATGTTGTAAATAAGTCATTTTTCTCCTGCACCGATGGGGTACAGATGAGGCGGCACCGATGGGGTACAGATGGGGCACAGATGAGGCGGCACCGATGGGGTACAGATGAGGCGGCACCGATGGGGTACAGATGGGGCACAGATGAGGCGGCACCGATGGGGCACAGATGAGGCGACACCGATGGGGCACAGATGAGGGGGCACCGATGGGGTACAGATGAGGCGGCACTGATGATATGTACAGGTCTCCCCTGTGAGGAAATGCTGCTGATCGGCTCTCTCCTCCCACTCTTTCAGTGAGAGAGTCAAGCAGATAACTGCCATTTCCTTGTTTACATATGATTGGACACAGCTGATCACATGGGTAAAGAGCCGATGTTTCTTTACTGAGATCGGAGACGCGCCCAGAACAAGAGACGATCGGTGACAGCCCCTCAGGGAAGCACGGGGAGAGGCTTGTTTACACAGACCTCTCCTCCTCCTTCAGCTCTGTGACCCGATCGCGGGACACCAGCGGCGATCGGGTCCGCTGGTCCCGCGGCCACAGATCACAGGACCGGGTCGGGAGCCAGCCGCGCGCTCCCGACCCACGGCTGGGCACTTAAAGAATCACGTACCGGTACGTGATTGTGTCCAGCCGTGCCATTCTGCCGACGTATATATTGGCGCGAGGCGGTCCTTAAGTGGTTAAAGCAGGGCTGATCCTCCACTCCTCCCCATAGCTAGACACCAGTCCCAGCTGCTTCTGTAAATTCTACATAAATGATTAGCCCTTACTTACATTGGCCACAGCCAGAAATACTAGGGGGCCGAGAAACTTGCTTTGAACCTTAAAATTATGTTTTTCAATAAACAAAAAACCACAGACTTTAGAAGAACATGTTATACTACTTAACTGCACAGAGCGGCCCTGAGACAGTAAAGCCTGGAAAAGGCGGCTGCCTCTCCACAGGTCATGCAATCTTCTGGGACCTGTGACGTTTCCCAGAAAATCGCAGGGGGGAGGGGTGAGAACTTCTGCCCAAGCAGAAGTGGGTGCAGGAACCTATTGAAACTAGGTAATGGGGGGTGGTAAAAGCAGTACATCCCTTTTGGGCGGAGCTCCGATTTAAGGCTGGGTTCACACGGTTTGTGGAGCGCCCCTGTTCTCCGTTTTTTATGGGGGGGGGGGGGGGCAGAATTTTGCCTCAATTCAGACCTGAAAACAGCCAAAGACACACCGGACCCTTCTGCAGTGCGCTCTGTAGCCGCCCCGGAGATGTGTGAAGCGGCTCCAATGACAGCCGGTCACACTCTCCCGTCATGTGAAATGGATGCGGGGAAACCCTCATCCAATTCCCACAAGTGTGAACCCGGCCTTCACTTCCGATATGTAGTCACCAATATGCAGGACTTACCTGTCCTAGATTTGCTGACTAGTAACACGTCCTACTTTGTCATCTATTTTGGAACATTCTCCCCCTCCCCCCACCTTTATTCTCCGACAAAACAAGATGATGAATGCTGAGCTGACCTTTTCATCAGGTAAACGCTGACACGGGTTCCATAAGCAAACTTCTGCATGAATGGTGAAGCTGGGATGGCGAACGTTGGTGATGGACACATCTGTGAATAAAAGAGGATTGGCTTCATTAGCTTGGAGGATGTACGTTGTGTTTCAAGGTTTCTCCCAGCAACACTGGGAGAGAATTAGGGCTGCAACTAACCATTATTTTCACCATCCATTAGTTGGCCGATTAATCGCTTAATAACCTTAAAAAAAAAAAAGTGGATCAAATTGACGTTCATTTTCAACCACAGTGAGGGGAAAATGTAGAAATAACAGAAAAGGTCTTAGTGGAAGGAATTTTCAGACAGTGGATGTGGTTTTCATTCAGATATTACCTTCATTTTAAAAACAAGTGAAAATTTCAAACAAAATTCTTTCATTCAGCGAATGTAGAAAGATTTTTAGTCTGAATATTCTCATCTGAAAATTGATCGGTGTGGTCAGCACAAGGCTCGGTACACACCTATGCAGTTTGCTTTTGATCTGTTTCTGCAGTGCCTTTTGCTGTGCGTTTTGATTTTTGCGCACGTGATTTTTCTGCAATTTGTATTTTTACATTTTTTTTGGGCACACAAATTGCTGCAAAAACACATGACACGCTTTTCTGCAGCTTCTCCATTGAAGTATATTGAACCAATAAAGCATTATTTTGCGTTTAAAAGTCCCCGCCCCTTTCAGATGTGAACGTGTCCCATAGGAAACCATGGAAATGAACTGCAGTGCATTTCTGCAAAAAGCACCAAAAACGCATAGATGTGAACCGGGTCTAACGCGTTTAGTAACATAATGGGGTTAAAAACTAAAAAACTAAAATGAGCCCTTTATAGTAGAAAAAGCCGATAATCACTACTGAAAGGGGTTCATTTTTTACTTTAGAACAGTGACAGGAATATTTATAGTAGCGATTATTTGCTATCTTTGTATTATAAAGGGCTCATTTTAGGTTTTTTTAACCCATTAGGTTACCGGCCGATTCATCGATTATGAAAATAGGAATCGATTCATTTCATAATGGATTAGTTGTTTCAGCCCTAGAGAGACTATTGTGATTAGGGTTGCCACCTGTCCAGGATTCACCCGGACAGTTCGGGTTTGGAATCATGTGTCCGGGTTTCAGACTGTCTGAGACCCAGACACATTATTTAAACTGTACTATGGCCTCCCAGCTGGGTTGCTGGCTGCAGTTGTCTAAGCTGAGAGTGTCTGTAACACTCTCTTTCACACAGCCCAAAGCCAGCACTAACAATTCCCTCTTCCCCAACAAAACACACACAGACAGGAGAGGAGAGAGGGCTCAATCTGCACCTCTTCCCCCCACCCCCTACTCCTCTTTGTCTGCCCACATTCCAATGCCTGGTGCTGTGCCTCAGAAAAAGGAAAGTGGGGGCCGAAAATTTGAAGCCCAGCAGCCTCAGATACATTTGGATGAGAGGTGCTGACTTCCAAAGGGTGAGTGAGCTCACCATCCCTCCGTGTCTGAAGTCTACCCCTTCTCTCTCCTGCCTCTGAGAGAGTACACTAAGGTAAATCAGGGTTCTCTCCATACATCAGTGTTCTCAGTGTCCCCCCTTAAATCAGGGTTCCCAGAGCATCCCTTATGTTAGAGTCCCCAGAATTCTCCCTTACATCAGAGTCTGCAGAGTCCCCCCTTAGAGTGAAAGGGAACTCTGTGAGTTCAGATATAAAAGGGGGACTCCGTGGACTCTGACGTAAAGGGGGACTCTTGTTATTAACTTCATATGATTAGAAATATTATTTAATACCAAAATATATCTATAGTTTATACTATAATAAAAATTGGTGTGCACCGATCAAGTGTTTGGGTTTGAGGTGAAGAAAAGGTGACAACCCTAATTGTGATCATGGGAGGAATCGGGCCGCAGCACCTCAGAAATCAGCCAGAAGAGGCGAGACAATGTTATGTGAGCAGCACAGACCTCTCCAATCCCGGGGCGGGAGATCACACTGACAGCACAAAGCTTACACTATATACCTCTATACTGCTCAGTCCCAAACATCCAGACTGCAAAACTACATCAGATGCCTGTTTTTACCGCCCCCCGCCCAACTCACCATCTGAAAGGTCTCTTTCATGAGTAGTTCTTCCCGTTATTACCAGTTCATAATTACAGACCTTCCCAGCTGCTTGCTCTGGGGGGCACCTGAGCAGGGCTCCATCCCAAGTTATTGCTCGGTGTGCCCAGTCACAGAGTGCAGCTCAGCCCCCCCCCCTCTCATTATCTCAGATTGACAGTATACAGAGCCAATGAATGAGAAGAGACCCGGGAGAGCCACTGACCTCCTGCACATTACTGATCACAGAACAGGGTAAAGAGCCAATCGCTGCGGCACTTTATCACATGATCAGCTCTCAGCCAACAGCTGATCACAGAAGTAAACAGAAGCCGATTATCTGCTTTTTTATTCTCACAATCAGCGGAAGGAGAAAATAAAGCAGCCAGTAACCAGCTTCTGTTACAGGGACATCGGTCCCAATATGTGCCCATCAGTGCCGCTAGTCTGTGCCCCCTACCCGTGCCTCATCAGTGTCACCTACCAGTGCCACTAAAGTGTGCCCCCTACCCGTGCCTCATCAGTGTCACCTACCAGTGCCGCTAGTCTGTGCCCCCTACCCGTGCCTCATCAGTGTCACCTACCAGTGCCACTAAAGTGTGCCCCCTACCCGTGCCTCATCAGTGTCACCTACCAGTGCCACTAAAGTATGCCCCCTACCCGTGCCTCATCAGTGTCACCTACCAGTGCCACTAAAGTGTGCCCCCTACCCGTGCCTCATCAGTGTCACCTACCAGTGCCGCTAGTCTGTGCCCCCTACCCGTGCCTCATCAGTGTCACCTACCAGTGCCACTAAAGTGTGCCCCCTACCCGTGCCTCATCAGTGTCACCTACCAGTGCCACTAAAGTGTGCCCCCCTACCCGTGCCTCATCAGTGTCACCTACCAGTGCCACTAAAGTATGCCCCCTACCCGTGCCTCATCAGTGTCACCTACCAGTGTCACTAAAGTGTGCCCCCTACCCGTGCCTCATCAGTGTCACCTACCAGTGTCACTAAAGTGTGCCCCCTACCCGTGCCTCATCAGTGTCACCTACCAGTGCCACTAAAGTGTGCCCCCTACCCGTGCCTCATCAGTGTCACCTACCAGTGCCACTAAAGTGTGCCCCCTACCCGTGCCTCATCAGTGTCACCTACCAGTGCCACTAAAGTGTGCCCCCTACCCGTGCCTCATCAGTGTCACCTACCAGTGTCACTAAAGTGTGCCCCCTACCCGTGCCTCATCATTGTCACCTACCAGTGCCACTAAAGTGTAACCCCCTACCCGTGCCTCATCAGTGTCACCTACCAGTGCCACTAAAGTGTGCCCCCTACCAACATCCCATCCCCTAACATCCCATCAATACTCCTCCAGACTACACCCCTCCTCCTCCGAGAAATACACCCCACCTCATCAAAGAGCACCGACACCTGAAGAGCGACAGAGAACCTCCCATCAATACTCCTCATTACACCCCTCCCCCTCCGAGAAATACACCCCCACCTCATCGAAGAGCACCGACACATGAAGAGCGACAGAGAACCTCCCATCAATACTCCTCATCACCTCACCTTACACCCCTCCCCCTCACCTGACACCCCTCCCTCTCACACTGCCCCTCCCCCTCTGTATAGCTGAGTAGAGTTGGGGTCCCTCCTGGGATGATGGGGGATGGTAGTAGAGCTCAGCCTATGATTGGTCCTCTGTGTGTGTTGGGGGAGGGGGACCCTCTATAGTGGACAATCCCCCTCCCCCTCGATACTTCGGGGTCTAACCTGGCGAGAGATGATCATGACTACCAGACACTGTGCGTTTCAATCCCTGCCCCGCCCCTTCCGCTACCGGCCCCACCTTCCTTGCTGGTCACTTGTCCCGCCGCTGATTGGACGCCTCCATATTAGTAAACAGAGAGGAAGAATGAGGGGTGGGGCTGTGTCTCTTATCTCCTCCCCCTGCAGTGTACGGTTACCACGGAGATGAGTGCGAGGAGGGTGGAGCCTGTTTGATAGGGGAGGAGCTGAGAGACAAAGGGTGGAGAGTGAAGATTTCATACAAGAGAATCGGGCGGACTGACCGCTGCAGCGCTGGCTCCGGTGTTCCGTCAGATTCCGCGACCCCTCAGAATTAGTAACGGAAGTGACGATCCGTCGTCGCCATCTTGCTACACCAGGCACTCCTCCACTGTGAGGATAGACCGAGAAGGGGGGGGGGGGGAAGGCGGACATCTTGTTACACCCACCAGAGTTTTGCATTTTACACTTTTTATAAAACACAAAATCGGAGGTTATATGGTGAAATCCCACGGACTGAACTCAGAGTTTTCTGTCACATTAGCAAACGTGTGAGGTGGGCAGGTTTGCCGCGGCTTTTAAAATGTAACATCCAAACATTCCGATTTCTAAATACTCTATTTATGCATCAAACTCCGGTGGGTGTAACAAGATGTCCGCCTTCTCAGTGTATGCTTACTATAGAGGAGTGCGGGGTATAGTAAGATGGCTGCGACTGAACGTCACTTCCGTTATCAATTGTGATTGGTTAGTAGAGCGCGGTACGGATCTTCACACGGCGGGCGGCCCCGGGGAGCAGCGTGAGGCTCATCACCCCTCCCCCCCTCATGGAGAAATAATTGGTGTGTAATAATGATAAAATAAAAGAAATGAAAAGATTTGATGTGCGGAGAGGATTTCTAAGGCTCCATTCACAATGTTATCATAAGAATAGAGATCTTTATTTCAGCCATGGGACTGTAAGGGTTAAATCTCATTCACAATAACATGTTCTTCCAAGAGCCGTATATCCCTATTACATCCGTATACTGGCTCCTTTAAGAAAAATCGTC
The DNA here is from genome assembly GCF_037356315.1 of Lithobates pipiens. NCBI lineage: Eukaryota > Metazoa > Chordata > Amphibia > Anura > Ranidae > Lithobates > Lithobates pipiens. The sequence continues at coordinate 26,038,783 of NW_027507791.1, forward strand.
AGTTAATTTTTCAAAAAAAAAAAAAAAAAAGTCACATGACTGCACTGTGATTTCATTGGCTGAGCCAAAGTCACTGTGATTGGCTGAGCCAAAGTCACTGTGATTGGCTGAGCCAAAGTCACTGTGATTGGCTGAGCCAAAGTCACTGTGATTGGCTGAGCCAAAGTCGCTGTGATTTCATTGGCTGAGTCCCCCTATATATTCAGACGCTGGGGCAGAATTCATCAGAAGTTGACTGTCCACTGACAAGTGAGGTTGGCTTTTATCTCTCCTGAGAGATACCTTGTGATATTATTGGATTTGATTTCGGTCAATTCAATTTCATTGCAATATTTGTTGTCATACATTTAAAGCGAGTTTCTTTATTCTTAATAATGAACCGATTTAAATGTAATCAGATTGTTTCTCTGAAAAACATCAAAGAGAAACCCAGCAAAGGAAGGGCCATGGTAGGAGGTGTCAGTGACCAGCCTGCAGATACCCCAACCAAAAAGCCCTCCAAGCTGAAGAGGACCCGAGCGTTTGTGCGCGGCTGTTTCAGAGCCGTCGTTCGATGTTTCGGTTCCGGCTGTAAAGCCAATAGACATCACCGGGATACAGACACTGAGATTGGTAAGTGTTTTTATTCAAAGATTTTTTTTTTTTTTATAAATTTTTTTTTTTTTTTTTTTTTCAAAAAAAAATTTTTTTTTCACTTTTTTTTTTCAAAGTATATTATTTTCTTCATATTTTTTTTTTTTCCAAAAAAATTTTTTTTTTTTTCAAAAAAATTTTTTTTTTTTTTCAAAAAAAATTTTTTTTTTCAAAGAAATTTTTTTTTTCAAAAAAATGTTTTGGGGTCACATTCCCATAGGTACAAATGTTTTTTTAATATTTTTTAAATCAAGTCCTTTTTTATGACATTTTTTAGTTACAATCAACACAAGACATACACCAGGGCTCCACAAACCCCAGGCGCCAGGTCACCAATGCCACCAGAAATCACAACCTGACGCCTAAGCTGCCACCAGCCCACTCACTATCACTATTAACAATGACTGACCCCCTCCCCCCTCCTCCACACTCTGCGGCTGCGCACTGTGTGTGACACTGACAAGCAAAGCAGAGATCCCTATCCCCAAGCTTCAATGTTCAGTGTCCTCATCCCTATCCCCGAGCTTCAATGTTCAGTGTCCTCATCCCTATCCCCGAGCTTCAATGTTCAGTGTCCTCATCCCTATCCCCGAGCTTCAATGTTCAGTGTCCTCATCCTTATCCCCGAGCTTCAATGTTCAGTGTCCTCATCCCTATCCCCCTGCTTCAATGTTCAGTGTCCTCATCCCTATCCCCGAGCTTCAATGTTCAGTGTCCTCATCCCTATCCCCGAGCTTCAATGTTCAGTGTCCTCATCCCTATCCCCGAGCTTCAATGTTCAGTGTCCTCATCCTTATCCCCGAGCTTCAATGTTCAGTGGCCTCATCCCTATCCCCGAGCTTCAATGTTCAGTGTCCTCATCCCTATCCCCGAGCTTCAATGTTCAGTGTCCTCATCCTTATCCCCGAGCTTCAATGTTCAGTGGCCTCATCCCTATCCCCGAGCTTCAATGTTCAGTGTCCTCATCCTTATCCCCGAGCTTCAATGTTCAGTGTCCTCATCCCTATCCCCCTGCTTCAATGTTCAGTGTCCTCATCCCTATCCCCGAGCTTCAATGTTCAGTGTCCTCATCCCTATCCCCGAGCTTCAATGTTCAGGGAGCAAAATATGACACTACACCGCCTCTCTGTTACTTGTCAGCTTCACACCCCGGCCGAGTCCCGCCCATTCCGACATTAAAGCGGGAGTCCGCCATTTTTTTTTTTAAAAGCCAGCAGCTACAAATACTGCAGCTGCTGACTTTTAAAACAATGACACTTACCCGCCCAGCGCGCCCGCGATGTCGGCACCCGAAGCTGATCTCTCGATCGTCTCTCGGGTGCTGCCGCTGCCATCTTGGGTATGGGAACCAGGAAGTGGAGCCTTTTGGCTTCATTTCCCGGTTCCCTACTGCGCATGCGCGAGTCGCGCTGCGCAATAAGGATGGTCCCCGCTGTCTCTGGGATCCGTGTGTTTCCCAGCAGGCAGCGGGGGACCTTCGGAAAGGGGTGTAGCTTCTGCAGAATCTACGCCGGAAGTGGGTGCAGATACCTGTACTGTACAGGTACCTGCACCCCCCTCCCCCCTGAAAGGTGCCAATTGTGGCGCCGGAGGGGGGGAGGGTTCCAATGAGCGGAAGGTGCACTTTAGGGTGGAGCTCCGCTTTAAGCTCAATTCTGACAGCTCCTCTGTTACATTTCAGTAATAGAGAGCTCAGTGTAAAACCTGCCAGTGCCACCTGCCAGCGCCAACCAGTGGCATCTGCCAGTGCCAACGAGTGCCATCGCCAATCAGTGTCACCTGCTAGTGCCAACCAGTGCCACCGCCAATCAATACCACCTGCATCCACCAACCAGTGCCACCGCCAATCAGTGCCACCTACCAGTTCCAAACCAGTGTCACCTGCCAATGCCAACCAGTATCACCTGCCAATGCCATCTGGCAGTTCCACGTGCCTGCCAGTGCCACCTGCCACCGCCAATCAGTGCCACCTGCCACTGCCAATCAGTGCCACCTGACAGTGCCACCACCAATCAGTGGCAACTAGTGCCACCGCCAACCAGTGCCACCTGCCAACACCAACCAGTGCCACCACCAATCAGTGCCATCTGCCAGTGACAACTAGTGCCACCGCCAACCAGGGCCACCTGCCATCACCAACCAGGGCCACCTGCCACTTCCAAACCAGTGCCACCTGCCAATCAGTGCCAGTGCCAATAGTGCCACCTGCCAGTGCCAATAGTGCCACCTGCCAGTGCCAAACCAGTGTCACCTGCCAATGCCATCTGGCAGTTCCACGTACCTGCCAGTGCCAGCCAGTTCCATCTGTTGCCAGCCTTACTCTCTTTCTGGTCAGCCCATAACCCTGATGTAACAGCGTTTCAATGGAGTTATTGACTGGGTGCTCCATTGTGAGTTAGGGATAGGGGGTGAAAATGAGTGGCCTTACCCCGGGAGCTGACAATCCATACCACTCTAAAAAAACAAAAACTGGCTCCTAAATTCAAAGCAAATTTGTCAACCACTGACATACACACAACCCATGTACTTATTGTACAATCCTAATAAACACACATTTATAAGCAATATTTAAAGTGGTTGTAAACCCACAAAAAACAAAACAAAGGTGCCAATTGGTTCAGTGCCCCCCAGTGCCCCCCAGTGCCCCCCCCATGGGCAGTGCAGACAATGCCACCCCCCATGGGCAGTGCGGACAATGCCGCTCCCCCATGGGCAGTGCGGACAATGCCGCTCCCCCATGGGCAGTGCGGACAATGCCCCTCCCCCCATGGGCAGTGCGGACAATGCCGCTCCCCCCATGGGCAGTGCGGACAATGCCGCTCCCCCCATGGGCAGTGCGGATAATGCCGCCCCCCATGACCATCCCACATGGGACCTAGATCCCTCCCCCGCTTTCTCTTTGATGGCCTCATTGTGATTGCACCTCTGTAGTCATGTATGTCAATCTTTTGTTTTCATCCCCAACAATCCACGTCTGCACACTACTGGGAGGTCCATACACACGCAGATGGACGGTTATAGATCTCTTATTGGCACCGTCTCCCCGGGATTTTGTACTTGTTGAAAACCAGAAGATTACTTAGCAGTGCCCCAAAGAAAACATGAAATAGTCCCTCCTGTTCCCTACTGAATGGACAAAGAATAACGGATTGTATGAACTGCCTTAGGGCTCATTTAAACATGTTGTGCCCTCTGAACAGCAATCCACATTCAAGTCGCTCTTCAGAGGGCATTTGACAGGAGGCAAGAAGGTGTTATATTGCCTCCTCACCACCTGTTTAACCCCCTGACATCCGCGCTGTGGGCAAATGACGGGCACAGCGCGGATGTGAATTCCCGGGAGGCCGTCATATGACATCCCCCTGTGCACGCTCCCTGCGGAGGGCGCCGTGATCACAGAGTCACTGAGACTCGGAAGACCACCGATCCGAGTACGGGGCCAATCCCGACCCCTTATCATGTGATCAGTTATCAGCCAATGACGGCTCATTACATGATGTAAACAAAAGCTCAGTGATCGTTTTTTTTTCTCCTCTGCTGACAGGAGAAGAACAAAGCCGATCACCGGCTCATCTTAAAGGGACATCGACCCTGAAAAGGAAGAGGCGATTATGCCTCATTTATAGAGTAACAGTGCCCACCAGTGCCACCTATCAATGCCCATCAGTGCCACCTATCAATGCCCACCAAGCCCACCCAGCCAAGCGCCCACACCCAGGACCCAGCGGTCCTGGGTGTGGGCGAATGGCCCTAAATGCAGACAGTGCATGTCATATTAGGAGAAGTGGCTGCGTGCGTGCAGCTGTGCGTTCTACTCATTGTCAATGGACTGCCTGCATGCAGCACCTGGAAGATACAGATGTTGTAGAAACGTCCCATTCATGTTATATGGGCCTCATCACCCTTGTAAACAAGGCCAGACAGACGGACAAAACCAACACAAATAAAACCGCACTAATTCATTATCCATCAGCATTTTAATATGCACTATGCCTTTACCCCAAGTGCTGTCATTAGAAGTGTCTGCGCTCCTAAAGCCGGCCATAGACACTTCCAATCTCACCCGGCTAAGCAAGGACCAGCCAAGATTCTAACCATGTATGGGCAGGCTGATTACGGGCTGGGTACTACCAGCCCCTCTGACTTTTCATGCCATTATTGCCAACCAGTGGGTCGGGATGAGTGGCAGGAAACCAGCATTTTTATACAAAGTACAACATTAGTCCTCCTTGTGTCCCTGTCCTGTAGAGTTTATTCATGGTCTCTGGCACCAGCGTTTTCATCTCTTCTCTCCATAATTTGATGTTCTACAAAGAAAAATATATGAAATGTAGGTGAAGGTGCTAAATCTAATTCCTCTCTTTTTTTATTGTAGGTGTACGCGGTATTGACTGCACACCACAGTGCAACCCGGACGTGTCCACTCCACCGGAGTGCGACCAGGACGTGTCCACTCCACCGGAGTGCGACCAGGACCTGGCCACTCCACCGGAGTGCGACCAGGACGTGTCCACTCCACCGGAGTGCGACCAGGACGTGTCCACTCCACCGGAGTGCGACCAGGACGTGTCCACTCCACCGGAGTGCGACCCGGACGTGTCCACTCCACCGGAGTGCGACCAGGACGTGTCCACTCCACCGGAGTGCGACCAGGACGTGTCCACTCCACCGGAGTGCGACCCGGACGGGTCCACTCCACCGGAGTGCGACCAGGACGTGTCCACTCCACCGGAGTGCGACCAGGGCGTGTCCACTCCACCGGAGTGCGACCAGGACGGGTCCACTCCACCGGAGTGCGACCAGGACGTGTCCACTCCACCGGAGTGCGACCAGGACCTGGCCACTCCACCGGAGTGCGACCAGGACCTGGCCACTCCACCGGAGTGCGACCAGGACGTGTCCACTCCACCGGAGTGCGACCAGGACCTGGCCACTCCACCGGAGTGCGACCAGGACGTGTCCACTCCACCGGAGTGCGACCAGGACGTGTCCACTCCACCGGAGTGCGACCAGGACCTGGCCACTCCACCGGAGTGCGACCAGGACGTGTCCACTCCACCGGAGTGCGACCAGGACGTGTCCACTCCACCGGAGTGCGACCAGGACGTGTCCACTCCACCGGAGTGCGACCAGGACCTGGCCACTCCACCGGAGTGCGACCAGGACGGGTCCACTCCACCGGAGTGCGACCAGGACGTGTCCACTCCACCGGAGTGCGACCAGGACCTGGCCACTCCACCGGAGTGCGACCAGGACCTGGCCACTCCACCGGAGTGTGACCAGGACGTGTCCACTCCACCGGAGTGCGACCAGGACCTGGCCACTCCACCGGAGTGCGACCAGGACGTGTCCACTCCACCGGAGTGCGACCAGGACGTGTCCACTCCACCGGAGTGCGACCAGGACCTGGCCACTCCACCGGAGTGCGACCAGGACGTGTCCACTCCACCGGAGTGCGACCAGGACGTGTCCACTCCACCGGAGTGCGACCAGGACGTGTCCACTCCACCGGAGTGCGACCAGGACCTGGCCACTCCACCGGAGTGCGACCAGGACCTGGCCACTCCACCGGAGTGCGACCAGGACGTGTCCACTCCACCGGAGTGCGACCCGGACGTGTCCACTCCACCGGAGTGCGACCAGGACGTGTCCACTCCACCGGAGTGCGACCAGGACCTGTCCACTCCACCGGAGTGCGACCAGGACCTGTCCACTCCACCGGAGTGCGACCAGGACCTGTCCACTCCACCGGAGTGCGACCAGGACGTGTCCACTCCACCGGAGTGCGACCAGGACCTGGCCACTCCACCGGAGTGCGACCAGGACGTGTCCACTCCACCGGAGTGCGACCAGGACGTGTCCACTCCACCGGAGTGCGACCAGGACGTGTCCACTCCACCGGAGTGCGACCAGGACCTGTCCACTCCACCGGAGTGCGACCAGGACCTGTCCACTCCACCGGAGTGCGACCAGGACGTGGCCACTCCACCGGAGTGCGACCAGGACGTGGCCACTCCACCGGAGTGCGACCAAGGCGTGGCCACTCCACCGGAGTGCGACCAAGGCGTGGCCACTCCACCGGAGTGCGACCAAGGCGTGGCCACTCCACCGGAGTGCGACCAAGGCGTGGCCCCTCCACCGGAGTGCGACCAAGGCGTGGCCCCTCCACCGGAGTGCGACCAAGACGTGGCCCCTCCACCGGAGTGCGACCAAGACGTGGCCCCTCCACCAGAGTGCGACCAAGACGTGGCCCCTCCACCAGAGTGCGACCAAGACGTGGCTACTCCACCAGAGTGCGACCTAGACAATCCATCCATCCGCAGCACACATGATGAGATCGCCTCACAAGTACCATCCAGCGTGGTCACCAAGGACCAGTCATGTGTACTCTCCTTTGAACACATGACCTATTATGGAGTCCTTGGAAAGGGGGCCAGTTCGCAGGTGATCTTGGCCTCTCATCCCGCCATTGACCAGAAGCTGGCGGTTAAACTTGTGAAAAAGACAGAATTTATTCATTATGAAGACGATAGTGATATGGTTTTCTTAGAACGTGACGTGCTGAAAGTAGCCAGGGAGTGTCCATTTATTACACATCTGTTTGGAACGTTCCAGACAAAGGTAAGTCTTTTCACCTTCCAATTTCTTTACCAGACCAGACAGAAGTAGCATTGCAATAAGAACAGTCCAGTAATGGCGGCCTACTTAGTTCCTCTGTCCGGTTTTCCTAAATTAAGTGTGTCTGTCTATTCCTCCACAAAATGAAATCCTGCATGTCTATAATGTAAACTTTATCTCTTGTGTTCACACAGAATCATCTCGCCTTTGTCCTGGAATGTGTGACCAGAGGGGATCTCCATAGTGCCATGGCAGTAGCTCCATTTCCTGGGGGCACCATAAGGTAAGATCAATGAACGGGTCACTCTGGAGTCGGGGGTGACTGACCACAGCCAGTGATGTAGTCAGCCCCTTCACCTGAGCCTCGTCCATCCAAACCCCTATGTATTACAGGGGGAAGTCATTTCATCTTTAGATTTCATTACTCTGTGATGATTTGTGATGCTAATTCCTCTATCTCTTTCCCCCATCAGATACTTCATAGCAGAAATGATCTGTGGTCTGCAGTTTCTGCATTCTAGGGAGATCATCCACAGAGACCTCAAGCCTGCAAATATTCTTTTGGATAACGTTGGACACATCAAAATAGCCGATTTCGGCTTGGCACGTATGGGCGTCACGGAGTCCAGCAGGATTCAAGGACAATCGGGAACACCAGGGTACTTGTCGCCAGAGGTAAGATACTTGCTTTCCACCTGATATTAGACCTAATTGTAATATTTGTTATAATGGGATATAGAGATAAGCTAAAGGGAGGTAATTTTTCACTAAATTAAGAATTTCTTTACTGGTGACCTGGTTGGTTTCAGTGGGTTTCCAGGCTGGAACAATATTCCAGGGGTATTTGTCCCCATTGGTTTGTATTGGTGACCATTGTCATTGAGAAAGAAAGTTAGAGTTTTAGATCTTTCCCCAGAACACGAGGGGAGGAGAAACCTTCAACGGGCACACCTGTTCTGGTGAAATTTACCTCAATTTGGAAGATTTCAGCCAATTTCCTTTTGTGTCTCTGTGAGACCTAAAGCCCCACCTCCAATATTCACAAGCTCCGCCTTGGTTTGAGGTCTTTTGAGCACAATTTTAGGAGTCCTGGGAGGATTCATAGATCCCATATATCAGCATTGAGTCGTCTCCGTCCTCTACCCAACAATCAGCTCATCCTTCTTTTTCTCTTTATGTTTCTACAGGCCCTTCAAAACATTCCATACTTCGGAGCGGCTGATTATTTCTCTCTGGGAATAATCGTGTATAAGATGGCTTTCGGCAGACATCCATTTCTGACCGGCAGGGAGTCCGCAGAGGAAGAAGTGAAGATCGTGACCACAAGGGAACCGCATTATCCAGATAGCATGAACCCGTATCTCCGTGACGTCATAGAGATGGTAAGTATACATAGAAATTTTACACCTTTTAAGTGACAATGTTCTTTCCCTGTTGCATACATTATATCTTATTAGGATTTTATTAAACATGGTTCCACCTTCTTACCATCACATATCGATGGAGGTCATAGCTGTACTTTCAGCAAGCTGACTGCTTAATGGAAGGATCTGCCTTCCCCTGTCATAAGGAAAGAAGCAGCCCTTTTTAATTTACGGTCCGGGTGGTTCCATTGGATAGTGATGGGGCCAATCGCACACATTGAATTCAATTTCTGGGGACATTCCGTGCACAGACAACATATAGAACTCCCCTGGGACTGCCAGAGTCATAAGAAAAATCATGGCAGGTGCAGATTTCATAGAAATCTCTTTTTTAATACATTCCTAATTCACATTTAATTGCAAAATATCTGATGTTTCTTTCCTTTAATAACTATTCTGAACTAATATGACACAAATAAGGCCCCATGCTACCATCCAATCCAATCAGGATGTAGTAGCAGGTCAGAAGGCAAAATAATAGAGAGAATCAGAATCAAATATTACATTGTTCATAGATTGTTCATGTTATTCCAGTGTATCTTATTATATTTTGTTCCTTTTTACAGTTCCTATGTAAAGACCAAGAGCTGCGGATGAGTCTAGTAAGAGACATCAGAGAACACCCCTACTTCAGCAAGGTGGACTGGAAGGAGCTAGAGAAAGGGAACTCACGCCCACCATTTCCAAATCGACATGTAAGTATACGGGAGGAGTCCCAGCACAATGGGGGGATTTCTAGGGATTATTTCCCTATCGATCAGAAACATTGACAAAATACTTTTTTCTCTTTCCAGATGCATGAGGAAGACCTGGGGGAAGGAATTCCAGGGGATGCTTTCATTAAAAATGAAGACTTTGGGAGAGATGAGGTTCCACACCGGCAGGAGAGATTTGAGGGCTTCTCCTACCTGAGCGAGAATGTGAATTGCAGCCAGTGGCCTAATACTCACCACTGGAAAACCAGTATCAACCCAGAGCCTCGTCGCCACCATCCGAGGGGCAATAACATTAACACAGAGCCTCGTCAGCACCATCCAAGGGGCAATGACATTAACAGAGGGCCTCGTCAGCACCATCCAAGGGGCAATGACATTAACAGAGGGCCTCGTCAGCACCATCCAAGGGGCAATGACATTAACAGAGGGCCTCATCAGCACCATCCAAGGGGCAATGACATTAACAGAGGGCCTCATCAGCACCATCCAAGGTGCAATGACATTAACAGAGGGCCTCGTCAGCCCCATTTGAAGGAAGAGCCTCGTCAGCACCATCCAAGGGGCAATGACATTAACAGAGGGCCTCGTCAGCCCCATTTGAAGGAAGAGCCTCGTCAGCACCATCCAAGGGGCAATGACATTAACAGAGGGCCTCCTCATCACCATTTGAAGGAAGAGCCTCGTCGGCACCATCCAAGGGGCAATGACATTAACAGAGGGCCTCATCAGCCCCATTTGAAGGAAGAGCCTCGTCACCACCAACCGAGGGGCAATGACATTAACAGAGGGCCTCGTCAGCCCCATTTGAAGGAAGAGCCTCGTCACCACCAACCGAGGGGCAATGACATTAACAGAGGGCCTCGTCAGCCCCATTTGAAGGAAGAGCCTCGTCAGCACCATCCAAGGGGCAATGACATTAACAGAGGGCCTCGTCAGCCCCATTTGAAGGAAGAGCCTCGTCACCACCATCCAAGGGGCAATGACATTAACAGAGGGCCTTGTCAGCCCCATTTGATGGAAGAGCCTCGTCACCACCAACCGAGGGGCAATGACATTAACAGAGGGCCACGTCAGCAACATTTGAAGGAAGAGCCTCGTCACCACCATCCGAGGGGCAATGACATTAATAGAGGGCCTCCTCATCACCATTTGAAGGAAGAGCCTCGTCACCACCAACCGAGGGTATTTGACCTCAAAAGAGATTTGCCTGCTGTGAGACGGTAACACAAGCAGTACTGAGTGAGATAATTGTGGCACACTGGCAATGATCTCCCTACACCATACATAGAACCATACATAGAATGTATACATAGGGCCATACATACCACCATACTCAGCATGCCTACCTAGTACCAAACATACCACCATCGGGGCCACCAATAAGGGGGTACCACTGGTTCTCCTGTAGGGGCTGGGCACAGAAAACATGAGGAATCGGTGCGGCGGGCGGATGCACTGATCAGTGGGGGAGGCACTGATCTGTGCGGATGCTCAATGCATATATTCTGAATGATCCCCAAAGATGATTGTAAACAAGCATGCAAGTGTGTTTTATTGCATACATACCTGCGTATATAGCACCATGCATACCATCATACACAGCATGTCTACATACCACCACCAGGGCCACCAATAAGGGGGTACCACCAGTCCTCCTGTAGGGGGCTGGGCACAGAAAACATAAGGAAGTGGGGGCGCTGATCTGTGCGGATGCTCAATGCATATATTCTGAATGAGCCCCAAAGATGATTGTGAACAAGCAGGTAGGTGTGTTTTATTGCATACATACCTGCAATACATATGTTCTGTATGGTTCTATGTATGGTTTTTTTCTCTATATGAGATGAACTGGGCACCCTAGACTGATGATTCAGGGACAATCCGATCGCCTTAGGGGGTCAGGAAGGAATTTTTCCCCCCCTTGGAGCCCATCTGGCCGGGGGGTTTTCGCCTTCCTCTGAATCATCTTAAGGTTTAGGCTTAGTGTAAAAAGGCCCTGCCTTTGAGGAGTCCTAGGTCAACCGTCACTGTTCTCCGAAGCCCGACAATCATTTCCATCTATAGATTTATCTCCAATAAAGATTGGTCGCACCTTAATTGTCTTTGTATGTGTTTTTTTTCTTCTTTTTTCTAAGAAATATAATGAGGAATGGCAGCAGGGTGAGGAATCTTGCCCCATACTTCACCACTAGGGATGAGCTTCGATTTCAAGAGGAAGATCGAACATTATGGTCCGTTGGTGCCAAATTAGAGCGGCGTGTCACGGCCCATAATGCACTGCGTCATAGCAGTGCATTGCTGGCTGATGATTGGCCAAGCATGCACGATGACCCGCATGCTTTGGCCACTCACAGCGGCGTCAGCGAAGAGAGCCATAATTGGTCACAGGCCAATTTTTGATGCAATACTTTGCAGCAGGGCTCATTCCTGTGCCCCAACTAGAGTAACTGTAAGGGGTTGCAGTGTTGTGGCACCAGTGCCTAAGGCCCAATTTTTCTGCCCCTGTTCAGGGGCATGTAATTACAATTCTTGATCTAATATTTCACAGCAGGGCCCGTTCCTGCGCCCACCCAGAGTAACTGTGAGGGATTACAGTGTTGTGGCAACACCAACACCTAAGGCCCACATTTTTGCGTTTATATTTTGAGTATATAGAGCAGGCCCCTACTTTCAAACATCCAACTTACAAACAACTCCTACTTTCAAACAGAAGGAGACAACCGGAAGTGAGAGGAAATCTACCCCTAGGAAGGGAAATTCTCTCCTGTAAGAGTTCCTTGTTTCACAAAAAAACCCAAATTTTAACAATCCAATTGTCATTGGGACAGAAAGTGAGGTGAAATCTTCTGAACAGGTGCGCACAGACAGCAAAACAAATTATACAGGGGTGATAACCCTTCCCTATGTTTTCCAAAAAGCTTAAAAATAGATTTTTTGGCTGGAGCTACACTTTAAAAATGTACCAGTTAAAAATTACAAACAGATTCTACTTAATAACAAACCTACACAGTCCCTGTCTTGTTTGGACCGCCTGTATACTGCTGTTCTGAGTATATAGGGCCTGGGGGCCTCAGGCCTTTCCTTTTTATAATTTGGGTGTGCGGTTCTCCTTAATGTCCATACAAGACCCAAAGGGGCTGGTAATGGGCTTGGGGGCGGGGTACCCATGCCTTTGTTCTCAATGATTTTCATCCATATTGCCGGGACCAGACATTACATTAAAGCCGCAAGCAGTTTTAAATGACTTTTATTCCTTTAGAAATGTCATTTTGTGCAGGGACATACCAGTCCACTCCACACCCCTCATGTACATACCTCCCACCTCCATACACTCCACACCCCTCATGTACATACCTCCCACCTCCATACACTCCACACCCCTCATGTACATACCTCCCACCTCCATACACTCCACACCCCTCTCATGTACATACCTCCCACCTCCATACACTCCACACCCCTCTCATGTACATACCTCCCACCTCCATACACTCCACACCCCTCATATACATACCTCCCACCTCCATACACTCCACACCCCTCATGTACATACCTCCCACCTCCATACACTCCACACCCCTCATGTACATACCTCCCACCTCCATACACTCCACACCCCTCATGTACATACCTCCCACCTCCATACACTCCACACCCCTCTCATGTACATACCTCCCACCTCCATACACTCCACACCCCTCTCATGTACATACCTCCCACCTCCATACACTCCACACCCCTCATATACATACCTCCCACCTCCATACACTCCACACCCCTCATGTACATACCTCCCACCTCCATACACTCCACACCCCTCTCATGTACATACCTCCCATCTCCATACACTCCACACCCCTCTCATGTACATACCTTCCACCTCCATACACTCCACACCCCTCGTGTACATACCTCCCACCTCCATACACTCCGCACCTCTCATGTACATACCTCCCACCTCCGTACACTCCGCACCCCTCATGTACATACCTCCTACCTCCATACACTCCGCACCCATCTCATGTACATACCTCCCACCTCCATACACTCCACACCCCTCATGTACATATCTCCCACCTCCATACACTGCACACCCCTCATGTACATACCTCCCACCTCCATACACTCCACACCCCTCTCATGTACATACCTCCTACCTCCATACACTCCACACCCCTCATGTACATACCTCCGACCTCCATACACTCCACACCCCTCATGTACATACCTCCCACCTCCATACACTCCGCACCTCTCATGTACATACCTCCCACCTCCGTACACTCCGCACCCCTCATGTACATACCTCCCACCTCCATACACTCCACACCCCTCTCATGTACATACCTTCCACCTCCATACACCCCACACCCCCCATAATTACTAATTAGAAAAATTTTATGACAGAAACAAATTTTTTTAATTTATAGCACAAAAATAAAAACCTCACTAGTGATTAAATACCACCAAAAGAAAGGTCTATTTGTGTGGAAAAAAGGACGCAAGTTTCATATGGGTAGAGTGTTGTATGAGTAATTGTCATTCAAACTGTGAGAGCGCTGAAAGCTGAAAATTGGTGTGTACAGGAAGGGGGTGTAAGTGCCTGGTATTGAGGTGGGTAGCAGCGGGTAAAATAAGTATAGAACACCTCACCATTTTTCTAGGTAAATATACAGTATGTGACAAAAGTAAGTACACCCCTCAGTGACATTTCTTCTTCTTCTAAAATGTAAAGTAGTGAGTGTACAGCTTGTATAACAGTGTACATTTCCTGTCCCCTCCAAATAACTCAACACACAGCCATTAATGTCTTTGTGCGCTGGTCCAAACCAATTGGTGGAGGGGGGATTATGGAGTGGGGGGAGGGGGGATTATGGAGTGGGGGGATTATGGTGTCGGAGGGGGGAGGGGGGATTATGGTGTCGGAGGGGAGATTATGGAGTTGGGGGAGGGGAGATTATGGAGTGGGGGGAGGGGAGATTATGGAGTGGGGGAGGGGAGATTATGGTGTCAGAGGGGAGATTATGGAGTTGGGGAGGGGAGATTATGGAGTGGGGGGAGGGGAGATTATGATGTCAGAGGGGGGATTATGGAGTGGGGGGAGGAGAGATTATGGAGTGGGGGGAGGGGAGATTATGGTGTCAGAGGGGAGATTATGGAGTTGGGGGAGGGGAGATTATGGAGTGGGGGGAGGGGAGATTATGGAGTGGGGGGAGGGGAGATTATGGTGTCAGAGGGGGGATTATGGTGTCGGAGAGGGGATTATGGTGGGGGGGTTGCTTTTCAGAGGTTGGACTTGGCCCCTTAGTTCCAGTGAAGGGAACTCTTAAGGCGTCAGCATACCAAGACATTTTGGACAATTTCATGCTCCCAACTTTGTGGGAACAGTTTGGGGACGGCCTCTTCCTGTTCCAACATGATTGCTCACCAGTGCACAAAGCAAGGTCCACAAAGACATGGATGAGCGAGTTTGGAGTGGAGGTACTTGACTGGCCTGCACAGAGTCCTTACCTCAACCCCATAGAACACCTTTAGGATGAATTAGATCGGAGACTGCGAGGTAGGCCTTCTCGTCCAACATCAGTGCCTGAACTCACAAAAGTTCTTCTGGAAGAATGGTCAAACATTTCCATAGACACCCTCCTAAACCTTGTGGACGGCCTTTCCAGAAGAGGTGAACCTGTTATAGCTGCAAAGGGCAAACTCAATATTGAACCCTCCGGACGAAGACTGGGCTGCCATTAGAAATGATGGGGCACTGGAAAGCTGACCTGACAGCCCCCACCTATCCACAGACAGCTTCTGTTCCACCACCTGCTGACCCAATGGGAAGTGCTGCCTGTACCCCCCATTGATGGTCCTGATAACTGGTGATCTGTAGTATTTACAGACTGGGCCAGAGGGTGGCCTAGAGTATGGGTAGAATGGAGGGTGACCTGTAACTATGTGGGGTATCAGCAGATACTGGGGGGTGACTTGTAGCAAAGACATTGTTAGTAGGTTAGGCTTTACCTCCTAGCGGGGCAGCTGTTTAGTGCTGATCCTCAGAGCTTCCAGTGGTGTGTTGGCCTTGGAGATGTTGATGGTGAGCGGTCTTCTCTGAGCCCCGGATTCTGCCTTGCAGGACACTCCTCTTCTCCATTACTCTGAGCTCTTCCCCCTTCACTGGCTGGACCCTTTTATTCCGTCCTTCCACCAACAACTATCTGTACCCGAAACAAGATGGAAGACAAAGAAAGAACACAAACGTCAGCCAATCACATCCACATTGTAAGTAATAGAACCACCTTACATCAGGTGCCGCCATAAGAGTGCCCCTTACATCAGGTGCCCCCAACAGAGTGCCCCTTACATCAGGTGCCCCATAACAGTGCCCCTTACATCAGGTGCCCTCCATGGCGTGGCTCCTCCCAACATCCACTGACTCCTCCCACTGTGTGACTCCTCCCACCATCCAGTGACTCCTCCCACCACCCACTGACTCCTCCCATCGTGTGACTCCACCCACCATTGTGTGACTCCTCCCACCATCTCCTGTCTCCTCCCACCATCCAGTGACTCCTCCCTCCATCGCATAGCTCCTCACACTATCCCGTAACGCCTCCCACCATCATGTGACTCCTCCCACCATCCACTGACTCCTCTCATCGCGTGGCTCCTCCCACCATCCACTGACTCCTCCCACCATCATGTGGCTCCTCCCACCACCCAGTGACTCCTCCCACCATCAACTGACTCCTCCCACTGCGTGACTCCTCCCGCCACCCCGTGGCTCCTCCCACCATCCACTGACTGCTGTCATCATCGTGTGACTCCTCCCACCACCCTGTGACTCCTCCCACCATCAACTGACTCCTCCCACCACCAACTGACTCCTCCCACATCCCGTGACTTCTCCCACGACTCCTTCCACCATCCACTGAATCCTCCCATCACATGGCTCCTCCCACCATCCAGTGACTCCTCTCACCATCCACTGACTCCTCCCACCACCAACTGACTCCTCCCACCACTGTGTGGCTCCTCCCACATCCTGTGACATCTTCCAGTGTGTGACTCCACCCACGACTCCTCCCACCATCCCGTGACTCCTCTCACCATCCACTGAATCCTCCCATCACGTGGCTCCTCCCACCATCCCGTGACTCCTCTCACCATCCACTGACCCCTCCTATCACGTGACTCCTCCAACCATCCCCTGACTCCTCCCAACATCGCGTGGCTCCTCCCAACATCGCGTGGCTCCTCACACAAACCTGTGGCTCCTCCCACCATCCACTGACTCCTCCCACCATCCCGTGACTCCTCCCACCATCCCCTGGTCATCCCACCATCCCCTGTCTCCTCCTCCCATCGCGTGGCTCCTCACACAATCCTGAATGAATGAATAAATGAAATACTTATATAGCGCACAATGCGAACTGAATCGCCTCTAGGCTGCTGTGGCTCCTCCCACCATACCGTGACTCCTCCCACCATACCGTGACTCCTCCCACCATCTCCTGTCTTCTCCCACCAACCTGTGACCCCTCCCACCGTCTCCTCCCACCAACCCGTGACCCCTCCCACCATCAATGGACTCCTCCCATCTTGTGGCCCTCCCACCATTCACTGACTCCTCCCAATATCCCGTTACCCCTCCCACCATTGCGTGGCTTCTCCTACCATCCCATGACTCCTCCCACCATCCCGTGACTCCCCCACTATCAACGGACTCCTCCCACCATCGTGTGGCTCCTCCCACCATCGAGGGACTCCTCCCACATCCCGTGACTCCTCCCACCATCCACTGACTCCCCCCACCCTCCCGTGACTCCTCCTCCCCGTGGTGTGATTCTCCCCACCCTCCCGTGACTCCTCCTCCCCGTGGTGTGACTCCCCCCAGCCGTGGTGTGGCTCCTCCCCCCGTAGTATGGCTCCTCCCCCCGTAGTGTGACCCCCCCCGCGGGGTGACCCCTCCCCAGCCGCGGGGTGACTCTCCCCAGCCGCGGGGTGACTCCACCCAGCCGCGGTGTGGCTCCTCCCGCCGCGGTGTGACTCCTCCCCCCGTGGTGTGACTCCTCCCCCGTGGTGTGGCTCCTCCCCCCACGGTGTGGCTCCTCCCGCTGCGGTGTGACTTCTCCCCCCGTGGTGTGACTCCTCCCCCCGTGGTGTGACTCCTCTATCAGGCATTACTAGATGGCAGACTGTGGGAGGAGTCTCAGCTGTCACAGCATTTAGGAGCCTTTTCTTCCACCAATCGTCACTCAGTATTCCTCACAGAGCTGACAGCGGGAGGGAGGACTGTTGTGGATGGAGGGCGGGAGCTGCCCAAGGTTATCAAGCAAGTGATTGGTTGCTAGGACCGCCCTTCATCCAAGCAGCCAATCACTATCTTGCAGCTCCCACCCTCCATCCAGACCCCCCCACCCCCGCCTTCCTGCCCAGCACAATTTGCAGCTTTCATGGCGGTCGCACTTTGAGTGACAATTACACGGTCATACAAAACTCTACACATTTTATTCACACAAATAGAACTTTCTCTTGGTGATAATTAATCACCGTTGGGCGGGGTTTTATCTTTTCTAAAATAATAAAAAAACTAAAAAAGACCGCCCCTTTTTTATATATTTTATTTCCTTGTTTACATGGGATCAGCTGTGATTGGACACAGCCAATCACATGGGTGAAGAGCCTAAACTGGGCGTGGTCATATGACATGGCTCCGCTCCGCTGTCATTGGTCTATATGGCAGGTGGGAGGCGGTTAGTAGTGTGGTGGGGGGTGGGGGAGGGTTTGAGGACTGTGATGTGCAGTGGAGAAGGAGGAGCTCAGATCTGTGATATCGGGTAGCTCCGCCCATTCATTTTATTGGTCATCATTACCTGCGAGAAACAGAGAAAGGCGTCCCTGATTTTTACTTTTTTATGGCGCCGAGCCAGACGGCGCTGCGGTGATATGCGGTTTGGTTCACTCGAAATGCGCCCCGGATGCCGACATGACCTTCAGAGTTTTACTGACCTGTCCAATAATACCCCTATTCAATGTTATTGGGCCCATCCCACCATCTTGTGACTCCTCCCACTATCCTACAACGCCTCCTCCTGTCATGTGACTATATCTTCTGTGCTGACCTGTACCCTTCACAAGGGAATCGGGGGGCTTCAGTCACCAAAACTGCAGTGTTTATCCTCCATGACACGTCACAGGAAGCCCCTCCATGGTTATCAGAGGACAGAATGACTGATAAAGGAAGGTCCGTAGACGTGGTGTATCTAGATAAAGGAAGGCCCTTAGACGTGGTGTATCTAGATAAAGGAAGGCCCGTAGACGTGGTGTATCTAGATAAAGGAAGGCTCGTAGACGTGGTGTATCTAGATAAAGGAAGGCCCGTAGACGTGGTGTATCTAGATAAAGGAAGGCTCGTAGACGTGGTGTATCTAGATAAAGGAAGGCCCGTAGACGTGGTGTATCTAGATAAAGGAAGGCCCGTAGACGTGGTGTATCTAGATAAAGGAAGGTCCGTAGACGTGGTGTATCTAGATAAAGGAAGGCCCGTAGACGTGGTGTATCTAGATAAAGGAAGGCCCGTAGACGTGGTGTATCTAGATAAAGGAAGGCCCGTAGACGTGGTGTATCTAGATAAAGGAAGGCCCGTAGACGTGGTGTATCTAGATAAAGGAAGGCCCGTAGACGTGGTGTATCTAGATAAAGGAAGGCCCGTAGACGTGGTGTATCTAGATAAAGGAAGGCCCGTAGACGTGGTGTATCTAGATAAAGGAAGGCCCGTAGACGTGGTGTATCTAGATAAAGGAAGGCCCGTAGACGTGGTGTATCTAGATAAAGGAAGGCCCGTAGACGTGGTGTATCTAGATAAAGGAAGGCCCGTAGACGTGGTGTATCTAGATAAAGGAAGGCCCGTAGACGTGGTGTATCTAGATAAAGGAAGGCCCGTAGACGTGGTGTATCTAGATAAAGGAAGGCCCGTAGACGTGGTGTATCTAGATAAAGGAAGGCCCGTAGACGTGGTGTATCTAGATAAAGGAAGGCCCATAGATGTGGTGTATCTAGTGTGGCAGCACGCAGGTAAAGTCACCTGGTTGTATCCAGGATGGGAAATATGTGTGTCCTAGATTCAGGCTTTATGCAGACTTGTACAACTAGAGGGGAAGAGTTAATGAGCCCAGCTGAAGTAAGTGGGCTCATTAAGACCTCTACAAAAACCCCAGCATGCTTAGGGAGATGCTCCATCCTGGAACCAGTTTTGTGTTTGTAAAGACTGGGGAGTGTGACACCTGTTCTGTGCGGTGAGGTAACGCCTGTGTGGCAAACCTCTACAACAGAGACAGAGACAGGGACTGGTGCTGCACAAGGCTGCACTCAGTTGTTAGACAGGGAATCCATGTGTGTAATTAGAGGTCAAGCTGACCAGGATTTATTTTCATGTTTTATTTTTGTTTGGCTGTTATATGTTTCACTGCATGTAGCATAAATAAACCGCATCTTTTGTTTTTTTGCACCTACAACGCTGTCTGCTGTGCCTGACTTTGTGTTGTGAACCCATCCAGGGGGTCACACACACCCGCTGCCGAGCTAACCCCCTCACAGTTGGTGGAGAATTTTGGCATTTTTTTTTTTAAGGCCAGCATGGAGGAGATACTGAGACAGTATCTAGCAAATGCAAATCAGCAGCAAACAAATGCGGCTTTACAAAAGAGCCTTGCAGCCCAGCAGAAAGCTCACCTGCAGAGTCTGGAAGCTCAGCAACAAGCCCAGCAGCGATCTGAACCCCGCTTCATAGACCTGTTGCAGAAGCAAGAGCAGAGTTTTCGACAGCAAATAGAGACATTAATACAGCAACGTCCGCAGACCAATGAGGCAAGTGGTTACAATAATACCGCATCCTTTGGTGTGAGCCGTTTACTGACAAAAATGACGGGAGAGGATGATCCGGAGGTGTTTTTGACCACATTTGAAAGGACTGCTGAAAGGGAAAAGTGGCCTAAGGAGCAATGGGCTGGACTGGTGGCCCCTCTGTTAACTGGGGAATCGCAGAAAGCTTATTATGACCTAGAGCCTGACCAAGCAAAAGACTATATGGTGCTAAAAGCAGAAATATTGGCACGGCTGGGTGTCACCCTGGCCGTCCGGGCTCAGCGTGTGCATAATTGGACTTTTCAGGTTGGAAAACCCCCCAGGTCTCAAATGTATGATCTCATTCACCTGAGCAGATAGTGGCTGCAGCCAGAGACTTTGACCGCACCAAACATTGTGGAACGTGTTGTTATGGATCGTTTCCTGAGAGCTCTTCCTACTGCCATCCAAAGATGGGTAAGCCATGGAGACCCAGAAAATGCCGATAAACTTGTGGATCTGGTTGAGAGGTACTTGGCTACAGAGAACCTGACCACCTCTTCCAGGGACTCACGGACTTTCCATCCTAAGACCAGATCATCCCCAGTGGCGGGTAAGATGACTCCAAGGGGTGAGGGTGGAGAGCGTGAGAGGGTGGGAGTTCTACCTAAGGTCTGGCGGGAGCAGCCCAGGAAGCCCATGCTGCAAGAGACAGCGAAAAAGATTATTTGCTACCGCTGCCGGCAAGAGGGACATATTGCAGCCAATTGCCCCGTTGTGGATGAGCCTATGCAATGTGACTTGATAAGGGAGAGACGTCAGTCGATGTTTGCGACAGTTGCATGCACTGCCATTCGGGGACCTGAGAAACATTTATGTAAAATGTGTATTAATGGTAGACATGTTGATGTGTTGCTGCATTCAGGTAGCCTGGTAACATTGATAAAAGCTGAATTAGTTACTACAGAGGTCTCTGGGAAGAACAAGGTGGCTGTTATTTGTGTGCATGGGGACCCCCGAGAGTATCCTGTAACTTCAGTGTTTTTTGAGACCCCCAAAGGTAACCTCTCTCATCAGGTGGGGTTAGTGTCTCACTTAACACATGATGCTATTGTAGGAAGGGATTTTCCAAAATTCTGGGAACTCTGGGATTGTCCTGAGCCCCCCACTGGTGCCCCTATAGACCAGGAAGATGACCAGAATTCCTCTGGGGGTGGTGAGGACTCTCCTGAATTTCCCTTGTCGGTATTGGCGGGGGAAACTCGAGAAACTGGGGAGGAATCAACATCCTCAGATGAAAACATGCCGTCTGTGGAGTTTTCGGATCTTGAGGTTCACAGGGAAAATTTTGCCACAGAACAGTTAAAAG
Source organism: Lithobates pipiens (assembly GCF_037356315.1). Lineage (NCBI taxonomy): Eukaryota > Metazoa > Chordata > Amphibia > Anura > Ranidae > Lithobates > Lithobates pipiens. Next base: position 26,060,376 of record NW_027507791.1, read on the forward strand.
ACCCCACCCTAATAAAGGCACGGGAAAATGTGGTGAAAATAGATGGCGAGTTAGTGAACCCAGATAAGACTTGCCCTTATCCTTACTTCACTATGGAAAGGGACCTGCTGTATCGAGTGGCTCAAAGGGCAGAAGAAACCATTGAGCAACTTGTAGTGCCCAAACCTTACAGGAAGTTGGTGTTAGAATTGGCCCATGGGCACATTCTGGGAGGTCATCTGGGGAATGAGAAAACCAGAGAGAGGGTACTGCAGAGATTCTATTGGCCTGGGGTCATGAAGGAAATAGAAAATTATTGTTCCTCCTGCCCTGTGTGTCAGAAGTCGGCACCTATGCCACATTTCCGTAACCCGCTGGTACCTCTTCCTATCACTGAGGTCCCCTTTGAGAGGATAGCAATGGATTTGGTAGGTCCGATAATGAAGTCCGCTAGGGGGCATCAGTACATTTTGGTTATATTGGACTATGCCACCCGTTATCCGGAAGCAATTCCTCTCCGAAATACCTCGGCCAAAACCATAGCCAAAGAGCTATCTCTTGTTTTTAGCCGCGTGGGTATTTGTAAGGAACTGCTTACGGACCAAGGTACACCCTTTATGTCCCGGGTAATGAAAGAACTATGCAAGTTGTACAAAGTGACACAATTGCGTACATCTGTGTATCACCCCCAAACAGATGGGTTGGTTGAAAGATTCAACAAAACCCTAAAACAAATGTTAACCACTTGGGTACCGCGCTATTGCCGAATGACGGCATTAGCGCGGACCTAGATTTCCAGGACTACGTCTATTGACGTCGTCCTGGTTACGAGCGGCCTGCGCGCCCCCTGAGGGGCGCGCGTGGCGCGCTCTGTGATCGGCGAGTCCGTGAGACTCGCCTGATCACCGATCCGTGTAAGGGGTCGATCCCGACCCCTTATCACGTGATCAGCTGTCAGCCAATGACAGCTGATCATGTGATAGAACGGAGCCGGTAATCGGCTATTATTCCTCCTCGCGCTGACAGCGCGAGGAGAAAAAAAAAAAGCCGATCACCGGCGGCCGTGATCGGGACATCAGTCCCGATCACGGCCAGCAATGAAAGGCACCACATGCCACCTGCCAGTGCCCACCTGCCTCCCGCAGTGCCATCCTGAAATATAACAAAGTAAAAGTAAGTGCCCCCCGTCTGTGCCCATAATGCCCACAGTGCCACCCCACAGTGCCACCCACAGTGCCACCCCACAGTGCCACCCACAGTGCCACCCACAGTGCCACCCAATCTGCCTCAAAGGTGCTGCACCCCAGTGCCGCCCATCAGTGCCCAGCAGTGCCGCCCATCAGTGCCCAGCAGTGCCGCCCATCAGTGCCCAGCAGTGCCACCTATCAGAGCCACCTATCAGTGCCCATCAGTCCCATCTATCTGTGGTACCTATCAGTGCCCATCCGTGCCACTTATCCGTGCCACCCATCCGTGTCATCTTATCTGTGCCCATCTTTGCCCATCAGTGCCGCCTTATCTGTGCCCATCGGTGCCGCCTTATCTGTGCCTATTAGTGCCGCCTTAACTATGCCTATCAGTGCCCACAAGTGCAGCCTATCAGTGCCCACCAATGCAGCCTATCAGTGCCCACCAATGCAGCCCATCAGTGCCCACCAATGCAGCCTATCAGTGCCGCCTCATCAGCGCACTTCAATGAAGGAGAAAAATGACCCGTTTGCAAAATTTTATAACAAACTATTAAAACATGATTTTTTTTTTTTTTTTTTTTTTGCATCTTTTTTTGTTTGTTTAGCAAAAAATAAAACTCCGAGCTGTAACTAAATACCACCAAAAGAAAGCTCTATTTGTGGGAAAAAAATGATAGAAATTTCATTTGGGTACAGTGTTGTATGACCGCGCAATTGTCATTCAAAGTGCATCAGCGCTGAAAGCTGAAAATTGGTCTGGGACTGAGGGGGGTTTAAGTGCCCAGTAAGCAAGTGGTTAAAGAAGGTGGTGGATAGAGATGGAAAGAATTGGGACTGTCTAATACCCTATCTGATGTTTGCCATTAGGGAGGTACCCCAATCCTCTACGGGTTTCTCACCCTTCGAGTTGCTCTATGGGAGACACCCAAGAGGGCTGCTGGATATCGCCAAGGAAACTTGGGAAAATGAGAGTTCTCCTCACAGGAGTGTGATTGAGCATGTCGCCCTGATGCAGGATAGAATCGCACAGGTAATGCCAATTGTAAAGGAACATTTGACCCAAGCGCAGTTAGCACAGCAGAGAGTGTACAACCGTGGGGCCAAGACCCGTACTTTTTCCCCGGGGGATAGGGTCTTGGTGCTAGTCCCTACGGTTGAAAGCAAATTTCTGGCCAAATGGCAAGGTCCATATGAAGTAATTGAAAAAAATTAGTGAGGTGAACTACAGGGTTAGACAGCCAGGAAGGCGAAAGCCGGAGCAGATCTATCACGTCAATCTGCTGAAAGCCTGGAGGGATAGGGAATCCCTAGTCGCAGAGACTTGGTCACAAGCCCAGCCTGATTGCTTAGTTCCTGAGGATGGAATAGCAGTCACCTTATCGAAAACCCCAACAACAGGAGGTTAAAGAGTTTGTACTTTGTAACAAAGAGATTTTCTCTTAGCTGCCAGGACAAACATCTGGCGTAGAGCATGACATTATCACCCCGCCAGGAGAAAGGGTAAAACTAAAACCTTATAGAATACCAGAGGCCCGACGGGAGGCAATACATGGGGAGGTTCAAAGGATGCTGGAATTGGGTGTGATAGAGGAGTCCCAGAGTGACTGGTCCAGTCCTATCGTACTAGTGCCCAAACCTGATGGGAGCTGGCGGTTTTGTTTCGACAATTGAATAAAGTTACAAAATTTGACACCTACCCCATGCCACGTATAGATGAGTTGATTGACCGGCTGGGAACAGCCCGATATATGACAACTCTTGATCTCACCAAAGGGTATTGGCAAATTCCCCTGGCCGAGTCGGCCAAGGAGAAAACTGCGTTTGTAACCCCAGATGGGGCATTCCAATATAAGAGAATGCCGTTTGGGTTACAGAATGCACCGGCAACATTCCAGCGGAAAATGGATAAGATTCTGAGGCCCCATCAGAAATATGCTGCAGCTTACCTGGATGATGTGATTATCCATAGCACAGACTGGGTCTCACATTTGCCAAAAGTACAAGCAGTCCTAGACTCTATCCGGGAAGCTGGGTTTACGGCCAATCCAAAGAAGTGTACCATTGGACAGGAGGAGGCCAAATATCTTGGGTACACTATTGGGAGGGGGGTGATAAAACCCCAAGTCAATAAAGTCGAGGCCATACAGAGTTGGCCACGTCCCAACAGCAAGAAACAGGTACGAGCCTTTCTGGGAATCGCTGGCTATTATCGACGATTCATTCCCCATTTTACTTCTCAGGCTGTGCCCCTCACCAACCTGACAAAAGGGAAAGAGTCGGTCATGGTTAAATGGTCCCCAGAGGCTGAAGAAGCATTTCAGTCCTTAAAAACAGCCTTATGTAGCCAGCCAGTGTTGTACTCACCAGACTTCTCTAAGGACTTTGTGGTACAAACTGATGCATCAGACGTTGGGTTAGGAGCAGTGTTATCCCAGGTCTGGAACGGGGAAGAGCACCCAGTCATTTACCTCAGCAGGAAGTTGAAGTCCCATGAGGTAAATTACTCCACGATTGAGAAGGAATGTTTAGCAGTGAAGTGGGCTCTAGATTCCCTTCGGTACTATCTGCTAGGTAGGCACTTTGACCTGGTGACTGATCACGCTCCTTTAAAGTGGATGGCTCAGAACAAGGAGACCAATAGAAGGGTAAATAGGTGGTTCCTGGTCCTACAGGAATTTAACTTTACAGTTAAGCATCGCCCTGGTGTTAAAATGGGGAATGTGGATGCTTTGTCTCGGATACATGCGTGTCTGGCTGCTTGTGTTACAACCCCAAGGTTGAAACAAGAGGGGGGGGGTATGTGGCAGCACGCAGGTAAAATCACCTGGTTGTATTCAGGATGGGAAATATGTGTGTCCTAGATTCAAGCTTTATGCAGACTTTTACAATTAGAGGGGAAGAGTTAATGAGCCCAGCTGTAGTAAGTGGGCTCATTAAGGCCTCTACAAAAAACCCCAGCATGCTTAGGGAGATGCTCCATCCTGGAACCAGTTTTGTGTGTATAGACTGGGGAGTCTGAGATCTGTTCTGTGCGGTGAGTTAACGCCTGTGTGGCAAACCCCTACAATAGAGACAGAGACTGGGGCAGCACAAGGCTGCACCCAGTTGTTAGACAGGGAGTCTACGTGTGTAGTTAGAGGTCAAACTGACCAGGATTTATTTTCTTGTTTTATTTTGTTTGGCTGTTATATGTATCACTGCATGTAGCCTAAATAAACCGGATCTTTTGTTTTTTTGCACCTACACCGCTGTCTGCTGTGTCTGACTTTGTGTTGTGAACCCATCCAGGGGGTCACACACACCCGCTACCGAGCTAACCCCCTAACACAAGATGTCCGCTTACCCCTTCTCACTGTATCCTTACCGTGGAGGTGTACGGGGTGTAACAAGATGTCCGCTTACCCCTTCTCACTGTATCCTTACTGTGGAGGTGTACGGGGTGTAACAAGATGTCCCCTTACCCCCTTCTCACTGTATCCTTACTGTGGAGGTGTACGGGGTGTAACAAGATGTCCGCTTACCCCTTCTCACTGTATCCTTACTGTGGAGGTGTACGGGGTGTAACAAGATGTCCGCTTACCCCTTCTCACTGTATCCTTACTGTGGAGGTGTACGGGGTGTAACAAGATGTCCGCTTACCCCTTCTCACTGTATCCTTACTGTGGAGGTGTACGGGGTGTAACAAGATGTCCGCTTACCCCTTCTCACTGTATCCTTACTGTGGAGGTGTACGGGGTGTAACAAGATGTCCCCTTACCCCCTTCTCACTGTATCCTTACTGTGGAGGTGTACGGGGTGTAACAAGATGTCCGCTTACCCCTTCTCACTGTATCCTTACTGTGGAGGTGTACGGGGTGTAACAAGATGTCCGCTTACCCCTTCTCACTGTATCCTTACTGTGGAGGTGTACGGGGTGTAACAAGATGTCCCCTTACCCCCTTCTCACTGTATCCTTACCGTGGAGGTGTACGGGGTGTAACAAGATGTCTGCTTTCCCCCTTCTCACTGTATCCTTACTGTGGAGGTGTACGGGGTGTAATAAGATGTCCCCTTACCCCCTTCTCACTGTATCCTTACCGTGGAGGTGTACAGGGTGTAACAAGATGTCCGCTTACCCCTTCTCACTGTATCCTTACCGTGGAGGTGTACAGGGTGTAACAAGATGTCCGCTTACCCCTTCTCACTGTATCCTTACTGTGGAGGTGTACAGGGTGTAACAAGATGTCCCCTTACCCCCTTCTCACTGTATCCTTACCGTGGAGGTGTACAAGGTGTAACAAGATGTCCGCTTACCCCTTCTCACTGTATCCTTACCGTGGAGGTGTACGGGGTGTAACAAGATGTCCGCTTACCCCTTCTCACTGTATCCTTACTGTGGAGGTGTACAGGGTGTAACAAGATGTCCGCTTACCCCCTTCTCACAGCATCCTCACTGTGGAGGTGTACGGGGTGTAACAAGATGTCCCATTACCCCCTTCTCACAGTATCCTTACTGTGGAGGTGTACGGGGTGTAACAAGATGTCCGCTTACCCCTTCTCACTGTATCCTTACTGTGGAGGTGTACGGGGTGTAACAAGATGTCCGCTTACCCCCTTCTCACTGTATCCTTACCGTGGAGGTGTACAGGGTGTAACAAGATGTCCGCTTACCCCTTCTCACTGTATCCTTACCGTGGAGGTGTACGGGGTGTAACAAGATGTCCGCTTACCCCCTTCTCACTGTATCCTTACTGTGGAGGTGTACGGGGTGTAACAAGGTGTCCGCTTACCCCTTCTCACTGTATCCTTACGGTGGAGGTGTACGGGGTGTAACAAGATGTCCGCTTACCCCCTTCTCACAGTATCCTCACTGTGGAGGTGTACGGGGTGTAACAAGATGTCCCCTTACCCCCTTCCCACTGTATCCCTACTGTGGAGGTGTACAGGGTGTAACAAGATGTCCCCTTACCCCCTTCTCACTGTATCCTTACTGTGGAGGTGTACGGGGTGTAACAAGATGTCCCCTTACCCCCTTCTCACTGTATCCTTACTGTGGAGGTGTACAGGGTGTAACAAGATGTCCGCTAACCCCCTTCTCACAGTATCCTCACTGTGGAGGTGTACAGGGTGTAACAAGATGTCCCCTTACCCCCTTCTCACTGTATCCCTACTGTGGAGGTGTACGGGGTGTAACAAGATGTCCCCTTACCCCTTCTCACTGTATCCTTACTGTGGAGGTGTACGGGGTGTAACAAGATGTCCGCTTACCCTTTCTCACAGTATCCTTACCGTGGAGGTGTACGGGGTGTAACAAGATGTCCGCTTACCCCCTTCTCACTGTATCCTTACCGTGGAGGTGTACGGGGTGTAACAAGATGTCCGCTTACCCCCTTCTCACTGTATCCTTACTGTGGAGGTGTACGGGGTGTAACAAGATGTCCCCTTACCCCCTTCTCACAGTATCCTTACTGTGGAGGTGTACGGGGTGTAACAAGATGTCCCCTTACCCCCTTCTCACAGTATCCTTACTGTGGAGGTGTACGGGGTGTAACAAGATGTCCCCTTACCCCTTCTCACTGTATCCTTACTGTGGAGGTGTACGGGGTGTAACAAGATGTCCGCTTACCCTTTCTCACAGTATCCTTACCGTGGAGGTGTACGGGGTGTAACAAGATGTCCGCTTACCCCCTTCTCACTGTATCCTTACCGTGGAGGTGTACGGGGTGTAACAAGATGTCCGCTTACCCCCTTCTCACTGTATCCTTACTGTGGAGGTGTACGGGGTGTAACAAGATGTCCCCTTACCCCCTTCTCACAGTATCCTTACTGTGGAGGTGTACGGAGTGTAACAAGATGTCCGCTTACCCCCTTCTCACTGTATCCTTACTGTGGAGGTGTACAGGGTGTAACAAGATGTCCGCTTACCCTTTCTCACAGTATCCTTACCGTGGAGGTGTACAGGGTGTAACAAGATGTCCCCTTACCCCCTTCTCACTGTATCCTTACCGTGGAGGTGTACGGGGTGTAACAAGATGTCCCCTTACCCCCTTCTCACTGTATCCTTACCGTGGAGGTGTACGGGGTATAACAAGATGTCCCCTTACCCCCTTCTCACTGTATCCTTACCGTGGAGGTGTACAGGGTGTAACAAGATGTCCCCTTACCCCCTTCTCACTGTATCCTTACTGTGGAGGTGAACGGGGTGTAACAAGATGTCCCCTTACCCCTTCTCACTGTATCCTACCGTGGAGGTGTACGGGGTGTAGCAAGATGTCCGCTTACAGCTTCTCACTGTATCCTTACTGTGGAGGTGTACAGGGTGTAACAAGATGTCCGCTAACCCCCTTCTCACAGTATCCTCACTGTGGAGGTGTACAGGGTGTAACAAGATGTCCCCTTACCCCCTTCTCACTGTATCCCTACTGTGGAGGTGTACGGGGTGTAACAAGATGTCCGCTTACCCCTTCTCACTGTATCCTTACTGTGGAGGTGTACGGGGTGTAACAAGATGTCCGCTTACCCCTTCTCACTGTATCCTTACTGTGGAGGTGTACGGGGTGTAACAAGATGTCCCCTTACCCCCTTCTCACTGTATCCTTACTGTGGAGGTGTACGGGGTGTAACAAGATGTCCGCTTACCCCTTCTCACTGTATCCTTACTGTGGAGGTGTACGGGGTGTAACAAGATGTCCGCTTACCCCTTCTCACTGTATCCTTACTGTGGAGGTGTACGGGGTGTAACAAGATGTCCCCTTACCCCCTTCTCACTGTATCCTTACCGTGGAGGTGTACGGGGTGTAACAAGATGTCTGCTTTCCCCCTTCTCACTGTATCCTTACTGTGGAGGTGTACGGGGTGTAATAAGATGTCCCCTTACCCCCTTCTCACTGTATCCTTACCGTGGAGGTGTACAGGGTGTAACAAGATGTCCGCTTACCCCTTCTCACTGTATCCTTACCGTGGAGGTGTACAGGGTGTAACAAGATGTCCGCTTACCCCTTCTCACTGTATCCTTACTGTGGAGGTGTACAGGGTGTAACAAGATGTCCCCTTACCCCCTTCTCACTGTATCCTTACCGTGGAGGTGTACAAGGTGTAACAAGATGTCCGCTTACCCCTTCTCACTGTATCCTTACCGTGGAGGTGTACGGGGTGTAACAAGATGTCCGCTTACCCCTTCTCACTGTATCCTTACTGTGGAGGTGTACAGGGTGTAACAAGATGTCCGCTTACCCCCTTCTCACAGCATCCTCACTGTGGAGGTGTACGGGGTGTAACAAGATGTTCCATTACCCCCTTCTCACAGTATCCTTACTGTGGAGGTGTACGGGGTGTAACAAGATGTCCGCTTACCCCTTCTCACTGTATCCTTACTGTGGAGGTGTACGGGGTGTAACAAGATGTCCGCTTACCCCCTTCTCACTGTATCCTTACCGTGGAGGTGTACAGGGTGTAACAAGATGTCCGCTTACCCCTTCTCACTGTATCCTTACCGTGGAGGTGTACGGGGTGTAACAAGATGTCCGCTTACCCCCTTCTCACTGTATCCTTACTGTGGAGGTGTACGGGGTGTAACAAGGTGTCCGCTTACCCCTTCTCACTGTATCCTTACCGTGGAGGTGTACGGGGTGTAACAAGATGTCCGCTTACCCCCTTCTCACAGTATCCTCACTGTGGAGGTGTACGGGGTGTAACAAGATGTCCCCTTACCCCCTTCCCACTGTATCCCTACTGTGGAGGTGTACAGGGTGTAACAAGATGTCCCCTTACCCCCTTCTCACTGTATCCTTACTGTGGAGGTGTACGGGGTGTAACAAGATGTCCCCTTACCCCCTTCTCACTGTATCCTTACTGTGGAGGTGTACAGGGTGTAACAAGATGTCCGCTAACCCCCTTCTCACAGTATCCTCACTGTGGAGGTGTACAGGGTGTAACAAGATGTCCCCTTACCCCCTTCTCACTGTATCCCTACTGTGGAGGTGTACGGGGTGTAACAAGATGTCCCCTTACCCCTTCTCACTGTATCCTTACTGTGGAGGTGTACGGGGTGTAACAAGATGTCCGCTTACCCTTTCTCACAGTATCCTTACCGTGGAGGTGTACGGGGTGTAACAAGATGTCCGCTTACCCCCTTCTCACTGTATCCTTACCGTGGAGGTGTACGGGGTGTAACAAGATGTCCGCTTACCCCCTTCTCACTGTATCCTTACTGTGGAGGTGTACGGGGTGTAACAAGATGTCCCCTTACCCCCTTCTCACAGTATCCTTACTGTGGAGGTGTACGGGGTGTAACAAGATGTCCCCTTACCCCCTTCTCACAGTATCCTTACTGTGGAGGTGTACGGGGTGTAACAAGATGTCCCCTTACCCCTTCTCACTGTATCCTTACTGTGGAGGTGTACGGGGTGTAACAAGATGTCCGCTTACCCTTTCTCACAGTATCCTTACCGTGGAGGTGTACGGGGTGTAACAAGATGTCCGCTTACCCCCTTCTCACTGTATCCTTACCGTGGAGGTGTACGGGGTGTAACAAGATGTCCGCTTACCCCCTTCTCACTGTATCCTTACTGTGGAGGTGTACGGGGTGTAACAAGATGTCCCCTTACCCCCTTCTCACAGTATCCTTACTGTGGAGGTGTACGGAGTGTAACAAGATGTCCGCTTACCCCCTTCTCACTGTATCCTTACTGTGGAGGTGTACAGGGTGTAACAAGATGTCCGCTTACCCTTTCTCACAGTATCCTTACCGTGGAGGTGTACAGGGTGTAACAAGATGTCCCCTTACCCCCTTCTCACTGTATCCTTACCGTGGAGGTGTACGGGGTGTAACAAGATGTCCCCTTACCCCCTTCTCACTGTATCCTTACCGTGGAGGTGTACGGGGTATAACAAGATGTCCCCTTACCCCCTTCTCACTGTATCCTTACCGTGGAGGTGTACAGGGTGTAACAAGATGTCCCCTTACCCCCTTCTCACTGTATCCTTACTGTGGAGGTGAACGGGGTGTAACAAGATGTCCCCTTACCCCTTCTCACTGTATCCTACCGTGGAGGTGTACGGGGTGTAGCAAGATGTCCGCTTACAGCTTCTCACTGTATCCTTACTGTGGAGGTGTACAGGGTGTAACAAGATGTCCGCTAACCCCCTTCTCACAGTATCCTCACTGTGGAGGTGTACAGGGTGTAACAAGATGTCCCCTTACCCCCTTCTCACTGTATCCCTACTGTGGAGGTGTACGGGGTGTAACAAGATGTCCCCTTACCCCTTCTCACTGTATCCTTACTGTGGAGGTGTACGGGGTGTAACAAGATGTCCCCTTACCCCCTTCTCACTGTATCCTTACTGTGGAGGTGTACGGGGTGTAACAAGATGTCCCATTACCCCCTTCTCACAGTATCCTTACTGTGGAGGTGTACGGGGTGTAACAAGATGTCCGCTTACCCCTTCTCACTGTATCCTTACTGTGGAGGTGTACGGGGTGTAACAAGATGTCCGCTTACCCCTTCTCACTGTATCCTTACTGTGGAGGTGTACGGGGTGTAACAAGATGTCCGCTTACCCCCTTCTCACTGTATCCTTACCGTGGAGGTGTACGGGGTGTAACAAGATGTCCGCTTACCCCCTTCTCACTGTATCCTTACTGTGGAGGTGTACGGGGTGTAACAAGATGTCCCCTTACCCCCTTCTCACAGTATCCTTACTGTGGAGGTGTACGGAGTGTAACAAGATGTCCGCTTACCCCCTTCTCACTGTATCCTTACTGTGGAGGTGTACAGGGTGTAACAAGATGTCCGCTTACCCTTTCTCACAGTATCCTTACCGTGGAGGTGTACAGGGTGTAACAAGATGTCCCCTTACCCCCTTCTCACTGTATCCTTACCGTGGAGGTGTACGGGGTGTAACAAGATGTCCCCTTACCCCCTTCTCACTGTATCCTTACCGTGGAGGTGTACGGGGTGTAACAAGATGTCCCCTTACCCCCTTCTCACTGTATCCTTACCGTGGAGGTGTACAGGGTGTAACAAGATGTCCCCTTACCCCCTTCTCACTGTATCCTTACTGTGGAGGTGAACGGGGTGTAACAAGATGTCCCCTTACCCCTTCTCACTGTATCCTACCGTGGAGGTGTACGGGGTGTAGCAAGATGTCCGCTTACAGCTTCTCACTGTATCCTTACTGTGGAGGTGTACGGGGTGTAACAAGATGTCCGCTTACCCCCTTCTCACTGTATCCTTACTGTGGAGGTGTACGGGGTGTAACAAGATGTCCCCTTACCCCCTTCTCACTGTATCCTTACTGTGGAGGTGTACGGGGTGTAACAAGATGTCCGCTTACCCCTTCTCACTGTATCCTTACTGTGGAGGTGTACGGGGTGTAACAAGATGTCCCCTTACCCCCTTCTCACTGTATCCTTACTGTGGAGGAGTACGGGGTGTAACAAGATGTCCCCTTACCCCCTTCTCACAGTATCCTTACCGTGGAGGTGTACAGGGTGTAACAAGATGTCCCCTTACCCCCTTCTCACTGTATCCTTACTGTGGAGGTGTACGGGGTGTAACAAGATGTCCCCTTACCCCCTTCTCACTGTATCCTTACTGTGGAGGTGTACAGGGTGTAACAAGATGTCCGCTTACCCCCTTCTCACAGTATCCTTACTGTGGAGGTGTACAGGGTGTAACAAGATGTCCCCTTACCCCCTTCTCACTGTATCCTTACTGTGGAGGTGTACAGGGTGTAACAAGATGTCCGCTTACCCCCTTCTCACAGTATCCTTACTGTGGAGGTGTACAGGGTGTAACAAGATGTCCCCTTACCCCCTTCTCACTGTATCCTTACCGTGGAGGTGTACGGGGTGTAACAAGATGTCCCCTTACCCCCTTCTCACTGTATCCTTACCGTGGAGGTGTACAGGGTGTAACAAGATGTCCCCTTACCCCCTTCTCACAGTATCCTTACTGTGGAGGTGTACAGGGTGTAACAAGATGTCCCCTTACCCCCTTCTCACTGTATCCTTACCGTGGAGGTGTACGGGGTGTAACAAGATGTCCCCTTACCCCCTTCTCACTGTATCCTTACCGTGGAGGTGTACAGGGTGTAACAAGATGTCCGCTAACCCCCTTCTCACAGTATCCTCACTGTGGAGGTGTACAGGGTGTAACAAGATGTCCCCTTACCCCCTTCTCACTGTATCCCTACTGTGGAGGTGTACGGGGTGTAACAAGATGTCCCCTTACCCCTTCTCACTGTATCCTTACTGTGGAGGTGTACGGGGTGTAACAAGATGTCCCCTTACCCCCTTCTCACTGTATCCTTACTGTGGAGGTGTACGGGGTGTAACAAGATGTCCCATTACCCCCTTCTCACAGTATCCTTACTGTGGAGGTGTACGGGGTGTAACAAGATGTCCGCTTACCCCTTCTCACTGTATCCTTACTGTGGAGGTGTACGGGGTGTAACAAGATGTCCGCTTACCCCTTCTCACTGTATCCTTACTGTGGAGGTGTACGGGGTGTAACAAGATGTCCGCTTACCCCCTTCTCACTGTATCCTTACCGTGGAGGTGTACGGGGTGTAACAAGATGTCCGCTTACCCCCTTCTCACTGTATCCTTACTGTGGAGGTGTACGGGGTGTAACAAGATGTCCCCTTACCCCCTTCTCACAGTATCCTTACTGTGGAGGTGTACGGAGTGTAACAAGATGTCCGCTTACCCCCTTCTCACTGTATCCTTACTGTGGAGGTGTACAGGGTGTAACAAGATGTCCGCTTACCCTTTCTCACAGTATCCTTACCGTGGAGGTGTACAGGGTGTAACAAGATGTCCCCTTACCCCCTTCTCACTGTATCCTTACCGTGGAGGTGTACGGGGTGTAACAAGATGTCCCCTTACCCCCTTCTCACTGTATCCTTACCGTGGAGGTGTACGGGGTGTAACAAGATGTCCCCTTACCCCCTTCTCACTGTATCCTTACCGTGGAGGTGTACAGGGTGTAACAAGATGTCCCCTTACCCCCTTCTCACTGTATCCTTACTGTGGAGGTGAACGGGGTGTAACAAGATGTCCCCTTACCCCTTCTCACTGTATCCTACCGTGGAGGTGTACGGGGTGTAGCAAGATGTCCGCTTACAGCTTCTCACTGTATCCTTACTGTGGAGGTGTACGGGGTGTAACAAGATGTCCGCTTACCCCCTTCTCACTGTATCCTTACTGTGGAGGTGTACGGGGTGTAACAAGATGTCCCCTTACCCCCTTCTCACTGTATCCTTACTGTGGAGGTGTACGGGGTGTAACAAGATGTCCGCTTACCCCTTCTCACTGTATCCTTACTGTGGAGGTGTACGGGGTGTAACAAGATGTCCCCTTACCCCCTTCTCACTGTATCCTTACTGTGGAGGAGTACGGGGTGTAACAAGATGTCCCCTTACCCCCTTCTCACAGTATCCTTACCGTGGAGGTGTACAGGGTGTAACAAGATGTCCCCTTACCCCCTTCTCACTGTATCCTTACTGTGGAGGTGTACGGGGTGTAACAAGATGTCCCCTTACCCCCTTCTCACTGTATCCTTACTGTGGAGGTGTACAGGGTGTAACAAGATGTCCGCTTACCCCCTTCTCACAGTATCCTTACTGTGGAGGTGTACAGGGTGTAACAAGATGTCCCCTTACCCCCTTCTCACTGTATCCTTACCGTGGAGGTGTACGGGGTGTAACAAGATGTCCCCTTACCCCCTTCTCACTGTATCCTTACCGTGGAGGTGTACAGGGTGTAACAAGATGTCCCCTTACCCCCTTCTCACAGTATCCTTACTGTGGAGGTGTACAGGGTGTAACAAGATGTCCCCTTACCCCCTTCTCACTGTATCCTTACTGTGGAGGTGAACGGGGTGTAACAAGATGTCCCCTTACCCCTTCTCACTGTATCCTACCGTGGAGGTGTACGGGGTGTAGCAAGATGTCCGCTTACAGCTTCTCACTGTATCCTTACTGTGGAGGTGTACGGGGTGTAACAAGATGTCCGCTTACCCCCTTCTCACTGTATCCTTACTGTGGAGGTGTACGGGGTGTAACAAGATGTCCCCTTACCCCCTTCTCACTGTATCCTTACTGTGGAGGTGTACGGGGTGTAACAAGATGTCCGCTTACCCCTTCTCACTGTATCCTTACCGTGGAGGTGTACGGGGTGTAACAAGATGTCCGCTTACGCCTTCTCACTGTATCCTTACTGTGGAGGTGTACGGGGTGTAACAAGATGTCCGCTTACCCCTTCTCACTGTATCCTTACTGTGGAGGTGTACAGGGTGTAACAAGATGTCCCCTTACCCCCTTCTCACTGTATCCTTACTGTGGAGGTGTACGGGGTGTAACAAGATGTCCCCTTACCCCCTTCTCACAGTATCCTTACCGTGGAGGTGTACAGGGTGTAACAAGATGTCCGCTTACCCCTTCTCACTGTATCCTTACTGTGGAGGTGTACAGGGTGTAACAAGATGTCCGCTTACCCCTTCTCACTGTATCCTTACTGTGGAGGTGTACGGAGTGTAACAAGATGTCCCCTTACCCCCTTCTCACAGTATCCTTACCGTGGAGGTGTACAGGGTGTAACAAGATGTCCCCTTACCCCCTTCTCACAGTATCCTTACTGTGGAGGTGTACGGGGTGTAACAAGATGTCCCCTTACCCCTTCTCACTGTATCCTGACCGTGGAGGAGTACGGGGTGTAACAAGATGTCTGCTTTCCCCCTTCTCACCGTATCTTCACTAGGGACAAGTGCGGGGTGTAGCAAGATGGCGGCGACGAAACGTCACTTGCGTTACACTTTGACGGTTCGCCTAATCTGACAAAACACCAGCAGGAACCTACTAAAGACTAATCATCTTCTGCTATGAGCTCCAGGCAGCCATCTTGGAGAGGACAGCAGGCCGTGCCTACAAGCAAACTCCCTCCAGCTTTTTTCTTTAATACTTCTAGTAGGGCAGGAGGAACAGGTTCTATGCTATGCAAAGGCCCAAAAAGTATCTTCCTTGGTCTGAGCAGCCAATCAATGTCTCAGATTTACAAAGAAATCCCAACCATGGCTCAGAACTAGAAGTATCTGGCATACAGCAGCCTGGTAGGACCTTAGGGCAGCTTACATAAGTCAATAGGTACTTGAGGGCTGTTTGCTGCAGTTATGTGTAGAGAACTGCAAAGGGGTTGCTGGAGGTAAAGTGGGAAGTAAACTCTCCATTTACACTTTCCCCCCATATGAAAGTGCACCTTGTATCACGTTTAGGTTTTGTACAAATCAAACCCTACCTCCAGCACCCAAACACCCTTGTAATACCTGGTTGCCACAGTTATTCTAAAATAAAAGCTGGGCTGGGCATGTGCCTTATAGGATGTGACCATGATGGATGGGGGCAGCAGAAGTGTCTTCAGGAAGACTCCAAAAGGTGGCACCATCATTGGCTAGAGGTAGGTTTGTGTGCCTCAGTGCTATATACAGCAAGGCCAGCAATACTTTCACATTGGAATGACATACATGATGTCAGGGACCTGCTACGTGGGACATAACTGCTGAGTTTACTTCTAGCCTCATATGGCAGCATTAGTACCTCTGATGAAGAGCAGAGCTCACCATTGCTCTAATCTACCATTCTAGAAAACATTACAGCAACACAAAGCTGCCTTCTCATAGTTAAAAACATTAAAACCATTCCAACAGAAACCTTTAAACAGAATTCTAAATGACTACTTGACCCCCTGCGCTTCCAAGGCCTCCACAATTGGAGGTGCAGAAGGCCGTTCCTTGGGGTTCTCGCTGGTGCACACGAAGAACAATTCAATCACCTTCTGGTAGGACTCATCCAGCTTGTCCATGTTAAGTGCCGGTCTCGTGCCCAAAGCTTCGTAATAAGCGCCCTCATCAAAGTCATCCATGAAGGATTCCTCTGGACAGAGAATGGAGATGAACAGTTATTGATTACAGACGGCACAATCAGAATCAGAATTTAAAGTCTACCACATAGCCCTACTTGATGGGAGTTTAAAGAAAAAGAAAATCATCTTCCTCCCATCACACAGCTGTAAAATGCCAGCTCCTCGGACCAGTACAAACTAGCATTTGACATTCCAATCAAGAGCTTCGTTGTCCATTAGACAGAAGAAGATGTGACACATTTAGGGGCCTGAAATCCAAGGAGCTCCATGGGGACACAGGGATTGATTTTAAGAATAATACTAAGCACTGCCGCAGAATTGTAGAGGATTTGGTGGATATGAAAAGGGGCCATTAACCACCTCAATACTCAAGACCAAATATTGTAAAACAAACAAACAAAAAAAAGTCTGTTTCTGTTAGAAAATGTTGTAAATAAGTCATTTTTCTCCTGCACCGATGGGGTACAGATGAGGCGGCACCGATGGGGTACAGATGGGGCACAGATGAGGCGGCACCGATGGGGTACAGATGAGGCGGCACCGATGGGGTACAGATGAGGCGGCACCGATGGGGTACAGATGGGGCACAGATGAGGCGGCACCGATGGGGCACAGATGAGGCGGCACCAATGGGGTACAGATGGGGCGGCACCGATGATATGTACAGGTCTCCCCTGTGAGGAAATGCTGCTGATCGGCTCTCTCCTCCCACTCTTTCAGTGAGAGAGTCAAGCAGATAACTGCCATTTCCTTGTTTACATATGATTGGACACAGCTGATCACATGGGTAAAGAGCCGATGTTTCTTTACTGAGATCGGAGACGCGCCCAGAACAAGAGACGATCGGTGACAGCCCCTCAGGGAAGCACGGGGAGAGGCTTGTTTACACAGACCTCTCCTCCTCCTTCAGCTCTGTGACCCGATCGCGGGACACCAGCGGCGATCGGGTCCGCTGGTCCCGCGGCCACAGATCACAGGACCGGGTCGGGAGCCAGCCGCGCGCTCCCGACCCACGGCTGGGCACTTAAAGAATCACGTACCGGTACGTGATTGTGTCCAGCCGTGCCATTCTGCCGATGTATATATTGGCGCGAGGCGGTCCTTAAGTGGTTAAAGCAGGGCTGATCCTCCACTCCTCCCCATAGCTAGACACCAGTCCCAGCTGCTTCTGTAAATTCTACATAAATGATTAGCCCTTACTTACATTGGCCACAGCCAGAAATACTAGGGGGCCGAGAAACTTGCTTTGAACCTTAAAATTATGTTTTTCAATAAACAAAAAACCACAGACTTTAGAAGAACATGTTATACTACTTAACTGCACAGAGCGGCCCTGAGACAGTAAAGCCTGGAAAAGGCGGCTGCCTCTCCACAGGTCATGCAATCTTCTGGGACCTGTGACGTTTCCCAGAAAATCGCAGGGGGGAGGGGTGAGAACTTCTGCCCAAGCAGAAGTGGGTGCAGGAACCTGTTGAAACTAGGTAATGGGGGGTGGTAAAAGCAGTACATCCCTTTTGGGCGGAGCTCCGATTTAAGGCTGGGTTCACATGGTTTGTGGAGCGCCCCTGTTCTCCGTTTTTATGGGGGGGGGGGGCAGAATTTTGCCTCAATTCAGACCTGAAAACAGCCAAAGACACACCGGACCCTTCTGCAGTGCGCTCTGTAGCCGCCCCGGAGATGTGTGAAGCGGCTCCAATGACAGCCGGTCACACTCTCCCGTCATGTGAAATGGATGCGGGGAAACCCTCATCCAATTCCCACAAGTGTGAACCCGGCCTTCACTTCCGATATGTAGTCACCAATATGCAGGACTTACCTGTCCTAGATTTGCTGACTAGTAACACGTCCTACTTTGTCATCTATTTTGGAACATTCTCCCCCTCCCCCCACCTTTATTCTCCGACAAAACAAGATGATGAATGCTGAGCTGACCTTTTCATCAGGTAAACGCTGACACGGGTTCCATAAGCAAACTTCTGCATGAATGGTGAAGCTGGGATGGCGAACGTTGGTGATGGACACATCTGTGAATAAAAGAGGATTGGCTTCATTAGCTTGGAGGATGTACGTTGTGTTTCAAGGTTTCTCCCAGCAACACTGGGAGAGAATTAGGGCTGCAACTAACCATTATTTTCACCATCCATTAGTTGGCCGATTAATCGCTTAATAACCTTAAAAAAAAAAATGTGGATCAAATTGACGTTCATTTTCAACCACAGTGAGGGGAAAATGTAGAAATAACAGAAAAGGTCTTAGTGGAAGGAATTTTCAGACAGTGGATGTGGTTTTCATTCAGATATTACCTTCATTTTAAAAACAAGTGAAAATTTCACACAAAATTCTTTCATTCAGCGAATGTAGAAAGATTTTTAGTCTGAATATTCTCATCTGAAAATTGATCGGTGTGGTCAGCACAAGGCTCGGTACACACCTATGCAGTTTGCTTTTGATCTGTTTCTGCAGTGCCTTTTGCTGTGCGTTTTGATTTTTGCGCACGTGATTTTTCTGCAATTTGTATTTTTACATTTTTTTTGGGCACACAAATTGCTGCAAAAACACATGACACGCTTTTCTGCAGCTTCTCCATTGAAGTATATTGAACCAATAAAGCATTATTTTGCGTTTAAAAGTCCCCGCCCCTTTCAGATGTGAACGTGTCCCATAGGAAACCATGGAAATGAACTGCAGTGCATTTCTGCAAAAAGCACCAAAAACGCATAGATGTGAACCGGGTCTAACGCGTTTAGTAACATAATGGGGTTAAAAACTAAAAAACTAAAATGAGCCCTTTATAGTAGAAAAAGCCGATAATCACTACTGAAAGGGGTTCATTTTTTACTTTAGAACAGTGACAGGAATATTTATAGTAGCGATTATTTGCTATCTTTGTATTATAAAGGGCTCATTTTAGGTTTTTTTAACCCATTAGGTTACCGGCCGATTCATCGATTATGAAAATAGGAATCGATTCATTTCATAATGGATTAGTTGTTTCAGCCCTAGAGAGACTATTGTGATTAGGGTTGCCACCTGTCCAGGATTCACCCGGACAGTTCGGGTTTGGAATCATGTGTCCGGGTTTCAGACTGTCTGAGACCCAGACACATTATTTAAACTGTACTATGGCCTCCCAGCTGGGTTGCTGGCTGCAGTTGTCTAAGCTGAGAGTGTCTGTAACACTCTCTTTCACACAGCCCAAAGCCAGCACTAACAATTCCCTCTTCCCCAACAAAACACACACAGACAGGAGAGGAGAGAGGGCTCAATCTGCACCTCTTCCCCCCACCCCCTACTCCTCTTTGTCTGCCCACATTCCAATGCCTGGTGCTGTGCCTCAGAAAAAGGAAAGTGGGGGCCGAAAATTTGAAGCCCAGCAGCCTCAGATACATTTGGATGAGAGGTGCTGACTTCCAAAGGGTGAGTGAGCTCACCATCCCTCCGTGTCTGAAGTCTACCCCTTCTCTCTCCTGCCTCTGAGAGAGTACACTAAGGTAAATCAGGGTTCTCTCCATACATCAGTGTTCTCAGTGTCCCCCCTTAAATCAGGGTTCCCAGAGCATCCCTTATGTTAGAGTCCCCAGAATTCTCCCTTACATCAGAGTCTGCAGAGTCCCCCCTTAGAGTGAAAGGGAACTCTGTGAGTTCAGATATAAAAGGGGGGACTCCGTGGACTCTGACGTAAAGGGGGACTCTTGTTATTAACTTCATATGATTAGAAATATTATTTAATACCAAAATATATCTATAGTTTATACTATAATAAAAATTGGTGTGCACCGATCAAGTGTTTGGGTTTGAGGTGAAGAAAAGGTGACAACCCTAATTGTGATCATGGGAGGAATCGGGCCGCAGCACCTCAGAAATCAGCCAGAAGAGGCGAGACAATGTTATGTGAGCAGCACAGACCTCTCCAATCCCGGGGCGGGAGATCACACTGACAGCACAAAGCTTACACTATATACCTCTATACTGCTCAGTCCCAAACATCCAGACTGCAAAACTACATCAGATGCCTGTTTTTACCGCCCCCCGCCCAACTCACCATCTGAAAGATCTATTTCATGAGTAGTTCTTCCCGTTATTACCAGTTCATAATTACAGACCTTCCCAGCTGCTTGCTCTGGGGGGCACCTGAGCAGGGCTCCATCCCAAGTTATTGCTCGGTGTGCCCAGTCACAGAGTGCAGCTCAGCCCCCCCCCCCCTCTCATTATCTCAGATTGACAGTATACAGAGCCAATGAATGAGAAGAGACCCGGGAGAGCCACTGACCTCCTGCACATTACTGGCTCAGGTAAGTATAAGGAGGGGGCTGCTGCACCCAGGTGCTTTTTCTTTTTACAACCACTTTAACCGCTTCAGCCCCGAAAGATTTTACCCCCCCTCCTGACCAGAGAACTTTTTGCAATTCAGCACTTCGTCGCTTTAACTGACCATTATGCAGTTGGGTGACGTAGCATCCAAAAATAAATAAATAAATAAATGCCCCCCCCCCCCACCACAAATAGAGCTTTCTTTTGGAGGTATTTAATCGCCTCTTCATTTTTTCTTTTTTGCGTTATAAACAAAAAAAGCGACAATTTTGAAAACAAAAAATAAAACAAAGCAATGTTTTTTTTACTTTTTGCTATAATAAATATCCCCCAAAGATATATAAAAAATATTTTTTCCCCAGTTTAGGCCGACATGTATTCTACATATTTTTGTAGAAAAAAAAAAAAATCAATAAGTGTATATTGATTGGTTTACGCAAAAGGTAAAGTGTCTACAAAATAGGGATAGTTATGGCATATTTATTATTTTATTATTTTTACTAGTAATGCCGGCGACTTGCAACTTTTACCGGGACGGCAACATGGCGGACACGTCGGACAATTTTGACACATTTTTTGGGACTATTGGCATTTATACAGCGATCAATGCTATAAATATGCATCAATTACTGTAAACATGTCACTGGCAGGGAAGGGGTTAACACTAGGGGGCGATCAAGGGGTTAATGCGTCCTCTACTACATGTTCTAACTGAAGGGGGGGAGGGGACTGTGTAGGGGAGATGACAGATGGCTCTTCATACTCTGTGTGAACAGATGATCTGTCTCTTCTCCCCTCAGATAAGAAACACACAGATCGCTGTTCTCCGGGTGATGGCATCGGTTTCATGGACGAGCACGCGCGCCCCTAGTGGCTGAATATGGAAGCAACGTAACATGACGGCGATTCGCAGAGCCGCGTTTCCGCAGTACAACCGCGGCGGCTGGTCGGCAAGCCGTTAACTACTTTCCACCGGCGCTATAGAAAGACTGTTACAGCGCGGCCTTCCGGTAGTGGGAGGGAGACCACAGATGTCCTCCCGTGATGGTGCCGCTCACGTGCCCCCTGCGGCGCGCTCTCCAATCATCGAGTTCTTCCCACTCAGCTGATCACAGAACAGGGTAAAGAGCCAATCGCTGCGGCACTTTATCACATGATCAGCTCTCAGCCAACAGCTGATCACAGAAGTAAACAGAAGCCGATTATCTGCTTTTTTATTCTCACAATCAGCGGAAGGAGAAAATAAAGCAGCCAGTAACCAGCTTCTGTTACAGGGACATCGGTCCCAATATGTGCCCATCAGTGCCGCTAGTCTGTGCCCCCTACCCGTGCCTCATCAGTGTCACCTACCAGTGCCACTAAAGTGTGCCCCCTACCCGTGCCTCATCAGTGTCACCTACCAGTGCCGCTAGTCTGTGCCCCCTACCCGTGCCTCATCAGTGTCACCTACCAGTGCCACTAAAGTGTGCCCCCCTACCCGTGCCTCATCAGTGTCACCTACCAGTGCCACTAAAGTATGCCCCCTACCCGTGCCTCATCAGTGTCACCTACCAGTGTCACTAAAGTGTGCCCCCTACCCGTGCCTCATCAGTGTCACCTACCAGTGTCACTAAAGTGTGCCCCCTACCCGTGCCTCATCAGTGTCACCTACCAGTGCCACTAAAGTGTGCCCCCTACCCGTGCCTCATCAGTGTCACCTACCAGTGCCACTAAAGTGTGCCCCCTACCCGTGCCTCATCAGTGTCACCTACCAGTGTCACTAAAGTGTGCCCCCTACCCGTGCCTCATCATTGTCACCTACCAGTGCCACTAAAGTGTAACCCCCTACCCGTGCCTCATCAGTGTCACCTACCAGTGCCACTAAAGTGTGCCCCCTACCAACATCCCATCCCCTAACATCCCATCAATACTCCTCCAGACTACACCCCTCCTCCTCCGAGAAATACACCCCACCTCATCAAAGAGCACCGACACCTGAAGAGCGACAGAGAACCTCCCATCAATACTCCTCATTACACCCCTCCCCCTCCGAGAAATACACCCCCACCTCATCGAAGAGCACCGACACATGAAGAGCGACAGAGAACCTCCCATCAATACTCCTCATCACCTCACCTTACACCCCTCCCCCTCACCTGACACCCCTCCCTCTCACACTGCCCCTCCCCCTCTGTATAGCTGAGTAGAGTTGGGGTCCCTCCTGGGATGATGGGGGATGGTAGTAGAGCTCAGCCTATGATTGGTCCTCTGTGTGTGTTGGGGGAGGGGGACCCTCTATAGTGGACACTCCCCCTCCCCCTCGATACTTCGGGGTCTAACCTGGCGAGAGATGATCATGACTACCAGACACTGTGCGTTTCAATCCCTGCCCCGCCCCTTCCGCTACTGGCCCCACCTTCCTTGCTGGTCACTTGTCCCGCCGCTGATTGGACGCCTCCATATTAGTAAACAGAGAGGAGGAATGAGGGGTGGGGCTGTGTCTCTTATCTCCTCCCCCTGCAGTGTACGGTTACCACGGAGATGAGTGCGAGGAGGGTGGAGCCTGTGTGATAGGGGAGGAGCTGAGAGACAAAGGGTGGAGAGTGAAGATTTCATACAAGAGAATCGGGCGGACTGACCGCTGCAGCGCTGGCTCCGGTGTTCCGTCAGATTCCGCGACCCCTCAGAATTAGTAACGGAAGTGACGATCCGTCGTCGCCATCTTGCTACACCAGGCACTCCTCCACTGTGAGGATAGACCGAGAAGGGGGGGGGGAAGGCGGACATCTTGTTACACCCACCAGAGTTTTGCATTTTACACTTTTTATAAAACACAAAATCGGAGGTTATATGGTGAAATCCCACGGACTGAACTCAGAGTTTTCTGTCACATTAGCAAACGTGTGAGGTGGGCAGGTTTGCCGCGGCTTTTAAAATGTAACATCCAAACATTCCGATTTCTAAATACTCTATTTATGCATCAAACTCCGGTGGGTGTAACAAGATGTCCGCCTTCTCAGTGTATGCTTACTATAGAGGAGTGCGGGGTATAGTAAGATGGCTGCGACTGAACGTCACTTCCGTTATCAATTGTGATTGGTTAGTAGAGCGCGGTACGGATCTTCACACGGCGGGCGGCCCCGGGGAGCAGCGTGAGGCTCATCACCCCTCCCCCCCTCATGGAGAAATAATTGGTGTGTAATAATGATAAAATAAAAGAAATGAAAAGATTTGATGTGCGGAGAGGATTTCTAAGGCTCCATTCACAATGTTATCATAAGAATAGAGATCTTTATTTCAGCCATGGGACTGTAAGGGTTAAATCTCATTCACAATAACATGTTCTTCCAGGAGCCGTATATCCCTATTACATCCGTATACTGGCTCCTTTAAGAAAAATCGTCAGTTAATTTTTCAAAAAAAAAAAAAAAAAAGTCACATGACTGCACTGTGATTTCATTGGCTGAGCCAAAGTCACTGTGATTGGCTGAGCCAAAGTCACTGTGATTGGCTGAGCCAAAGTCACTGTGATTGGCTGAGCCAAAGTCACTGTGATTGGCTGAGCCAAAGTCGCTGTGATTTCATTGGCTGAGTCCCCCTATATATTCAGACGCTGGGGCAGAATTCATCAGAAGTTGACTGTCCACTGACAAGTGAGGTTGGCTTTTATCTCTCCTGAGAGATACCTTGTGATATTATTGGATTTGATTTCGGTCAATTCAATTTCATTGCAATATTTGTTGTCATACATTTAAAGCGAGTTTCTTTATTCTTAATAATGAACCGATTTAAATGTAATCAGATTGTTTCTCTGAAAAACATCAAAGAGAAACCCAGCAAAGGAAGGGCCATGGTAGGAGGTGTCAGTGACCAGCCTGCAGATACCCCAACCAAAAAGCCCTCCAAGCTGAAGAGGACCCGAGCGTTTGTGCGCGGCTGTTTCAGAGCCGTCGTTCGATGTTTCGGTTCCGGCTGTAAAGCCAATAGACATCACCGGGATACAGACACTGAGATTGGTAAGTGTTTTTATTCAAAGATTTTTTTTTTTTTTATAAATTTTTTTTTTTTTTTTTTTTTTTTTTTTTAAAAAAATTTTTCACTTTTTTTTTTCAAAGTATATTATTTTCTTCATATTTTTTTTTTCAAAAAAAAATTTTTTTTTTTTTCAAAAAAATTTTTTTTTTTTTTTCAAAAAATATTTTTTTTTTCAAAGAAATTTTTTTTTTCAAAAAAATGTTTTGGGGTCACATTCCCATAGGTACAAATGTTTTTTTAATATTTTTTAAATCAAGTCCTTTTTTATGACATTTTTTAGTTACAATCAACACAAGACATACACCAGGGCTCCACAAACCCCAGGCGCCAGGTCACCAATGCCACCAGAAATCACAACCTGGCGCCTAAGCTGCCACCAGCCCACTCACTATCACTATTAACAATGACTGACCCCCTCCCCCCTCCTCCACACTCTGCGGCTGCGCACTGTGTGTGACACTGACAAGCAAAGCAGAGATCCCTATCCCCAAGCTTCAATGTTCAGTGTCCTCATCCCTATCCCCGAGCTTCAATGTTCAGTGTCCTCATCCCTATCCCCGAGCTTCAATGTTCAGTGTCCTCATCCCTATCCCCGAGCTTCAATGTTCAGTGTCCTCATCCTTATCCCCCTGCTTCAATGTTCAGTGTCCTCATCCCTATCCCCGAGCTTCAATGTTCAGTGTCCTCATCCCTATCCCCGAGCTTCAATGTTCAGTGTCCTCATCCTTATCCCCGAGCTTCAATGTTCAGTGGCCTCATCCCTATCCCCGAGCTTCAATGTTCAGTGTCCTCATCCCTATCCCCGAGCTTCAATGTTCAGTGTCCTCATCCTTATCCCGAGCTTCAATGTTCAGTGTCCTCATCCCTATCCCCGAGCTTCAATGTTCAGTGTCCTCATCCCTATCCCTGAGCTTCAATGTTCAGTGGCCTCATCCCTATCCCCGAGCTTCAATGTTCAGTGTCCTCATCCCTATCCCCGAGCTTCAATGTTCAGTGTCCTCATCCTTATCCCCCTGCTTCAATGTTCAGTGTCCTCATCCCTATCCCCGAGCTTCAATGTTCAGTGTCCTCATCCCTATCCCCGAGCTTCAATGTTCAGTGTCCTCATCCTTATCCCCGAGCTTCAATGTTTAGTGGCCTCATCCCTATCCCCGAGCTTCAATGTTCAGTGTCCTCATCCCTATCCCCGAGCTTCAATGTTCAGTGTCCTCATCCTTATCCCCGAGCTTCAATGTTCAGTGGCCTCATCCCTATCCCCGAGCTTCAATGTTCAGTGTCCTCATCCTTATCCCCGAGCTTCAATGTTCAGTGTCCTCATCCCTATCCCCCTGCTTCAATGTTCAGTGTCCTCATCCCTATCCCCGAGCTTCAATGTTCAGTGTCCTCATCCCTATCCCCGAGCTTCAATGTTCAGGGAGCAAAATATGACACTACACCGCCTCTCTGTTACTTGTCAGCTTCACACCCCGGCCGAGTCCCGCCCATTCCGACATTAAAGCGGGAGTCCGCCATTTTTTTTTTAAAAAGCCAGCAGCTACAAATACTGCAGCTGCTGACTTTTAAAACAATGACACTTACCCGCCCAGCGCGCCCGCGATGTCGGCACCCGAAGCTGATCTCTCGATCGTCTCTCGGGTGCTGCCGCTGCCATCTTGGGTATGGGAACCAGGAAGTGGAGCCTTTTGGCTTCATTTCCCGGTTCCCTACTGCGCATGCGCGAGTCGCGCTGCGCAATAAGGATGGTCCCCGCTGTCTCTGGGATCCGTGTGTTTCCCAGCAGGCAGCGGGGGACCTTCGGAAAGGGGTGTAGCTTCTGCAGAATCTACGCCGGAAGTGGGTGCAGATACCTGTACTGTACAGGTACCTGCACCCCCCTCCCCCCTGAAAGGTGCCAATTGTGGCGCCGGAGGGGGGGAGGGTTCCAATGAGCGGAAGGTGCACTTTAGGGTGGAGCTCCGCTTTAAGCTCAATTCTGACAGCTCCTCTGTTACATTTCAGTAATAGAGAGCTCAGTGTAAAACCTGCCAGTGCCACCTGCCAGCGCCAACCAGTGGCATCTGCCAGTGCCAACGAGTGCCATCGCCAATCAGTGTCACCTGCTAGTGCCAACCAGTGCCACCGCCAATCAATACCACCTGCATCCACCAACCAGTGCCACCGCCAATCAGTGCCACCTACCAGTTCCAAACCAGTGTCACCTGCCAATGCCAACCAGTATCACCTGCCAATGCCATCTGGCAGTTCCACGTGCCTGCCAGTGCCACCTGCCACCGCCAATCAGTGCCACCTGCCACTGCCAATCAGTGCCACCTGACAGTGCCACCACCAATCAGTGGCAACTAGTGCCACCGCCAACCAGTGCCACCTGCCAACACCAACCAGTGCCACCACCAATCAGTGCCATCTGCCAGTGACAACTAGTGCCACCGCCAACCAGGGCCACCTGCCATCACCAACCAGGGCCACCTGCCACTTCCAAACCAGTGCCACCTGCCAATCAGTGCCAGTGCCAATAGTGCCACCTGCCAGTGCCAATAGTGCCACCTGCCAGTGCCAAACCAGTGTCACCTGCCAATGCCATCTGGCAGTTCCACGTACCTGCCAGTGCCAGCCAGTTCCATCTGTTGCCAGCCTTACTCTCTTTCTGGTCAGCCCATAACCCTGATGTAACAGCGTTTCAATGGAGTTATTGACTGGGTGCTCCATTGTGAGTTAGGGATAGGGGGTGAAAATGAGTGGCCTTACCCCGGGAGCTGACAATCCATACCACTCTAAAAAAACAAAAACTGGCTCCTAAATTCAAAGCAAATTTGTCAACCCCTGACATACACACAACCCATGTACTTATTGTACAATCCTAATAAACACACATTTATAAGCAATATTTAAAGTGGTTGTAAACCCACAAAAAACAAAACAAAGGTGCCAATTGGTTCAGTGCCCCCCAGTGCCCCCCCCATGGGCAGTGCAGACAATGCCACCCCCCATGGGCAGTGCGGACAATGCCGCTCCCCCATGGGCAGTGCGGACAATGCCGCTCCCCCATGGGCAGTGCGGACAATGCCCCTCCCCCCATGGGCAGTGCGGACAATGCCGCTCCCCCCATGGGCAGTGCGGACAATGCCGCTCCCCCCATGGGCAGTGCGGATAATGCCGCCCCCCATGACCATCCCACATGGGACCTAGATCCCTCCCCCGCTTTCTCTTTGATGGCCTCATTGTGATTGCACCTCTGTAGTCATGTATGTCAATCTTTTGTTTTCATCCCCAACAATCCACGTCTGCACACTACTGGGAGGTCCATACACACGCAGATGGACGGTTATAGATCTCTTATTGGCACCGTCTCCCCGGGATTTTGTACTTGTTGAAAACCAGAAGATTACTTAGCAGTGCCCCAAAGAAAACATGAAATAGTCCCTCCTGTTCCCTACTGAATGGACAAAGAATAACGGATTGTATGAACTGCCTTAGGGCTCATTTAAACATGTTGTGCCCTCTGAACAGCAATCCACATTCAAGTCGCTCTTCAGAGGGCATTTGACAGGAGGCAAGAAGGTGTTATATTGCCTCCTCACCACCTGTTTAACCCCCTGACATCCGCGCTGTGGGCAAATGACGGGCACAGCGCGGATGTGAATTCCCGGGAGGCCGTCATATGACATCCCCCTGTGCACGCTCCCTGCGGAGGGCGCCGTGATCACAGAGTCACTGAGACTCGGAAGACCACCGATCCGAGTACGGGGCCAATCCCGACCCCTTATCATGTGATCAGTTATCAGCCAATGACGGCTCATTACATGATGTAAACAAAAGCTCAGTGATCGTTTTTTTTTCTCCTCTGCTGACAGGAGAAGAACAAAGCCGATCACCGGCTCATCTTAAAGGGACATCGACCCTGAAAAGGAAGAGGCGATTATGCCTCATTTATAGAGTAACAGTGCCCACCAGTGCCACCTATCAATGCCCATCAGTGCCACCTATCAATGCCCACCAAGCCCACCCAGCCAAGCGCCCACACCCAGGACCCAGCGGTCCTGGGTGTGGGCGAATGGCCCTGAATGCAGACAGTGCATGTCATATTAGGAGAAGTGGCTGCGTGCGTGCAGCTGTGCGTTCTACTCATTGTCAATGGACTGCCTGCATGCAGCACCTGGAAGATACAGATGTTGTAGAAACGTCCCATTCATGTTATATGGGCCTCATCACCCTTGTAAACAAGGCCAGACAGACGGACAAAACCAACACAAATAAAACCGCACTAATTCATTATCCATCAGCATTTTAATATGCACTATGCCTTTACCCCAAGTGCTGTCATTAGAAGTGTCTGCGCTCCTAAAGCCGGCCATAGACACTTCCAATCTCACCCGGCTAAGCAAGGACCAGCCAAGATTCTAACCATGTATGGGCAGGCTGATTACGGGCAGGGTACTACCAGCCCCTCTGACTTTTCATGCCATTATTGCCAACCAGTGGGTCGGGATGAGTGGCAGGAAACCAGCATTTTTATACAAAGTACAACATTAGTCCTCCTTGTGTCCCTGTCCTGTAGAGTTTATTCATGGTCTCTGGCACCAGCGTTTTCATCTCTTCTCTCCATAATTTGATGTTCTACAAAGAAAAATATATGAAATGTAGGTGAAGGTGCTAAATCTAATTCCTCTCTTTTTTTATTGTAGGTGTACGCGGTATTGACTGCACACCACAGTGCAACCCGGACGTGTCCACTCCACCGGAGTGCGACCAGGACGTGTCCACTCCACCGGAGTGCGACCAGGACCTGGCCACTCCACCGGAGTGCGACCAGGACGTGTCCACTCCACCGGAGTGCGACCAGGACGTGTCCACTCCACCGGAGTGCGACCCGGACGTGTCCACTCCACCGGAGTGCGACCAGGACGTGTCCACTCCACCGGAGTGCGACCAGGACGTGTCCACTCCACCGGAGTGCGACCCGGACGGGTCCACTCCACCGGAGTGCGACCAGGACGTGTCCACTCCACCGGAGTGCGACCAGGGCGTGTCCACTCCACCGGAGTGCGACCAGGACGGGTCCACTCGACCGGAGTGCGACCAGGACGTGTCCACTCCACCGGAGTGCGACCAGGACCTGGCCACTCCACCGGAGTGCGACCAGGACCTGGCCACTCCACCGGAGTGCGACCAGGACGTGTCCACTCCACCGGAGTGCGACCAGGACCTGGCCACTCCACCGGAGTGCGACCAGGACGTGTCCACTCCACCGGAGTGCGACCAGGACGTGTCCACTCCACCGGAGTGCGACCAGGACCTGGCCACTCCACCGGAGTGCGACCAGGACGTGTCCACTCCACCGGAGTGCGACCAGGACGTGTCCACTCCACCGGAGTGCGACCAGGACGTGTCCACTCCACCGGAGTGCGACCAGGACCTGGCCACTCCACCGGAGTGCGACCAGGACGTGTCCACTCCACCGGAGTGCGACCAGGACGTGTCCACTCCACCGGAGTGCGACCCGGACGTGTCCACTCCACCGGAGTGCGACCAGGACGTGTCCACTCCACCGGAGTGCGACCAGGACCTGTCCACTCCACCGGAGTGCGACCAGGACCTGTCCACTCCACCGGAGTGCGACCAGGACCTGTCCACTCCACCGGAGTGCGACCAGGACGTGTCCACTCCACCGGAGTGCGACCAGGACCTGGCCACTCCACCGGAGTGCGACCAGGACGTGTCCACTCCACCGGAGTGCGACCAGGACGTGTCCACTCCACCGGAGTGCGACCAGGACGTGTCCACTCCACCGGAGTGCGACCAGGACCTGTCCACTCCACCGGAGTGCGACCAGGACCTGTCCACTCCACCGGAGTGCGACCAGGACCTGTCCACTCCACCGGAGTGCGACCAGGATGTGGCCACTCCACCGGAGTGCGACCAGGACGTGGCCACTCCACCGGAGTGCGACCAAGGCGTGGCCACTCCACCGGAGTGCGACCAAGGCGTGGCCACTCCACCGGAGTGCGACCAAGGCGTGGCCACTCCACCGGAGTGCGACCAAGGCGTGGCCCCTCCACCGGAGTGCGACCAAGGCGTGGCCCCTCCACCGGAGTGCGACCAAGACGTGGCCCCTCCACCGGAGTGCGACCAAGACGTGGCCCCTCCACCGGAGTGCGACCAAGACGTGGCCCCTCCACCAGAGTGCGACCAAGACGTGGCTACTCCACCAGAGTGCGACCTAGACAATCCATCCATCCGCAGCACACATGATGAGATCGCCTCACAAGTACCATCCAGCGTGGTCACCAAGGACCAGTCATGTGTACTCTCCTTTGAACACATGACCTGTTATGGAGTCCTTGGAAAGGGGGCCAGTTCGCAGGTGATCTTGGCCTCTCATCCCGCCATTGACCAGAAGCTGGCGGTTAAACTTGTGAAAAAGACAGAATTTATTCATTATGAAGACGATAGTGATATGGTTTTCTTAGAACGTGACGTGCTGAAAGTAGCCAGGGAGTGTCCATTTATTACACATCTGTTTGGAACGTTCCAGACAAAGGTAAGTCTTTTCACCTTCCAATTTCTTTACCAGACCAGACAGAAGTAGCATTGCAATAAGAACAGTCCAGTAATGGCGGCCTACTTAGTTCCTCTGTCCGGTTTTCCTAAATTAAGTGTGTCTGTCTATTCCTCCACAAAATGAAATCCTGCATGTCTATAATGTAAACTTTATCTCTTGTGTTCCCACAGAATCATCTCGCCTTTGTCCTGGAATGTGTGACCAGAGGGGATCTCCATCGTGCCATGGCAGTAGCTCCATTTCCTGGGGGCACCATAAGGTAAGATCAATGAACGGGTCACTCTGGAGTCGGGGGTGACTGACCACAGCCAGTGATGTAGTCAGCCCCTTCACCTGAGCCTCGTCCATCCAAACCCCTATGTATTACAGGGGGAAGTCATTTCATCTTTAGATTTCATTACTCTGTGATGATTTGTGATGCTAATTCCTCTATCTCTTTCCCCCATCAGATACTTCATAGCAGAAATGATCTGTGGTCTGCAGTTTCTGCATTCTAGGGAGATCATCCACAGAGACCTCAAGCCTGCAAATATTCTTTTGGATAACGTTGGACACATCAAAATAGCCGATTTCGGCTTGGCACGTATGGGCGTCACGGAGTCCAGCAGGATTCAAGGACAATCGGGAACACCAGGGTACTTGTCGCCAGAGGTAAGATACTTGCTTTCCACCTGATATTAGACCTAATTGTAATATTTGTTATAATGGGATATAGAGATAAGCTAAAGGGAGGTAATTTTTCACTAAATTAAGAATTTCTTTACTGGTGACCTGGTTGGTTTCAGTGGGTTTCCAGGCTGGAACAATATTCCAGGGGTATTTGTCCCCATTGGTTTGTATTGGTGACCATTGTCATTGAGAAAGAAAGTTAGAGTTTTAGATCTTTCCCCAGAACACGAGGGGAGGAGAAACCTTCAACGGGCACA
Source organism: Lithobates pipiens (assembly GCF_037356315.1). Lineage (NCBI taxonomy): Eukaryota > Metazoa > Chordata > Amphibia > Anura > Ranidae > Lithobates > Lithobates pipiens. The sequence continues at coordinate 26,092,254 of NW_027507791.1, forward strand.
CCTGTTCTGGTGAAATTTACCTCAATTTGGAAGATTTCAGCCAATTTCCTTTTGTGTCTCTGTGAGACCTAAAGCCCCACCTCCAATATTCACAAGCTCCGCCTTGGTTTGAGGTCTTTTGAGCACAATTTTAGGAGTCCTGGGAGGATTCATAGATCCCATATATCAGCATTGAGTCGTCTCCGTCCTCTACCCAACAATCAGCTCATCCTTCTTTTTCTCTTTATGTTTCTACAGGCCCTTCAAAACATTCCATACTTCGGAGCGGCTGATTATTTCTCTCTGGGAATAATCGTGTATAAGATGGCTTTCGGCAGACATCCATTTCTGACCGGCAGGGAGTCCGCAGAGGAAGAAGTGAAGATCGTGACCACAAGGGAACCGCATTATCCAGATAGCATGAACCCGTATCTCCGTGACGTCATAGAGATGGTAAGTATACATAGAAATTTTACACCTTTTAAGTGACAATGTTCTTTCCCTGTTGCATACATTATATCTTATTAGGATTTTATTAAACATGGTTCCACCTTCTTACCATCACATATCGATGGAGGTCATAGCTGTACTTTCAGCAAGCTGACTGCTTAATGGAAGGATCTGCCTTCCCCTGTCATAAGGAAAGAAGCAGCCCTTTTTAATTTACGGTCCGGGTGGTTCCATTGGATAGTGATGGGGCCAATCGCACACATTGAATTCAATTTCTGGGGACATTCCGTGCACAGACAACATATAGAACTCCCCTGGGACTGCCAGAGTCATAAGAAAAATCATGGCAGGTGCAGATTTCATAGAAATCTCTTTTTTAATACATTCCTAATTCACATTTAATTGCAAAATATCTGATGTTTCTTTCCTTTAATAACTATTCTGAACTAATATGACACAAATAAGGCCCCATGCTACCATCCAATCCAATCAGGATGTAGTAGCAGGTCAGAAGGCAAAATAATAGAGAGAATCAGAATCAAATATTACATTGTTCATAGATTGTTCATGTTATTCCAGTGTATCTTATTATATTTTGTTCCTTTTTACAGTTCCTATGTAAAGACCAAGAGCTGCGGATGAGTCTAGTAAGAGACATCAGAGAACACCCCTACTTCAGCAAGGTGGACTGGAAGGAGCTAGAGAAAGGGAACTCACGCCCACCATTTCCAAATCGACATGTAAGTATACGGGAGGAGTCCCAGCACAATGGGGGGATTTCTAGGGATTATTTCCCTATCGATCAGAAACATTGACAAAATACTTTTTTCTCTTTCCAGATGCATGAGGAAGACCTGGGGGAAGGAATTCCAGGGGATGCTTTCATTAAAAATGAAGACTTTGGGAGAGATGAGGTTCCACACCGGCAGGAGAGATTTGAGGGCTTCTCCTACCTGAGCGAGAATGTGAATTGCAGCCAGTGGCCTAATACTCACCACTGGAAAACCAGTATCAACCCAGAGCCTCGTCGCCACCATCCGAGGGGCAATAACATTAACACAGAGCCTCGTCAGCACCATCCAAGGGGCAATGACATTAACAGAGGGCCTCGTCAGCACCATCCAAGGGGCAATGACATTAACAGAGGGCCTCGTCAGCACCATCCAAGGGGCAATGACATTAACAGAGGGCCTCATCAGCACCATCCAAGGTGCAATGACATTAACAGAGGGCCTCGTCAGCCCCATTTGAAGGAAGAGCCTCGTCAGCACCATCCAAGGGGCAATGACATTAACAGAGGGCCTCGTCAGCCCCATTTGAAGGAAGAGCCTCGTCAGCACCATCCAAGGGGCAATGACATTAACAGAGGGCCTCCTCATCACCATTTGAAGGAAGAGCCTCGTCGGCACCATCCAAGGGGCAATGACATTAACAGAGGGCCTCATCAGCCCCATTTGAAGGAAGAGCCTCGTCACCACCAACCGAGGGGCAATGACATTAACAGAGGGCCTCGTCAGCCCCATTTGAAGGAAGAGCCTCGTCACCACCAACCGAGGGGCAATGACATTAACAGAGGGCCTCGTCAGCCCCATTTGAAGGAAGAGCCTCGTCAGCACCATCCAAGGGGCAATGACATTAACAGAGGGCCTCGTCAGCCCCATTTGAAGGAAGAGCCTCGTCACCACCATCCAAGGGGCAATGACATTAACAGAGGGCCTTGTCAGCCCCATTTGATGGAAGAGCCTCGTCACCACCAACCGAGGGGCAATGACATTAACAGAGGGCCACGTCAGCAACATTTGAAGGAAGAGCCTCGTCACCACCATCCGAGGGGCAATGACATTAATAGAGGGCCTCCTCATCACCATTTGAAGGAAGAGCCTTGTCACCACCAACCGAGGGTATTTGACCTCAAAAGAGATTTGCCTGCTGTGAGACGGTAACACAAGCAGTACTGAGTGAGATAATTGTGGCACACTGGCAATGATCTCCCTACACCATACATAGAACCATACATAGAATGTATACATAGGGCCATACATACCACCATACTCAGCATGCCTACCTAGTACCAAACATACCACCATCGGGGCCACCAATAAGGGGGTACCACTGGTTCTCCTGTAGGGGCTGGGCACAGAAAACATGAGGAATCGGTGCGGCGGGCGGATGCACTGATCAGTGGGGGAGGCACTGATCTGTGCGGATGCTCAATGCATATATTCTGAATGATCCCCAAAGATGATTGTAAACAAGCATGCAAGTGTGTTTTATTGCATACATACCTGCGTATATAGCACCATGCATACCATCATACACAGCATGTCTACATACCACCACCAGGGCCACCAATAAGGGGGTACCACCAGTCCTCCTGTAGGGGGCTGGGCACAGAAAACATAAGGAATCGGTGCGGCGGGCGGAGGCACTGATCAGTGTGGGGGCGCTGATCTGTGCGGATGCTCAATGCATATATTCTGAATGAGCCCCAAAGATGATTGTGAACAAGCAGGTAGGTGTGTTTTATTGCATACATACCTGCAATACATATGTTCTGTATGGTTCTATGTATGGTTTTTTTCTCTATATGAGATGAACTGGGCACCCTAGACTGATGATTCAGGGACAATCCGATCGCCTTAGGGGGTCAGGAAGGAATTTTTCCCCCCTTGGAGCCCATCTGGCCGGGGGGGTTTTCGCCTTCCTCTGAATCATCTTAAGGTTTAGGCTTAGTGTAAAAAGGCCCTGCCTTTGAGGAGTCCTAGGTCAACCGTCACTGTTCTCCGAAGCCCGACAATCATTTCCATCTATAGATTTATCTCCAATAAAGATTGGTCGCACCTTAATTGTCTTTGTATGTGTTTTTTTTCTTCTTTTTTCTAAGAAATATAATGAGGAATGGCAGCAGGGTGAGGAATCTTGCCCCATACTTCACCACTAGGGATGAGCTTCGATTTCAAGAGGAAGATCGAACATTATGGTCCGTTGGTGCCAAATTAGAGCGGCGTGTCACGGCCCATAATGCACTGCGTCATAGCAGTGCATTGCTGGCTGATGATTGGCCAAGCATGCACGATGACCCGCATGCTTTGGCCACTCACAGCGGCGTCAGCGAAGAGAGCCATAATTGGTCACAGGCCAATTTTTGATGCAATACTTTGCAGCAGGGCTCATTCCTGTGCCCCAACTAGTGTAACTGTAAGGGGTTGCAGTGTTGTGGCACCAGTGCCTAAGGCCCAATTTTTCTGCCCCTGTTCAGGGGCATGTAATTACAATTCTTGATCTAATATTTCACAGCAGGGCCCGTTCCTGCGCCCACCCAGAGTAACTGTGAGGGATTACAGTGTTGTGGCAACACCAACACCTAAGGCCCACATTTTTGCGTTTATATTTTGAGTATATAGAGCAGGCCCCTACTTTCAAACATCCAACTTACAAACAACTCCTACTTTCAAACAGAAGGAGACAACAGGAAGTGAGAGGAAATCTACCCCTAGGAAGGGAAATTCTCTCCTGTAAGAGTTCCTTGTTTCACAAAAAAACCCAAATTTTAACAATCCAATTGTCATTGGGACAGAAAGTGAGGTGAAATCTTCTGAACAGGTGCGCACAGACAGCAAAACAAATTATACAGGGGTGATAACCCTTCCCTATGTTTTCCAAAAAGCTTAAAAATAGATTTTTTGGCTGGAGCTACACTTTAAAAATGTACCAGTTAAAAATTACAAACAGATTCTACTTAATAACAAACCTACACAGTCCCTGTCTTGTTTGGACCGCCTGTATACTGCTGTTCTGAGTATATAGGGCCTGGGGGCCTCAGGCCTTTCCTTTTTATAATTTGGGTGTGCGGTTCTCCTTAATGTCCATACAAGACCCAAAGGGGCTGGTAATGGGCTTGGGGGCGGGGTACCCATGCCTTTGTTCTCAATGATTTTCATCCATATTGCCGGGACCAGACATTACATTAAAGCCGCAAGCAGTTTTAAATGACTTTTATTCCTTTAGAAATGTCATTTTGTGCAGGGACATACCAGTCCACTCCACACCCCTCATGTACATACCTCCCACCTCCATACACTCCACACCCCTCATGTACATACCTCCCACCTCCATACACTCCACACCCCTCATGTACATACCTCCCACCTCCATACACTCCACACCCCTCTCATGTACATACCTCCCACCTCCATACACTCCACACCCCTCTCATGTACATACCTCCCACCTCCATACACTCCACACCCCTCATATACATACCTCCCACCTCCATACACTCCACACCCCTCATGTACATACCTCCCACCTCCATACACTCCACACCCCTCATATACATACCTCCCACCTCCATACACTCCACACCCCTCATGTACATACCTCCCACCTCCATACACTCCACACCCCTCTCATGTACATACCTCCCATCTCCATACACTCCACACCCCTCTCATGTACATACCTTCCACCTCCATACACTCCACACCCCTCGTGTACATACCTCCCACCTCCATACACTCCGCACCTCTCATGTACATACCTCCCACCTCCGTACACTCCGCACCCCTCATGTACATACCTCCTACCTCCATACACTCCGCACCCATCTCATGTACATACCTCCCACCTCCATACACTCCACACCCCTCATGTACATATCTCCCACCTCCATACACTGCACACCCCTCATGTACATACCTCCCACCTCCATACACTCCACACCCCTCTCATGTACATACCTCCTACCTCCATACACTCCACACCCCTCATGTACATACCTCCGACCTCCATACACTCCACACCCCTCATGTACATACCTCCCACCTCCATACACTCCGCACCTCTCATGTACATACCTCCCACCTCCGTACACTCCGCACCCCTCATGTACATACCTCCCACCTCCATACACCCCACACCCCCCATAATTACTAATTAGAAAAATTTTATGACAGAAACAAATTTTTTTAATTTATAGCACAAAAATAAAAACCCCACTAGTGATTAAATACCACCAAAAGAAAGGTCTATTTGTGTGGAAAAAAGGACGCAAGTTTCATATGGGTAGAGTGTTGTATGAGTAATTGTCATTCAAACTGTGAGAGCGCTGAAAGCTGAAAATTGGTGTGTACAGGAAGGGGGTGTAAGTGCCTGGTATTGAGGTGGGTAGCAGCGGGTAAAATAAGTATAGAACACCTCACCATTTTTCTAGGTAAATATACAGTATGTGACAAAAGTAAGTACACCCCTCAGTCACATTTCTTCTTCTTCTAAAATGTAAAGTAGTGAGTGTACAGCTTGTATAACAGTGTACATTTCCTGTCCCCTCCAAATAACTCAACACACAGCCATTAATGTCTTTGTGCGCTGGTCCAAACCAATTGGTGGAGGGGGGATTATGGAGTGGGGGGAGGGGGGATTATGGAGTGGGGGGATTATGGTGTCGGAGGGGGGAGGGGGGATTATGGTGTCGGAGGGGAGATTATGGAGTTGGGGGAGGGGAGATTATGGAGTGGGGGGAGGGGAGATTATGGAGTGGGGGAGGGGAGATTATGGTGTCAGAGGGGAGATTATGGAGTTGGGGAGGGGAGATTATGGAGTGGGGGGAGGGGAGATTATGATGTCAGAGGGGGGATTATGGAGTGGGGGGAGGAGAGATTATGGAGTGGGGGGAGGGGAGATTATGGTGTCAGAGGGGAGATTATGGAGTTGGGGGGGGGGGAGATTATGGAGTGGGGGGAGGGGAGATTATAGAGTGGGGGGAGGGGAGATTATGGTGTCAGAGGGGGGATTATGGTGTCGGAGAGGGGATTATGGTGGGGGGGTTGCTTTTCAGAGGTTGGACTTGGCTCCTTAGTTCCAGTGAAGGGAACTCTTAAGGCGTCAGCATACCAAGACATTTTGGACAATTTCATGCTCCCAACTTTGTGGGAACAGTTTGGGGACGGCCTCTTCCTGTTCCAACATGATTGCTCACCAGTGCACAAAGCAAGGTCCATAAAGACATGGATGAGCGAGTTTGGAGTGGAGGTACTTGACTGGCCTGCACAGAGTCCTTACCTCAACCCCATAGAACACCTTTAGGATGAATTAGATCGGAGACTGCGAGGTAGGCCTTCTCGTCCAACATCAGTGCCTGAACTCACAAAAGTTCTTCTGGAAGAATGGTCAAACATTTCCATAGACACCCTCCTAAACCTTGTGGACGGCCTTTCCAGAAGAGGTGAACCTGTTATAGCTGCAAAGGGCAAACTCAATATTGAACCCTCCGGACGAAGACTGGGCTGCCATTAGAAATGATGGGGCACTGGAAAGCTGACCTGACAGCCCCCACCTATCCACAGACAGCTTCTGTTCCACCACCTGCTGACCCAATGGGAAGTGCTGCCTGTACCCCCTATTGATGGTCCTGATAACTGGTGATCTGTAGTATTTACAGACTGGGCCAGAGGGTGGCCTAGAGTATGGGTAGAATGGAGGGTGACCTGTAACTATGTGGGGTATCAGCAGATACTGGGGGGTGACTTGTAGCAAAGACATTGTTAGTAGGTTAGGCTTTACCTCCTAGCGGGGCAGCTGTTTAGTGCTGATCCTCAGAGCTTCCAGTGGTGTGTTGGCCTTGGAGATGTTGATGGTGAGCGGTCTTCTCTGAGCCCCGGATTCTGCCTTGCAGGACACTCCTCTTCTCCATTACTCTGAGCTCTTCCCCCTTCACTGGCTGGACCCTTTTATTCCGTCCTTCCACCAACAACTATCTGTACCCGAAACAAGATGGAAGACAAAGAAAGAACACAAACGTCAGCCAATCACATCCACATTGTAAGTAATAGAACCACCTTACATCAGGTGCCGCCATAAGAGTGCCCCTTACATCAGGTGCCCCCAACAGAGTGCCCCTTACATCAGGTGCCCCATAACAGTGCCCCTTACATCAGGTGCCCTCCATGGCGTGGCTCCTCCCAACATCCACTGACTCCTCCCACTGTGTGACTCCTCCCACCATCCAGTGACTCCTCCCACCACCCACTGACTCCTCCCATCGTGTGACTCCACCCACCATTGTGTGACTCCTCCCACCATCTCCTGTCTCCTCCCACCATCCAGTGACTCCTCCCTCCATCGCATAGCTCCTCACACTATCCCGTAACGCCTCCCACCATCATGTGACTCCTCCCACCATCCACTGACTCCTCTCATCGCGTGGCTCCTCCCACCATCCACTGACTCCTCCCACCATCATGTGGCTCCTCCCACCACCCAGTGACTCCTCCCACCATCAACTGACTCCTCCCACTGCGTGACTCCTCCCACCACCCCGTGGCTCCTCCCACCATCCACTGACTGCTGTCATCATCGTGTGACTCCTCCCACCACCCTGTGACTCCTCCCACCATCAACTGACTCCTCCCACCACCAACTGACTCCTCCCACATCCCGTGACTTCTCCCACGACTCCTTCCACCATCCACTGAATCCTCCCATCACATGGCTCCTCCCACCATCCAGTGACTCCTCTCACCATCCACTGACTCCTCCCACCACCAACTGACTCCTCCCACCACTGTGTGGCTCCTCCCACATCCTGTGACATCTTCCAGTGTGTGACTCCACCCACGACTCCTCCCACCATCCCGTGACTCCTCTCACCATCCACTGAATCCTCCCATCACGTGGCTCCTCCCACCATCCCGTGACTCCTCTCACCATCCACTGACCCCTCCTATCACGTGACTCCTCCAACCATCCCCTGACTCCTCCCAACATCGCGTGGCTCCTCCCAACATCGCGTGGCTCCTCACACAAACCTGTGGCTCCTCCCACCATCCACTGACTCCTCCCACCATCCCGTGACTCCTCCCACCATCCCCTGGTCATCCCACCATCCCCTGTCTCCTCCTCCCATCGCGTGGCTCCTCACACAATCCTGAATGAATGAATAAATGAAATACTTATATAGCGCACAATGCGAACTGAATCGCCTCTAGGCTGCTGTGGCTCCTCCCACCATACCGTGACTCCTCCCACCATACCGTGACTCCTCCCACCATCTCCTGTCTTCTCCCACCAACCTGTGACCCCTCCCACCGTCTCCTCCCACCAACCCGTGACCCCTCCCACCATCAATGGACTCCTCCCATCTTGTGGCCCTCCCACCATTCACTGACTCCTCCCAATATCCCGTTACCCCTCCCACCATTGCGTGGCTTCTCCTACCATCCCATGACTCCTCCCACCATCCCGTGACTCCCCCACTATCAACGGACTCCTCCCACCATCGTGTGGCTCCTCCCACCATCGAGGGACTCCTCCCACATCCCGTGACTCCTCCCACCATCCACTGACTCCCCCCACCCTCCCGTGACTCCTCCTCCCCGTGGTGTGATTCTCCCCACCCTCCCGTGACTCCTCCTCCCCGTGGTGTGACTCCCCGTGGTGTGACTCCCCCCAGCCGTGGTGTGGCTCCTCCCCCCGTAGTATGGCTCCTCCCCCCGTAGTGTGACCCCCCCCCCGCGGGGTGACCCCTCCCCAGCCGCGGGGTGACTCTCCCCAGCCGCGGGGTGACTCTCCCCAGCCGCGGGGTGACTCCACCCAGCCGCGGTGTGGCTCCTCCCGCCGCGGTGTGACTCCTCCCCCCGTGGTGTGACTCCTCCCCCGTGGTGTGGCTCCTCCCCCCACGGTGTGGCTCCTCCCGCTGCGGTGTGACTTCTCCCCCCGTGGTGTGACTCCTCCCCCCGTGGTGTGACTCCTCTATCAGGCATTACTAGATGGCAGACTGTGGGAGGAGTCTCAGCTGTCACAGCATTTAGGAGCCTTTTCTTCCACCAATCGTCACTCAGTATTCCTCACAGAGCTGACAGCGGGAGGGAGGACTGTTGTGGATGGAGGGCGGGAGCTGCCCAAGGTTATCAAGCAAGTGATTGGTTGCTAGGACCGCCCTTCATCCAAGCAGCCAATCACTATCTTGCAGCTCCCACCCTCCATCCAGACCCCCCCACCCCCGCCTTCCTGCCCAGCACAATTTGCAGCTTTCATGGCGGTCGCACTTTGAGTGACAATTACACGGTCATACAAAACTCTACACATTTTATTCACACAAATAGAACTTTCTCTTGGTGATAATTAATCACCGTTGGGCGGGGTTTTATCTTTTCTAAAATAATAAAAAAACTAAAAAAGACCGCCCCTTTTTTATATATTTTATTTCCTTGTTTACATGGGATCAGCTGTGATTGGACACAGCCAATCACATGGGTGAAGAGCCTAAACTGGGCGTGGTCATATGACATGGCTCCGCTTCGCTGTCATTGGTCTATATGGCAGGTGGGAGGCGGTTAGTAGTGTGGTGGGGGGTGGGGGAGGGTTTGAGGACTGTGATGTGCAGTGGAGAAGGAGGAGCTCAGATCTGTGATATCGGGTAGCTCCGCCCATTCATTTTATTGGTCATCATTACCTGCGAGAAACAGAGAAAGGCGTCCCTGATTTTTACTTTTTTATGGCGCCGAGCCAGACGGCGCTGCGGTGATATGCGGTTTGGTTCACTCGAAATGCGCCCCCCGGATGCCGACATGACCTTCAGAGTTTTACTGACCTGTCCAATAATACCCCTATTCAATGTTATTGGGCCCATCCCACCATCTTGTGACTCCTCCCACTATCCTACAACGCCTCCTCCTGTCATGTGACTATATCTTCTGTGCTGACCTGTACCCTTCACAAGGGAATCGGGGGGCTTCAGTCACCAAAACTGCAGTGTTTATCCTCCATGACACGTCACAGGAAGCCCCTCCATGGTTATCAGAGGACAGAATGACTGATAAAGGAAGGCCCGTAGACGTGGTGTATCTAGATAAAGGAAGGCCCGTAGACGTGGTGTATCTAGATAAAGGAAGGTCCGTAGACGTGGTGTATCTAGATAAAGGAAGGTCCGTAGACGTGGTGTATCTAGATAAAGGAAGGCCCTTAGACGTGGTGTATCTAGATAAAGGAAGGCCCGTAGACGTGGTGTATCTAGATAAAGGAAGGCTCGTAGACGTGGTGTATCTAGATAAAGGAAGGCCCGTAGACGTGGTGTATCTAGATAAAGGAAGGCTCGTAGACGTGGTGTATCTAGATAAAGGAAGGCCCATAGACGTGGTGTATCTAGATAAAGGAAGGTCCGTAGACGTGGTGTATCTAGATAAAGGAAGGCCCGTAGACGTGGTGTATCTAGATAAAGGAAGGCCCGTAGACGTGGTGTATCTAGATAAAGGAAGGCCCGTAGACGTGGTGTATCTAGATAAAGGAAGGCCCGTAGACGTGGTGTATCTAGATAAAGGAAGGCCCGTAGACGTGGTGTATCTAGATAAAGGAAGGCCCGTAGACGTGGTGTATCTAGATAAAGGAAGGCCCGTAGACGTGGTGTATCTAGATAAAGGAAGGCCCGTAGACGTGGTGTATCTAGATAAAGGAATGCCCGTAGACGTGGTGTATCTGGATAAAGGAAGGCTCGTAGACGTGGTGTATCTAGATAAAGGAAGGCCCGTAGACGTGGTGTATCTAGATAAAGGAAGGCCCGTAGATGTGGTGTATCTGGATAAAGGAAGGCCCGTAGACGTGGTGTATCTGGATAAAGGAAGCCTCGTAGACGTGGTGTAACTGGATAAAGGAAGGCCCGTAGACGTGGTGTATCTAGATAAAGGAAGGCCCGTAGACGTGGTGTATCTAGATAAAGGAAGGCCCGTAGACGTGGTGTATCTAGATAAAGGAAGGCCCGTAGACGTGGTGTATCTAGATAAAGGAAGGCCCGTAGACGTGGTGTATCTAGATAAAGGAAGGCCCGTAGACGTGGTGTATCTAGATAAAGGAAGGCCCGTAGACGTGGTGTATCTAGATAAAGGAAGGCCCGTAGACGTGGTGTATCTAGATAAAGGAAGGCCCGTAGACGTGGTGTATCTAGATAAAGGAAGGCCCGTAGACGTGGTGTATCTAGATAAAGGAAGGCTCGTAGACGTGGTGTATCTAGATAAAGGAAGGCCCGTAGACGTGGTGTATCTAGATAAAGGAAGGCCCGTAGACGTGGTGTATCTAGATAAAGGAAGGTCCGTAGACGTGGTGTATCTAGATAAAGGAAGGCCCGTAGACGTGGTGTATCTAGATAAAGGAAGGCCCGTAGACGTGGTGTATCTAGATAAAGGAAGGCCCGTAGACGTGGTGTATCTAGATAAAGGAAGGCCCGTAGACGTGGTGTATCTAGATAAAGGAAGGCCCGTAGACGTGGTGTATCTAGATAAAGGAAGGCCCGTAGACGTGGTGTATCTAGATAAAGGAAGGCCCGTAGACGTGGTGTATCTAGATAAAGGAAGGCCCGTAGACGTGGTGTATCTAGATAAAGGAATGCCCATAGACGTGGTGTATCTGGATAAAGGAAGGCTCGTAGACGTGGTGTATCTAGATAAAGGAAGGCCCGTAGACGTGGTGTATCTAGATAAAGGAAGGCCCGTAGATGTGGTGTATCTGGATAAAGGAAGGCCCGTAGACGTGGTGTATCTGGATAAAGGAAGCCTCGTAGACGTGGTGTATCTGGATAAAGGAAGGCCCGTAGACGTGGTGTATCTAGATAAAGGAAGGCCCGTAGACGTGGTGTATCTAGATAAAGGAAGGCCCGTAGACGTGGTGTATCTAGATAAAGGAAGGCCCGTAGACGTGGTGTATCTAGATAAAGGAAGGCCCGTAGACGTGGTGTATCTAGATAAAGGAAGGCCCGTAGACGTGGTGTATCTAGATAAAGGAAGGCCCGTAGACGTGGTGTATCTAGATAAAGGAAGGCCCGTAGACGTGGTGTATCTAGATAAAGGAAGGCCCGTAGACGTGGTGTATCTAGATAAAGGAAGGCCCGTAGACGTGGTGTATCTAGATAAAGGAAGGCCCGTAGACGTGGTGTATCTAGATAAAGGAAGGCCCGTAGACGTGGTGTATCTAGATAAAGGAAGGCCCGTAGACGTGGTGTATCTAGATAAAGGAAGGCCCGTAGACGTGGTGTATCTAGATAAAGGAAGGCCCGTAGACGTGGTGTATCTAGATAAAGGAAGGCCCGTAGACGTGGTGTATCTAGATAAAGGAAGGCCCGTAGACGTGGTGTATCTAGATAAAGGAAGGCCCGTAGACGTGGTGTATCTAGATAAAGGAAGGCCCGTAGACGTGGTGTATCTAGATAAAGGAAGGCCCATAGATGTGGTGTATCTAGTGTGGCAGCACGCAGGTAAAGTCACCTGGTTGTATCCAGGATGGGAAATATGTGTGTCCTAGATTCAGGCTTTATGCAGACTTGTACAACTAGAGGGGAAGAGTTAATGAGCCCAGCTGAAGTAAGTGGGCTCATTAAGACCTCTACAAAAACCCCAGCATGCTTAGGGAGATGCTCCATCCTGGAACCAGTTTTGTGTTTGTAAAGACTGGGGAGTGTGACACCTGTTCTGTGCGGTGAGGTAACGCCTGTGTGGCAAACCTCTACAACAGAGACAGAGACAGGGACTGGTGCTGCACAAGGCTGCACTCAGTTGTTAGACAGGGAATCCATGTGTGTAATTAGAGGTCAAGCTGACCAGGATTTATTTTCATGTTTTATTTTTGTTTGGCTGTTATATGTTTCACTGCATGTAGCATAAATAAACCGCATCTTTTGTTTTTTTGCACCTACAACGCTGTCTGCTGTGCCTGACTTTGTGTTGTGAACCCATCCAGGGGGTCACACACACCCGCTGCCGAGCTAACCCCCTCACAGTTGGTGGAGAATTTTGGCATTTTTTTTTTTAAGGCCAGCATGGAGGAGATACTGAGACAGCTGGCTCTAGCAAATGCAAATCAGCAGCAAACAAATGCGGCTTTACAAAAGAGCCTTGCAGCCCAGCAGAAAGCTCACCTGCAGAGTCTGGAAGCTCAGCAACAAGCCCAGCAGCGATCTGAACCCCGCTTCATAGACCTGTTGCAGAAGCAAGAGCAGAGTTTTCGACAGCAAATAGAGACATTAATACAGCAACGTCCGCAGACCAATGAGGCAAGTGGTTACAATAATACCGCATCCTTTGGTGTGAGCCGTTTACTGACAAAAATGACGGGAGAGGATGATCCGGAGGTGTTTTTGACCACATTTGAAAGGACTGCTGAAAGGGAAAAGTGGCCTAAGGAGCAATGGGCTGGACTGGTGGCCCCTCTGTTAACTGGGGAATCGCAGAAAGCTTATTATGACCTAGAGCATGACCAAGCAAAAGACTATGTGGTGCTAAAAGCAGAAATATTGGCACGGCTGGGTGTCACCCTGGCCGTCCGGGCTCAGCGTGTGCATAATTGGACTTTTCAGGTTGGAAAACCCCCCAGGTCTCAAATGTATGATCTCATTCACCTGAGCAGATAGTGGCTGCAGCCAGAGACTTTGACCGCACCAAACATTGTGGAACGTGTTGTTATGGATCGTTTCCTGAGAGCTCTTCCTACTGCCATCCAAAGATGGGTAAGCCATGGAGACCCAGAAAATGCCGATAAACTTGTGGATCTGGTTGAGAGGTACTTGGCTACAGAGAACCTGACCACCTCTTCCAGGGACTCACGGACTTTCCATCCTAAGACCAGATCATCCCCAGTGGCGGGTAAGATGACTCCAAGGGGTGAGGGTGGAGAGCGTGAGAGGGTGGGAGTTCTACCTAAGGTCTGGCGGGAGCAGCCCAGGAAACCCATGCTGCAAGAGACAGCGAAAAAGATTATTTGCTACCGCTGCCGGCAAGAGGGACATATTGCAGCCAATTGCCCCGTTGTGGATGAGCCTATGCAATGTGACTTGATAAGGGAGAGACGTCAGTCGATGTTTGCGACAGTTGCATGCACTGCCATTCGGGGACCTGAGAAACATTTATGTAAAATGTGTATTAATGGTAGACATGTTGATGTGTTGCTGCATTCAGGTAGCCTGGTAACATTGATAAAAGCTGAATTAGTTACTACAGAGGTCTCTGGGAAGAACAAGGTGGCTGTTATTTGTGTGCATGGGGACCCCCGAGAGTATCCTGTAACTTCAGTGTTTTTTGAGACCCCCAAAGGTAACCTCTCTCATCAGGTGGGGTTAGTGTCTCACTTAACACATGATGCTATTGTGGGAAGGGATTTTCCAAAATTCTGGGAACTCTGGGATTGTCCTGAGCCCCCCACTGGTGCCCCTATAGACCAGGAAGATGACCAGAATTCCTCTGGGGGTGGTGAGGACTCTCCTGAATTTCCCTTGTCGGTATTGGCGGGGGAAACTCGAGAAACTGGGGAGGAATCAACATCCTCAGATGAAAACATGCCGTCTGTGGAGTTTTCGGATCTTGAGGTTCACAGGGAAAATTTTGCCACAGAACAGTTAAAAGACCCCACCCTAATAAAGGCACGGGAAAATGTGGTGAAAATAGATGGCGAGTTAGTGAACCCAGATAAGACTTGCCCTTATCCTTACTTCACTATGGAAAGGGACCTGCTATATCGAGTGGCTCAAAGGGCAGAAGAAACCATTGAGCAACTTGTAGTGCCCAAACCTTACAGGAAGTTGGTGTTAGAATTGGCCCATGGGCACATTCTGGGAGGTCATCTGGGGAATGAGAAAACCAGAGAGAGGGTACTGCAGAGATTCTATTGGCCTGGGGTCATGAAGGAAATAGAAAATTATTGTTCCTCCTGCCCTGTGTGTCAGAAGTCGGCACCTATGCCACATTTCCGTAACCCGCTGGTACCTCTTCCTATCACTGAGGTCCCCTTTGAGAGGATAGCAATGGATTTGGTAGGTCCGATAATGAAGTCCGCTAGGGGGCATCAGTACATTTTGGTTATATTGGACTATGCCACCCGTTATCCGGAAGCAATTCCTCTCCGAAATACCTCGGCCAAAACCATAGCCAAAGAGCTATCTCTTGTTTTTAGCCGCGTGGGTATTTGTAAGGAACTGCTTACGGACCAAGGTACACCCTTTATGTCCCGGGTAATGAAAGAACTATGCAAGTTGTACAAAGTGACACAATTGCGTACATCTGTGTATCACCCCCAAACAGATGGGTTGGTTGAAAGATTCAACAAAACCCTAAAACAAATGTTAACCACTTGGGTACCGCGCTATTGCCGAATGACGGCATTAGCGCGGACCTAGATTTCCAGGACTACGTCTATTGACGTCGTCCTGGTTACGAGCGGCCTGCGCGCCCCCTGAGGGGCGCGCGCGGCGCGCTCTGTGATCGGCGAGTCCGTGAGACTCGCCTGATCACCGATCCGTGTAAGGGGTCGATCCCGACCCCTTATCACGTGATCAGCTGTCAGCCAATGACAGCTGATCATGTGATAGAACGGAGCCGGTAATCGGCTATTATTCCTCCTCGCGCTGACAGCGCGAGGAGAAAAAAAAAAAGCCGATCACCGGCGGCCGTGATCGGGACATCAGTCCCGATCACGGCCAGCAATGAAAGGCACCACATGCCACCTGCCAGTGCCCACCTGCCTCCCGCAGTGCCATCCTGAAATATAACAAAGTAAAAGTAAGTGCCCCCCGTCTGTGCCCATAATGCCCACAGTGCCACCCCACAGTGCCACCCACAGTGCCACCCCACAGTGCCACCCCACAGTGCCACCCACAGTGCCACCCACAGTGCCACCCACAGTGCCACCCAATCTGCCTCAAAGGTGCTGCACCCCAGTGCCGCCCATCAGTGCCCAGCAGTGCCGCCCATCAGTGCCCAGCAGTGCCGCCCATCAGTGCCCAGCAGTGCCACCTATCAGAGCCACCTATCAGTGCCACCTATCAGTGCCCATCAGTCCCATCTATCTGTGGTACCTATCAGTGCCCATCCGTGCCACTTATCCGTGCCACCCATCCGTGTCATCTTATCTGTGCCCATCTTTGCCCATCAGTGCCGCCTTATCTGTGCCCATCGGTGCCGCCTTATCTGTGCCTATTAGTGCCGCCTTAACTATGCCTATCAGTGCCCACAAGTGCAGCCTATCAGTGCCCACCAATGCAGCCTATCAGTGCCCACCAATGCAGCCCATCAGTGCCCACCAATGCAGCCTATCAGTGCCGCCTCATCAGCGCACTTCAATGAAGGAGAAAAATGACCCGTTTGCAAAATTGTATAACAAACTATTAAAACATGATTTTTATTTTTTATTTTTTTGCATCTTTTTTTGTTTGTTTAGCAAAAAATAAAACTCCGAGCTGTAACTAAATACCACCAAAAGAAAGCTCTATTTGTGGGAAAAAAATGATAGAAATTTCATTTGGGTACAGTGTTGTATGACCGCGCAATTGTCATTCAAAGTGCATCAGCGCTGAAAGCTGAAAATTGGTCTGGGACTGAGGGGGGTTTAAGTGCCCAGTAAGCAAGTGGTTAAAGAAGGTGGTGGATAGAGATGGAAAGAATTGGGACTGTCTAATACCCTATCTGATGTTTGCCATTAGGGAGGTACCCCAATCCTCTACGGGTTTCTCACCCTTCGAGTTGCTCTATGGGAGACACCCAAGAGGGCTGCTGGATATCGCCAAGGAAACTTGGGAAAATGAGAGTTCTCCTCACAGGAGTGTGATTGAGCATGTCACCCTGATGCAGGATAGAATCGCACAGGTAATGCCAATTGTAAAGGAACATTTGACCCAAGCGCAGTTAGCACAGCAGAGAGTGTACAACCGTGGGGCCAAGACCCGTACTTTTTCCCCGGGGGATAGGGTCTTGGTGCTAGTCCCTACGGTTGAAAGCAAATTTCTGGCCAAATGGCAAGGTCCATATGAAGTAATTGAAAAAATTAGTGAGGTGAACTACAGGGTTAGACAGCCAGGAAGGCGAAAGCCGGAGCAGATCTATCACGTCAATCTGCTGAAAGCCTGGAGGGATAAAGAATCCCTAGTCGCAGAGACTTGGTCACAAGCCCAGCCTGATTGCTTAGTTCCTGAGGATGGAATAGCAGTCACCTTATCGAAAACCCCAACAACAGGAGGTTAAAGAGTTTGTACTTTGTAACAAAGAGATTTTCTCTTAGCTGCCAGGACAAACATCTGGCGTAGAGCATGACATTATCACCCCGCCAGGAGAAAGGGTAAAACTAAAACCTTATAGAATACCAGAGGCCCGACGGGAGGCAATACATGGGGAGGTTCAAAGGATGCTGGAATTGGGTGTGATAGAGGAGTCCCAGAGTGACTGGTCCAGTCCTATCGTACTAGTGCCCAAACCTGATGGGAGCTGGCGGTTTTGTTTCGACAATTGAATAAAGTTACAAAATTTGACACCTACCCCATGCCACGTATAGATGAGTTGATTGACCGGCTGGGAACAGCCCGATATATGACAACTCTTGATCTCACCAAAGGGTATTGGCAAATTCCCCTGGCCGAGTCGGCCAAGGAGAAAACTGCGTTTGTAACCCCAGATGGGGCATTCCAATATAAGAGAATGCCGTTTGGGTTACAGAATGCACCGGCAACATTCCAGCGGAAAATGGATAAGATTCTGAGGCCCCATCAGAAATATGCTGCAGCTTACCTGGATGATGTGATTATCCATAGCACAGACTGGGTCTCACATTTGCCAAAAGTACAAGCAGTCCTAGACTCTATCCGGGAAGCTGGGTTTACGGCCAATCCAAAGAAGTGTACCATTGGACAGGAGGAGGCCAAATATCTTGGGTACACTATTGGGAGGGGGGTGATAAAACCCCAAGTCAATAAAGTCGAGGCCATACAGAGTTGGCCACGTCCCAACAGCAAGAAACAGGTACGAGCCTTTCTGGGAATCGCTGGCTATTATCGACGATTCATTCCCCATTTTACTTCTCAGGCTGTGCCCCTCACCAACCTGACAAAAGGGAAAGAGTCGGTCATGGTTAAATGGTCCCCAGAGGCTGAAGAAGCATTTCAGTCCTTAAAAACAGCCTTATGTAGCCAGCCAGTGTTGTACTCACCAGACTTCTCTAAGGACTTTGTGGTACAAACTGATGCATCAGACGTTGGGTTAGGAGCAGTGTTATCCCAGGTCTGGAACGGGGAAGAGCACCCAGTCATTTACCTCAGCAGGAAGTTGAAGTCCCATGAGGTAAATTACTCCACGATTGAGAAGGAATGTTTAGCAGTGAAGTGGGCTCTAGATTCCCTTCGGTACTATCTGCTAGGTAGGCACTTTGACCTGGTGACTGATCACGCTCCTTTAAAGTGGATGGCTCAGAACAAGGAGACCAATAGAAGGGTAAATAGGTGGTTCCTGGTCCTACAGGAATTTAACTTTACAGTTAAGCATCGCCCTGGTGTTAAAATGGGGAATGTGGATGCTTTGTCTCGGATACATGCGTGTCTGGCTGCTTGTGTTACAACCCCAAGGTTGAAACAAGAGGGGGGGGGGTATGTGGCAGCACGCAGGTAAAATCACCTGGTTGTATTCAGGATGGGAAATATGTGTGTCCTAGATTCAAGCTTTATGCAGACTTTTACAATTAGAGGGAAAGAGTTAATGAGCCCAGCTGTAGTAAGTGGGCTCATTAAGGCCTCTACAAAAAACCCCAGCATGCTTAGGGAGATGCTCCATCCTGGAACCAGTTTTGTGTGTATAGACTGGGGAGTCTGAGATCTGTTCTGTGCGGTGAGTTAACGCCTGTGTGGCAAACCCCTAGAATAGAGACAGGGACTGGGGCAGCACAAGGCTGCACCCAGTTGTTAGACAGGGAGTCTACGTGTGTAGTTAGAGGTCAAACTGACCAGGATTTATTTTCTTGTTTTATTTTGTTTGGCTGTTATATGTATCACTGCATGTAGCCTAAATAAACCGGATCTTTTGTTTTTTTGCACCTACACCGCTGTCTGCTGTGTCTGACTTTGTGTTGTGAACCCATCCAGGGGGTCACACACACCCGCTACCAAGCTAACCCCCTAACACAAGATGTCCGCTTACCCCTTCTCACTGTATCCTTACCGTGGAGGTGTACGGGGTGTAACAAGATGTCCGCTTACCCCTTCTCACTGTATCCTTACTGTGGAGGTGTACGGGGTGTAACAAGATGTCCCCTTACCCCCTTCTCACTGTATCCTTACTGTGGAGGTGTACGGGGTGTAACAAGATGTCCGCTTACCCCTTCTCACTGTATCCTTACTGTGGAGGTGTACGGGGTGTAACAAGATGTCCCCTTACCCCCTTCTCACAGTATCCTTACTGTGGAGGTGTACGGGGTGTAACAAGATGTCCGCTTACCCCTTCTCACTGTATCCTTACTGTGGAGGTGTACGGGGTGTAACAAGATGTCCGCTTACCCCTTCTCACTGTATCCTTACTGTGGAGGTGCACGGGGTGTAACAAGATGTCCCCTTACCCCCTTCTCACTGTATCCTTACCGTGGAGGTGTATGGGGTGTAACAAGATGTCCGCTTACCCCTTCTCACTGTATCCTTACTGTGGAGGTGTATGGGGTGTAATAAGATGTCCCCTTACCCCCTTCTCACTGTATCCTTACCGTGGAGGTGTACAGGGTGTAACAAGATGTCCGCTTACCCCTTCTCACTGTATCCTTACCGTGGAGGTGTACAGGGTGTAACAAGATGTCCGCTTACCCCTTCTCACTGTATCCTTACTGTGGAGGTGTACAGGGTGTAACAAGATGTCCCCTTACCCCCTTCTCACTGTATCCTTACCGTGGAGGTGTACAGGGTGTAACAAGATGTCCGCTTACCCCTTCTCACTGTATCCTTACCGTGGAGGTGTACGGGGTGTAACAAGATGTCCGCTTACCCCTTCTCACTGTATCCTTACTGTGGAGGTGTACAGGGTGTAACAAGATGTCCGCTTACCCCCTTCTCACAGCATCCTCACTGTGGAGGTGTACGGGGTGTAACAAGATGTCCCATTACCCCCTTCTCACAGTATCCTTACTGTGGAGGTGTACGGGGTGTAACAAGATGTCCGCTTACCCCTTCTCACTGTATCCTTACTGTGGAGGTGTACGGGGTGTAACAAGATGTCCGCTTACCCCCTTCTCACTGTATCCTTACCGTGGAGGTGTACAGGGTGTAACAAGATGTCCGCTTACCCCTTCTCACTGTATCCTTACCGTGGAGGTGTACGGGGTGTAACAAGATGTCCGCTTACCCCCTTCTCACTGTATCCTTACTGTGGAGGTGTACGGGGTGTAACAAGGTGTCCGCTTACCCCTTCTCACTGTATCCTTACCGTGGAGGTGTACGGGGTGTAACAAGATGTCCGCTTACCCCCTTCTCACAGTATCCTCACTGTGGAGGTGTACGGGGTGTAACAAGATGTCCCCTTACCCCCTTCCCACTGTATCCCTACTGTGGAGGTGTACAGGGTGTAACAAGATGTCCCCTTACCCCCTTCTCACTGTATCCTTACTGTGGAGGTGTACGGGGTGTAACAAGATGTCCCCTTACCCCCTTCTCACTGTATCCTTACTGTGGAGGTGTACAGGGTGTAACAAGATGTCCGCTAACCCCCTTCTCACAGTATCCTCACTGTGGAGGTGTACAGGGTGTAACAAGATGTCCCCTTACCCCCTTCTCACTGTATCCCTACTGTGGAGGTGTACGGGGTGTAACAAGATGTCCCCTTACCCCTTCTCACTGTATCCTTACTGTGGAGGTGTACGGGGTGTAACAAGATGTCCGCTTACCCTTTCTCACAGTATCCTTACCGTGGAGGTGTACGGGGTGTAACAAGATGTCCGCTTACCCCCTTCTCACTGTATCCTTACCGTGGAGGTTTACGGGGTGTAACAAGATGTCCGCTTACCCCCTTCTCACAGTATCCTTACCGTGGAGGTGTACGGGGTGTAACAAGATGTCCGCTTACCCCTTCTCACTGTATCCTTACTGTGGAGGTGTACGGGGTGTAACAAGATGTCCGCTTACCCCTTCTCACTGTATCCTTACTGTGGAGGTGTACGGGGTGTAACAAGATGTCCGCTTACCCCCTTCTCACTGTATCCTTACCGTGGAGGTGTACGGGGTGTAACAAGATGTCCGCTTACCCCCTTCTCACTGTATCCTTACTGTGGAGGTGTACGGGGTGTAACAAGATGTCCCCTTACCCCCTTCTCACAGTATCCTTACTGTGGAGGTGTACGGAGTGTAACAAGATGTCCGCTTACCCCCTTCTCACTGTATCCTTACTGTGGAGGTGTACAGGGTGTAACAAGATGTCCGCTTACCCTTTCTCACAGTATCCTTACCGTGGAGGTGTACAGGGTGTAACAAGATG
Source organism: Lithobates pipiens (assembly GCF_037356315.1). Classification (NCBI taxonomy): domain Eukaryota; kingdom Metazoa; phylum Chordata; class Amphibia; order Anura; family Ranidae; genus Lithobates; species Lithobates pipiens. Next base: position 26,113,922 of record NW_027507791.1, read on the forward strand.
TCCCCTTACCCCCTTCTCACTGTATCCTTACCGTGGAGGTGTACGGGGTGTAACAAGATGTCCCCTTACCCCCTTCTCACTGTATCCTTACTGTGGAGGTGTACGGGGTGTAACAAGATGTTCCCTTACCCCCTTCTCACTGTATCCTTACTGTGGAGGTGTACGGGGTGTAACAAGATGTCCCCTTACCCCCTTCTCACTGTATCCTTACTGTGGAGGTGTACGGGGTGTAACAAGATGTCCCCTTACCCCTTCTCACTGTATCCTGACCGTGGAGGAGTACGGGGTGTAACAAGATGTCCGCTTACCCCTTCTCACTGTATCCTTACTGTGGAGGTGTACGGGGTGTAACAAGATGTCCGCTTACCCCCTTCTCACTGTATCCTTACTGTGGAGGTGTACGGGGTGTAACAAGATGTCCCCTTACCCCCTTCTCACTGTATCCCTACTGTGGAGGTGTACGGGGTGTAACAAGATGTCCCCTTACCCCCTTCTCACTGTATCCTTACTGTGGAGGTGTACAGGGTGTAACAAGATGTCCCCTTACCCCCTTCTCACTGTATCCTTACTGTGGAGGTGTACGGGGTGTAACAAGATGTCCCCTTACCCCCTTCTCACTGTATCCCTACTGTGGAGGTGTACGGGGTGTAACAAGATGTCCCCTTACCCCCTTCTCACTGTATCCTTACTGTGGAGGTGTACAGGGTGTAACAAGATGTCCCCTTACCCCCTTCTCACTGTATCCCTACTGTGGAGGTGTACGGGGTGTAACAAGATGTCCCCTTACCCCCTTCTCACTGTATCCTTACTGTGGAGGTGTACAGGGTGTAACAAGATGTCCCCTTACCCCCTTCTCACTGTATCCCTACTGTGGAGGTGTACGGGGTGTAACAAGATGTCCCCTTACCCCCTTCTCACTGTATCCTTACTGTGGAGGTGTACAGGGTGTAACAAGATGTCCCCTTACCCCCTTCTCACTGTATCCTTACTGTGGAGGTGTACAGGGTATAACAAGATGTCCCCTTACCCCCTTCTCACTGTATCCTTACTGTGGAGGTGTGCAGGGTGTAACAAGATGTCCCCTTACCCCCTTCTCACAGTATCCTTACTGTGGAGGTGTACGGAGTGTAACAAGATGTCCCCTTACCCCCTTCTCACTGTATCCTTACCGTGGAGGTGTACAGGGTGTAACAAGATGTCCCTTTACCCCCTTCTCACTGTATCCTTACTGTGGAGGTGTACGGGGTGTAACAAGATGTCCCCTTACCCCCTTCTCACTGTATCCTTACCGTGGAGGAGTACGGGGTGTAACAAGATGTCCCCTTACCCCTTCTCACTGTATCCTGACCGTGGAGGAGTACGGGGTGTAACAAGATGTCCGCTTACCCCTTCTCACTGTATCCTTACTGTGGAGGTGTACGGGGTGTAACAAGATGTCCCCTTACCCCCTTCTCACTGTATCCTTACCGTGGAGGTGTACAGGGTGTAACAAGATGTCCCCTTACCCCCTTCTCACTGTATCCTTACTGTGGAGGTGAACGGGGTGTAACAAGATGTCCCCTTACCCCTTCTCACTGTATCCTTACTGTGGAGGTGTACAGGGTGTAACAAGATGTCCCCTTACCCCCTTCTCACTGTATCCTTACTGTGGAGGTGTACGGGGTGTAACAAGATGTCCCCTTACCCCTTCTCACTGTATCCTTACTGTGGAGGTGTACGGGGTGTAACAAGATGTCCCCTTACCCCTTCTCACTGTATCCTGACCGTGGAGGAGTACGGGGTGTAACAAGATGTCCACTTACCCCTTCTCACTGTATCCTTACCGTGGAGGTGTACGGGGTGTAACAAGATGTCCGCTTACCCCTTCTCACTGTATCCTTACTGTGGAGGTGTACGGGGTGTAACAAGATGTCCGCTTACCCCCTTCTCACTGTATCCTTACTGTGGAGGTGTACGGGGTGTAACAAGATGTCCCCTTACCCCCTTCTCACTGTATCCTTACTGTGGAGGTGTACAGGGTGTAACAAGATGTCCGCTTACCCCCTTCTCACTGTATCCTTACTGTGGAGGTGTACGGGGTGTAACAAGATGTCCGCTTACCCCTTCTCACTGTATCCTTACTGTGGAGGTGTACAGGGTGTAACAAGATGTCCGCTTACCCCCTTCTCACAGTATCCTGACCGTGGAGGAGTACGGGGTGTAACAAGATGTCCACTTACCCCTTCTCACTGTATCCTTACCGTGGAGGTGTACGGGGTGTAACAAGATGTCCCCTTACCCCCTTCTCACAGTATCCTTACTGTGGAGGTGAACGGGGTGTAACAAGATGTCCCCTTACCCCTTCTCACTGTATCCTTACTGTGGAGGTGTACAGGGTGTAACAAGATGTCCGCTTACCCCCTTCTCACTGTATCCTGACCGTGGAGGTGTACAGGGTGTAACAAGATGTCCACTTACCCCTTCTCACTGTATCCTTACCGTGGAGGTGTACGGGGTGTAACAAGATGTCCGCTTACGCCTTCTCACTGTATCCTTACTGTGGAGGTGTACGGGGTGTAACAAGATGTCCGCTTACCCCTTCTCACTGTATCCTTACTGTGGAGGTGTACAGGGTGTAACAAGATGTCCCCTTACCCCCTTCTCACTGTATCCTTACTGTGGAGGTGTACGGGGTGTAACAAGATGTCCCCTTACCCCCTTCTCACAGTATCCTTACCGTGGAGGTGTACAGGGTGTAACAAGATGTCCGCTTACCCCTTCTCACTGTATCCTTACTGTGGAGGTGTACAGGGTGTAACAAGATGTCCGCTTACCCTTTCTCACAGTATCCTTACCGTGGAGGTGTACAGGGTGTAACAAGATGTCCCCTTACCCCCTTCTCACTGTATCCTTACCGTGGAGGTGTACGGGGTGTAACAAGATGTCCCCTTATCCCCTTCTCACTGTATCCTTACCGTGGAGGTGTACGGGGTATAACAAGATGTCCCCTTACCCCCTTCTCACTGTATCCTTACCGTGGAGGTGTACAGGGTGTAACAAGATGTCCCCTTACCCCCTTCTCACTGTATCCTTACTGTGGAGGTGAACAGGGTGTAACAAGATGTCCCCTTACCCCTTCTCACTGTATCCTACCGTGGAGGTGTACGGGGTGTAGCAAGATGTCCGCTTACAGCTTCTCACTGTATCCTTACTGTGGAGGTGTACAGGGTGTAACAAGATGTCCGCTAACCCCCTTCTCACAGTATCCTCACTGTGGAGGTGTACAGGGTGTAACAAGATGTCCCCTTACCCCCTTCTCACTGTATCCCTACTGTGGAGGTGTACGGGGTGTAACAAGATGTCCCCTTACCCCTTCTCACTGTATCCTTACTGTGGAGGTGTACGGGGTGTAACAAGATGTCCCCTTACCCCCTTCTCACTGTATCCTTACTGTGGAGGTGTACGGGGTGTAACAAGATGTCCCATTACCCCCTTCTCACAGTATCCTTACTGTGGAGGTGTACGGGGTGTAACAAGATGTCCGCTTACCCCTTCTCACTGTATCCTTACTGTGGAGGTGTACGGGGTGTAACAAGATGTCCGCTTACCCCTTCTCACTGTATCCTTACTGTGGAGGTGTACGGGGTGTAACAAGATGTCCGCTTACCCCCTTCTCACTGTATCCTTACCGTGGAGGTGTACGGGGTGTAACAAGATGTCCGCTTACCCCCTTCTCACTGTATCCTTACTGTGGAGGTGTACAGGGTGTAACAAGATGTCCGCTTACCCTTTCTCACAGTATCCTTACCGTGGAGATGTACGGGGTGTAACAAGATGTCCGCTTACCCCCTTCTCACTGTATCCTTACTGTGGAGGTGTACAGGGTGTAACAAGATGTCCGCTTACCCTTTCTCACAGTATCCTTACCGTGGAGGTGTACAGGGTGTAACAAGATGTCCCCTTACCCCCTTCTCACTGTATCCTTACCGTGGAGGTGTACGGGGTGTAACAAGATGTCCCCTTACCCCCTTCTCACTGTATCCTTACCGTGGAGGTGTACGGGGTGTAACAAGATGTCCCCTTACCCCCTTCTCACTGTATCCTTACCGTGGAGGTGTACAGGGTGTAACAAGATGTCCCCTTACCCCCTTCTCACTGTATCCTTACTGTGGAGGTGAACGGGGTGTAACAAGATGTCCCCTTACCCCTTCTCACTGTATCCTACCGTGGAGGTGTACGGGGTGTAGCAAGATGTCCGCTTACAGCTTCTCACTGTATCCTTACTGTGGAGGTGTACGGGGTGTAACAAGATGTCCGCTTACCCCCTTCTCACTGTATCCTTACTGTGGAGGTGTACGGGGTGTAACAAGATGTCCCCTTACCCCCTTCTCACTGTATCCTTACTGTGGAGGTGTACGGGGTGTAACAAGATGTCCGCTTACCCCTTCTCACTGTATCCTTACTGTGGAGGTGTACGGGGTGTAACAAGATGTCCCCTTACCCCCTTCTCACTGTATCCTTACTGTGGAGGAGTACGGGGTGTAACAAGATGTCCCCTTACCCCCTTCTCACAGTATCCTTACCGTGGAGGTGTACAGGGTGTAACAAGATGTCCCCTTACCCCCTTCTCACTGTATTCTTACTGTGGAGGTGTACGGGGTGTAACAAGATGTCCCCTTACCCCCTTCTCACTGTATCCTTACTGTGGAGGTGTACAGGGTGTAACAAGATGTCCGCTTACCCCCTTCTCACAGTATCCTTACTGTGGAGGTGTACAGGGTGTAACAAGATGTCCCCTTACCCCCTTCTCACTGTATCCTTACCGTGGAGGTGTACAGGGTGTAACAAGATGTCCCCTTACCCCCTTCTCACAGTATCCTTACTGTGGAGGTGTACAGGGTGTAACAAGATGTCCCCTTACCCCCTTCTCACTGTATCCTTACTGTGGAGGTGAACGGGGTGTAACAAGATGTCCCCTTACCCCTTCTCACTGTATCCTACCGTGGAGGTGTACGGGGTGTAGCAAGATGTCCGCTTACAGCTTCTCACTGTATCCTTACTGTGGAGGTGTACGGGGTGTAACAAGATGTCCGCTTACCCCCTTCTCACTGTATCCTTACTGTGGAGGTGTACGGGGTGTAACAAGATGTCCCCTTACCCCCTTCTCACTGTATCCTTACTGTGGAGGTGTACGGGGTGTAACAAGATGTCCGCTTACCCCTTCTCACTGTATCCTTACTGTGGAGGTGTACGGGGTGTAACAAGATGTCCCCTTACCCCCTTCTCACTGTATCCTTACTGTGGAGGAGTACGGGGTGTAACAAGATGTCCCCTTACCCCCTTCTCACAGTATCCTTACCGTGGAGGTGTACAGGGTGTAACAAGATGTCCCCTTACCCCCTTCTCACTGTATCCTTACTGTGGAGGTGTACGGGGTGTAACAAGATGTCCCCTTACCCCCTTCTCACTTTATCCTTACTGTGGAGGAGTACGGGGTGTAACAAGATGTCCCCTTACCCCCTTCTCACAGTATCCTTACCGTGGAGGTGTACAGGGTGTAACAAGATGTCCCCTTACCCCCTTCTCACTGTATCCTTACTGTGGAGGTGTACGGGGTGTAACAAGATGTCCCCTTACCCGTTCTCACTGTATCCTGACCGTGGAGGAGTACGGGGTGTAACAAGATGTCCCCTTACCCCCTTCTCACTGTATCCTTACTGTGGAGGTGTACGGGGTGTAACAAGATGTCCGCTTACCCCCTTCTCACTGTATCCTTACTGTGGAGGTGTACGGGGTGTAACAAGATGTCCCCTTACCCCTTCTCACTGTATCCTTACCGTGGAGGAGTACGGGGTGTAACAAGATGTCTGCTTTCCCCCTTCTCACCGTATCCTCACTAGGGACAAGTGCGGGGTGTAGCAAGATGGCGGCGACGAAACGTCACTTGCGTTACACTTTGACGGTTCGCCTAATCTGACAAAACACCAGCAGGAACCTACTAAAGACTAATCATCTTCTGCTATGAGCTCCAGGCAGCCATCTTGGAGAGGACAGCAGGCCGTGCCTACAAGCAAACTCCCTCCAGCTTTTTTCTTTAATACTTCTAGTAGGGCAGGAGGAACAGGTTCTATGCTATGCAAAGGCCCAAAAAGTATCTTCCTTGGTCTGAGCAGCCAATCAATGTCTCAGATTTACAAAGAAATCCCAACCATGGCTCAGAACTAGAAGTATCTGGCATACAGCAGCCTGGTAGGACCTTAGGGCAGCTTACATAAGTCAATAGGTACTTGAGGGCTGTTTGCTGCAGTTATGTGTAGAGAACTGCAAAGGGGTTGCTGGAGGTAAAGTGGGAAGTAAACTCTCCATTTACACTTTCCCCCCATATGAAAGTGCACCTTGTATCACGTTTAGGTTTTGTACAAATCAAACCCTACCTCCAGCACCCAAACACCCTTGTAATACCTGGTTGCCACAGTTATTCTAAAATAAAAGCTGGGCTGGGCATGTGCCTTATAGGATGTGACCATGATGGATGGGGGCAGCAGAAGTGTCTTCAGGAAGACTCCAAAAGGTGGCACCATCATTGGCTAGAGGTAGGTTTGTGTGCCTCAGTGCTATATACAGCAAGGCCAGCAATACTTTCACATTGGAATGACATACATGATGTCAGGGACCTGCTACGTGGGACATAACTGCTGAGTTTACTTCTAGCCTCATATGGCAGCATTAGTACCTCTGATGAAGAGCAGAGCTCACCATTGCTCTAATCTACCATTCTAGAAAACATTACAGCAACACAAAGCTGCCTTCTCATAGTTAAAAACATTAAAACCATTCCAACAGAAACCTTTAAACAGAATTCTAAATGACTACTTGACCCCCTGCGCTTCCAAGGCCTCCACAATTGGATGTGCAGAAGGCCGTTCCTTGGGGTTCTCGCTGGTGCACACGAAGAACAATTCAATCACCTTCTGGTAGGACTCATCCAGCTTGTCCATGTTAAGTGCCGGTCTCGTGCCCAAAGCTTCGTAATAAGCGCCCTCATCAAAGTCATCCATGAAGGATTCCTCTGGACAGAGAATGGAGATGAACAGTTATTGATTACAGACGGCACAATCAGAATCAGAATTTAAAGTCTACCACATACCCCTACTTGATGGGAGTTTAAAGAAAAAGAAAATCATCTTCCTCCCATCACACAGCTGTAAAATGCCAGCTCCTCGGACCAGTACAAACTAGCATTTGACATTCGAATCAAGAGCTTCGTTGTCCATTAGACAGAAGAAGATGTGACACATTTAGGGGCCTGAAATCCAAGGAGCTCCATGGGGACACAGGAATTGATTTTAAGAATAATACTAAGCACTGCCGCAGAATTGTAGAGGATTTGGTGGATATGAAAAGGGGCCATTAACCACCTCAATACTCAAGACCAAATATTGTAAAACAAACAAACAAAAAAAAGTCTGTTTCTGTTAGAAAATGTTGTAAATAAGTCATTTTTCTCCTGCACCGATGGGGTACAGATGAGGCAGCACCGATGGGGTACAGATGGGGCACAGATGAGGCGGCACCGATGGGGTACAGATGAGGCGGCACCGATGGGGTACAGATGGGGCACAGATGAGGCGACACCGATGGGGCACAGATGAGGCGACACCGATGGGGCACAGATGAGGTGGCACCGATGGGGCACAGATGAGGCGGCACCAATGGGGTACAGATGGGGCGGCACCGATGATATGTACAGGTCTCCCCTGTGAGGAAATGCTGCTGATCGGCTCTCTCCTCCCACTCTTTCAGTGAGAGAGTCAAGCAGATAACTGCCATTTCCTTGTTTACATATGATTGGACACAGCTGATCACATGGGTAAAGAGCCGATGTTTCTTTACTGAGATCGGAGACGCGCCCAGAACAAGAGACGATCGGTGACAGCCCCTCAGGGAAGCACGGGGAGAGGCTTGTTTACACAGACCTCTCCTCCTTCTTCAGCTCTGTGACCCGATCGCGGGACACCAGCGGCGATCGGGTCCGCTGGTCCCGCGGCCACAGATCACAGGACCGGGTCGGGAGCCAGCCGCGCGCTCCCGACCCACGGCTGGGCACTTAAAGAATCACGTACCGGTACGTGATTGTGTCCAGCCGTGCCATTCTGCCGACGTATATATTGGCGCGAGGCGGTCCTTAAGTGGTTAAAGCAGGGCTGATCCTCCACTCCTCCCCATAGCTAGACACCAGTCCCAGCTGCTTCTGTAAATTCTACATAAATGATTAGCCCTTACTTACATTGGCCACAGCCAGAAATACTAGGGGGCCGAGAAACTTGCTTTGAACCTTAAAATTATGTTTTTCAATAAACAAAAAACCACAGACTTTAGAAGAACATGTTATACTACTTAACTGCACAGAGCGGCCCTGAGACAGTAAAGCCTGGAAAAGGCGGCTGCCTCTCCACAGGTCATGCAATCTTCTGGGACCTGTGACGTTTCCCAGAAAATCGCAGGGGGGAGGGGTGAGAACTTCTGCCCAAGCAGAAGTGGGTGCAGGAACCTGTTGAAACTAGGTAATGGGGGGTGGTAAAAGCAGTACATCCCTTTTGGGCGGAGCTCCGATTTAAGGCTGGGTTCACACGGTTTGTGGAGCGCCCCTGTTCTCCGTTTTTTATGGGGGGGGGGCAGAATTTTGCCTCAATTCAGACCTGAAAACAGCCAAAGACACACCGGACCCTTCTGCAGTGCGCTCTGTAGCCGCCCCGGAGATGTGTGAAGCGGCTCCAATGACAGCCGGTCACACTCTCCCGTCATGTGAAATGGATGCGGGGAAACCCTCATCCAATTCCCACAAGTGTGAACCCGGCCTTCACTTCCGATATGTAGTCACCAATATGCAGGACTTACCTGTCCTAGATTTGCTGACTAGTAACACGTCCTACTTTGTCATCTATTTTGGAACATTCTCCCCCTCCCCCCACCTTTATTCTCCGACAAAACAAGATGATGAATGCTGAGCTGACCTTTTCATCAGGTAAACGCTGACACGGGTTCCATAAGCAAACTTCTGCATGAATGGTGAAGCTGGGATGGCGAACGTTGGTGATGGACACATCTGTGAATAAAAGAGGATTGGCTTCATTAGCTTGGAGGATGTACGTTGTGTTTCAAGGTTTCTCCCAGCAACACTGGGAGAGAATTAGGGCTGCAACTAACCATTATTTTCACCATCCATTAGTTGGCCGATTAATCGCTTAATAACCTTAAAAAAAAAATGTGGATCAAATTGACGTTCATTTTCAACCACAGTGAGGGGAAAATGTAGAAATAACAGAAAAGGTCTTAGTGGAAGGAATTTTCAGACAGTGGATGTGGTTTTCATTCAGATATTACCTTCATTTTAAAAACAAGTGAAAATTTCACACAAAATTCTTTCATTCAGCGAATGTAGAAAGATTTTTAGTCTGAATATTCTCATCTGAAAATTGATCGGTGTGGTCAGCACAAGGCTCGGTACACACCTATGCAGTTTGCTTTTGATCTGTTTCTGCAGTGCCTTTTGCTGTGCGTTTTGATTTTTGCGCACGTGATTTTTCTGCAATTTGTATTTTTACATTTTTTTTGGGCACACAAATTGCTGCAAAAACACATGACACGCTTTTCTGCAGCTTCTCCATTGAAGTATATTGAACCAATAAAGCATTATTTTGCGTTTAAAAGTCCCCGCCCCTTTCAGATGTGAACGTGTCCCATAGGAAACCATGGAAATGAACTGCAGTGCATTTCTGCAAAAAGCACCAAAAACGCATAGATGTGAACCGGGTCTAACGCGTTTAGTAACATAATGGGGTTAAAAACTAAAAAACTAAAATGAGCCCTTTATAGTAGAAAAAGCCGATAATCACTACTGAAAGGGGTTCATTTTTTACTTTAGAACAGTGACAGGAATATTTATAGTAGCGATTATTTGCTATCTTTGTATTATAAAGGGCTCATTTTAGGTTTTTTTAACCCATTAGGTTACCGGCCGATTCATCGATTATGAAAATAGGAATCGATTCATTTCATAATGGATTAGTTGTTTCAGCCCTAGAGAGACTATTGTGATTAGGGTTGCCACCTGTCCAGGATTCACCCGGACAGTTCGGGTTTGGAATCATGTGTCCGGGTTTCAGACTGTCTGAGACCCAGACACATTATTTAAACTGTACTATGGCCTCCCAGCTGGGTTGCTGGCTGCAGTTGTCTAAGCTGAGAGTGTCTGTAACACTCTCTTTCACACAGCCCAAAGCCAGCACTAACAATTCCCTCTTCCCCAACAAAACACACACAGACAGGAGAGGAGAGAGGGCTCAATCTGCACCTCTTCCCCCCACCCCCTACTCCTCTTTGTCTGCCCACATTCCAATGCCTGGTGCTGTGCCTCAGAAAAAGGAAAGTGGGGGCCGAAAATTTGAAGCCCAGCAGCCTCAGATACATTTGGATGAGAGGTGCTGACTTCCAAAGGGTGAGTGAGCTCACCATCCCTCCGTGTCTGAAGTCTACCCCTTCTCTCTCCTGCCTCTGAGAGAGTACACTAAGGTAAATCAGGGTTCTCTCCATACATCAGTGTTCTCAGTGTCCCCCCTTAAATCAGGGTTCCCAGAGCATCCCTTATGTTAGAGTCCCCAGAATTCTCCCTTACATCAGAGTCTGCAGAGTCCCCCCTTAGAGTGAAAGGGAACTCTGTGAGTTCAGATATAAAAGGGGGGACTCCGTGGACTCTGACGTAAAGGGGGACTCTTGTTATTAACTTCATATGATTAGAAATATTATTTAATACCAAAATATATCTATAGTTTATACTATAATAAAAATTGGTGTGCACCGATCAAGTGTTTGGGTTTGAGGTGAAGAAAAGGTGACAACCCTAATTGTGATCATGGGAGGAATCGGGCCGCAGCACCTCAGAAATCAGCCAGAAGAGGCGAGACAATGTTATGTGAGCAGCACAGACCTCTCCAATCCCGGGGCGGGAGATCACACTGACAGCACAAAGCTTACACTATATACCTCTATACTGCTCTGTCCCAAACATCCAGACTGCAAAACTACATCAGATGCCTGTTTTTACCGCCCCCCGCCCAACTCACCATCTGAAAGATCTATTTCATGAGTAGTTCTTCCCGTTATTACCAGTTCATAATTACAGACCTTCCCAGCTGCTTGCTCTGGGGGGCACCTGAGCAGGGCTCCATCCCAAGTTATTGCTCGGTGTGCCCAGTCACAGAGTGCAGCTCAGCCCCCCCCCCTCCTCTCATTATCTCAGATTGACAGTATACAGAGCCAATGAATGAGAAGAGACCCGGGAGAGCCACTGACCTCCTGCACATTACTGGCTCAGGTAAGTATAAGGAGGGGGCTGCTGCACCCAGGTGCTTTTTCTTTTTACAACCACTTTAACCGCTTCAGCCCCGAAAGATTTTACCCCCCCTCCTGACCAGAGAACTTTTTGCAATTCAGCACTGCGTCGCTTTAACTGACCATTATGCAGTTGGGTGACGTAGCATCCAAAAATAAATAAATAAATAAATGCCCCCCCCCCCCACCACAAATAGAGCTTTCTTTTGGAGGTATTTAATCGCCTCTTCATTTTTTCTTTTTTGCGTTATAAACAAAAAAAGCGACAATTTTGAAAACAAAAAATAAAACAAAGCAATGTTTTTTTTACTTTTTGCTATAATAAATATCCCCCAAAGATATATAAAAAATATTTTTTCCCCAGTTTAGGCCGACATGTATTCTACATATTTTTGTAGAAAAAAAAAAAAATCAATAAGTGTATATTGATTGGTTTACGCAAAAGGTAAAGCGTCTACAAAATAGGGATAGTTATGGCATATTTATTATTTTATTATTTTTACTAGTAATGCCGGCGACTTGCAACTTTTACCGGGACGGCAACATGGCGGACACGTCGGACAATTTTGACACATTTTTTGGGACTATTGGCATTTATACAGCGATCAATGCTATAAATATGCATCAATTACTGTAAACATGTCACTGGCAGGGAAAGGGTTAACACTAGGGGGCGATCAAGGGGTTAATGCGTCCTCTACTACATGTTCTAACTGAAGGGGGGGAGGGGACTGTGTAGGGGAGATGACAGATGGCTCTTCATACTCTGTGTGAACAGATGATCTGTCTCTTCTCCCCTCAGATAAGAAACACACAGATCGCTGTTCTCCGGGTGATGGCATCGGTTTCATGGACGAGCACGCGCGCCCCTAGTGGCTGAATATGGAAGCAACGTAACATGACGGCGATTTGCAGAGCCGCGTTTCCGCAGTACAACCGCGGCGGCTGGTCGGCAAGCCGTTAACTACTTTCCACCATCGCTATAGAAAGACTGTTACAGCGCGGCCTTCCGGTGGTGGGAGGGAGACCACAGATGTCCTCCCGTGATGGTGCCGCTCACGTGCCCCCTGCGGCGCGCTCTCCAATCATCGAGTTCTTCCCACTCAGCTGATCACAGAACAGGGTAAAGAGCCAATCGCTGCGGCACTTTATCACATGATCAGCTCTCAGCCAACAGCTGATCACAGAAGTAAACAGAAGCCGATTATCTGCTTTTTTATTCTCACAATCAGCGGAAGGAGAAAATAAAGCAGCCAGTAACCAGCTTCTGTTACAGGGACATCGGTCCCAATATGTGCCCATCAGTGCCGCTAGTCTGTGCCCCCTACCCGTGCCTCATCAGTGTCACCTACCAGTGCCACTAAAGTGTGCCCCCTACCCGTGCCTCATCAGTGTCACCTACCAGTGCCACTAAAGTGTGCCCCCTACCCGTGCCTCATCAGTGTCACCTACCAGTGCCACTAAAGTGTGCCCCCTACCCGTGCCTCATCAGTGTCACCTACCAGTGTCACTAAAGTGTGCCCCCTACCCGTGCCTCATCAGTGTCACCTACCAGTGCCACTAAAGTGTGCCCCCTACCCGTGCCTCATCAGTGTCACCTACCAGTGCCGCTAAAGTGTGCCCCCCTACCCGTGCCTCATCAGTGTCACCTACCAGTGCCACTAAAGTGTGCCCCCTACCAACATCCCATTCCCTAACATCCCATCAATACTCCTCCAGACTACACCCCTCCTCCTCCGAGAAATTCACCCCACCTCATCGAAGAGCACCGACACCTGAAGAGCGACAGAGAACCTCCCATCAATACTCCTCATTACACCCCTCCCCCTCCGAGAAATACACCCCCACCTCATCGAAGAGCACCGACACATGAAGAGCGACAGAGAACCTCCCATCAATACTCCTCATCACCTCACCTTACACCCCTCCCCTTCACCTGACACCCCTCCCTCTCACACTGCCCCTCCCCCTCTGTATAGCTGAGTAGAGTTGGGGTCCCTCCTGGGATGATGGGGGATGGTAGTAGAGCTCAGCCTATGATTGGTCCTCTGTGTGTGTTGGGGGAGGGGGACCCTCTATAGTGGACACTCCCCCTCCCCCTCGATACTTCGGGGTCTCACCTGGCGAGAGATGATCATGACTACCAGACACTGTGCGTTTCAATCCCTGCCCCGCCCCTTCCGCTACCGGCCCCACCTTCCTTGCTGGTCACTTGTCCCGCCGCTGATTGGACGCCTCCATATTAGTAAACAGAGAGGAGGAATGAGGGGTGGGGCTGTGTCTCTTATCTCCTCCCCCTGCAGTGTACGGTTACCACGGAGATGAGTGCGAGGAGGGTGGAGCCTGTGTGATAGGGGAGGAGCTGAGAGACAAAGGGTGGAGAGTGAAGATTTCATACAAGAGAATCGGGTGGACTGACCGCTGCAGAGCTGGCTCCGGTGTTCCGTCAGATTCCGCGACCCCTCAGAATTAGTAACGGAAGTGACGATCCGTCGTCGCCATCTTGCTACACCAGGCACTCCTCCACTGTGAGGATAGACCGAGAAGGGGGGGGGGGAAGGCGGACATCTTGTTACACCCACCAGAGTTTTGCATTTTACACTTTTTATAAAACACAAAATCGGAGGTTATATGGTGAAATCCCACGGACTGAACTCAGAGTTTTCTGTCACATTAGCAAACGTGTGAGGTGGGCAGGTTTGCCGCGGCTTTTAAAATGTAACATCCAAACATTCCGATTTTTAAATACTCTATTTATGCATCAAACTCCGGTGGGTGTAACAAGATGTCCGCCTTCTCAGTGTATGCTTACTATAGAGGAGTGTGGGGTATAGTAAGATGGCTGCGACTGAACGTCACTTCCGTTATCAATTGTGATTGGTTAGTAGAGCGCGGTACGGATCTTCACACGGCGGGCGGCCCCGGGGAGCAGCGTGAGGCTCATCACCCCTCCCCCCCTCATGGAGAAATAATTGGTGTGTAATAACGATAAAATAAAAGAAATCAAAAGATTTGATGTGCGGAGAGGATTTCTAAGGCTCCATTCACAATGTTATCATAAGAATAGAGATCTTTATTTCAGCCATGGGACTGTAAGGGTTAAATCTCATTCACAATAACATGTTCTTCCAGGAGCCGTATATCCCTATTACATCCGTATACTGGCTCCTTTAAGAAAAATCGTCAGTTAATTTTTCAAAAAAAAAAAAAAAAGTCACATGACTGCACTGTGATTTCATTGGCTGAGCCAAAGTCACTGTGATTGGCTGAGCCAAAGTCACTGTGATTGGCTGAGCCAAAGTCGCTGTGATTTCATTGGCTGAGTCCCCCTATATATTCAGACGCTGGGGCAGAATTCATCAGAAGTTGACTGTCCACTGACAAGTGAGGTTGGCTTTTATCTCTCCTGAGAGATACCTTGTGATATTATTGGATTTGATTTCGGTCAATTCAATTTCATTGCAATATTTGTTGTCATACATTTAAAGCGAGTTTCTTTATTCTTAATAATGAACCGATTTAAATGTAATCAGATTGTTTCTCTGAAAAACATCAAAGAGAAACCCAGCAAAGGAAGGGCCATGGTAGGAGGTGTCAGTGACCAGCCTGCAGATACCCCAACCAAAAAGCCCTCCAAGCTGAAGAGGACCCGAGCGTTTGTGCGCGGCTGTTTCAGAGCCGTCGTTCGATGTTTCGGTTCCGGCTGTAAAGCCAATAGACATCACCGGGATACAGACACTGAGATTAGTAAGTGTTTTTATTCAAAGATTTTTTTTTTTTTTTATAAATTTTTTTTTTTTTTTCAAAAAAAATTTTTTTTTCACTTTTTTTTTTCAAAGTATATTATTTTCTTCATATTTTTTTTTTTTTCAAAAAAAATTTTTTTTTTTCAAAAAAAATTTTTTTTTTCATAATTTGTTTTTTTTTTTCAAAAAATGTTTTGGGGTCACATTCCCATAGGTACATATGTTTTTTTTCATATTTTTTAAATCAAGTCCTTTTTTATGACATTTTTTAGTTACAATCAACACAAGACATACACCAGGGCTCCACAAACCCCAGGCGCCAGGTCACCAATGCCACCAGAAATCACAACCTGGCGCCTAAGCTGCCACCAGCCCACTCACTATCACTATTAACAATGACTGCCCCCCTCCCCCCTCCTCCACACTCTGCGGCTGCGCACTGTGTGTGACACTGACAAGCAAAGGAGAGATTTCAGCTTTATGTCGGTGTGGGAGGGAACCGGCCGGGGTGGGCGGGACCCGGCCGGGGTGGGCGGGACCCGGCAGCTATCAAACACCAGCCAATGGAATCTGGGCGGGCCGCTACGTGTATGTGGCCGCGCCTCTTTTCTTAAGCAGCCCAATCGTTGGCCGGTGTTTGATAGCTTCTGAGTCCCGCCCACCCGGCCGGGACCCTCCCACCCCGAGCGGGGCCCGCCCACCTCGACTCAAGCTCAAATCTGACATATCCGCTGTTGCGTCATATTTTGCTCCCCATCATAGAACGCTCCGGAAGGGACGTTGCGGCCGGAAATTTTGCACTGCGCATGCGCGATGCGTTCCAAATGCTTGCACCATGCGTTCCAGAGGATTTCTGACAATGTAGTTCAGTGAAAGCGTCAGATAATGTCACGGGAGTGAGGGGAGGTAATCGTGACATTAACTTTAGACAGAGCGGAGAGCGGCGGAGAGAGAGCGGGTAACTGTGGCTCAGGGAGGGGATTACCTCCCCTCACTTCTCTGACATTATCTGACGGTTTCACTGGTCTGCATTGTCGCAAATCATTTGGAACGCATGGCGCAAGTGTTTGGAACGCATGGCGCATGCGCAGTGCTAAATTTCTGGCCGCAGCGTCACTTCCGGAACATTCTATGATGGGGAGCAAAATATGACACTACACCGCCTCTCTGTTACTTGTCAGTTTCACACCCCGGCCAGGTCCCGCCCATTCCGACATTAAAGCGGGAGTCCGCCATTTTTTTTTTTTTTTAAAGTCAGCAGCTACAAATACTGCAGCTGCTGACTTTTAAAATAATGACACTTACCCGCCCAGCGCGCCCGCGATATCGGCACCCGAAGCCGATCTCTCGATCGTCTCTCGGGTGCTGCCGCCGCCATCTTGGGTATGGGAATCAGGAAGTGGAGCCTTTCGGCTTCATTTCCCGGTTCCCTACTGCGCATGCGCGAGTCGCTCTGCGCAATAAGGATGGTCCCCGCTGTCTCTGGGATCCGCGTGTTTCCCAGCAGGCAGCGGGGGACCTTCGGAAAGGGGCGTAGATTCTGCGGAAAGGGGCGTGGATTCTGCAGAATCTACGCCGGAAGTGATGCAGATACCTGTACTGTACAGGTACCTGCACCCCCCTCCCCCCTGAAAGGTGCCAATTGTGGCGCCGGAGGGGGGGAGGGTTCCAATGAGCGGAAGGTCCACTTTAGGGTGGAGCTCCGCTTTAAGCTCAATTCTGACAGCTCCTCTGTTACATTTCAGTAACAGAGTGCTCCGAGTAAAACCTGCCAGTGCCACCTGCCAGCGCCAACCAGTGGCATCTGCCAGTGCCACTGCCAATCAGTGCCAACTAGTGCCACCGCCAACCAGTGCCACCTGCCAACACAAACCAGTGCCACCACCAATCAGTGCCATCTGC
This sequence comes from Lithobates pipiens, assembly GCF_037356315.1. Lineage (NCBI taxonomy): Eukaryota > Metazoa > Chordata > Amphibia > Anura > Ranidae > Lithobates > Lithobates pipiens. Next base: position 26,130,940 of record NW_027507791.1, read on the forward strand.
CAGTGACAACTAGTGCCACCGCCAACCAGGGCCACCTGCCATCACCAACCAGGGCCACCTGCCACTTCCAAACCAGTGCCACCTGCCAATCAGTGCCAGTGCCAATAGTGCCACCTGCCAGTTCCAAACCAGTGTCACCTGCCGGTGCCATCTGGCAGTTCCACGTACCTGCCAGTGGCAACCAGTTCCATATGTTGCCAGCCTTACTCTCTTTCTGGTCAGCCCATAACCCTGATGTAACAGCGTTTCAATGGAGTTATTGACTGGGTGCTCCATTGTGAGTTAGGGATAGGGGGTGAAAATGAGTGGCCTTACCCCGGGAGCTGACAATCCATACCACTCTAAAAAAACAAAAACTGGCTCCTAAATTCAAAGCAAATTTGTCAACCCCTGACATACACACAACCCATGTACTTATTGTACAATCCTAATAAACACACATTTATAAGCAATATTTAAAGTGGATGTAAACCCACAAAAAACAAAACAAAGGTGCCAATTGGTTCAGTGCCCCCCAATGCCACCTCCCCATGGGCAGTGCGGATAATGCCCCCCCCATGGGCAGTGCGGATAATGCCGCCCCCAGAGATGGCTCTAGGCTTTGTGAGGCCTAAGGCAAAACTCAGACATGAGAAAAATAATTAAAGCAATAACCCCCCCTCCCCCACAGTGCTGCTGGCTTCCCTCCTCTTCTCTCCCGCTGACTGGGGGATCTTCAGATAAAGGGGCTGGTAAATATGTCATTTACCAGCCCTTACTTTTCTAAATGAACACAATGGGTGATCGGTACTGATCACTCACTGTGTTCAATCATAACTGAAGCATAGTAAGCTGTGTTTTCTCTGCTTCGGTTTATGAATTAATAGGAGACTTTGTCTCCTGTTCATTCATTTGCAGTGAAGCTGAGGCTACAGAGAAAAGGACTGGGGAATATCTGTCCTCAGTCCCTTTCTCTGTGTCAAAAGTGAGACTTCAGGGGTCTGTTTAGACCCCTGATATCTCACCAAAGAAACCAAAAAACTCACCAAAAAACAACATTTGGGGTTTTAAAAAAATTGTAAGAAAAATAAATAAAATTAGACAAAAATTTCTAATCAGACCAAAAAGTCATGCCCAATATGTAGCATAATTTAGCCTCACTCACTGTTTTCTGCGGTGCTCTGTGTATGCCACAGGTCACCATCTTCCTAGTAGGGGCCCCAGGGCATTACTTTGTCCATGATGCTATTATGATAGCACGGTACAATGGTGGTAAACATGTGTAGTAGAGGAAAATGGAGGGTATGACAGAGGGTAGTATGTACATGAGAGGAGTGCGGAGTCTATGTGGGGGGTGGTATGTATATGAGAGGGGTGCAGAGTGTATGGGGGGTAGTATGTATATGAGAGGGGTGCAGAGTGTATGGGGGGGTAGTATGTATATGAGAGGGGTGCAGAGTGTATGGGGGGTAGTATGTATATGAGAGGGGTGCAGAGTGTATGGGGGGCAGTATGTATATGAGAGGGGTGCAGAGTGTATGGGGGGGTAGTATGTATATGAGAGGGGTGCAGAGTGTATGGGGGTAGTATGTATATGAGAGGGGTGCAGAGTGTATGGGGGGGGTAGTATGTATATGAGAGGGGTGCAGAGTGTATGGGGGGTAGTATGTATATGAGAGGGGTGCAGAGTGTATGGGGGGCAGTATGTATATGAGAGGGGTGCAGATTGTATGGGGGGGTAGTATGTATATGAGAGGGGTGCAGAGTGTATGGGGGGGTAGTATGTACATGAGAGGAGTGCAGAGTGTATGGGAGGGTAGTATGTATATGAGAGGGGTGCAGAGTGTATGGGGGGGTAGTATGTATATGAGAGGGGTGTAGAGTGTATGGGGGGCAGTATGTATATGAGAGGGGTGCAGAGTGTATGGGGGGTAGTATGTATATGGGAGGGGTGCAGAGTGTATGGGGGTAGTATGTATATGAGAGGGGAGCAGAGTGTATGGGGGGGTAGTATGTATATGAGAGGGGTGCAGAGTGTATGGGGGGGTAGTATGGACATGAGAGGAGTGCAGAGTGTATGGGGGGGTAGTATGTATATGAGAGGGGTGCAGAGTGTATGGGGGGGTAGTATGTATATGAGAGGGGAGCAGAGTGTATGGGGGGTAGTATGTATATGAGAGGGGTGCAGAGTGTATGGGGGGGTTAGTATGGGGGTAGTATGACATGGGAGGGGTGCAAATGGTATAAAACTGGTATATGGTGTGACTGAGCCCTAATTTATTGCTCCAGCACTGCAGAGACCACTTTGCAGTGGCATGCATAGAGCAACTGAAGAGCACAGCACCATGACTGCCCCCTGTGCTGCAGACACGGCTCTCACTGCCCCCTCCCTCATCCATCTCTAGTCCCTGCATACAAGTCACAAGTGCCCCCATAAACTTGTCAGCTCACCTCCCTCCACACCCGACAAAAGGAACTCCTGCATGTCCGTGCTTTCATCCATCCCTCTTGGGTTCAGCAGAGGCCGCCAGCTCCGCCTCTATAATCTGTCCTCAGGCAGCGCTGGAGCCTCGAGGACACAGAGAGGGGGCGCTGGAGAGTGCAGAGCCTGAGGCAGAGAGCGCGGCGCTGGTCACATAGCACTAGCAGCGTTGTCACTGTGTTCAGTAGTTGCTTGCTGAGCCTCGCTCATCCCGCTCACTCGTCCCGCTAGTTTGGGGACACTGACGGGAGATATTCGCTGCCACTCACACGCACCGGTCAGGCAAATTAGGCGATCGAGGGGATGAGTTGCGAGGCCTAAGGCGATCGCCTAATTTGCCTAATTAGAGAGCCGCCTCTGGCCGCCCCCCATGGGCAGTTACGGACAATGCCACCCCCATGGGCAGTGCGGATAATGACGCCCCCCATGGGCAGTGCGGACAATGCCATCCCCCAAAGGGCAGTGTGGATAATGCCGCCCCACCCATGGGCAGTGCGGACAATGCCACCCCCCATGGGCAGTGCGGACAATGCCGCTCCCCCATGGGCAGTGCGGACAATGCCGCCCCCCCATGGGCAGTGCGGATAATGCCACCCCACCTGTTTAACCCCCTGACATCCGCGCTATGGGCAAATGACGGGCACAGCGCGGATGTGAGTTCCCGGGAGGCCGTCATATGACATCCCCCTGTGCACGCTCCCTGCGGAGGGCGCCGTGATCACAGAGTCACTGAGACTCGGATGACCACCGATCCGAGTACGGGGCCAATCCCGACCCCTTATCATGTGATCAGTTATCAGCCAATGACGGCTCATCACATGATGTAAACAAAAGCTCAGTGATCGTTTTTTTTTCTCCTCTGCTGACAGGAGAAGAACAAAGCCGATCACCGGCTCATCTTAAAGGGACATCGACCCTGAAAAGGAAGAGGCGATTATGCCTCATTTATAGAGTAACAGTGCCCACCAGTGCCACCTATCAATGCCCACCAGTGCCACCTATCACACCTATCAATGCCCACCAGTGCCACCTATCAATGCCCAAAAGTGCCACCTATCAATGCCCACCAGTGCCACCTATCAATGCCCACCAGTGCCACCTATCAATGCCCACCAGTGTCACCTATCAATGCCCACCAAGCCCACCCAGCCATTCGCCTACACCCAGGACCCAGCGGTCCTGGGTGTGGGCGAATGGCCCTGAATGCAGACAGTGCATGTCATATTAGGAGAAGTGGCTGCGTGCGTGCAGCTGTGCGTTCTACTCATTGTCAATGGACTGCCTGCATGCAGCACCTGGAAGATACAGATGTTGTAGAAACGTCCCGTTCATGTTATATGGGCCTCATCACCCTTGTAAACAAGGCCAGACAGACGGACAAAACCAACACAAACAAAACTGCACTAATTCATTATCCATCAGCATTTTAATATGCACTATGCCTTTACCCCAAGTGCTGTCATTAGAAGTGTCTGCGCTCCTAAAGCCGGCTATAGACACTTCCAATCTCACCCGGCTAAGCAAGGACCAGCCAAGATTCTAACCATGTATGGGCAGGCTGATTACGGGCTGGGTACAACCAGCCCCTCTGATTTTTCATGCCATTATTGCCAGCCAGTGGGTCGGGATGAGTGGCAGGCAACCAGCATTTTTATACAAAGTACAACATTAGTCCTCCTTGTGTCCCTGTCCTGTAGAGTTTATTCATGGTCTCTGGCACCAGCGTTTTCATCTCTTCTCTCCATAATTTGATGTTTTACAAAGAAAAATATATGAAATGTAGGTGAAGGTGCTAAATCTAATTCCTCTCTTTTTTTATTGTAGGTGTACGCGGTATTGACTGCACACCACAGTGCAACCCGGACGTGTCCACTCCACCGGAGTGCGACCAGGACGTGTCCACTCCACCGGAGTGCGACCAGGACCTGGCCACTCCACCGGAGTGCGACCAGGACGTGTCCACTCCACCGGAGTGCGACCAGGACGTGTCCACTCCACCGGAGTGCGACCAGGACGTGTCCACTCCACCGGAGTGCGACCAGGACCTGGCCACTCCACCGGAGTGCGACCAGGACGTGTCCACTCCACCGGAGTGCGACCAGGACGTGCCCACTCCACCGGAGTGCGACCAGGACGTGTCCACTCCACCGGAGTGCGACCAGGACGTGTCCACTCCACCGGAGTGCGACCAGGACCTGGCCACTCCACCGGAGTGCGACCAGGACCTGGCCACTCCACCGGAGTGCGACCAGGACCTGGCCACTCCACCGGAGTGCGACCAGGACCTGGCCACTCCACCGGAGTGCGACCAGGACGTGTCCACTCCACCGGAGTGCGACCAGGACGTGTCCACTCCACCGGAGTGCGAACAGGACCTGGCCACTCCACCGGAGTGCGACCAGGACGTGTCCACTCCACCGGAGTGCGACCAGGACCTGGCCACTCCACCGGAGTGCGACCAGGACCTGGCCACTCCACCGGAGTGCGACCAGGACGTGTCCACTCCACCGGAGTGCGACCAGGACCTGTCCACTCCACCGGAGTGCGACCAGGACCTGTCCACTCCACCGGAGTGCGACCAGGACGTGTCCACTCCACCGGAGTGCGACCAGGACGTGGCCACTCCACCGGAGTGCGACCAGGACGTGTCCACTCCACCGGAGTGCGACCAGGACGTGTCCACTCCACCGGAGTGCGACCAGGACCTGTCCACTCCACCGGAGTGCGACCAGGACCTGGCCACTCCACCGGAGTGCGACCAGGACCTGGCAACTCCACCGGAGTGCGACCAGGACGTGTCCACTCCACCGGAGTGCGACCAGGACGTGTCCACTCCACCGGAGTGCGACCAGGACCTGTCCACTCCACCGGAGTGCGACCAGGACCTGTCCACTCCACCGGAGTGCGACCAGGACGTGTCCACTCCACCGGAGTGCGACCAGGACGTGTCCACTCCACCGGAGTGCGACCAGGACGTGTCCACTCCACCGGAGTGCGACCAGGACGTGTCCACTCCACCGGAGTGCGACCAAGGCGTGGCCACTCCACCGGAGTGCGACCAAGGCGTGGCCACTCCACCGGAGTGCGACCAAGGCGTGGCCACTCCACCGGAGTGCGACCAAGGCGTGGCCACTCCACCGGAGTGCGACCAAGGCGTGGCCACTCCACCGGAGTGCGACCAAGGCGTGGCCACTCCACCGGAGTGCGACCAAGGCGTGGCCACTCCACCGGAGTGCGACCAAGGCGTGGCCACTCCACCGGAGTGCGACCAAGGCGTGGCCACTCCACCGGAGTGCGAACAAGACGTGGCCCCTCCACCGGAGTGCGAACAAGACGTGGCCCCTCCACCGGAGTGCGACCAAGACGTGGCCCCTCCACCGGAGTGCGACCAAGACGTGGCCCCTCCACCGGAGTGCGACCAAGACGTGGCCCCTCCACCAGAGTGCGACCAAGACGTGGCCCCTCCACCAGAGTGCGACCAAGACGTGGCCCCTCCACCAGAGTGCGACCAAGACGTGGCTACTCCACCAGAGTGCGACCTAGACAATCCATCCATCCGCAGCACACACCATGAGATCGCCTCACAAGTACCATCCAGCGTGGTCACCAAGGACCAGTCAAGTGTACTCTCCTTTGAACACATGACCTGTTATGGAGTCCTTGGACAGGGGGCCTTTGGGAAGGTGATCTTGGCCTCTCATCCCGCCATTGACCAGAAGCTGGCGGTTAAACTTGTGGAAAAGACAGAATTTATTTATTATGAAGACGATAGTGATATGGTTTTCTTAGAACGTGATGTGCTGAAAGTAGCCAGGGAGTGTCCATTTATTACACATCTGTTTGGAACGTTCCAGACAAAGGTAAGTCTTTTCACCTTCCAATTTCTTTACCAGACCAGACAGAAGTAGCATTGCAATAAGAACAGTCCAGTAATGGCGGCCTACTTAGTTCCTCTGTCAGGTTTTACTAAATTAAGTGTGTCTGTCTATTCCTCCACAAAATGAAATCCTGCATGTCTATAATGTAAACTTTATCTCTTGTGTTCACACAGAATCATCTCGCCTTTGTCCTGGAATGCGTGACCAGAGGGGATCTCCATCGTGCCATGGCAGTAGCTCCATTTCCTGGGGGCACCATAAGGTAAGATCAATGAACGGGTCACTCTGGAGTCGGGGGTGACTGACCACAGCCAGTGATGTAGTCAGCCCCTTCACCTGAGCCTCGTCCATCCATACCCCTATGTATTACAGGGGGAAGTCATTTCATCTTTAGATTTCATTACTCTGTGATGATTTGTGATGCTAATTCCTCTATCTCTTTCCCCCATCAGATACTTCATAGCAGAAATGATCTGTAGTCTGCAGTTTCTGCATTCTAGGGAGATCATCCACAGAGACCTCAAGCCTGCAAATATTCTTTTGGATAACGTTGGACACATCAAAATAGCCGATTTCGGCTTGGCACATATGGGCGTCACGGAGTCCAGCAGGATTCAAGGGCAATCGGGAACACCAGGGTACTTGTCGCCAGAGGTAAGATACTTGCTTTCCACCTGATATTAGACCTAATTGTAATATTTGTTATAGTGGGATATAGAGATAAGCTAAAGGGAGATCATTTTTCACTAAATTAAGAATTTCTTTACTGGTGACCTGGTTGGTTTCAGTGGGTTTCCAGGCTGGAACAATATTCCAGAGGTATTTGTCCCCATTGGTTTGTATTGGTGACCATTGTCATTGAGAAAGAAAGTGAGTTTTAGATATTTCCCCAGAACACGAGGGGAGGAGAAACCTTCAACGGGCACACCTGTTCTGGTGAAATTTACCTCAATTTGGAAGATTTCAACCAATTTCCTTTTGTGTCTCTGTGAGACCTAAAGCCCCAGCTCCAATATTCACAAGCTCCGCCTTGGTTTGAGGTCTTTTGAGCACAATTTTAGGAGTCCTGGGAGGATTCATAGATCACATATATCAGCATTGAGTCGTCTCCGTCCTCTACCCAACAATCAGCTCATCCTTCTTTTTCTCTTTATGTTTCTACAGGCCCTTCAAAACATTCCATACTTCGGAGCGGCTGATTATTTCTCCCTGGGAATAATCGTGTATGAGATGACTTTCGGCAGACATCCATTTCTGACCGGCAGGGAGTCCGCAGAGGAAGAAGTGAAGATCGTGACCACAAGGGAACCACATTATCCAGATAGCATAGACCCGAATCTCCGTGACGTCATAGAGATGGTAAGTATACATAGAAATTTTACACCTTTTAAGTGACAATGTTCTATCCCTGTTGCATACATTATATCTTATTAGGATTTTATTAAACATGGTTCCACCTTCTTACCATCACATATCGATGGAGGTCATAGCTGTACTTTCAGCAAGCTGACTGCTTAATGGAAGGATCTGCCTTCCCCTGTCATAAGGAAAGAAGCAGCCCTTTTTAATTTACGGTCCGGGTGGTTCCATTGGATAGTGATGGGGCCAATCGCACACACATTGAATTCAATTTCTGGGGACATTCCGTGCACAGACAACATATAGAACTCCCCTGGGACTGCCAGAGTCATAAGAAAAATCATGGCAGGTGCAGATTTCATAGAAATCTCCTTTTTAATACATTCCTAATTCACATTTAATTGCAAAATATCTGATGTTTCTTTCCTTTAATAACTATTCTGAACTAATATGACACAAATAAGGCCCCATGCTACCATCCAATCCAATCAGGATGTAGTAGCAGGTCAGAAGGCAAAATAATAGAGAGAATCAGAATCAAATATTACATTGTTCATAGATTGTTCATGTTATTCCAGTGTATCTTATTATATTTTGTTCCTTTTTACAGTTCCTATGTAAAGACCAAGAGCTGCGGATGAGTCTAGTAAGAGATATCAGAGGACACCCCTACTTCAGCAAGGTGGACTGGAAGGAGCTAGAGAAAGGGAACTCACCCCCACCATTTCCAAATCGACATGTAAGTATACGGGAGGAGTCCCAGCACAATGGGGGGATTTCTAGGGATTTCCCTATCGATCAGAAACATTGACAAAATACTTTTTTCTCTTTCCAGATGCATGAGGAAGACCTGGGGGAAGGAATTCCAGGGGATGTATTCATTAAAAATGAAGACAATGGGAGGCAGATAGTTCCATGCCAGCAGAAGAGATTTGAGGGCTTCTCCTACCTGAGCAAGAATGTGAATTGCAGCCAGTGGCCTAATACTCACCACTGGAAAACCAGTATCAACCCAGAGCCTCGTCGCCACAATCCGAGGGGCAATAACATGAACACAGAGCCTCGTCAGCACCATCCAAGGGGCAATGACATTAACAGAGGGCCTCGTCAGCACCATCCAAGGGGCAATGACATTAACAGAGGGCCTCGTCAGCACCATCCAAGGGGCAATGACATTAACAGAGGGCCTCGTCAGCCCCATTTGAAGGAAGAGCCTCGTCAGCACCATCCAAGGGGCAATGACATTAACAGAGGGCCTCGTCAGCCCCATTTGAAGGAAGAGCCTCGTCACCACCAACCGAGGGGCAATGACGTTAACAGAGGGCCTCCTCATCACCATTTGAAGGAAGAGCCTCGTCAGCACCATCCAAGGGGCAATGACATTAACAGAGGGCCTCCTCATCACCATTTGAAGGAAGAGCCTCGTCAGCACCATCCAAGGGGCAATGACATTAACAGAGGGCCTCGTCAGCCCCATTTGAAGGAAGAGCCTCGTCACCACCAACCGAGGGGCAATGACATTAACAGAGGGCCTCGTCAGCCCTATTTGAAGGAAGAGCCTCGTCAGCACCATCCAAGGGGCAATGACATTAACAGAGGGCCTCGTCAGCCCCATTTGAAGGAAGAGCCTAGTCAGCACCAACCGAGGGGCAATGACATTAACAGAGGGCCACGTCAGCCCCATTTGAAGGAAGAGCCACGTCAGCACCATCCAAGGGGCAATGACATTAACAGAGGGCCTCGTCAGCCCCATTTGAAGGAAGAGCCTCGTCACCACCATCCGAGGGGCAATGACATTAACAGAGGGCCTCCTCATCACCATTTGAAGGAAGAGCCTCGTCACCACCATCCGAGGGGCAATGACATTAACAGAGGGCCACGTCAGCCCCATTTGAAGGAAGAGCCTCGTCACCACCAACCGAGGGGCAATGACATTAATAGAGGGCCTCCTCATCACCATTTGAAGGAAGAGCCTCGTCACCACAATCCGAGGGGCAATGACATTAATAGAGGGCCTCCTCATCACCATTTGAAGGAAGAGCCTCGTCACCACCAACCGAGGGTATTTGACCTCAAAAGAGAGTTGCCTGCTGTGAGACGGTAACACAAGCAGTACTGAGTGAGATAATTGTGGCACACTGGCAATGATCTCCCTACACCATACATAGAACCATACATAGAATGTATACATAGGGCCATACATACCACCATACTCAGCATGCCCACCTAGAACCAAACATACCACCATCAGGGCCACCAATAAGGGGGTACCACTGGTTCTCCTGTAGGGGCTGGGCACAGAAAACATGAGGAATCGTTGCGGCGGGCGGATGCACTGATCAGTGGGGGAGGCACTGATCTGTGCGGATGCTCAATGCATATATTCTGAATGATCCCCAAATATGATTGTAAACAAGCATGCAAGTGTGTTTTATTGCATACATACCTGTGTATATAGCACCATGCATACCATCATACACAGCATGTCTACATACCACCACCAGGGCCACCAATAAGGGGGTACCACCAGTCCTCCTGTAGGGGGCTGGGCACAGAAAACATAAGGAATCGGTGCGGCGGGCGGAGGCACTGATCAGTGTGGGGGCGCTGATCTGTGCGGATGCTCAATGCATATATTCTGAATGAGCCCCAAAGATGATTGTGAACAAGCAGGTAGGTGTGTTTTATTGCATACATACCTGCAATACATATGTTCTGTATGGTTCTATGTATGGTTTTTTTCTCTATATGAGATGAACTGGGCACCCTAGACTGATGATTCAGGGACAATCCGATCGCCTTAGGGGGTCAGGAAGGAATTTTCCCCCCCCTTGGAGCCCATCTGGCCGGGGGGTTTTCGCCTTCCTCTGAATCATCTTAAGGTTTAGGCTTAGTGTAAAAAGGCCCTGCCTTTGAGGAGTCCTAGGTCAACCGTCACTGTTCTCCGAAGCCCGACAATCATTTCCATCTATAGATTTATCTCCAATAAAGATTGGTCGTACCTTAATTGTCTTTGTATGTGTTTTTTTTTCTTCTTTTTTCTAAGAAATATAATGAGGAATGGCAGCAGGGTGAGGAATCTTGCCCCATACTTCACCACTAGGGATGAGCTTCGATTTCAAGAGGAAGATCGAACATTATGGTCCGTTGGTGCCAAATTAGAGCGGGGCATGTAATTACAATTCTTGATCTAATATTTCACAGCAGGGCCCGTTCCTGCGCCCACCCAGAGTAACTGTGAGGGATTACAGTGTTGTGGCAACACCAACACCTAAGGCCCACATTTTTGCGTTTATATTTTGAGTATATAGAGCAGGCCCCTACTTTCAAACATCCAACTTACAAACAACTCCTACTTTCAAACAGAAGGAGACAACAGGAAGTGAGAGGAAATCTACCCCTAGGAAGGGAAATTCTCTCCTGTAAGAGTTCCTTGTTTCACAAAAAAACCCAAATTTTAACAATCCAATTGTCATTGGGACAGAAAGTGAGGTGAAATCTTCTGAACAGGTGCGCACAGACAGCAAAACAAATTATACAGGGGTGATAACCCTTCCCTATGTTTTCCAAAAAGCTTAAAAATAGATTTTTTGGCTGGAGCTACACTTTAAAAATTACAAACAGATTCTACTTAATAACAAACCTACACAGTCCCTGTCTTGTTTGGACCGCCTGTATACTGCTGTTCTGAGTATATAGGGCCTGGGGGCCTCAGGCCTTTCCTTTTTATAATTTGGGTGTGCGGTTCTCCTTAATGTCCATACAAGACCCAAAGGGGCTGGTAATGGGCTTGGGGGCGGGGTACCCATGCCTTTGTTCTCAATGATTTTCATCCATATTGCCGGGACCAGACATTACATTAAAGCCGCAAGCAGTTTTAAATGACTTTTATTCCTTTAGAAATGTCATTTTGTGCAGGGACATACCAGTCCACTCCACACCCCTCATGTACATACCTCCCACCTCCATACACTCCACACCCCTCATGTACATACCTCCCACCTCCATACACTCCACACCCCTCATGTACATACCTCCCACCTCCATACACTCCACACCCCTCTCATGTACATACCTCCCATCTCCATACACTCCACACCCCTCTCATGTACATACCTCCCACCTCCATACACTCCACACCCCTCATGTACATACCTCCCACCTCCATACACTCCGCACCTCTCATGTACATACCTCCCACCTCCATACACTCCACACCCCTCATATACATACCTCCCACCTCCGTACACTCCGCACCCCTCATGTACATACCTCCTACCTCCATACACTCCGCACCCATCTCATGTACATACCTCCCACCTCCATACACTCCACACCCCTCATGTACATATCTCCCACCTCCATACACTGCACACCCCTCATGTACATACCTCCCACCTCCATACACTCCACACCCCTCTCATGTACATACCTCCTACCTCCATACACTCCACACCCCTCATGTACATACCTCCGACCTCCATACACTCCACACCCCTCATGTACATACCTCCCACCTCCATACACTCCGCACCTCTCATGTACATACCTCCCACCTCCGTACACTCCGCACCCCTCATGTACATACCTCCCACCTCCATACACTCCACACCCCCCATAATTACTAATTAGAAAAATTTTATGACAGAAACAATTTTTTTTAATTTATAGCACAAAAATAAAAACCCCACTAGTGATTAAATACCACCAAAAGAAAGGTCTATTTGTGTGGAAAAAAGGACGCAAGTTTCATATGGGTAGTGTTGTATGACTGAGTAATTGTCATTCAAACTGTGAGAGCGCTGAAAGCTGAAAATTGGTGTGTACAGGAAGGGGGTGTAAGTGCCTGGTATTGAGGTGGGTAGCAGCGGGTAAAATAAGTATAGAACACCTCACCATTTTTCTAGGTAAATATACAGTATGTGACAAAAGTAAGTACACCCCTCAGTGACATTTCTTCTTCTTCTAAAATGTAAAGTAGTGAGTGTACAGCTTGTATAACAGTGTACATTTCCTGTCCCCTCCAAATAACTCAACACACAGCCATTAATGTCTTTGTGCGCTGGTCCAAACCAATTGGTGGAGGGGGGATTATGGAGTGGGGGATTATGGTGTCGGAGGGGGGAGGGGGGATTATGGTGTCGGAGGGGAGATTATGGAGTTGGGGGAGGGGAGATTATGGAGTGGGGGGAGGGGAGATTATGGAGTGGGGGGAGGGGAGATTATGGAGTGGGGGAGGGGAGATTATGGTGTCAGAGGGGAAATTATGGAGTTGGGGGAGGGGAGATTATGATGTCAGAGGGGGGATTATGGAGTGGGGGAGGGGAGATTATGGAGTGGGGGGAGGGGAGATTATGGTGTCAGAGGGGAGATTATGGAGTTGGGGGAGGGGAGATTATGGTGTCAGAGGGGGGATTATGGTGTCGGAGAGGGGATTATGGTGGGGGGGTTGCTTTTCAGAGGTTGGACTTGGCCCCTTAGTTCCAGTGAAGGGAACTCTTAAGGCGTCAGCATACCAAGACATTTTGGACAATTTCATGCTCCCAACTTTGTGGGAACAGTTTGGGGACGGCCTCTTCCTGTTCCAACATGATTGCTCACCAGTGCACAAAGCAAGGTCCATAAAGACATGGATGAGCGAGTTTGGAGTGGAGGTACTTGACTGGCCTGCACAGAGTCCTTACCTCAACCCCATAGAACACCTTTAGGATGAATTAGATCGGAGACTGCGAGGTAGGCCTTCTCGTCCAACATCAGTGCCTGAACTCACAAAAGTTCTTCTGGAAGAATGGTCAAACATTTCCATAGACACCCTCCTAAACCTTGTGGACGGCCTTTCCAGAAGAGGTGAACCTGTTATAGCTGCAAAGGGCAAACTCAATATTGAACCCTCCGGACGAAGACTGGGCTGCCATTAGAAATGATGGGGCACTGGAAAGCTGACCTGACAGCCCCCACCTATCCACAGACAGCTTCTGTTCCACCACCTGCTGACCCAATGGGAAGTGCTGCCTGTACCCCCTATTGATGGTCCTGATAACTGGTGATCTGTAGTATTTACAGACTGGGCCAGAGGGTGGCCTAGAGTATGGGTAGAATGGAGGGTGACCTGTAACTATGTGGGGTATCAGCAGATACTGGGGGGTGACTTGTAGCAAAGACATTGTTAGTAGGTTAGGCTTTACCTCCTAGCGGGGCAGCTGTTTAGTGCTGATCCTCAGAGCTTCCAGTGGTGTGTTGGCCTTGGAGATGTTGATGGTGAGCGGTCTTCTCTGAGCCCCGGATTCTGCCTTGCAGGACACTCCTCTTCTCCATTACTCTGAGCTCTTCCCCCTTCACTGGCTGGACCCTTTTATTCCGTCCTTCCACCAACAACTATCTGTACCCGAAACAAGATGGAAGACAAAGAAAGAACACAAACGTCAGCCAATCACATCCACATTGTAAGTAATAGAACCACCTTACATCAGGTGCCGCCATAAGAGTGCCCCTTACATCAGGTGCCCCCAACAGAGTGCCCCTTACATCAGGTGCCCCATAACAGTGCCACTTACATCAGGTGCCCTCCATGGCATGGCTCCTCCCAACATCCACTGACTCCTCCCACTGTGTGACTCCTCCCACCATCCAGTGACTCCTCCCACCACCCACTGACTCCTCCCATCGTGTGACTCCACCCACCATTGTGTGACTCCTCCCACCATCTCCTGTCTCCTCCCACCATCCAGTGACTCCTCCCTCCATCGCATAGCTCCTCACACTATCCCGTAACGCCTCCCACCATCATGTGACTCCTCCCACCATCCACTGACTCCTCTCATCGCGTGGCTCCTCCCACCATCCACTGACTCCTCCCACCATCATGTGGCCCCTCCCACCACCCAGTGACTCCTCCCACCATCAACTGACTCCTCCCACTGCGTGACTCCTCCCACCACCCCGTGGCTCCTCCCACCATCCACTGACTGCTCTCATCATCGTGTGACTCCTCCCACCCCCATGTGACTCCTCCCACCATCAACTGACTCCTCCCACCACCAACTGACTCCTCCCACATCCCGTGACTTCTCCCACGACTCCTTCCACCATCCACTGAATCCTCCCATCACATGGCTCTTCCCACCATCCAGTGACTCCTCTCACCATCCACTGACTCCTCCCACCACCAACTGACTCCTCCCACCACTGTGTGGCTCCTCCCACATCCTGTGACATCTTCCAGTGTGTGACTCCACCCACGACTCCTCCCACCATCCCGTGACTCCTCTCACCATCCACTGAATCCTCCCATCACGTGGCTCCTCCCACCATCCCGTGACTCCTCTTACCATCCACTGACCCCTCCTATCACGTGACTCCTCCCACCATCCCCTGACTCCTCCCAACATCGCGTGGCTCCTCCCAACATCGCGTGGCTCCTCACACAAACCTGTGGCTCCTCCCACCATCCACTGACTCCTCCCACCATCCCCTGGTCATCCCACCATCCCCTGTCTCCTCCTCCCATCGCGTGGCTCCTCACACAATCCTGAATGAATGAATGAATGAAATACTTATATAGCGCACAATGCGAACTGAATCGCCTCTAGGCTGCTGTGGCTCCTCCCACCATACCGTGACTCCTCCCACCATACCGTGACTCCTCCCACCATCTCCTGTCTTCTCCCACCAACCTGTGACCCCTCCCACCGTCTCCTCCCACCAACCCGTGACCCCTCCCACCATCAATGGACTCCTCCCATCTTGTGGCCCTCCCACCATTCACTGACTCCTCCCAATATCCCGTTACCCCTCCCACCATTGCGTGGCTTCTCCTACCATCCCATGACTCCTCCCACCATCCCGTGACTCCCCCACTATCAACTGACTCCTCCCACCATCGTGTGGCTCCTCCCACCATCGAGGGACTCCTCCCACATTTCGTGACTCCTCCCACCATCCACTGACTCCCCCCACCCTCCCGTGACTCCTCCTCCCCGTGGTGTGACTCTCCCCACCCTCCCGTGACTCCTCCTCCCCGTGGTGTGACTCCCCGTGGTGTGACTCCCCCCAGCCGTGGTGTGGCTCCTCCCCCCGTAGTATGGCTCCTCCCCCATAGTGTGACCCCCCCTGCGGGGTGACCCCTCCCCAGCCGCGGGGTGACCCCTCCCCAGCCGCGGGGTGACTCTCCCCAGCCGCGGGGTGACTCTCCCCAGCCGCGGGGTGACTCCATCCAGCCGCGGTGTGGCTCCTCCCGCCGCGGTGTGACTCCTCCCCCGTGGTGTGACTCCTCCCCCGTGGTGTGACTCCTCCCCCCGCGGTGTGGCTCCTCCCGCTGCGGTGTGACTTCTCCCCCCGTGGTGTGACTCCTCCCCCAGTGGTGTGACTCCACTATCAGGCATTACTAGATGGCAGACTGTGGGAGGAGTCTCAGCTGTCACAGCATTTAGGAGCCTTTTCTTCCACCAATCGTCACTCAGTATTCCTCACAGAGCTGACAGCGGGAGGGAGGACTGTTGTGGATGGAGGGCGGGAGCTGCCCAAGGTTATCAAGCAAGTGATTGGTTGCTAGGACCGCCCTTCATCCAAGCAGCCAATCACTATCTTGCAGCTCCCACCCTCCATCCAGACCCCCCACCCCCGCCTTCCTGCCCAGCACAATTTGCAGCTTTCATGGCGGTCGCACTTTGAGTGACAATTACACGGTCATACAAAACTCTACACATTTTATTCACACAAATAGAACTTTCTCTTGGTGATAATTAATCACCGTTGGGCGGGGTTTTATCTTTTCTAAAATAATAAAAAAACTAAAAAAGACCGCCCCTTTTTTATATATTTTATTTCCTTGTTTACATGGGATCAGCTGTGATTGGACACAGCCAATCACATGGGTGAAGAGCCTAAACTGGGCGTGGTCATATGACATGGCTCCGCTCCGCTGTCATTGGTCTATATGGCAGGTGGGAGGCGGTTAGTAGTGTGGTGGGGGGTGGGGGAGGGTTTGAGGACTGTGATGTGCAGTGGAGAAGGAGGAGCTCAGATCTGTGATATCGGGTAGCTCCGCCCATTCATTTTATTGGTCATCATTACCTGCGAGAAACAGAGAAAGGCGTCCCTGATTTTTACTTTTTTATGGCGCCGAGCCAGACGGCGCTGCGGTGATATGCGGTTTGGTTCACTCGAAATGCGCCCCGGATGCCGACATGACCTTCAGAGTTTTACTGACCTGTCCAATAATACCCCTATTCAATGTTATTGGGCCCATCCCACCATCTTGTGACTCCTCCCACTATCCTACAACGCCTCCTCCTGTCATGTGACTATATCTTCTGTGCTGACCTGTACCCTTCACAAGGGAATCGGGGGGCTTCAGTCACCAAAACTGCAGTGTTTATCCTCCATGACACGTCACAGGAAGCCCCTCCATGGTTATCAGAGGACAGAATGACTGATAAAGGAAGGTCCGTAGACGTGGTGTATCTAGATAAAGGAAGGTCCGTAGACGTGGTGTATCTAGATAAAGGAAGGCCCGTAGACGTGGTGTATCTAGATAAAGGAAGGCCCGTAGACGTGGTGTATCTAGATAAAGGAAGGCCCGTAGACGTGGTGTATCTAGATAAAGGAAGGCCCGTAGACGTGGTGTATCTAGATAAAGGAAGGCTCGTAGACGTGGTGTATCTAGATAAAGGAAGGCCCGTAGACGTGGTGTATCTAGATAAAGGAAGGCCCGTAGACGTGGTGTATCTAGATAAAGGAAGGCCCGTAGACGTGGTGTATCTAGATAAAGGAAGGTCTGTAGACATGGTGTATCTAGATAAAGGAAGGCCCGTAGACATGGTGTATCTAGATAAAGGAAGGCCCGTAGACGTGGTGTATCTAGATAAAGGAAGGCCCGTAGACGTGGTGTATCTAGATAAAGGAAGGTCCGTAGACGTGGTGTATCTAGATAAAGGAAGGCCCGTAGACGTGGTGTATCTAGATAAAGGAAGGCCCATAGATGTGGTGTATCTAGATAAAGGAAGGCCCGTAGACGTGGTGTATCTAGATAAAGGAAGGCCCGTAGACGTGGTGTATCTAGATAAAGGAAGGCCCGTAGATGTGGTGTATCTAGATAAAGGAAGGCCCGTAGACGTGGTGTATCTAGATAAAGGAAGGCCCGTAGACGTGGTGTATCTAGATAAAGGAAGGCCCGTAGACGTGGTGTATCTAGATAGAGGAAGGCCCGTAGACGTGGTGTATCTAGATAAAGGAAGGCCCGTAGACGTGGTGTATCTAGATAAAGGAAGGCCCATAGATGTGGTGTATCTAGTGTGGCAGCACGCAGGTAAAGTCACCTGGTTGTATCCAGGATGGGAAATATGTGTGTCCTAGATTCAGGCTTTATGCAGACTTGTACAACTAGAGGGGAAGAGTTAATGAGCCCAGCTGAAGTAAGTGGGCTCATTAAGACCTCTACAAAAACCCCAGCATGCTTAGGGAGATGCTCCATCCTGGAACCAGTTTTGTGTTTGTAAAGACTGGGGAGTGTGACACCTGTTCTGTGCGGTGAGGTAACGACTGTGTGGCAAACCTCTACAACAGAGACAGAGACAGGGACTGGTGCTGCACAAGGCTGCACTCAGTTGTTAGACAGGGAATCCATGTGTGTAATTAGAGGTCAAGCTGACCAGGATTTATTTTCATGTTTTATTTTTGTTTGGCTGTTATATGTTTCACTGCATGTAGCATAAATAAACCGCATCTTTTGTTTTTTTGCACCTACAACGCTGTCTGCTGTGCCTGACTTTGTGTTGTGAACCCATCCAGGGGGTCACACACACCCGCTGCCGAGCTAACCCCCTCACAGTTGGTGGAGAATTTTGGCATTTTTTTTTTTTAAGGCCAGCATGGAGGAGATACTGAGACAGCTGGCTCTAGCAAATGCAAATCAGCAGCAAACAAATGCGGCTTTACAAAAGAGCCTTGCAGCCCAGCAGAAAGCTCACCTGCAGAGTCTGGAAGCTCAGCAACAAGCCCAGCAGCGATCTGAACCCCGCTTCATAGACCTGTTGCAGAAGCAAGAGCAGAGTTTTCGACAGCAAATAGAGACATTAATACAGCAACGTCCGCAGACCAATGAGGCAAGTGGTTACAATAATACCGCATCCTTTGGTGTGAGCCGTTTACTGACAAAAATGACGGGAGAGGATGATCCGGAGGTGTTTTTGACCACATTTGAAAGGACTGCTGAAAGGGAAAAGTGGCCTAAGGAGCAATGGGCTGGACTGGTGGCCCCTCTGTTAACTGGGGAATCGCAGAAAGCTTATTATGACCTAGAGCCTGACCAAGCAAAAGACTATGTGGTGCTAAAAGCAGAAATATTGGCCCGGCTGGGTGTCACCCTGGCCGTCCGGGCTCAGCGTGTGCATAATTGGACTTTTCAGGTTGGAAAACCCCCCAGGTCTCAAATGTATGATCTCATTCACCTGAGCAGATAGTGGCTGCAGCCAGAGACTTTGACCGCACCAAACATTGTGGAACGTGTTGTTATGGATCGTTTCCTGAGAGCTCTTCCTACTGCCATCCAAAGATGGGTAAGCCATGGAGACCCAGAAAATGCCGATAAACTTGTGGATCTGGTTGAGAGGTACTTGGCTACAGAGAACCTGACCACCTCTTCCAGGGACTCACGGACTTTCCATCCTAAGACCAGATCATCCCCAGTGGCGGGTAAGATGACTCCAAGGGGTGAGGGTGGAGAGCGTGAGAGGGTGGGAGTTCTACCTAAGGTCTGGCGGGAGCAGCCCAGGAAGCCCATGCTGCAAGAGACAGCGAAAAAGATTATTTGCTACCGCTGCCGGCAAGAGGGACATATTGCAGCCAATTGCCCCGTTGTGGATGAGCCTATGCAATGTGACTTGATAAGGGAGAGACGTCAGTCGATGTTTGCGACAGTTGCATGCACTGCCATTCGGGGACCTGAGAAACATTTATGTAAAATGTGTATTAATGGTAGACCTGTTGATGTGTTGCTGCATTCAGGTAGCCTGGTAACATTGATAAAAGCTGAATTAGTTACTACAGAGGTCTCTGGGAAGAACAAGGTGGCTGTTATTTGTGTGCATGGGGACCCCCGAGAGTATCCTGTAACTTCAGTGTTTTTTGAGACCCCCAAAGGTAACCTCTCTCATCAGGTGGGGTTAGTGTCTCACTTAACACATGATGCTATTGTAGGAAGGGATTTTCCAAAATTCTGGGAACTCTGGGATTGTCCTGAGCCCCCCACTGGTGCCCCTATAGACCAGGAAGATGACCAGAATTCCTCTGGGGGTGGTGAGGACTCTCCTGAATTTCCCTTGTCGGTATTGGCGGGGGAAACTCGAGAAACTGGGGAGGAATCAACATCCTCAGATGAAAACATGCCGTCTGTGCAGTTTTCGGATCTTGAGGTTCACAGGGAAAATTTTGCCACAGAACAGTTAAAAGACCCCACCCTAATAAAGGCACGGGAAAATGTGGTGAAAATAGATGGCGAGTTAGTGAACCCAGATAAGACTTGCCCTTATCCTTACTTCACTATGGAAAGGGACCTGCTGTATCGAGTGGCTCAAAGGGCAGAAGAAACCATTGAGCAACTTGTAGTGCCCAAACCTTACAGGAAGTTGGTGTTAGAATTGGCCCATGGGCACATTCTGGGAGGTCATCTGGGGAATGAGAAAACCAGAGAGAGGGTACTGCAGAGATTCTATTGGCCTGGGGTCATGAAGGAAATAGAAAATTATTGTTCCTCCTGCCCTGTGTGTCAGAAGTCGGCACCTATGCCACATTTCCGTAACCCGCTGGTACCTCTTCCTATCACTGAGGTCCCCTTTGAGAGGATAGCAATGGATTTGGTAGGTCCGATAATGAAGTCCGCTAGGGGGCATCAGTACATTTTGGTTATATTGGACTATGCCACCCGTTATCCGGAAGCAATTCCTCTCCGAAATACCTCGGCCAAAACCATAGCCAAAGAGCTATCTCTTGTTTTTAGCCGCGTGGGTATTTGTAAGGAACTGCTTACGGACCAAGGTACACCCTTTATGTCCCGGGTAATGAAAGAACTATGCAAGTTGTACAAAGTGACACAATTGCGTACATCTGTGTATCACCCCCAAACAGATGGGTTGGTTGAAAGATTCAACAAAACCCTAAAACAAATGTTAACCACTTGGGTACCGCGCTATTGCCGAATGACGGCATTAGCGCGGACCTAGATTTCCAGGACTACGTCTATTGACGTCGTCCTGGTTACGAGCGGCCTGCGCGCCCCCTGAGGGGCGCGCGCGGCGCGCTCTGTGATCGGCGAGTCCGTGAGACTCGCCTGATCACCGATCCGTGTAAGGGGTCGATCCCGACCCCTTATCACGTGATCAGCTGTCAGCCAATGACAGCTGATCATGTGATAGAACGGAGCCGGTAATCGGCTATTATTCCTCCTCGCGCTGACAGCGCGAGGAGAAAAAAAAAAAGCCGATCACCGGCGGCCGTGATCGGGACATCAGTCCCGATCACGGCCAGCAATGAAAGGCACCACATGCCACCTGCCAGTGCCCACCTGCCTCCCGCAGTGCCATCCTGAAATATAACAAAGTAAAAGTAAGTGCCCCCCGTCTGTGCCCATAATGCCCACAGTGCCACCCCACAGTGCCACCCACAGTGCCACCCCACAGTGCCACCCACAGTGCCACCCACAGTGCCACCCAATCTGCCTCAAAGGTGCTGCACCCCAGTGCCGCCCATCAGTGCCCAGCAGTGCCGCCCATCAGTGCCCAGCAGTGCTGCCCATCAGTGCCCAGCAGTGCCACCTATCAGTGCCCATCAGTCCCATCTATCTGTGGTACCTATCAGTGCCCATCCGTGCCACTTATCCGTGCCACCCATCCGTGTCATCTTATCTGTGCCCATCTTTGCCCATCAGTGCCGCCTTATCTGTGCCCATCGGTGCCGCCTTATCTGTGCCTATTAGTGCCGCCTTAACTATGCCTATCAGTGCCCACAAGTGCAGCCTATCAGTGCCCACCAATGCAGCCTATCAGTGCCCACCAATGCAGCCCATCAGTGCCCACCAATGCAGCCTATCAGTGCCGCCTCATCAGCGCACTTCAATGAAGGAGAAAAATGACCCGTTTGCAAAATTTTATAACAAACTATTAAAACATGATTTTTTTTTTTTTTTTTTTTTGCATCTTTTTTTGTTTGTTTAGCAAAAAATAAAACTCCGAGCTGTAACTAAATACCACCAAAAGAAAGCTCTATTTGTGGGAAAAAAATGATAGAAATTTCATTTGGGTACAGTGTTGTATGACCGCGTACTTGTCATTCAAAGTGCATCAGCGCTGAAAGCTGAAAATTGGTCTGGGACTGAGGGGGGTTTAAGTGCCCAGTAAGCAAGTGGTTAAAGAAGGTGGTGGATAGAGATGGAAAGAATTGGGACTGTCTAATACCCTATCTGATGTTTGCCATTAGGGAGGTACCCCAATCCTCTACGGGTTTCTCACCCTTCGAGTTGCTCTATGGGAGACACCCAAGAGGGCTGCTGGATATCGCCAAGGAAACTTGGGAAAATGAGAGTTCTCCTCACAGGAGTGTGATTGAGCATGTCGCCCTGATGCAGGATAGAATCGCACAGGTAATGCCAATTGTAAAGGAACATTTGACCCAAGCGCAGTTAGCACAGCAGAGAGTGTACAACCGTGGGGCCAAGACCCGTACTTTTTCCCCGGGGGATAGGGTCTTGGTGCTAGTCCCTACGGTTGAAAGCAAATTTCTGGCCAAATGGCAAGGTCCATATGAAGTAATTGAAAAAATTAGTGAGGTGAACTACAGGGTTAGACAGCCAGGAAGGCGAAAGCCGGAGCAGATCTATCACGTCAATCTGCTGAAAGCCTGGAGGGATAGGGAATCCCTAGTCGCAGAGACTTGGTCACAAGCCCAGCCTGATTGCTTAGTTCCTGAGGATGGAATAGCAGTCACCTTATCGAAACCCCAACAACAGGAGGTTAAAGAGTTTGTACTTTGTAACAAAGAGATTTTCTCTTAGCTGCCAGGACAAACATCTGGCGTAGAGCATGACATTATCACCCCGCCAGGAGAAAGGGTAAAACTAAAACCTTATAGAATACCAGAGGCCCGACGGGAGGCAATACATGGGGAGGTTCAAAGGATGCTGGAATTGGGTGTGATAGAGGAGTCCCAGAGTGACTGGTCCAGTCCTATCGTACTAGTGCCCAAACCTGATGGGAGCTGGCGGTTTTGTTTCGACGATTGAATAAAGTTACAAAATTTGACACCTACCCCATGCCACGTATAGATGAGTTGATTGACCGGCTGGGAACAGCCCGATATATGACAACTCTTGATCTCACCAAAGGGTATTGGCAAATTCCCCTGGCCGAGTCGGCCAAGGAGAAAACTGCGTTTGTAACCCCAGATGGGGCATTCCAATATAAGAGAATGCCGTTTGGGTTACAGAATGCACCGGCAACATTCCAGCGGAAAATGGATAAGATTCTGAGGCCCCATCAGAAATATGCTGCAGCTTACCTGGATGATGTGATTATCCATAGCACAGACTGGGTCTCACATTTGCCAAAAGTACAAGCAGTCCTAGACTCTATCCGGGAAGCTGGGTTTACGGCCAATCCAAAGAAGTGTACCATTGGACAGGAGGAGGCCAAATATCTTGGGTACACTATTGGGAGGGGGGTGATAAAACCCCAAGTCAATAAAGTCGAGGCCATACAGAGTTGGCCACGTCCCAACAGCAAGAAACAGGTACGAGCCTTTCTGGGAATCGCTGGCTATTATCGACGATTCATTCCCCATTTTACTTCTCAGGCTGTGCCCCTCACCAACCTGACAAAAGGGAAAGAGTCGGTCATGGTTAAATGGTCCCCAGAGGCTGAAGAAGCATTTCAGTCCTTAAAAACAGCCTTATGTAGCCAGCCAGTGTTGTACTCACCAGACTTCTCTAAGGACTTTGTGGTACAAACTGATGCATCAGACGTTGGGTTAGGAGCAGTGTTATCCCAGGTCTGGAACGGGGAAGAGCACCCAGTCATTTACCTCAGCAGGAAGTTGAAGTCCCATGAGGTAAATTACTCCACGATTGAGAAGGAATGTTTAGCAGTGAAGTGGGCTCTAGATTCCCTTCGGTACTATCTGCTAGGTAGGCACTTTGACCTGGTGACTGATCACGCTCCTTTAAAGTGGATGGCTCAGAACAAGGAGACCAATAGAAGGGTAAATAGGTGGTTCCTGGTCCTACAGGAATTTAACTTTACAGTTAAGCATCGCCCTGGTGTTAAAATGGGGAATGTGGATGCTTTGTCTCGGATACATGCGTGTCTGGCTGCTTGTGTTACAACCCCAAGGTTGAAACAAGAGGGGGGGGGTATGTGGCAGCACGCAGGTAAAATCACCTGGTTGTATTCAGGATGGGAAATATGTGTGTCCTAGATTCAAGCTTTATGCAGACTTTTACAATTAGAGGGGAAGAGTTAATGAGCCCAGCTGTAGTAAGTGGGCTCATTAAGGCCTCTACAAAAAACCCCAGCATGCTTAGGGAGATGCTCCATCCTGGAACCAGTTTTGTGTGTATAGACTGGGGAGTCTGAGATCTGTTCTGTGCGGTGAGTTAACGCCTGTGTGGCAAACCCCTACAATAGAGACAGAGACTGGGGCAGCACAAGGCTGCACCCAGTTGTTAGACAGGGAGTCTACGTGTGTAGTTAGAGGTCAAACTGACCAGGATTTATTTTCTTGTTTTATTTTGTTTGGCTGTTATATGTATCACTGCATGTAGCCTAAATAAACCGGATCTTTTGTTTTTTTGCACCTACACCGCTGTCTGCTGTGTCTGACTTTGTGTTGTGAACCCATCCAGGGGGTCACACACACCCGCTACCGAGCTAACCCCCTAACACAAGATGTCCGCTTACCCCTTCTCACTGTATCCTTACCGTGGAGGTGTACGGGGTGTAACAAGATGTCCGCTTACCCCTTCTCACTGTATCCTTACTGTGGAGGTGTACGGGGTGTAACAAGATGTCACCTTACCCCCTTCTCACTGTATCCTTACTGTGGAGGTGTACGTGGTGTAACAAGATGTCCGCTTACCCCTTCTCACTGTATCCTTACTGTGGAGGTGTACGGGGTGTAACAAGATGTCCGCTTACCCCTTCTCACTGTATCCTTACTGTGGAGGTGTACGGGGTGTAACAAGATGTCCGCTTACCCCTTCTCACTGTATCCTTACTGTGGAGGTGTACGGGGTGTAACAAGATGTCCGCTTACCCCTTCTCACTGTATCCTTACTGTGGAGGTGTACGGGGTGTAACAAGATGTCCGCTTACCCCTTCTCACTGTATCCTTACTGTGGAGGTGTACGGGGTGTAACAAGATGTCCCCTTACCCCCTTCTCACTGTATCCTTACTGTGGAGGTGTACGGGGTGTAACAAGATGTCCGCTTACCCCTTCTCACTGTATCCTTACTGTGGAGGTGTACGGGGTGTAACAAGATGTCCGCTTACCCCTTCTCACTGTATCCTTACTGTGGAGGTGTACGGGGTGTAACAAGATGTCCCCTTACCCCCTTCTCACTGTATCCTTACCGTGGAGGTGTACGGGGTGTAACAAGATGTCTGCTTTCCCCCTTCTCACTGTATCCTTACTGTGGAGGTGTACGGGGTGTAATAAGATGTCCCCTTACCCCCTTCTCACTGTATCCTTACCGTGGAGGTGTACAGGGTGTAACAAGATGTCCGCTTACCCCTTCTCACTGTATCCTTACCGTGGAGGTGTACAGGGTGTAACAAGATGTCCGCTTACCCCTTCTCACTGTATCCTTACTGTGGAGGTGTACAGGGTGTAACAAGATGTCCCCTTACCCCCTTCTCACTGTATCCTTACCGTGGAGGTGTACAGGGTGTAACAAGATGTCCCCTTACCCCTTCTCACTGTATCCTTACCGTGGAGGTGTACGGGGTGTAACAAGATGTCCGCTTACCCCTTCTCACTGTATCCTTACTGTGGAGGTGTACAGGGTGTAACAAGATGTCCGCTTACCCCCTTCTCACAGCATCCTCACTGTGGAGGTGTACGGGGTGTAACAAGATGTCCCATTACCCCCTTCTCACATTTTACTTACTGTGGAGGTGTACGGGGTGTAACAAGATGTCCGCTTACCCCTTCTCACTGTATCCTTACTGTGGAGGTGTACGGGGTGTAACAAGATGTCCGCTTACCCCCTTCTCACTGTATCCTTACCGTGGAGGTGTACAGGGTGTAACAAGATGTCCGCTTACCCCTTCTCACTGTATCCTTACCGTGGAGGTGTACGGGGTGTAACAAGATGTCCGCTTACCCCCTTCTCACTGTATCCTTACTGTGGAGGTGTACGGGGTGTAACAAGGTGTCCGCTTACCCCTTCTCACTGTATCCTTACCGTGGAGGTGTACGGGGTGTAACAAGATGTCCGCTTACCCCCTTCTCACAGTATCCTCACTGTGGAGGTGTACGGGGTGTAACAAGATGTCCCCTTACCCCCTTCCCACTGTATCCCTACTGTGGAGGTGTACAGGGTGTAACAAGATGTCCCCTTACCCCCTTCTCACTGTATCCTTACTGTGGAGGTGTACGGGGTGTAACAAGATGTCCCCTTACCCCCTTCTCACTGTATCCTTACTGTGGAGGTGTACAGGGTGTAACAAGATGTCCGCTAACCCCCTTCTCACAGTATCCTCACTGTGGAGGTGTACAGGGTGTAACAAGATGTCCCCTTACCCCCTTCTCACTGTATCCCTACTGTGGAGGTGTACGGGGTGTAACAAGATGTCCCCTTACCCCTTCTCACTGTATCCTTACTGTGGAGGTGTACGGGGTGTAACAAGATGTCCGCTTACCCTTTCTCACAGTATCCTTACCGTGGAGGTGTACGGGGTGTAACAAGATGTCCGCTTACCCCCTTCTCACTGTATCCTTACCGTGGAGGTGTACGGGGTGTAACAAGATGTCCGCTTACCCCCTTCTCACTGTATCCTTACTGTGGAGGTGTACGGGGTGTAACAAGATGTCCCCTTACCCCCTTCTCACAGTATCCTTACTGTGGAGGTGTACGGAGTGTAACAAGATGTCCGCTTACCCCCTTCTCACTGTATCCTTACTGTGGAGGTGTACAGGGTGTAACAAGATGTCCGCTTACCCTTTCTCACAGTATCCTTACCGTAGAGGTGTACAGGGTGTAACAAGATGTCCCCTTACCCCCTTCTCACTGTATCCTTACCGTGGAGGTGTACGGGGTGTAACAAGATGTCCCCTTACCCCCTTCTCACTGTATCCTTACCGTGGAGGTGTACGGGGTATAACAAGATGTCCCCTTACCCCCTTCTCACTGTATCCTTACTGTGGAGGTGAACGGGGTGTAACAAGATGTCCCCTTACCCCTTCTCACTGTATCCTACCGTGGAGGTGTACGGGGTGTAGCAAGATGTCCGCTTACAGCTTCTCACTGTATCCTTACTGTGGAGGTGTACAGGGTGTAACAAGATGTCCGCTAACCCCCTTCTCACAGTATCCTCACTGTGGAGGTGTACAGGGTGTAACAAGATGTCCCCTTACCCCCTTCTCACTGTATCCTTACTGTGGAGGTGAACGGGGTGTAACAAGATGTCCCCTTACCCCTTCTCACTGTATCCTACCGTGGAGGTGTACGGGGTGTAGCAAGATGTCCGCTTACAGCTTCTCACTGTATCCTTACTGTGGAGGTGTACAGGGTGTAACAAGATGTCCGCTAACCCCCTTCTCACAGTATCCTCACTGTGGAGGTGTACAGGGTGTAACAAGATGTCCCCTTACCCCCTTCTCACTGTATCCCTACTGTGGAGGTGTACAGGGTGTAACAAGATGTCCCCTTACCCCCTTCTCACAGTATCCTTACTGTGGAGGTGTACAGGGTGTAACAAGATGTCCCCTTACCCCTTCTCACTGTATCCTTACCGTGGAGGTGTACAGGGTGTAACAAGATGTCCCCTTACCCCTTCTCACAGTATCCTTACTGTGGAGGTGTACGGGGTGTAACAAGATGTCCGCTTACCCCTTCTCACTGTATCCTTACTGTGGAGGTGTACGGGGTGTAACAAGATGTCCGCTTACCCCTTCTCACTGTATCCTTACTGTGGAGGTGTACGGGGTGTAACAAGATGTCCGCTTACCCCCTTCTCACTGTATCCTTACCGTGGAGGTGTACGGGGTGTAACAAGATGTCCGCTTACCCCCTTCTCACTGTATCCTTACTGTGGAGGTGTACGGGGTGTAACAAGATGTCCCCTTACCCCCTTCTCACAGTATCCTTACTGTGGAGGTGTACGGAGTGTAACAAGATGTCCGCTTACCCCCTTCTCACTGTATCCTTACTGTGGAGGTGTACAGGGTGTAACAAGATGTCTGCTTACCCTTTCTCACAGTATCCTTACCGTGGAGGTGTACAGGGTGTAACAAGATGTCCCCTTACCCCCTTCTCACTGTATCCTTACCGTGGAGGTGTACGGGGTGTAACAAGATGTCCCCTTACCCCCTTCTCACTGTATCCTTACCGTGGAGGTGTACGGGGTGTAACAAGATGTCCCCTTACCCCCTTCTCACTGTATCCTTACCGTGGAGGTGTACAGGGTGTAACAAGATGTCCCCTTACCCCCTTCTCACTGTATCCTTACTGTGGAGGTGAACGGGGTGTAACAAGATGTCCCCTTACCCCTTCTCACTGTATCCTACCGTGGAGGTGTACGGGGTGTAGCAAGATGTCCGCTTACAGCTTCTCACTGTATCCTTACTGTGGAGGTGTACGGGGTGTAACAAGATGTCCGCTTACCCCCTTCTCACTGTATCCTTACTGTGGAGGTGTACGGGGTGTAACAAGATGTCCCCTTACCCCCTTCTCACTGTATCCTTACTGTGGAGGTGTACGGGGTGTAACAAGATGTCCGCTTACCCCTTCTCACTGTATCCTTACTGTGGAGGTGTACGGGGTGTAACAAGATGTCCCCTTACCCCCTTCTCACTGTATCCTTACTGTGGAGGAGTACGGGGTGTAACAAGATGTCCCCTTACCCCCTTCTCACAGTATCCTTACCGTGGAGGTTTGCAGGGTGTAACAAGATGTCCCCTTACCCCCTTCTCACTGTATCCTTACTGTGGAGGTGTACGGGGTGTAACAAGATGTCCCCTTACCCCCTTCTCACTGTATCCTTACTGTGGAGGTGTACAGGGTGTAACAAGATGTCCGCTTACCCCCTTCTCACAGTATCCTTACTGTGGAGGTGTACAGGGTGTAACAAGATGTCCCCTTACCCCCTTCTCACTGTATCCTTACCGTGGAGGTGTACGGGGTGTAACAAGATGTCCCCTTACCCCCTTCTCACTGTATCCTTACCGTGGAGGTGTACAGGGTGTAACAAGATGTCCCCTTACCCCCTTCTCACAGTATCCTTACTGTGGAGGTGTACAGGGTGTAACAAGATGTCCCCTTACCCCCTTCTCACTGTATCCTTACTGTGGAGGTGAACGGGGTGTAACAAGATGTCCCCTTACCCCTTCTCACTGTATCCTACCGTGGAGGTGTACGGGGTGTAGCAAGATGTCCGCTTACAGCTTCTCACTGTATCCTTACTGTGGAGGTGTACGGGGTGTAACAAGATGTCCGCTTACCCCCTTCTCACTGTATCCTTACTGTGGAGGTGTACGGGGTGTAACAAGATGTCCCCTTACCCCCTTCTCACTGTATCCTTACTGTGGAGGTGTACGGGGTGTAACAAGATGTCCGCTTACCCCTTCTCACTGTATCCTTACTGTGGAGGTGTACGGGGTGTAACAAGATGTCCCCTTACCCCCTTCTCACTGTATCCTTACTGTGGAGGAGTACGGGGTGTAACAAGATGTCCCCTTACCCCCTTCTCACAGTATCCTTACCGTGGAGGTGTACAGGGTGTAACAAGATGTCCCCTTACCCCCTTCTCACTGTATCCTTACTGTGGAGGTGTACGGGGTGTAACAAGATGTTACCTTACCCCCTTCTCACTGTATCCTTACTGTGGAGGTGTACAGGGTGTAACAAGATGTCCGCTTACCCCCTTCTCACAGTATCCTTACTGTGGAGGTGTACGGGGTGTAACAAGATGTCCCCTTACCCCCTTCTCACTTTATCCTTACTGTGGAGGAGTACGGGGTGTAACAAGATGTCCCCTTACCCCCTTCTCACAGTATCCTTACCGTGGAGGTGTACAGGGTGTAACAAGATGTCCCCTTACCCCCTTCTCACTGTATCCTTACTGTGGAGGTGTAACAAGATGTCCCCTTACCCCTTCTCACTGTATCCTTACCGTGGAGGAGTACGGGGTGTAACAAGATGTCTGCTTTCCCCCTTCTCACCGTATCCTCACTAGGGACAAGTGCGGGGTGTAGCAAGATGGCGGCGACGAAACGTCACTTGCGTTACACTTTGACGGTTCGCCTAATCTGACAAAACACCAGCAGGAACCTACTAAAGACTAATCATCTTCTGCTATGAGCTCCAGGCAGCCATCTTGGAGAGGACAGCAGGCCGTGCCTACAAGCAAACTCCCTCCAGCTTTTTTCTTTAATACTTCTAGTAGGGCAGGAGGAACAGGTTCTATGCTATGCAAAGGCCCAAAAAGTATCTTCCTTGGTCTGAGCAGCCAATCAATGTCTCAGATTTACAAAGAAATCCCAACCATGGCTCAGAACTAGAAGTATCTGGCATACAGCAGCCTGGTAGGACCTTAGGGCAGCTTACATAAGTCAATAGGTACTTGAGGGCTGTTTGCTGCAGTTATGTGTAGAGAACTGCAAAGGGGTTGCTGGAGGTAAAGTGGGAAGTAAACTCTCCATTTACACTTTCCCCCCATATGAAAGTGCACCTTGTATCACGTTTAGGTTTTGTACAAATCAAACCCTACCTCCAGCACCCAAACACCCTTGTAATACCTGGTTGCCACAGTTATTCTAAAATAAAAGCTGGGCTGGGCATGTGCCTTATAGGATGTGACCATGATGGATGGGGGCAGCAGAAGTGTCTTCAGGAAGACTCCAAAAGGTGGCACCATCATTGGCTAGAGGTAGGTTTGTGTGCCTCAGTGCTATATACAGCAAGGCCAGCAATACTTTCACATTGGAATGACATACATGATGTCAGGGACCTGCTACGTGGGACATAACTGCTGAGTTTACTTCTAGCCTCATATGGCAGCATTAGTACCTCTGATGAAGAGCAGAGCTCACCATTGCTCTAATCTACCATTCTAGAAAACATTACAGCAACACAAAGCTGCCTTCTCATAGTTAAAAACATTAAAACCATTCCAACAGAAACCTTTAAACAGAATTCTAAATGACTACTTGACCCCCTGCGCTTCCAAGGCCTCCACAATTGGAGGTGCAGAAGGCCGTTCCTTGGGGTTCTCGCTGGTGCACACGAAGAACAATTCAATCACCTTCTGGTAGGACTCATCCAGCTTGTCCATGTTAAGTGCCGGTCTCGTGCCCAAAGCTTCGTAATAAGCGCCCTCATCAAAGTCATCCATGAAGGATTCCTCTGGACAGAGAATGGAGATGAACAGTTATTGATTACAGACGGCACAATCAGAATCAGAATTTAAAGTCTACCACATAGCCCTACTTGATGGGAGTTTAAAGAAAAAGAAAATCATCTTCCTCCCATCACACAGCTGTAAAATGCCAGCTCCTCGGACCAGTACAAACTAGCATTTGACATTCGAATCAAGAGCTTCGTTGTCCATTAGACAGAAGAAGATGTGACACATTTAGGGGCCTGAAATCCAAGGAGCTCCATGGGGACACAGGGATTGATTTTAAGAATAATACTAAGCACTGCCGCAGAATTGTAGAGGATTTGGTGGATATGAAAAGGGGCCATTAACCACCTCAATACTCAAGACCAAATATTGTAAAACAAACAAACAAAAAAAAGTCTGTTTCTGTTAGAAAATGTTGTAAATAAGTCATTTTTCTCCTGCACCGATGGGGTACAGATGAGGCAGCACCGATGGGGTACAGATGGGGCACAGATGAGGCGGCACCGATGGGGTACAGATGAGGCGGCACCGATGGGGTACAGATGGGGCACAGATGAGGCGACACCGATGGGGCACAGATGAGGCGACACCGATGGGGCACAGATGAGGTGGCACCGATGGGGCACAGATGAGGCGGCACCAATGGGGTACAGATGGGGCGGCACCGATGATATGTACAGGTCTCCCCTGTGAGGAAATGCTGCTGATCGGCTCTCTCCTCCCACTCTTTCAGTGAGAGAGTCAAGCAGATAACTGCCATTTCCTTGTTTACATATGATTGGACACAGCTGATCACATGGGTAAAGAGCCGATGTTTCTTTACTGAGATCGGAGACGCGCCCAGAACAAGAGACGATCGGTGACAGCCCCTCAGGGAAGCACGGGGAGAGGCTTGTTTACACAGACCTCTCCTCCTTCTTCAGCTCTGTGACCCGATCGCGGGACACCAGCGGCGATCGGGTCCGCTGGTCCCGCGGCCACAGATCACAGGACCGGGTCGGGAGCCAGCCGCGCGCTCCCGACCCACGGCTGGGCACTTAAAGAATCACGTACCGGTACGTGATTGTGTCCAGCCGTGCCATTCTGCCGACGTATATATTGGCGCGAGGCGGTCCTTAAGTGGTTAAAGCAGGGCTGATCCTCCACTCCTCCCCATAGCTAGACACCAGTCCCAGCTGCTTCTGTAAATTCTACATAAATGATTAGCCCTTACTTACATTGGCCACAGCCAGAAATACTAGGGGGCCGAGAAACTTGCTTTGAACCTTAAAATTATGTTTTTCAATAAACAAAAAACCACAGACTTTAGAAGAACATGTTATACTACTTAACTGCACAGAGCGGCCCTGAGACAGTAAAGCCTGGAAAAGGCGGCTGCCTCTCCACAGGTCATGCAATCTTCTGGGACCTGTGACGTTTCCCAGAAAATCGCAGGGGGGAGGGGTGAGAACTTCTGCCCAAGCAGAAGTGGGTGCAGGAACCTGTTGAAACTAGGTAATGGGGGGTGGTAAAAGCAGTACATCCCTTTTGGGCGGAGCTCCGATTTAAGGCTGGGTTCACACGGTTTGTGGAGCGCCCCTGTTCTCCGTTTTTTATGGGGGGGGGGGGGCAGAATTTTGCCTCAATTCAGACCTGAAAACAGCCAAAGACACACCGGACCCTTCTGCAGTGCGCTCTGTAGCCGCCCCGGAGATGTGTGAAGCGGCTCCAATGACAGCCGGTCACACTCTCCCGTCATGTGAAATGGATGCGGGGAAACCCTCATCCAATTCCCACAAGTGTGAACCCGGCCTTCACTTCCGATATGTAGTCACCAATATGCAGGACTTACCTGTCCTAGATTTGCTGACTAGTAACACGTCCTACTTTGTCATCTATTTTGGAACATTCTCCCCCTCCCCCCACCTTTATTCTCCGACAAAACAAGATGATGAATGCTGAGCTGACCTTTTCATCAGGTAAACGCTGACACGGGTTCCATAAGCAAACTTCTGCATGAATGGTGAAGCTGGGATGGCGAACGTTGGTGATGGACACATCTGTGAATAAAAGAGGATTGGCTTCATTAGCTTGGAGGATGTACGTTGTGTTTCAAGGTTTCTCCCAGCAACACTGGGAGAGAATTAGGGCTGCAACTAACCATTATTTTCACCATCCATTAGTTGGCCGATTAATCGCTTAATAACCTTAAAAAAAAAAATGTGGATCAAATTGACGTTCATTTTCAACCACAGTGAGGGGAAAATGTAGAAATAACAGAAAAGGTCTTAGTGGAAGGAATTTTCAGACAGTGGATGTGGTTTTCATTCAGATATTACCTTCATTTTAAAAACAAGTGAAAATTTCACACAAAATTCTTTCATTCAGCGAATGTAGAAAGATTTTTAGTCTGAATATTCTCATCTGAAAATTGATCGGTGTGGTCAGCACAAGGCTCGGTACACACCTATGCAGTTTGCTTTTGATCTGTTTCTGCAGTGCCTTTTGCTGTGCGTTTTGATTTTTGCGCACGTGATTTTTCTGCAATTTGTATTTTTA
Organism: Lithobates pipiens; assembly: GCF_037356315.1. Taxonomy (NCBI): domain Eukaryota; kingdom Metazoa; phylum Chordata; class Amphibia; order Anura; family Ranidae; genus Lithobates; species Lithobates pipiens. The sequence goes on from NW_027507791.1 coordinate 26,164,786, forward strand.
CATTTTTTTTGGGCACACAAATTGCTGCAAAAACACATGACACGCTTTTCTGCAGCTTCTCCATTGAAGTATATTGAACCAATAAAGCATTATTTTGCGTTTAAAAGTCCCCGCCCCTTTCAGATGTGAACGTGTCCCATAGGAAACCATGGAAATGAACTGCAGTGCATTTCTGCAAAAAGCACCAAAAACGCATAGATGTGAACCGGGTCTAACGCGTTTAGTAACATAATGGGGTTAAAAACTAAAAAACTAAAATGAGCCCTTTATAGTAGAAAAAGCCGATAATCACTACTGAAAGGGGTTCATTTTTTACTTTAGAACAGTGACAGGAATATTTATAGTAGCGATTATTTGCTATCTTTGTATTATAAAGGGCTCATTTTAGGTTTTTTTAACCCATTAGGTTACCGGCCGATTCATCGATTATGAAAATAGGAATCGATTCATTTCATAATGGATTAGTTGTTTCAGCCCTAGAGAGACTATTGTGATTAGGGTTGCCACCTGTCCAGGATTCACCCGGACAGTTCGGGTTTGGAATCATGTGTCCGGGTTTCAGACTGTCTGAGACCCAGACACATTATTTAAACTGTACTATGGCCTCCCAGCTGGGTTGCTGGCTGCAGTTGTCTAAGCTGAGAGTGTCTGTAACACTCTCTTTCACACAGCCCAAAGCCAGCACTAACAATTCCCTCTTCCCCAACAAAACACACACAGACAGGAGAGGAGAGAGGGCTCAATCTGCACCTCTTCCCCCCACCCCCTACTCCTCTTTGTCTGCCCACATTCCAATGCCTGGTGCTGTGCCTCAGAAAAAGGAAAGTGGGGGCCGAAAATTTGAAGCCCAGCAGCCTCAGATACATTTGGATGAGAGGTGCTGACTTCCAAAGGGTGAGTGAGCTCACCATCCCTCCGTGTCTGAAGTCTACCCCTTCTCTCTCCTGCCTCTGAGAGAGTACACTAAGGTAAATCAGGGTTCTCTCCATACATCAGTGTTCTCAGTGTCCCCCCTTAAATCAGGGTTCCCAGAGCATCCCTTATGTTAGAGTCCCCAGAATTCTCCCTTACATCAGAGTCTGCAGAGTCCCCCCTTAGAGTGAAAGGGAACTCTGTGAGTTCAGATATAAAAGGGGGACTCCGTGGACTCTGACGTAAAGGGGGACTCTTGTTATTAACTTCATATGATTAGAAATATTATTTAATACCAAAATATATCTATAGTTTATACTATAATAAAAATTGGTGTGCACCGATCAAGTGTTTGGGTTTGAGGTGAAGAAAAGGTGACAACCCTAATTGTGATCATGGGAGGAATCGGGCCGCAGCACCTCAGAAATCAGCCAGAAGAGGCGAGACAATGTTATGTGAGCAGCACAGACCTCTCCAATCCCGGGGCGGGAGATCACACTGACAGCACAAAGCTTACACTATATACCTCTATACTGCTCAGTCCCAAACATCCAGACTGCAAAACTACATCAGATGCCTGTTTTTACCGCCCCCCGCCCAACTCACCATCTGAAAGGTCTCTTTCATGAGTAGTTCTTCCCGTTATTACCAGTTCATAATTACAGACCTTCCCAGCTGCTTGCTCTGGGGGGCACCTGAGCAGGGCTCCATCCCAAGTTATTGCTCGGTGTGCCCAGTCACAGAGTGCAGCTCAGCCCCCCCCCCTCCTCTCATTATCTCAGATTGACAGTATACAGAGCCAATGAATGAGAAGAGACCCGGGAGAGCCACTGACCTCCTGCACATTACTGGCTCAGGTAAGTATAAGGAGGGGGCTGCTGCACCCAGGTGCTTTTTCTTTTTACAACCACTTTAACCGCTTCAGCCCCGAAAGATTTTACCCCCCCTCCTGACCAGAGAACTTTTTGCAATTCAGCACTGCGTCGCTTTAACTGACCATTATGCAGTTGGGTGACGTAGCATCCAAAAATAAATAAATAAATAAATGCCCCCCCCCCCCCCACCACAAATAGAGCTTTCTTTTGGAGGTATTTAATCGCCTCTTCATTTTTTATTTTTTGCGTTATAAACAAAAAAAGCGACAATTTTGAAAACAAAAAATAAAACAAAGCAATGTTTTTTTTACTTTTTGCTATAATAAATATCCCCCAAAGATATATAAAAAATATTTTTTCCCCAGTTTAGGCCGACACGTATTCTACATATTTTTGTAGAAAAAAAAAAAAAAATCAATAAGTGTATATTGATTGGTTTACGCAAAAGGTAAAGTGTCTACAAAATAGGGATAGTTATGGCATATTTATTATTTTATTATTTTTACTAGTAATGCCGACGACTTGCAACTTTTACCGGGACGGCAACATGGCGGACACGTCGGACAATTTTGACACATTTTTTGGGACTATTGGCATTTATACAGCGATCAATGCTATAAATATGCATCAATTACTGTAAACATGTCACTGGCAGGGAAGGGGTTAACACTAGGGGGCGATCAAGGGGTTAATGCGTCCTCTACTACATGTTCTAACTGAAGGGGGGGAGGGGACTGTGTAGGGGAGATGACAGATGGCTCTTCATACTCTGTGTGAACAGATGATCTGTCTCTTCTCCCCTCAGATAAGAAACACACAGATCGCTGTTCTCCGGGTGATGGCATCGGTTCCATGGACGAGCACGCGCGCCCCTAGTGGCTGAATATGGAAGCAACGTAACATGACGGCGATTCGCAGAGCCGCGTTTCCGCAGTACAACCGCGGCGGCTGGTCGGCAAGCCGTTAACTACTTTCCACCGGCACTATAGAAAGACTGTTACAGCGCGGCCTTCCGGTGGTGGGAGGGAGACCACAGATGTCCTCCCGTGATGGTGCCGCTCACGTGCCCCCTGCGGCGCGCTCTCCAATCATCGAGTTCTTCCCACTCAGCTGATCACAGAACAGGGTAAAGAGCCAATAGCTGCGGCACTTTATCACATGATCAGCTCTCAGCCAACAGCTGATCACAGAAGTAAACAGAAGCCGATTATCTGCTTTTTTATTCTCACAATCAGCGGAAGGAGAAAATAAAGCAGCCAGTAACCAGCTTCTGTTACAGGGACATCGGTCCCAATATGTGCCCATCAGTGCCGCTAGTCTGTGCCCCCTACCCGTGCCTCATCAGTGTCACCTACCAGTGCCACTAAAGTGTGCCCCCTACCCGTGCCTCATCAGTGTCACCTACCAGTGCCGCTAGTCTGTGCCCCCTACCCGTGCCTCATCAGTGTCACCTACCAGTGCCACTAAAGTGTGCCCCCTACCCGTGCCTCATCAGTGTCACCTACCAGTGCCACTAAAGTGTGCCCCCTACCCGTGCCTCATCAGTGTCCCCTACCAGTGCCACTAAAGTGTAACCCCTACCCGTGCCTCATCAGTGTCACCTACCAGTGCCACTAAAGTATGCCCCCTACCCGTGCCTCATCAGTGTCACCTACCAGTGCCACTAAAGTGTGCCCCCTACCCGTGCCTCATCAGTGTCACCAAACAGTGCCACTAAAGTGTGCCCCCTACCCGTGCCTCATCAGTGTCACCTACCAGTGCCACTAAAGTGTGCCCCCTACCCGTGCCTCATCAGTGTCACCTACCAGTGCCACTAAAGTATGCCCCCTACCCGTGCCTCATCAGTGTCACCTACCAGTGCCACTAAAGTGTGCCCCCTACCCGTGCCTCATCAGTGTCACCTACCAGTGCCACTAAAGTGTGCCCCTACCCGTGCCTCATCAGTGTCACCTACCAGTGCCACTAAAGTGTGCCCCCTACCCGTGCCTCATCAGTGTCACCTACCAGTGCCACTAAAGTGTGCCCCCTACCCGTGCCTCATCAGTGTCACCTACCAGTGTCACTAAAGTGTGCCCCCTACCCGTGCCTCATCATTGTCACCTACCAGTGCCACTAAAGTGTAACCCCCTACCCGTGCCTCATCAGTGTCACCTACCAGTGCCACTAAAGTGTGCCCCCTACCAACATCCCATCCCCTAACATCCCATCAATACTCCTCCAGATTACACCCCTCCTCCTCCGAGAAATACACCCCACCTCATCAAAGAGCACCGACACCTGAAGAGCGACAGAGAACCTCCCATCAATACTCCTCATTACACCCCTCCCCCTCCGAGAAATACACCCCCACCTCATCGAAGAGCACCGACACATGAAGAGCGACAGAGAACCTCCCATCAATACTCCTCATCACCTCACCTGACACCCCTCCCCCTCACCTGACACCCCTCCCTCTCACACTGCCCCTCCCCCTCTGTATAGCTGAGTAGAGTTGGGGTCCCTCCTGGGATGATGGGGGATGGTAGTAGAGCTCAGCCTATGATTGGTCCTCTGTGTGTGTTGGGGGAGGGGGACCCTCTATAGTGGACACTCCCCCTCCCCCTCGATACTTCGGGGTCTAACCTGGCGAGAGATGATCATGACTACCAGACACTGTGCGTTTCAATCCCTGCCCCGCCCCTTCCGCTACCGGCCCCACCTTCCTTGCTGGTCACTTGTCCCGCCGCTGATTGGACGCCTCCATATTAGTAAACAGAGGAGGAATGAGGGGTGGGGCTGTGTCTCTTATCTCCTCCCCCTGCAGTGTACGGTTACCACGGAGATGAGTGCGAGGAGGGTGGAGCCTGTTTGATAGGGGAGGAGCTGAGAGACAAAGGGTGGAGAGTGAAGATTTCATACAAGAGAATCGGGCGGACTGACCGCTGCAGCGCTGGCTCCGGTGTTCCGTCAGATTCCGCGACCCCTCAGAATTAGTAACGGAAGTGACGATCCGTCGTCGCCATCTTGCTACACCAGGCACTCCTCCACTGTGAGGATAGACCGAGAAGGGGGGGGGGAAGGCGGACATCTTGTTACACCCACCAGAGTTTTGCATTTTACACTTTTTATAAAACACAAAATCGGAGGTTATATGGTGAAATCCCACGGACTGAACTCAGAGTTTTCTGTCACATTAGCAAACGTGTGAGGTGGGCAGGTTTGCCGCGGCTTTTAAAATGTAACATCCAAACATTCCGATTTCTAAATACTCTATTTATGCATCAAACTCCGGTGGGTGTAACAAGATGTCCGCCTTCTCAGTGTATGCTTACTATAGAGGAGTGCGGGGTATAGTAAGATGGCTGCGACTGAACGTCACTTCCGTTATCAATTGTGATTGGTTAGTAGAGCGCGGTACGGATCTTCACACGGCGGGCGGCCCCGGGGAGCAGCGTGAGGCTCATCACCCCTCCCCCCCTCATGGAGAAATAATTGGTGTGTAATAATGATAAAATAAAAGAAATGAAAAGATTTGATGTGCGGAGAGGATTTCTAAGGCTCCATTCACAATGTTATCATAAGAATAGAGATCTTTATTTCAGCCATGGGACTGTAAGGGTTAAATCTCATTCACAATAACATGTTCTTCCAGGAGCCGTATATCCCTATTACATCCGTATACTGGCTCCTTTAAGAAAAATCGTCAGTTAATTTTTCAAAAAAAAAAAAAAAAAAGTCACATGACTGCACTGTGATTTCATTGGCTGAGCCAAAGTCACTGTGATTGGCTGAGCCAAAGTCACTGTGATTGGCTGAGCCAAAGTCACTGTGATTGGCTGAGCCAAAGTCACTGTGATTGGCTGAGCCAAAGTCGCTGTGATTTCATTGGCTGAGTCCCCCTATATATTCAGACGCTGGGGCAGAATTCATCAGAAGTTGACTGTCCACTGACAAGTGAGGTTGGCTTTTATCTCTCCTGAGAGATACCTTGTGATATTATTGGATTTGATTTCGGTCAATTCAATTTCATTGCAATATTTGTTGTCATACATTTAAAGCGAGTTTCTTTATTCTTAATAATGAACCGATTTAAATGTAATCAGATTGTTTCTCTGAAAAACATCAAAGAGAAACCCAGCAAAGGAAGGGCCATGGTAGGAGGTGTCAGTGACCAGCCTGCAGATACCCCAACCAAAAAGCCCTCCAAGCTGAAGAGGACCCGAGCGTTTGTGCGCGGCTGTTTCAGAGCCGTCGTTCGATGTTTCGGTTCCGGCTGTAAAGCCAATAGACATCACCGGGATACAGACACTGAGATTGGTAAGTGTTTTTATTCAAAGATTTTTTTTTTTTTTATAAATTTTTTTTTTTTTTTTTTTCAAAGTATATTATTTTCTTCATATTTTTTTTTTTCAAAAAAAATTTTTTTTTTTTTCAAAAAAAATTTTTTTTTTTTTCAAAAAAAATTTTTTTTTTTTTCAAAAAAAATTTTTTTTTTTTTCAAAAAAAATTTTTTTTTTTTTCAAAAAAAATTTTTTTTTTCAAAGAAATTTTTTTTTTCAAAAAAATGTTTTGGGGTCACATTCCCATAGGTACAAATGTTTTTTTAATATTTTTTAAATCAAGTCCTTTTTTATGACATTTTTTAGTTACAATCAACACAAGACATACACCAGGGCTCCACAAACCCCAGGCGCCAGGTCACCAATGCCACCAGAAATCACAACCTGGCGCCTAAGCTGCCACCAGCCCACTCACTATCACTATTAACAATGACTGACCCCCTCCCCCCTCCTCCACACTCTGCGGCTGCGCACTGTGTGTGACACTGACAAGCAAAGCAGAGATCCCTATCCCCAAGCTTCAATGTTCAGTGTCCTCATCCCTATCCCCGAGCTTCAATGTTCAGTGTCCTCATCCCTATCCCCGAGCTTCAATGTTCAGTGTCCTCATCCCTATCCCCGAGCTTCAATGTTCAGTGTCCTCATCCCTATCCCCGAGCTTCAATGTTCAGTGTCCTCATCCTTATCCCCGAGCTTCAATGTTCAGTGTCCTCATCCCTATCCCCCTGCTTCAATGTTCAGTGTCCTCATCCCTATCCCCGAGCTTCAATGTTCAGTGTCCTCATCCCTATCCCCGAGCTTCAATGTTCAGTGTCCTCATCCCTATCCCCGAGCTTCAATGTTCAGTGTCCTCATCCTTATCCCCGAGCTTCAATGTTCAGTGGCCTCATCCCTATCCCCGAGCTTCAATGTTCAGTGTCCTCATCCCTATCCCCGAGCTTCAATGTTCAGTGTCCTCATCCTTATCCCCGAGCTTCAATGTTCAGTGGCCTCATCCCTATCCCCGAGCTTCAATGTTCAGTGTCCTCATCCTTATCCCCGAGCTTCAATGTTCAGTGTCCTCATCCCTATCCCCCTGCTTCAATGTTCAGTGTCCTCATCCCTATCCCCGAGCTTCAATGTTCAGTGTCCTCATCCCTATCCCCGAGCTTCAATGTTCAGGGAGCAAAATATGACACTACACCGCCTCTCTGTTACTTGTCAGCTTCACACCCCGGCCGAGTCCCGCCCATTCCGACATTAAAGCGGGAGTCCGCCATTTTTTTTTTTAAAAGCCAGCAGCTACAAATACTGCAGCTGCTGACTTTTAAAACAATGACACTTACCCGCCCAGCGCGCCCGCGATGTCGGCACCCGAAGCTGATCTCTCGATCGTCTCTCGGGTGCTGCCGCTGCCATCTTGGGTATGGGAACCAGGAAGTGGAGCCTTTTGGCTTCATTTCCCGGTTCCCTACTGCGCATGCGCGAGTCGCGCTGCGCAATAAGGATGGTCCCCGCTGTCTCTGGGATCCGTGTGTTTCCCAGCAGGCAGCGGGGGACCTTCGGAAAGGGGTGTAGCTTCTGCAGAATCTACGCCGGAAGTGGGTGCAGATACCTGTACTGTACAGGTACCTGCATCCCCCTCCCCCCTGAAAGGTGCCAATTGTGGCGCCGGAGGGGGGGAGGGTTCCAATGAGCGGAAGGTGCACTTTAGGGTGGAGCTCCGCTTTAAGCTCAATTCTGACAGCTCCTCTGTTACATTTCAGTAATAGAGAGCTCAGTGTAAAACCTGCCAGTGCCACCTGCCAGCGCCAACCAGTGGCATCTGCCAGTGCCAACGAGTGCCATCGCCAATCAGTGTCACCTGCTAGTGCCAACCAGTGCCACCGCCAATCAATACCACCTGCATCCACCAACCAGTGCCACCGCCAATCAGTGCCACCTACCAGTTCCAAACCAGTGTCACCTGCCAATGCCAACCATTATCACCTGCCAATGCCATCTGGCAGTTCCACGTGCCTGCCAGTGCCACCTGCCACCGCCAATCAGTGCCACCTGCCACTGCCAATCAGTGCCACCTGACAGTGCCACCACCAATCAGTGGCAACTAGTGCCACCGCCAACCAGTGCCACCTGCCAACACCAACCAGTGCCACCACCAATCAGTGCCATCTGCCAGTGACAACTAGTGCCACCGCCAACCAGGGCCACCTGCCATCACCAACCAGGGCCACCTGCCACTTCCAAACCAGTGCCACCTGCCAATCAGTGCCAGTGCCAATAGTGCCACCTGCCAGTGCCAATAGTGCCACCTGCCAGTGCCAAACCAGTGTCACCTGCCAATGCCATCTGGCAGTTCCACGTACCTGCCAGTGCCAGCCAGTTCCATCTGTTGCCAGCCTTACTCTCTTTCTGGTCAGCCCATAACCCTGATGTAACAGCGTTTCAATGGAGTTATTGACTGGGTGCTCCATTGTGAGTTAGGGATAGGGGGTGAAAATGAGTGGCCTTACCCCGGGAGCTGACAATCCATACCACTCTAAAAAAACAAAAACTGGCTCCTAAATTCAAAGCAAATTTGTCAACCCCTGACATACACACAACCCATGTACTTATTGTACAATCCTAATAAACACACATTTATAAGCAATATTTAAAGTGGTTGTAAACCCACAAAAAACAAAACAAAGGTGCCAATTGGTTCAGTGCCCCCCAGTGCCCCCCCCATGGGCAGTGCAGACAATGCCACCCCCCATGGGCAGTGCGGACAATGCCGCTCCCCCATGGGCAGTGCGGACAATGCCGCTCCCCCATGGGCAGTGCGGACAATGCCCCTCCCCCCATGGGCAGTGCGGACAATGCCGCTCCCCCCATGGGCAGTGCGGATAATGCCGCCCCCCATGACCATCCCACATGGGACCTAGATCCCTCCCCCGCTTTCTCTTTGATGGCCTCATTGTGATTGCACCTCTGTAGTCATGTATGTCAATCTTTTGTTTTCATCCCCAACAATCCACGTCTGCACACTACTGGGAGGTCCATACACACGCAGATGGACGGTTATAGATCTCTTATTGGCACCGTCTCCCCGGGATTTTGTACTTGTTGAAAACCAGAAGATTACTTAGCAGTGCCCCAAAGAAAACATGAAATAGTCCCTCCTGTTCCCTACTGAATGGACAAAGAATAACGGATTGTATGAACTGCCTTAGGGCTCATTTAAACATGTTGTGCCCTCTGAACAGCAATCCACATTCAAGTCGCTCTTCAGAGGGCATTTGACAGGAGGCAAGAAGGTGTTATATTGCCTCCTCACCACCTGTTTAACCCCCTGACATCCGCGCTGTGGGCAAATGACGGGCACAGCGCGGATGTGAATTCCCGGGAGGCCGTCATATGACATCCCCCTGTGCACGCTCCCTGCGGAGGGCGCCGTGATCACAGAGTCACTGAGACTCGGAAGACCACCGATCCGAGTACGGGGCCAATCCCGACCCCTTATCATGTGATCAGTTATCAGCCAATGACGGCTCATTACATGATGTAAACAAAAGCTCAGTAATCGTTTTTTTTTCTCCTCTGCTGACAGGAGAAGAACAAAGCCGATCACCGGCTCATCTTAAAGGGACATCGACCCTGAAAAGGAAGAGGCGATTATGCCTCATTTATAGAGTAACAGTGCCCACCAGTGCCACCTATCAATGCCCATCAGTGCCACCTATCAATGCCCACCAAGCCCACCCAGCCAAGCGCCCACACCCAGGACCCAGCGGTCCTGGGTGTGGGCGAATGGCCCTGAATGCAGACAGTGCATGTCATATTAGGAGAAGTGGCTGCGTGCGTGCAGCTGTGCGTTCTACTCATTGTCAATGGACTGCCTGCATGCAGCACCTGGAAGATACAGATGTTGTAGAAACGTCCCATTCATGTTATATGGGCCTCATCACCCTTGTAAACAAGGCCAGACAGACGGACAAAACCAACACAAATAAAACCGCACTAATTCATTATCCATCAGCATTTTAATATGCACTATGCCTTTACCCCAAGTGCTGTCATTAGAAGTGTCTGCGCTCCTAAAGCCGGCCATAGACACTTCCAATCTCACCCGGCTAAGCAAGGACCAGCCAAGATTCTAACCATGTATGGGCAGGCTGATTACGGGCTGGGTACTACCAGCCCCTCTGACTTTTCATGCCATTATTGCCAACCAGTGGGTCGGGATGAGTGGCAGGAAACCAGCATTTTTATACAAAGTACAACATTAGTCCTCCTTGTGTCCCTGTCCTGTAGAGTTTATTCATGGTCTCTGGCACCAGCGTTTTCATGTCTTCTCTCCATAATTTGATGTTCTACAAAGAAAAATATATGAAATGTAGGTGAAGGTGCTAAATCTAATTCCTCTCTTTTTTTATTGTAGGTGTACGCGGTATTGACCGCACACCACAGTGCAACCCGGACGTGTCCACTCCACCGGAGTGCGACCAGGGCGGGTCCACTCCACCGGAGTGCGACCAGGACGTGTCCACTCCACCGGAGTGCGACCAGGACCTGGCCACTCCACCGGAGTGCGACCAGGACGTGTCCACTCCACCGGAGTGCGACCAGGACCTGGCCACTCCACCGGAGTGCGACCAGGACCTGGCCACTCCACCGGAGTGCGACCAGGACGTGTCCACTCCACCGGAGTGCGACCAGGACCTGGCCACTCCACCGGAGTGCGACCAGGACGTGTCCACTCCACCGGAGTGCGACCAGGGCGTGTCCACTCCACCGGAGTGCGACCAGGGCGGGTCCACTCCACCGGAGTGCGACCAGGACGTGTCCACTCCACCGGAGTGCGACCAGGACCTGGCCACTCCACCGGAGTGCGACCAGGACCTGGCCACTCCACCGGAGTGCGACCAGGACGTGTCCACTCCACCGGAGTGCGACCAGGACCTGGCCACTCCACCGGAGTGCGACCAGGACCTGGCCACTCCACCGGAGTGCGACCAGGACGTGTCCACTCCACCGGAGTGCGACCAGGACGTGTCCACTCCACCGGAGTGCGACCAGGACCTGGCCACTCCACCGGAGTGCGACCAGGACGTGTCCACTCCACCGGAGTGCGACCAGGACGTGTCCACTCCACCGGAGTGCGACCAGGACGTGTCCACTCCACCGGAGTGCGACCAGGACCTGGCCACTCCACCGGAGTGCGACCAGGACGTGTTCACTCCACCGGAGTGCGACCCGGACGTGTCCACTCCACCGGAGTGCGACCCGGACGTGTCCACTCCACCGGAGTGCGACCCGGACGTGTCCACTCCACCGGAGTGCGACCAGGACGTGTCCACTCCACCGGAGTGCGACCAGGACCTGTCCACTCCACCGGAGTGCGACCAGGACCTGTCCACTCCACCGGAGTGCGACCAGGACCTGTCCACTCCACCGGAGTGCGACCAGGACGTGTCCACTCCACCGGAGTGCGACCAGGACCTGGCCACTCCACCGGAGTGCGACCAGGACGTGTCCACTCCACCGGAGTGCGACCAGGACGTGTCCACTCCACCGGAGTGCGACCAGGACCTGTCCACTCCACCGGAGTGCGACCAGGACCTGTCCACTCCACCGGAGTGCGACCAGGACCTGTCCACTCCACCGGAGTGCGACCAGGACGTGGCCACTCCACCGGAGTGCGACCAGGACGTGGCCACTCCACCGGAGTGCGACCAAGGCGTGGCCACTCCACCGGAGTGCGACCAAGGCGTGGCCACTCCACCGGAGTGCGACCAAGGCGTGGCCACTCCACCGGAGTGCGACCAAGGCGTGGCCCCTCCACCGGAGTGCGACCAAGGCGTGGCCCCTCCACCGGAGTGCGACCAAGACGTGGCCCCTCCACCGGAGTGCGACCAAGACGTGGCCCCTCCACCGGAGTGCGACCAAGACGTGGTCCCTCCACCAGAGTGCGACCAAGACGTGGCTACTCCACCAGAGTGCGACCTAGACAATCCATCCATCCGCAGCACACATGATGAGATCGCCTCACAAGTACCATCCAGCGTGGTCACCAAGGACCAGTCATGTGTACTCTCCTTTGAACACATGACCTGTTATGGAGTCCTTGGAAAGGGGGCCAGTTCGCAGGTGATCTTGGCCTCTCATCCCGCCATTGACCAGAAGCTGGCGGTTAAACTTGTGAAAAAGACAGAATTTATTCATTATGAAGACGATAGTGATATGGTTTTCTTAGAACGTGACGTGCTGAAAGTAGCCAGGGAGTGTCCATTTATTACACATCTGTTTGGAACGTTCCAGACAAAGGTAAGTCTTTTCACCTTCCAATTTCTTTACCAGACCAGACAGAAGTAGCATTGCAATAAGAACAGTCCAGTAATGGCGGCCTACTTAGTTCCTCTGTCCGGTTTTCCTAAATTAAGTGTGTCTGTCTATTCCTCCACAAAATGAAATCCTGCATGTCTATAATGTAAACTTTATCTCTTGTGTTCACACAGAATCATCTCGCCTTTGTCCTGGAATGTGTGACCAGAGGGGATCTCCATCGTGCCATGGCAGTAGCTCCATTTCCTGGGGGCACCATAAGGTAAGATCAATGAACGGGTCACTCTGGAGTCGGGGGTGACTGACCACAGCCAGTGATGTAGTCAGCCCCTTCACCTGAGCCTCGTCCATCCAAACCCCTATGTATTACAGGGGGAAGTCATTTCATCTTTAGATTTCATTACTCTGTGATGATTTGTGATGCTAATTCCTCTATCTCTTTCCCCCATCAGATACTTCATAGCAGAAATGATCTGTGGTCTGCAGTTTCTGCATTCTAGGGAGATCATCCACAGAGACCTCAAGCCTGCAAATATTCTTTTGGATAACGTTGGACACATCAAAATAGCCGATTTCGGCTTGGCACGTATGGGCGTCACGGAGTCCAGCAGGATTCAAGGACAATCGGGAACACCAGGGTACTTGTCGCCAGAGGTAAGATACTTGCTTTCCACCTGATATTAGACCTAATTGTAATATTTGTTATAATGGGATATAGAGATAAGCTAAAGGGAGGTAATTTTTCACTAAATTAAGAATTTCTTTACTGGTGACCTGGTTGGTTTCAGTGGGTTTCCAGGCTGGAACAATATTCCAGGGGTATTTGTCCCCATTGGTTTGTATTGGTGACCATTGTCATTGAGAAAGAAAGTTAGAGTTTTAGATCTTTCCCCAGAACACGAGGGGAGGAGAAACCTTCAACGGGCACACCTGTTCTGGTGAAATTTACCTCAATTTGGAAGATTTCAGCCAATTTCCTTTTGTGTCTCTGTGAGACCTAAAGCCCCACCTCCAATATTCACAAGCTCCGCCTTGGTTTGAGGTCTTTTGAGCACAATTTTAGGAGTCCTGGGAGGATTCATAGATCCCATATATCAGCATTGAGTCGTCTCCGTCCTCTACCCAACAATCAGCTCATCCTTCTTTTTCTCTTTATGTTTCTACAGGCCCTTCAAAACATTCCATACTTCGGAGCAGCTGATTATTTCTCTCTGGGAATAATCGTGTATAAGATGGCTTTCGGCAGACATCCATTTCTGACCGGCAGGGAGTCCGCAGAGGAAGAAGTGAAGATCGTGACCACAAGGGAACCGCATTATCCAGATAGCATGAACCCGTATCTCCGTGACGTCATAGAGATGGTAAGTATACATAGAAATTTTACACCTTTTAAGTGACAATGTTCTTTCCCTGTTGCATACATTATATCTTATTAGGATTTTATTAAACATGGTTCCACCTTCTTACCATCACATATCGATGGAGGTCATAGCTGTACTTTCAGCAAGCTGACTGCTTAATGGAAGGATCTGCCTTCCCCTGTCATAAGGAAAGAAGCAGCCCTTTTTAATTTACGGTCCGGGTGGTTCCATTGGATAGTGATGGGGCCAATCGCACACATTGAATTCAATTTCTGGGGACATTCCGTGCACAGACAACATATAGAACTCCCCTGGGACTGCCAGAGTCATAAGAAAAATCATGGCAGGTGCAGATTTCATAGAAATCTCTTTTTTAATACATTCCTAATTCACATTTAATTGCAAAATATCTGATGTTTCTTTCCTTTAATAACTATTCTGAACTAATATGACACAAATAAGGCCCCATGCTACCATCCAATCCAATCAGGATGTAGTAGCAGGTCAGAAGGCAAAATAATAGAGAGAATCAGAATCAAATATTACATTGTTCATAGATTGTTCATGTTATTCCAGTGTATCTTATTATATTTTGTTCCTTTTTACAGTTCCTATGTAAAGACCAAGAGCTGCGGATGAGTCTAGTAAGAGACATCAGAGAACACCCCTACTTCAGCAAGGTGGACTGGAAGGAGCTAGAGAAAGGGAACTCACGCCCACCATTTCCAAATCGACATGTAAGTATACGGGAGGAGTCCCAGCACAATGGGGGGATTTCTAGGGATTATTTCCCTATCGATCAGAAACATTGACAAAATACTTTTTTCTCTTTCCAGATGCATGAGGAAGACCTGGGGGAAGGAATTCCAGGGGATGCTTTCATTAAAAATGAAGACTTTGGGAGAGATGAGGTTCCACACCGGCAGGAGAGATTTGAGGGCTTCTCCTACCTGAGCGAGAATGTGAATTGCAGCCAGTGGCCTAATACTCACCACTGGAAAACCAGTATCAACCCAGAGCCTCGTCGCCACCATCCGAGGGGCAATAACATTAACACAGAGCCTCGTCAGCACCATCCAAGGGGCAATGACATTAACAGAGGGCCTCGTCAGCACCATCCAAGGGGCAATGACATTAACAGAGGGCCTCGTCAGCACCATCCAAGGGGCAATGACATTAACAGAGGGCCTCATCAGCACCATCCAAGGGGCAATGACATTAACAGAGGGCCTCATCAGCACCATCCAAGGTGCAATGACATTAACAGAGGGCCTCGTCAGCCCCATTTGAAGGAAGAGCCTCGTCAGCACCATCCAAGGGGCAATGACATTAACAGAGGGCCTCGTCAGCCCCATTTGAAGGAAGAGCCTCGTCAGCACCATCCAAGGGGCAATGACATTAACAGAGGGCCTCCTCATCACCATTTGAAGGAAGAGCCTCGTCGGCACCATCCAAGGGGCAATGACATTAACAGAGGGCCTCATCAGCCCCATTTGAAGGAAGAGCCTCGTCACCACCAACCGAGGGGCAATGACATTAACAGAGGGCCTCGTCAGCCCCATTTGAAGGAAGAGCCTCGTCACCACCAACCGAGGGGCAATGACATTAACAGAGGGCCTCGTCAGCCCCATTTGAAGGAAGAGCCTCGTCAGCACCATCCAAGGGGCAATGACATTAACAGAGGGCCTCGTCAGCCCCATTTGAAGGAAGAGCCTCGTCACCACCATCCAAGGGGCAATGACATTAACAGAGGGCCTTGTCAGCCCCATTTGATGGAAGAGCCTCGTCACCACCAACCGAGGGGCAATGACATTAACAGAGGGCCACGTCAGCAACATTTGAAGGAAGAGCCTCGTCACCACCATCCGAGGGGCAATGACATTAATAGAGGGCCTCCTCATCACCATTTGAAGGAAGAGCCTCGTCACCACCAACCGAGGGTATTTGACCTCAAAAGAGATTTGCCTGCTGTGAGACGGTAACACAAGCAGTACTGAGTGAGATAATTGTGGCACACTGGCAATGATCTCCCTACACCATACATAGAACCATACATAGAATGTATACATAGGGCCATACATACCACCATACTCAGCATGCCTACCTAGTACCAAACATACCACCATCGGGGCCACCAATAAGGGGGTACCACTGGTTCTCCTGTAGGGGCTGGGCACAGAAAACATGAGGAATCGGTGCGGCGGGCGGATGCACTGATCAGTGGGGGAGGCACTGATCTGTGCGGATGCTCAATGCATATATTCTGAATGATCCCCAAAGATGATTGTAAACAAGCATGCAAGTGTGTTTTATTGCATACATACCTGCGTATATAGCACCATGCATACCATCATACACAGCATGTCTACATACCACCACCAGGGCCACCAATAAGGGGGTACCACCAGTCCTCCTGTAGGGGGCTGGGCACAGAAAACATAAGGAATCGGTGCGGCGGGCGGAGGCACTGATCAGTGTGGGGGCGCTGATCTGTGCGGATGCTCAATGCATATATTCTGAATGAGCCCCAAAGATGATTGTGAACAAGCAGGTAGGTGTGTTTTATTGCATACATACCTGCAATACATATGTTCTGTATGGTTCTATGTATGGTTTTTTTCTCTATATGAGATGAACTGGGCACCCTAGACTGATGATTCAGGGACAATCCGATCGCCTTAGGGGGTCAGGAAGGAATTTTCCCCCCCTTGGAGCCCATCTGGCCGGGGGGGTTTTCGCCTTCCTCTGAATCATCTTAAGGTTTAGGCTTAGTGTAAAAAGGCCCTGCCTTTGAGGAGTCCTAGGTCAACCGTCACTGTTCTCCGAAGCCCGACAATCATTTCCATCTATAGATTTATCTCCAATAAAGATTGGTCGCACCTTAATTGTCTTTGTATGTGTTTTTTTTCTTCTTTTTTCTAAGAAATATAATGAGGAATGGCAGCAGGGTGAGGAATCTTGCCCCATACTTCACCACTAGGGATGAGCTTCGATTTCAAGAGGAAGATCGAACATTATGGTCCGTTGGTGCCAAATTAGAGCGGCGTGTCACGGCCCATAATGCACTGCGTCATAGCAGTGCATTGCTGGCTGATGATTGGCCAAGCATGCACGATGACCCGCATGCTTTGGCCACTCACAGCGGCGTCAGCGAAGAGAGCCATAATTGGTCACAGGCCAATTTTTGATGCAATACTTTGCAGCAGGGCTCATTCCTGTGCCCCAACTAGAGTAACTGTAAGGGGTTGCAGTGTTGTGGCACCAGTGCCTAAGGCCCAATTTTTCTGCCCCTGTTCAGGGGCATGTAATTACAATTCTTGATCTAATATTTCACAGCAGGGCCCGTTCCTGCGCCCACCCAGAGTAACTGTGAGGGATTACAGTGTTGTGGCAACACCAACACCTAAGGCCCACATTTTTGCGTTTATATTTTGAGTATATAGAGCAGGCCCCTACTTTCAAACATCCAACTTACAAACAACTCCTACTTTCAAACAGAAGGAGACAACAGGAAGTGAGAGGAAATCTACCCCTAGGAAGGGAAATTCTCTCCTGTAAGAGTTCCTTGTTTCACAAAAAAACCCAAATTTTAACAATCCAATTGTCATTGGGACAGAAAGTGAGGTGAAATCTTCTGAACAGGTGCGCACAGACAGCAAAACAAATTATACAGGGGTGATAACCCTTCCCTATGTTTTCCAAAAAGCTTAAAAATAGATTTTTTGGCTGGAGCTACACTTTAAAAATGTACCAGTTAAAAATTACAAACAGATTCTACTTAATAACAAACCTACACAGTCCCTGTCTTGTTTGGACCGCCTGTATACTGCTGTTCTGAGTATATAGGGCCTGGGGGCCTCACGCCTTTCCTTTTTATAATTTGGGTGTGCGGTTCTCCTTAATGTCCATACAAGACCCAAAGGGGCTGGTAATGGGCTTGGGGGCGGGGTACCCATGCCTTTGTTCTCAATGATTTTCATCCATATTGCCGGGACCAGACATTACATTAAAGCCGCAAGCAGTTTTAAATGACTTTTATTCCTTTAGAAATGTCATTTTGTGCAGGGACATACCAGTCCACTCCACACCCCTCATGTACATACCTCCCACCTCCATACACTCCACACCCCTCATGTACATACCTCCCACCTCCATACACTCCACACCCCTCATGTACATACCTCCCACCTCCATACACTCCACACCCCTCTCATGTACATACCTCCCACCTCCATACACTCCACACCCCTCTCATGTACATACCTCCCACCTCCATACACTCCACACCCCTCATATACATACCTCCCACCTCCATACACTCCACACCCCTCATGTACATACCTCCCACCTCCATACACTCCACACCCCTCATGTACATACCTCCCACCTCCATACACTCCACACCCCTCATATACATACCTCCCACCTCCATACACTCCACACCCCTCATGTACATACCTCCCACCTCCATACACTCCACACCCCTCTCATGTACATACCTCCCATCTCCATACACTCCACACCCCTCTCATGTACATACCTTCCACCTCCATACACTCCACACCCCTCGTGTACATACCTCCCACCTCCATACACTCCGCACCTCTCATGTACATACCTCCCACCTCCGTACACTCCGCACCCCTCATGTACATACCTCCTACCTCCATACACTCCGCACCCATCTCATGTACATACCTCCCACCTCCATACACTCCACACCCCTCATGTACATATCTCCCACCTCCATACACTGCACACCCCTCATGTACATACCTCCCACCTCCATACACTCCACACCCCTCTCATGTACATACCTCCTACCTCCATACACTCCACACCCCTCATGTACATACCTCCGACCTCCATACACTCCACACCCCTCATGTACATACCTCCCACCTCCATACACTCCGCACCTCTCATGTACATACCTCCCACCTCCGTACACTCCGCACCCCTCATGTACATACCTCCCACCTCCATACACCCCACACCCCCCATAATTACTAATTAGAAAAATTTTATGACAGAAACAAATTTTTTTAATTTATAGCACAAAAATAAAAACCCCACTAGTGATTAAATACCACCAAAAGAAAGGTCTATTTGTGTGGAAAAAAGGACGCAAGTTTCATATGGGTAGAGTGTTGTATGAGTAATTGTCATTCAAACTGTGAGAGCGCTGAAAGCTGAAAATTGGTGTGTACAGGAAGGGGGTGTAAGTGCCTGGTATTGAGGTGGGTAGCAGCGGGTAAAATAAGTATAGAACACCTCACCATTTTTCTAGGTAAATATACAGTATGTGACAAAAGTAAGTACACCCCTCAGTGACATTTCTTCTTCTTCTAAAATGTAAAGTAGTGAGTGTACAGCTTGTATAACAGTGTACATTTCCTGTCCCCTCCAAATAACTCAACACACAGCCATTAATGTCTTTGTGCGCTGGTCCAAACCAATTGGTGGAGGGGGGATTATGGAGTGGGGGGAGGGGGGATTATGGAGTGGGGGGATTATGGTGTCGGAGGGGGGTGGGGGGATTATGGTGTCGGAGGGGAGATTATGGAGTTGGGGGAGGGGAGATTATGGAGTGGGGGGAGGGGAGATTATGGAGTGGGGGAGGGGAGATTATGGTGTCAGAGGGGAGATTATGGAGTTGGGGAGGGGAGATTATGGAGTGGGGGGAGGGGAGATTATGATGTCAGAGGGGGGATTATGGAGTGGGGGGAGGAGAGATTATGGAGTGGGGGGAGGGGAGATTATGGTGTCAGAGGGGAGATTATGGAGTTGGGGGAGGGGAGATTATGGAGTGGGGGGAGGGGAGATTATGGAGTGGGGGGAGGGGAGATTATGGTGTCAGAGGGGGGATTATGGTGTCGGAGAGGGGATTATGGTGGGGGGGTTGCTTTTCAGAGGTTGGACTTGGCCCCTTAGTTCCAGTGAAGGGAACTCTTAAGGCGTCAGCATACCAAGACATTTTGGACAATTTCATGCTCCCAACTTTGTGGGAACAGTTTGGGGACGGCCTCTTCCTGTTCCAACATGATTGCTCACCAGTGCACAAAGCAAGGTCCATAAAGACATGGATGAGCGAGTTTGGAGTGGAGGTACTTGACTGGCCTGCACAGAGTCCTTACCTCAACCCCATAGAACACCTTTAGGATGAATTAGATCGGAGACTGCGAGGTAGGCCTTCTCGTCCAACATCAGTGCCTGAACTCACAAAAGTTCTTCTGGAAGAATGGTCAAACATTTCCATAGACACCCTCCTAAACCTTGTGGACGGCCTTTCCAGAAGAGGTGAACCTGTTATAGCTGCAAAGGGCAAACTCAATATTGAACCCTCCGGACGAAGACTGGGCTGCCATTAGAAATGATGGGGCACTGGAAAGCTGACCTGACAGCCCCCACCTATCCACAGACAGCTTCTGTTCCACCACCTGCTGACCCAATGGGAAGTGCTGCCTGTACCCCCTATTGATGGTCCTGATAACTGGTGATCTGTAGTATTTACAGACTGGGCCAGAGGGTGGCCTAGAGTATGGGTAGAATGGAGGGTGACCTGTAACTATGTGGGGTATCAGCAGATACTGGGGGGTGACTTGTAGCAAAGACATTGTTAGTAGGTTAGGCTTTACCTCCTAGCGGGGCAGCTGTTTAGTGCTGATCCTCAGAGCTTCCAGTGGTGTGTTGGCCTTGGAGATGTTGATGGTGAGCGGTCTTCTCTGAGCCCCGGATTCTGCCTTGCAGGACACTCCTCTTCTCCATTACTCTGAGCTCTTCCCCCTTCACTGGCTGGACCCTTTTATTCCGTCCTTCCACCAACAACTATCTGTACCCGAAACAAGATGGAAGACAAAGAAAGAACACAAACGTCAGCCAATCACATCCACATTGTAAGTAATAGAACCACCTTACATCAGGTGCCGCCATAAGAGTGCCCCTTACATCAGGTGCCCCCAACAGAGTGCCCCTTACATCAGGTGCCCCATAACAGTGCCCCTTACATCAGGTGCCCTCCATGGCGTGGCTCCTCCCAACATCCACTGACTCCTCCCACTGTGTGACTCCTCCCACCATCCAGTGACTCCTCCCACCACCCACTGACTCCTCCCATCGTGTGACTCCACCCACCATTGTGTGACTCCTCCCACCATCTCCTGTCTCCTCCCACCATCCAGTGACTCCTCCCTCCATCGCATAGCTCCTCACACTATCCCGTAACGCCTCCCACCATCATGTGACTCCTCCCACCATCCACTGACTCCTCTCATCGCGTGGCTCCTCCCACCACCCACTGACTCCTCCCACCATCATGTGGCTCCTCCCACCACCCAGTGACTCCTCCCACCATCAACTGACTCCTCCCACTGCGTGACTCCTCCCACCACCCCGTGGCTCCTCCCACCATCCACTGACTGCTGTCATCATCGTGTGACTCCTCCCACCACCCTGTGACTCCTCCCACCATCAACTGACTCCTCCCACCACCAACTGACTCCTCCCACATCCCGTGACTTCTCCCACGACTCCTTCCACCATCCACTGAATCCTCCCATCACATGGCTCCTCCCACCATCCAGTGACTCCTCTCACCATCCACTGACTATTCCCACCACCAACTGACTCCTCCCACCACTGTGTGGCTCCTCCCACATCCTGTGACATCTTCCAGTGTGTGACTCCACCCACGACTCCTCCCACCATCCCGTGACTCCTCTCACCATCCACTGAATCCTCCCATCACGTGGCTCCTCCCACCATCCCGTGACTCCTCTCACCATCCACTGACCCCTCCTATCACGTGACTCCTCCAACCATCCCCTGACTCCTCCCAACATCGCGTGGCTCCTCACACAAACCTGTGGCTCCTCCCACCATCCACTGACTCCTCCCACCATCCCGTGACTCCTCCCACCATCCCCTGGTCATCCCACCATCCCCTGTCTCCTCCTCCCATCGCGTGGCTCCTCACACAATCCTGAATGAATGAATAAATGAAATACTTATATAGCGCACAATGCGAACTGAATCGCCTCTAGGCTGCTGTGGCTCCTCCCACCATACCGTGACTCCTCCCACCATACCGTGACTCCTCCCACCATCTCCTGTCTTCTCCCACCAACCTGTGACCCCTCCCACCGTCTCCTCCCACCAACCCGTGACCCCTCCCACCATCAATGGACTCCTCCCATCTTGTGGCCCTCCCACCATTCACTGACTCCTTCCAATATCCCGTTACCCCTCCCACCATTGCGTGGCTTCTCCTACCATCCCATGACTCCTCCCACCATCCCGTGACTCCCCCACTATCAACGGACTCCTCCCACCATCGTGTGGCTCCTCCCACCATCGAGGGACTCCTCCCACATCCCGTGACTCCTCCCACCATCCACTGACTCCCCCCACCCTCCCGTGACTCCTCCTCCCCGTGGTGTGATTCTCCCCACCCTCCCGTGACTCCTCCTCCCCGTGGTGTGACTCCCCGTGGTGTGACTCCCCCCAGCCGTGGTGTGGCTCCTCCCCCCGTAGTATGGCTCCTCCCCCCGTAGTGTGACCCCCCCCGCGGGGTGACCCCTCCCCAGCCGCGGGGTGACTCTCCCCAGCCGCGGGGTGACTCTCCCCAGCCGCGGGGTGACTCCACCCAGCCGCGGTGTGGCTCCTCCCGCCGCGGTGTGACTCCTCCCCCCGTGGTGTGACTCCTCCCCCGTGGTGTGGCTCCTCCCCCCACGGTGTGGCTCCTCCCGCTGCGGTGTGACTTCTCCCCCCGTGGTGTGACTCCTCCCCCCGTGGTGTGACTCCTCTATCAGGCATTACTAGATGGCAGACTGTGGGAGGAGTCTCAGCTGTCACAGCATTTAGGAGCCTTTTCTTCCACCAATCGTCACTCAGTATTCCTCACAGAGCTGACAGCGGGAGGGAGGACTGTTGTGGATGGAGGGCGGGAGCTGCCCAAGGTTATCAAGCAAGTGATTGGTTGCTAGGACCGCCCTTCATCCAAGCAGCCAATCACTATCTTGCAGCTCCCACCCTCCATCCAGACCCCCCCACCCCCGCCTTCCTGCCCAGCACAATTTGCAGCTTTCATGGCGGTCGCACTTTGAGTGACAATTACACGGTCATACAAAACTCTACACATTTTATTCACACAAATAGAACTTTCTCTTGGTGATAATTAATCACCGTTGGGCGGGGTTTTATCTTTTCTAAAATAATAAAAAAACTAAAAAAGACCGCCCCTTTTTTATATATTTTATTTCCTTGTTTACATGGGATCAGCTGTGATTGGACACAGCCAATCACATGGGTGAAGAGCCTAAACTGGGCGTGGTCATATGACATGGCTCCGCTCCGCTGTCATTGGTCTATATGGCAGGTGGGAGGCGGTTAGTAGTGTGGTGGGGGGTGGGGGAGGGTTTGAGGACTGTGATGTGCAGTGGAGAAGGAGGAGCTCAGATCTGTGATATCGGGTAGCTCCGCCCATTCATTTTATTGGTCATCATTACCTGCGAGAAACAGAGAAAGGCGTCCCTGATTTTTACTTTTTTATGGCGCCGAGCCAGACGGCGCTGCGGTGATATGCGGTTTGGTTCACTCGAAATGCGCCCCGGATGCCGACATGACCTTCAGAGTTTTACTGACCTGTCCAATAATACCCCTATTCAATGTTATTGGGCCCATCCCACCATCTTGTGACTCCTCCCACTATCCTACAACGCCTCCTCCTGTCATGTGACTATATCTTCTGTGCTGACCTGTACCCTTCACAAGGGAATCGGGGGGCTTCAGTCACCAAAACTGCAGTGTTTATCCTCCATGACACGTCACAGGAAGCCCCTCCATGGTTATCAGAGGACAGAATGACTGATAAAGGAAGGTCCGTAGACGTGGTGTATCTAGATAAAGGAAGGTCCGTAGACGTGGTGTATCTAGATAAAGGAAGGCCCTTAGACGTGGTGTATCTAGATAAAGGAAGGCCCGTAGACGTGGTGTATCTAGATAAAGGAAGGCCCGTAGACATGGTGTATCTAGATAAAGGAAGGCTCGTAGACGTGGTGTATCTAGATAAAGGAAGGCCCGTAGACGTGGTGTATCTAGATAAAGGAAGGCTCGTAGACGTGGTGTATCTAGATAAAGGAAGGCCCGTAGACGTGGTGTATCTAGATAAAGGAAGGCCCGTAGACGTGGTGTATCTAGATAAAGGAAGGTCCGTAGACGTGGTGTATCTAGATAAAGGAAGGCCCGTAGACGTGGTGTATCTAGATAAAGGAAGGCCCGTAGACGTGGTGTATCTAGATAAAGGAAGGCCCGTAGACGTGGTGTATCTAGATAAAGGAAGGCCCGTAGACGTGGTGTATCTAGATAAAGGAAGGCCCGTAGACGTGGTGTATCTAGATAAAGGAAGGCCCGTAGACGTGGTGTATCTAGATAAAGGAAGGCCCGTAGACGTGGTGTATCTAGATAAAGGAAGGCCCGTAGACGTGGTGTATCTAGATAAAGGAAGGCCCGTAGACGTGGTGTATCTAGATAAAGGAATGCCCGTAGACGTGGTGTATCTGGATAAAGGAAGGCTCGTAGACGTGGTGTATCTAGATAAAGGAAGGCCCGTAGACGTGGTGTATCTAGATAAAGGAAGGCCCTTAGACGTGGTGTATCTAGATAAAGGAAGGCCCGTAGACGTGGTGTATCTAGATAAAGGAAGGCCCGTAGACATGGTGTATCTAGATAAAGGAAGGCTCGTAGACGTGGTGTATCTAGATAAAGGAAGGCCCGTAGACGTGGTGTATCTAGATAAAGGAAGGCTCGTAGACGTGGTGTATCTAGATAAAGGAAGGCCCGTAGACGTGGTGTATCTAGATAAAGGAAGGCTCGTAGACGTGGTGTATCTAGATAAAGGAAGGCCCGTAGACGTGGTGTATCTAGATAAAGGAAGGCCCGTAGACGTGGTGTATCTAGATAAAGGAAGGTCCGTAGACGTGGTGTATCTAGATAAAGGAAGGCCCGTAGACGTGGTGTATCTAGATAAAGGAAGGCCCGTAGACGTGGTGTATCTAGATAAAGGAAGGCCCGTAGACGTGGTGTATCTAGATAAAGGAAGGCCCGTAGACGTGGTGTATCTAGATAAAGGAAGGCCCGTAGACGTGGTGTATCTAGATAAAGGAAGGCCCGTAGACGTGGTGTATCTAGATAAAGGAAGGCCCGTAGACGTGGTGTATCTAGATAAAGGAAGGCCCGTAGACGTGGTGTATCTAGATAAAGGAATGCCCGTAGACGTGGTGTATCTGGATAAAGGAAGGCTCGTAGACGTGGTGTATCTAGATAAAGGAAGGCCCGTAGACGTGGTGTATCTAGATAAAGGAAGGCCCGTAGATGTGGTGTATCTGGATAAAGGAAGGCCCGTAGACGTGGTGTATCTGGATAAAGGAAGCCTCGTAGACGTGGTGTATCTGGATAAAGGAAGGCCCGTAGACGTGGTGTATCTAGATAAAGGAAGGCCCGTAGACGTGGTGTATCTAGATAAAGGAAGGCCTGTAGACGTGGTGTATCTAGATAAAGGAAGGCCCGTAGACGTGGTGTATCTAGATAAAGGAAGGCCCGTAGACGTGGTGTATCTAGATAAAGGAAGGCCCGTAGACGTGGTTTATCTAGATAAAGGAAGGCCCGTAGACGTGGTGTATCTAGATAAAGGAAGGCCCGTAGACGTGGTGTATCTAGATAAAGGAAGGCCCGTAGACGTGGTGTATCTAGATAAAGGAAGGCCCGTAGATGTGGTGTATCTAGATAAAGGAAGGCCCGTAGACGTGGTGTATCTAGATAAAGGAAGGCCCGTAGACGTGGTGTATCTAGATAAAGGAAGGCCCGTAGACGTGGTGTATCTCGATAAAGGAAGGCCCGTAGACGTGGTGTATCTAGATAAAGGAAGGCCCATAGATGTGGTGTATCTAGTGTGGCAGCACGCAGGTAAAGTCACCTGGTTGTATCCAGGATGGGAAATATGTGTGTCCTAGATTCAGGCTTTATGCAGACTTGTACAACTAGAGGGGAAGAGTTAATGAGCCCAGCTGAAGTAAGTGGGCTCATTAAGACCTCTACAAAAACCCCAGCATGCTTAGGGAGATGCTCCATCCTGGAACCAGTTTTGTGTTTGTAAAGACTGGGGAGTGTGACACCTGTTCTGTGCGGTGAGGTAACGCCTGTGTGGCAAACCTCTACAACAGAGACAGAGACAGGGACTGGTGCTGCACAAGGCTGCACTCAGTTGTTAGACAGGGAATCCATGTGTGTAATTAGAGGTCAAGCTGACCAGGATTTATTTTCATGTTTTATTTTTGTTTGGCTGTTATATGTTTCACTGCATGTAGCATAAATAAACCGCATCTTTTGTTTTTTTGCACCTACAACGCTGTCTGCTGTGCCTGACTTTGTGTTGTGAACCCATCCAGGGGGTCACACACACCCGCTGCCGAGCTAACCCCCTCACAGTTGGTGGAGAATTTTGGCATTTTTTTTTTTAAGGCCAGCATGGAGGAGATACTGAGACAGCTGGCTCTAGCAAATGCAAATCAGCAGCAAACAAATGCGGCTTTACAAAAGAGCCTTGCAGCCCAGCAGAAAGCTCACCTGCAGAGTCTGGAAGCTCAGCAACAAGCCCAGCAGCGATCTGAACCCCGCTTCATAGACCTGTTGCAGAAGCAAGAGCAGAGTTTTCGACAGCAAATAGAGACATTAATACAGCAACGTCCGCAGACCAATGAGGCAAGTGGTTACAATAATACCGCATCCTTTGGTGTGAGCCGTTTACTGACAAAAATGACGGGAGAGGATGATCCGGAGGTGTTTTTGACCACATTTGAAAGGACTGCTGAAAGGGAAAAGTGGCCTAAGGAGCAATGGGCTGGACTGGTGGCCCCTCTGTTAACTGGGGAATCGCAGAAAGCTTATTATGACCTAGAGCCTGACCAAGCAAAAGACTATGTGGTGCTAAAAGCAGAAATATTGGCACGGCTGGGTGTCACCCTGGCCGTCCGGGCTCAGCGTGTGCATAATTGGACTTTTCAGGTTGGAAAACCCCCCAGGTCTCAAATGTATGATCTCATTCACCTGAGCAGATAGTGGCTGCAGCCAGAGACTTTTACCGCACCAAACATTGTGGAACGTGTTGTTATGGATCGTTTCCTGAGAGCTCTTCCTACTGCCATCCAAAGATGGGTAAGCCATGGAGACCCAGAAAATGCCGATAAACTTGTGGATCTGGTTGAGAGGTACTTGGCTACAGAGAACCTGACCACCTCTTCCAGGGACTCACGGACTTTCCATCCTAAGACCAGATCATCCCCAGTGGCGGGTAAGATGACTCCAAGGGGTGAGGGTGGAGAGCGTGAGAGGGTGGGAGTTCTACCTAAGGTCTGGCGGGAGCAGCCCAGGAAGCCCATGCTGCAAGAGACAGCGAAAAAGATTATTTGCTACCGCTGCCGGCAAGAGGGACATATTGCAGCCAATTGCCCCGTTGTGGATGAGCCTATGCAATGTGACTTGATAAGGGAGAGACGTCAGTCGCTGTTTGCGACAGTTGCATGCACTGCCATTCGGGGACCTGAGAAACATTTATGTAAAATGTGTATTAATGGTAGACATGTTGATGTGTTGCTGCATTCAGGTAGCCTGGTAACATTGATAAAAGCTGAATTAGTTACTACAGAGGTCTCTGGGAAGAACAAGGTGGCTGTTATTTGTGTGCATGGGGACCCCCGAGAGTATCCTGTAACTTCAGTGTTTTTTGAGACCCCCAAAGGTAACCTCTCTCATCAGGTGGGGTTAGTGTCTCACTTAACACATGATGCTATTGTGGGAAGGGATTTTCCAAAATTCTGGGAACTCTGGGATTGTCCTGAGCCCCCCACTGGTGCCCCTATAGACCAGGAAGATGACCAGAATTCCTCTGGGGGTGGTGAGGACTCTCCTGAATTTCCCTTGTCGGTATTGGCGGGGGAAACTCGAGAAACTGGGGAGGAATCAACATCCTCAGATGAAAACATGCCGTCTGTGGAGTTTTCGGATCTTGAGGTTCACAGGGAAAATTTTGCCACAGAACAGTTAAAAGACCCCACCCTAATAAAGGCACGGGAAAATGTGGTGAAAATAGATGGCGAGTTAGTGAACCCAGATAAGACTTGCCCTTATCCTTACTTCACTATGGAAAGGGACCTGCTGTATCGAGTGGCTCAAAGGGCAGAAGAAACCATTGAGCAACTTGTAGTGCCCAAACCTTACAGGAAGTTGGTGTTAGAATTGGCCCATGGGCACATTCTGGGAGGTCATCTGGGGAATGAGAAAACCAGAGAGAGGGTACTGCAGAGATTCTATTGGCCTGGGGTCATGAAGGAAATAGAAAATTATTGTTCCTCCTGCCCTGTGTGTCAGAAGTCGGCACCTATGCCACATTTCCGTAACCCGCTGGTACCTCTTCCTATCACTGAGGTCCCCTTTGAGAGGATAGCAATGGATTTGGTAGGTCCGATAATGAAGTCCGCTAGGGGGCATCAGTACATTTTGGTTATATTGGACTATGCCACCCGTTATCCGGAAGCAATTCCTCTCCGAAATACCTCGGCCAAAACCATAGCCAAAGAGCTATCTCTTGTTTTTAGCCGCGTGGGTATTTGTAAGGAACTGCTTACGGACCAAGGTACACCCTTTATGTCCCGGGTAATGAAAGAACTATGCAAGTTGTACAAAGTGACACAATTGCGTACATCTGTGTATCACCCCCAAACAGATGGGTTGGTTGAAAGATTCAACAAAACCCTAAAACAAATGTTAACCACTTGGGTACCGCGCTATTGCCGAATGACGGCATTAGCGCGGACCTAGATTTCCAGGACTACGTCTATTGACGTCGTCCTGGTTACGAGCGGCCTGCGCGCCCCCTGAGGGGCGCGCGCGGCGCGCTCTGTGATCGGCGAGTCCGTGAGACTCGCCTGATCACCGATCCGTGTAAGGGGTCGATCCCGACCCCTTATCACGTGATCAGCTGTCAGCCAATGACAGCTGATCATGTGATAGAACGGAGCCGGTAATTGGCTATTATTCCTCCTCGCGCTGACAGCGCGAGGAGAAAAAAAAAAAGCCGATCACCGGCGGCCGTGATCGGGACATCAGTCCCGATCACGGCCAGCAATGAAAGGCACCACATGCCACCTGCCAGTGCCCACCTGCCTCCCGCAGTGCCATCCTGAAATATAACAAAGTAAAAGTAAGTGCCCCCCGTCTGTGCCCATAATGCCCACAGTGCCACCCCACAGTGCCACCCACAGTGCCACCCCACAGTGCCACCCCACAGTGCCACCCACAGTGCCACCCACAGTGCCACCCACAGTGCCACCCAATCTGCCTCAAAGGTGCTGCACCCCAGTGCCGCCCATCAGTGCCCAGCAGTGCCGCCCATCAGTGCCCAGCAGTGCCGCCCATCAGTGCCCAGCAGTGCCACCTATCAGAGCCACCTATCAGTGCCACCTATCAGTGCCCATCAGTCCCATCTATCTGTGGTACCTATCAGTGCCCATCCGTGCCACTTATCCGTGCCACCCATCCGTGTCATCTTATCTGTGCCCATCTTTGCCCATCAGTGCCGCCTTATCTGTGCCCATCGGTGCCGCCTTATCTGTGCCTATTAGTGCCGCCTTAACTATGCCTATCAGTGCCCACAAGTGCAGCCTATCAGTGCTCACCAATGCAGCCTATCAGTGCCCACCAATGCAGCCCATCAGTGCCCACCAATGCAGCCTATCAGTGCCGCCTCATCAGCGCACTTCAATGAAGGAGAAAAATGACCCGTTTGCAAAATTTTATAACAAACTATTAAAACATGATTTTTTTTTTTTTTTTTTTTGCATCTTTTTTTGTTTGTTTAGCAAAAAATAAAACTCCGAGCTGTAACTAAATACCACCAAAAGAAAGCTCTATTTGTGGGAAAAAAATGATAGAAATTTCATTTGGGTACAGTGTTGTATGACCGCGCAATTGTCATTCAAAGTGCATCAGCGCTGAAAGCTGAAAATTGGTCTGGGACTGAGGGGGGTTTAAGTGCCCAGTAAGCAAGTGGTTAAAGAAGGTGGTGGATAGAGATGGAAAGAATTGGGACTGTCTAATACCCTATCTGATGTTTGCCATTAGGGAGGTACCCCAATCCTCTACGGGTTTCTCACCCTTCGAGTTGCTCTATGGGAGACACCCAAGAGGGCTGCTGGATATCGCCAAGGAAACTTGGGAAAATGAGAGTTCTCCTCACAGGAGTGTGATTGAGCATGTCGCCCTGATGCAGGATAGAATCGCACAGGTAATGCCAATTGTAAAGGAACATTTGACCCAAGCGCAGTTAGCACAGCAGAGAGTGTACAACCGTGGGGCCAAGACCCGTACTTTTTCCCCGGGGGATAGGGTCTTGGTGCTAGTCCCTACGGTTGAAAGCAAATTTCTGGCCAAATGGCAAGGTCCATATGAAGTAATTGAAAAAATTAGTGAGGTGAACTACAGGGTTAGACAGCCAGGAAGGCGAAAGCCAGAGCAGATCTATCACGTCAATCTGCTGAAAGCCTGGAGGGATAGGGAATCCCTAGTCGCAGAGACTTGGTCACAAGCCCAGCCTGATTGCTTAGTTCCTGAGGATGGAATAGCAGTCACCTTATCGAAACCCCAACAACAGGAGGTTAAAGAGTTTGTACTTTGTAACAAAGAGATTTTCTCTTAGCTGCCAGGACAAACATCTGGCGTAGAGCATGACATTATCACCCCGCCAGGAGAAAGGGTAAAACTAAAACCTTATAGAATACCAGAGGCCCGACGGGAGGCAATACATGGGGAGGTTCAAAGGATGCTGGAATTGGGTGTGATAGAGGAGTCCCAGAGTGACTGGTCCAGTCCTATCGTACTAGTGCCCAAACCTGATGGGAGCTGGCGGTTTTGTTTCGACAATTGAATAAAGTTACAAAATTTGACACCTACCCCATGCCACGTATAGATGAGTTGATTGACCGGCTGGGAACAGCCCGATATATGACAACTCTTGATCTCACCAAAGGGTATTGGCAAATTCCCCTGGCCGAGTCGGCCAAGGAGAAAACTGCGTTTGTAACCCCAGATGGGGCATTCCAATATAAGAGAATGCCGTTTGGGTTACAGAATGCACCGGCAACATTCCAGCGGAAAATGGATAAGATTCTGAGGCCCCATCAGAAATATGCTGCAGCTTACCTGGATGATGTGATTATCCATAGCACAGACTGGGTCTCACATTTGCCAAAAGTACAAGCAGTCCTAGACTCTATCCGGGAAGCTGGGTTTACGGCCAATCCAAAGAAGTGTACCATTGGACAGGAGGAGGCCAAATATCTTGGGTACACTATTGGGAGGGGGGTGATAAAACCCCAAGTCAATAAAGTCGAGGCCATACAGAGTTGGCCACGTCCCAACAGCAAGAAACAGGTACGAGCCTTTCTGGGAATCGCTGGCTATTATCGACGATTCATTCCCCATTTTACTTCTCAGGCTGTGCCCCTCACCAACCTGACAAAAGGGAAAGAGTCGGTCATGGTTAAATGGTCCCCAGAGGCTGAAGAAGCATTTCAGTCCTTAAAAACAGCCTTATGTAGCCAGCCAGTGTTGTACTCACCAGACTTCTCTAAGGACTTTGTGGTACAAACTGATGCATCAGACGTTGGGTTAGGAGCAGTGTTATCCCAGGTCTGGAACGGGGAAGAGCACCCAGTCATTTACCTCAGCAGGAAGTTGAAGTCCCATGAGGTAAATTACTCCACGATTGAGAAGGAATGTTTAGCAGTGAAGTGGGCTCTAGATTCCCTTCGGTACTATCTGCTAGGTAGGCACTTTGACCTGGTGACTGATCACGCTCCTTTAAAGTGGATGGCTCAGAACAAGGAGACCAATAGAAGGGTAAATAGGTGGTTCCTGGTCCTACAGGAATTTAACTTTACAGTTAAGCATCGCCCTGGTGTTAAAATGGGGAATGTGGATGCTTTGTCTCGGATACATGCGTGTCTGGCTGCTTGTGTTACAACCCCAAGGTTGAAACAAGAGGGGGGGGGTATGTGGCAGCACGCAGGTAAAATCACCTGGTTGTATTCAGGATGGGAAATATGTGTGTCCTAGATTCAAGCTTTATGCAGACTTTTACAATTAGAGGGGAAGAGTTAATGAGCACAGCTGTAGTAAGTGGGCTCATTAAGGCCTCTACAAAAAACCCCAGCATGCTTAGGGAGATGCTCCATCCTGGAACCAGTTTTGTGTGTATAGACTGGGGAGTCTGAGATCTGTTCTGTGCGGTGAGTTAACGCCTGTGTGGCAAACCCCTACAATAGAGACAGGGACTGGGGCAGCACAAGGCTGCACCCAGTTGTTAGACAGGGAGTCTACGTGTGTAGTTAGAGGTCAAACTGACCAGGATTTATTTTCTTGTTTTATTTTGTTTGGCTGTTATATGTATCACTGCATGTAGCCTAAATAAACCGGATCTTTTGTTTTTTTGCACCTACACCGCTGTCTGCTGTGTCTGACTTTGTGTTGTGAACCCATCCAGGGGGTCACACACACCCGCTACCGAGCTAACCCCCTAACACAAGATGTCCGCTTACCCCTTCTCACTGTATCCTTACCGTGGAGGTGTACGGGGTGTAACAAGATGTCCGCTTACCCCTTCTCACTGTATCCTTACTGTGGAGGTGTACGGGGTGTAACAAGATGTCCCCTTACCCCCTTCTCACTGTATCCTTACTGTGGAGGTGTACGGGGTGTAACAAGATGTCCGCTTACCCCTTCTCACTGTATCCTTACTGTGGAGGTGTACGGGGTGTAACAAGATGTCCGCTTACCCCTTCTCACTGTATCCTTACTGTGGAGGTGTACGGAGTGTAACAAGATGTCCGCTTACCCCTTCTCACTGTATCCTTACTGTGGAGGTGTACGGGGTGTAACAAGATGTCCGCTTACCCCTTCTCACTGTATCCTTACTGTGGAGGTGTACGGGGTGTAACAAGATGTCCCCTTACCCCCTTCTCACTGTATCCTTACTGTGGAGGTGTACGGGGTGTAACAAGATGTCCGCTTACCCCTTCTCACTGTATCCTTACTGTGGAGGTGTACGGGGTGTAACAAGATGTCCGCTTACCCCTTCTCACTGTATCCTTACTGTGGAGGTGTACGGGGTGTAACAAGATGTCCCCTTACCCCCTTCTCACTGTATCCTTACCGTGGAGGTGTACGGGGTGTAACAAGATGTCTGCTTTCCCCCTTCTCACTGTATCCTTACTGTGGAGGTGTACGGGGTGTAATAAGATGTCCCCTTACCCCCTTCTCACTGTATCCTTACCGTGGAGGTGTACAGGGTGTAACAAGATGTCCGCTTACCCCTTCTCACTGTATCCTTACCGTGGAGGTGTACAGGGTGTAACAAGATGTCCGCTTACCCCTTCTCACTGTATCCTTACTGTGGAGGTGTACAGGGTGTAACAAGATGTCCCCTTACCCCCTTCTCACTGTATCCTTACCGTGGAGGTGTACAGGGTGTAACAAGATGTCCGCTTACCCCTTCTCACTGTATCCTTACCGTGGAGGTGTACGGGGTGTAACAAGATGTCCGCTTACCCCTTCTCACTGTATCCTTACTGTGGAGGTGTACAGGGTGTAACAAGATGTCCGCTTACCCCCTTCTCACAGCATCCTCACTGTGGAGGTGTACGGGGTGTAACAAGATGTCCCATTACCCCCTTCTCACAGTATCCTTACTGTGGAGGTGTACGGGGTGTAACAAGATGTCCGCTTACCCCTTCTCACTGTATCCTTACTGTGGAGGTGTACGGGGTGTAACAAGATGTCCGCTTACCCCCTTCTCACTGTATCCTTACCGTGGAGGTGTACAGGGTGTAACAAGATGTCCGCTTACCCCTTCTCACTGTATCCTTACCGTGGAGGTGTACGGGGTGTAACAAGATGTCCGCTTACCCCCTTCTCACTGTATCCTTACTGTGGAGGTGTACGGGGTGTAACAAGGTGTCCGCTTACCCCTTCTCACTGTATCCTTACCGTGGAGGTGTACGGGGTGTAACAAGATGTCCGCTTACCCCCTTCTCACAGTATCCTCACTGTGGAGGTGTACGGGGTGTAACAAGATGTCCCCTTACCCCCTTCCCACTGTATCCCTACTGTGGAGGTGTACAGGGTGTAACAAGATGTCCCCTTACCCCCTTCTCACTGTATCCTTACTGTGGAGGTGTACGGGGTGTAACAAGATGTCCCCTTACCCCCTTCTCACTGTATCCTTACTGTGGAGGTGTACAGGGTGTAACAAGATGTCCGCTAACCCCCTTCTCACAGTATCCTCACTGTGGAGGTGTACAGGGTGTAACAAGATGTCCCCTTACCCCCTTCTCACTGTATCCCTACTGTGGAGGTGTACGGGGTGTAACAAGATGTCCCCTTACCCCTTCTCACTGTATCCTTACTGTGGAGGTGTACGGGGTGTAACAAGATGTCCGCTTACCCTTTCTCACAGTATCCTTACCGTGGAGGTGTACGGGGTGTAACAAGATGTCCGCTTACCCCCTTCTCACTGTATCCTTACCGTGGAGGTGTACGGGGTGTAACAAGATGTCCGCTTACCCCCTTCTCACTGTATCCTTACTGTGGAGGTGTACAGGGTGTAACAAGATGTCCGCTTACCCTTTCTCACAGTATCCTTACCGTGGAGGTGTACAGGGTGTAACAAGATGTCCCCTTACCCCCTTCTCACTGTATCCTTACCGTGGAGGTGTACGGGGTGTAACAAGATGTCCCCTTACCCCCTTCTCACTGTATCCTTACCGTGGAGGTGTACGGGGTATAACAAGATGTCCCCTTACCCCCTTCTCACTGTATCCTTACCGTGGAGGTGTACAGGGTGTAACAAGATGTCCCCTTACCCCCTTCTCACTGTATCCTTACTGTGGAGGTGAACGGGGTGTAACAAGATGTCCCCTTACCCCTTCTCACTGTATCCTACCGTGGAGGTGTACGGGGTGTAGCAAGATGTCCGCTTACAGCTTCTCACTGTATCCTTACTGTGGAGGTGTACAGGGTGTAACAAGATGTCCGCTAACCCCCTTCTCACAGTATCCTCACTGTGGAGGTGTACAGGGTGTAACAAGATGTCCCCTTACCCCCTTCTCACTGTATCCCTACTGTGGAGGTGTACGGGGTGTAACAAGATGTCCCCTTACCCCTTCTCACTGTATCCTTACTGTGGAGGTGTACGGGGTGTAACAAGATGTCCCCTTACCCCCTTCTCACTGTATCCTTACTGTGGAGGTGTACAGGGTGTAACAAGATGTCCCCTTACCCCCTTCTCACTGTATCCTTACTGTGGAGGTGTACAGGGTATAACAAGATGTCCCATTACCCCCTTCTCACAGTATCCTTACTGTGGAGGTGTACGGGGTGTAACAAGATGTCCGCTTACCCCTTCTCACTGTATCCTTACTGTGGAGGTGTACGGGGTGTAACAAGATGTCCCCTTACCCCCTTCTCACTGTATCCTTACTGTGGAGGTGTACGGGGTGTAACAAGATGTCCCATTACCCCCTTCTCACAGTATCCTTACTGTGGAGGTGTACGGGGTGTAACAAGATGTCCGCTTACCCCTTCTCACTGTATCCTTACTGTGGAGGTGTACGGGGTGTAACAAGATGTCCGCTTACCCCTTCTCACTGTATCCTTACTGTGGAGGTGTACGGGGTGTAACAAGATGTCCGCTTACCCCCTTCTCACTGTATCCTTACCGTGGAGGTGTACGGGGTGTAACAAGATGTCCGCTTACCCCCTTCTCACTGTATCCTTACTGTGGAGGTGTACGGGGTGTAACAAGATGTCCCCTTACCCCCTTCTCACAGTATCCTTACTGTGGAGGTGTACGGAGTGTAACAAGATGTCCGCTTACCCCCTTCTCACTGTATCCTTACTGTGGAGGTGTACAGGGTGTAACAAGATGTCCGCTTACCCTTTCTCACAGTATCCTTACCGTGGAGGTGTACAGGGTGTAACAAGATGTCCCCTTACCCCCTTCTCACTGTATCCTTACCGTGGAGGTGTACGGGGTGTAACAAGATGTCCCCTTACCCCCTTCTCACTGTATCCTTACCGTGGAGGTGTACGGGGTGTAACAAGATGTCCCCTTACCCCCTTCTCACTGTATCCTTACCGTGGAGGTGTACAGGGTGTAACAAGATGTCCCCTTACCCCCTTCTCACTGTATCCTTACTGTGGAGGTGAACGGGGTGTAACAAGATGTCCCCTTACCCCTTCTCACTGTATCCTACCGTGGAGGTGTACGGGGTGTAGCAAGATGTCCGCTTACAGCTTCTCACTGTATCCTTACTGTGGAGGTGTACGGGGTGTAACAAGACGTCCGCTTACCCCCTTCTCACTGTATCCTTACTGTGGAGGTGTACGGGGTGTAACAAGATGTCCGCTTACCCCTTCTCACTGTATCCTTACTGTGGAGGTGTACGGGGTGTAACAAGATGTCCCCTTACCCCCTTCTCACTGTATCCTTACCGTGGAGGTGTACGGGGTGTAACAAGATGTCTGCTTTCCCCCTTCTCACTGTATCCTTACTGTGGAGGTGTACGGGGTGTAATAAGATGTCCCCTTACCCCCTTCTCACTGTATCCTTACTGTGGAGGTGTACGGGGTGTAACAAGATGTCCGCTTACCCCTTCTCACTGTATCCTTACTGTGGAGGTGTACGGGGTGTAACAAGATGTCCGCTTACCCCCTTCTCACTGTATCCTTACCGTGGAGGTGTACGGGGTGTAACAAGATGTCCCCTTACCCCCTTCTCACAGTATCCTTACTGTGGAGGTGTACGGAGTGTAACAAGATGTCCGCTTACCCCCTTCTCACTGTATCCTTACTGTGGAGGTGTACAGGGTGTAACAAGATGTCCGCTTACCCTTTCTCACAGTATCCTTACCGTGGAGGTGTACAGGGTGTAACAAGATGTCCCCTTACCCCCTTCTCACTGTATCCTTACCGTGGAGGTGTACGGGGTGTAACAAGATGTCCCCTTACCCCCTTCTCACTGTATCCTTACCGTGGAGGTGTACGGGGTGTAACAAGATGTCCCCTTACCCCCTTCTCACTGTATCCTTACCGTGGAGGTGTACAGGGTGTAACAAGATGTCCCCTTACCCCCTTCTCACTGTATCCTACCGTGGAGGTGTACGGGGTGTAGCAAGATGTCCGCTTACAGCTTCTCACTGTATCCTTACTGTGGAGGTGTACGGGGTGTAACAAGATGTCCGCTTACCCCCTTCTCACTGTATCCTTACTGTGGAGGTGTACGGGGTGTAACAAGATGTCCCCTTACCCCCTTCTCACTGTATCCTTACTGTGGAGGTGTACGGGGTGTAACAAGATGTCCGCTTACCCCTTCTCACTGTATCCTTACTGTGGAGGTGTACGGGGTGTAACAAGATGTCCCCTTACCCCCTTCTCACTGTATCCTTACTGTGGAGGAGTACGGGGTGTAACAAGATGTCCGCTTACCCCCTTCTCACTGTATCCTTACTGTGGAGGTGTACAGGGTGTAACAAGATGTCCCCTTACCCCCTTCTCACTGTATCCTTACTGTGGAGGTGTACGGGGTGTAGTAAGATGTCCCCTTACCCCCTTCTCACTGTATCCTTACTGTGGAGGTGTACAGGGTGTAACAAGATGTCCGCTTACCCCCTTCTCACAGTATCCTTACTGTGGAGGTGTACAGGGTGTAACAAGATGTCCCCTTACCCCCTTCTCACTGTATCCTTACCGTGGAGGTGTACGGGGTGTAACAAGATGTCCCCTTACCCCCTTCTCACTGTATCCTTACCGTGGAGGTGTACAGGGTGTAACAAGATGTCCCCTTACCCCCTTCTCACAGTATCCTTACTGTGGAGGTGTACAGGGTGTAACAAGATGTCCCCTTACCCCCTTCTCACTGTATCCTTACTGTGGAGGTGAACGGGGTGTAACAAGATGTCCCCTTACCCCTTCTCACTGTATCCTACCGTGGAGGTGTACGGGGTGTAGCAAGATGTCCGCTTACAGCTTCTCACTGTATCCTTACTGTGGAGGTGTACGGGGTGTAACAAGATGTCCGCTTACCCCCTTCTCACTGTATCCTTACTGTGGAGGTGTACGGGGTGTAACAAGATGTCCCCTTACCCCCTTCTCACTGTATCCTTACTGTGGAGGTGTACGGGGTGTAACAAGATGTCCGCTTACCCCTTCTCACTGTATCCTTACTGTGGAGGTGTACGGGGTGTAACAAGATGTCCCCTTACCCCCTTCTCACTGTATCCTTACTGTGGAGGAGTACGGGGTGTAACAAGATGTCCCCTTACCCCCTTCTCACAGTATCCTTACCGTGGAGGTGTACAGGGTGTAACAAGATGTCCCCTTACCCCCTTCTCACTGTATCCTTACTGTGGAGGTGTACGGGGTGTAACAAGATGTCCCCTTACCCCCTTCTCACTGTATCCTTACTGTGGAGGTGTACAGGGTGTAACAAGATGTCCGCTTACCCCCTTCTCACAGTATCCTTACTGTGGAGGTGTACGGGGTGTAACAAGATGTCCCCTTACCCCCCTCTCACTTTATCCTTACTGTGGAGGAGTACGGGGTGTAACAAGATGTCCCCTTACCCCCTTCTCACAGTATCCTTACCGTGGAGGTGTACAGGGTGTAACAAGATGTCCCCTTACCCCCTTCTCACTGTATCCTTACTGTGGAGGTGTACGGGGTGTAACAAGATGTCCCCTTACCCGTTCTCACTGTATCCTGACCGTGGAGGAGTACGGGGTGTAACAAGATGTCCCCTTACCCCCTTCTCACTGTATCCTTACTGTGGAGGTGTACGGGGTGTAACAAGATGTCCGCTTACCCCTTCTCACTGTATCCTTACTGTGGAGGTGTACGGGGTGTAACAAGATGTCCCCTTACCCCTTCTCACTGTATCCTTACCGTGGAGGAGTACGGGGTGTAACAAGATGTCTGCTTTCCCCCTTCTCACCGTATCCTCACTAGGGACAAGTGCGGGGTGTAGCAAGATGGCGGCGACGAAACGTCACTTGCGTTACACTTTGACGGTTCGCCTAATCTGACAAAACACCAGCAGGAACCTACTAAAGACTAATCATCTTCTGCTATGAGCTCCAGGCAGCCATCTTGGAGAGGACAGCAGGCCGTGCCTACAAGCAAACTCCCTCCAGCTTTTTTCTTTAATACTTCTAGTAGGGCAGGAGGAACAGGTTCTATGCTATGCAAAGGCCCAAAAAGTATCTTCCTTGGTCTGAGCAGCCAATCAATGTCTCAGATTTACAAAGAAATCCCAACCATGGCTCAGAACTAGAAGTATCTGGCATACAGCAGCCTGGTAGGACCTTAGGGCAGCTTACATAAGTCAATAGGTACTTGAGGGCTGTTTGCTGCAGTTATGTGTAGAGAACTGCAAAGGGGTTGCTGGAGGTAAAGTGGGAAGTAAACTCTCCATTTACACTTTCCCCCCATATGAAAGTGCACCTTGTATCACGTTTAGGTTTTGTACAAATCAAACCCTACCTCCAGCACCCAAACACCCTTGTAATACCTGGTTGCCACAGTTATTCTAAAATAAAAGCTGGGCTGGGCATGTGCCTTATAGGATGTGACCATGATGGATGGGGGCAGCAGAAGTGTCTTCAGGAAGACTCCAAAAGGTGGCACCATCATTGGCTAGAGGTAGGTTTGTGTGCCTCAGTGCTATATACAGCAAGGCCAGCAATACTTTCACATTGGAATGACATACATGATGTCAGGGACCT
The DNA here is from genome assembly GCF_037356315.1 of Lithobates pipiens. NCBI lineage: Eukaryota > Metazoa > Chordata > Amphibia > Anura > Ranidae > Lithobates > Lithobates pipiens. The sequence continues at coordinate 26,204,442 of NW_027507791.1, forward strand.
GCTACGTGGGACATAACTGCTGAGTTTACTTCTAGCCTCATATGGCAGCATTAGTACCTCTGATGAAGAGCAGAGCTCACCATTGCTCTAATCTACCATTCTAGAAAACATTACAGCAACACAAAGCTGCCTTCTCATAGTTAAAAACATTAAAACCATTCCAACAGAAACCTTTAAACAGAATTCTAAATGACTACTTGACCCCCTGCGCTTCCAAGGCCTCCACAATTGGAGGTGCAGAAGGCCGTTCCTTGGGGTTCTCGCTGGTGCACACGAAGAACAATTCAATCACCTTCTGGTAGGACTCATCCAGCTTGTCCATGTTAAGTGCCGGTCTCGTGCCCAAAGCTTCGTAATAAGCGCCCTCATCAAAGTCATCCATGAAGGATTCCTCTGGACAGAGAATGGAGATGAACAGTTATTGATTACAGACGGCACAATCAGAATCAGAATTTAAAGTCTACCACATAGCCCTACTTGATGGGAGTTTAAAGAAAAAGAAAATCATCTTCCTCCCATCACACAGCTGTAAAATGCCAGCTCCTCGGACCAGTACAAACTAGCATTTGACATTCCAATCAAGAGCTTCGTTGTCCATTAGACAGAAGAAGATGTGACACATTTAGGGGCCTGAAATCCAAGGAGCTCCATGGGGACACAGGGATTGATTTTAAGAATAATACTAAGCACTGCCGCAGAATTGTAGAGGATTTGGTGGATATGAAAAGGGGCCATTAACCACCTCAATACTCAAGACCAAATATTGTAAAACAAACAAACAAAAAAAAGTCTGTTTCTGTTAGAAAATGTTGTAAATAAGTCATTTTTCTCCTGCACCGATGGGGTACAGATGAGGCGGCACCGATGGGGTACAGATGGGGCACAGATGAGGCGGCACCGATGGGGTACAGATGAGGCAGCACCGATGGGGTACAGATGGGGCACAGATGAGGCGGCACCGATGGGGTACAGATGAGGCGGCACCGATGGGGTACAGATGGGGCACAGATGAGGCGACACCGATGGGGCACAGATGAGGCGACACCGATGGGGCACAGATGAGGTGGCACCGATGGGGCACAGATGAGGCGGCACCAATGGGGTACAGATGGGGCGGCACCGATGATATGTACAGGTCTCCCCTGTGAGGAAATGCTGCTGATCGGCTCTCTCCTCCCACTCTTTCAGTGAGAGAGTCAAGCAGATAACTGCCATTTCCTTGTTTACATATGATTGGACACAGCTGATCACATGGGTAAAGAGCCGATGTTTCTTTACTGAGATCGGAGACGCGCCCAGAACAAGAGACGATCGGTGACAGCCCCTCAGGGAAGCACGGGGAGAGGCTTGTTTACACAGACCTCTCCTCCTTCTTCAGCTCTGTGACCCGATCGCGGGACACCAGCGGCGATCGGGTCCGCTGGTCCCGCGGCCACAGATCACAGGACCGGGTCGGGAGCCAGCCGCGCGCTCCCGACCCACGGCTGGGCACTTAAAGAATCACGTACCGGTACGTGATTGTGTCCAGCCGTGCCATTCTGCCGACGTATATATTGGCGCGAGGCGGTCCTTAAGTGGTTAAAGCAGGGCTGATCCTCCACTCCTCCCCATAGCTAGACACCAGTCCCAGCTGCTTCTGTAAATTCTACATAAATGATTAGCCCTTACTTACATTGGCCATAGCCAGAAATACTAGGGGGCCGAGAAACTTGCTTTGAACCTTAAAATTATGTTTTTCAATAAACAAAAAACCACAGACTTTAGAAGAACATGTTATACTACTTAACTGCACAGAGCGGCCCTGAGACAGTAAAGCCTGGAAAAGGCGGCTGCCTCTCCACAGGTCATGCAATCTTCTGGGACCTGTGACGTTTCCCAGAAAATCGCAGGGGGGAGGGGTGAGAACTTCTGCCCAAGCAGAAGTGGGTGCAGGAACCTGTTGAAACTAGGTAATGGGGGGTGGTAAAAGCAGTACATCCCTTTTGGGCGGAGCTCCGATTTAAGGCTGGGTTCACACGGTTTGTGGAGCGCCCCTGTTCTCCGTTTTTTATGGGGGGGGGGCAGAATTTTGCCTCAATTCAGACCTGAAAACAGCCAAAGACACACCGGACCCTTCTGCAGTGCGCTCTGTAGCCGCCCCGGAGATGTGTGAAGCGGCTCCAATGACAGCCGGTCACACTCTCCCGTCATGTGAAATGGATGCGGGGAAACCCTCATCCAATTCCCACAAGTGTGAACCCGGCCTTCACTTCCGATATGTAGTCACCAATATGCAGGACTTACCTGTCCTAGATTTGCTGACTAGTAACACGTCCTACTTTGTCATCTATTTTGGAACATTCTCCCCCTCCCCCCACCTTTATTCTCCGACAAAACAAGATGATGAATGCTGAGCTGACCTTTTCATCAGGTAAACGCTGACACGGGTTCCATAAGCAAACTTCTGCATGAATGGTGAAGCTGGGATGGCGAACGTTGGTGATGGACACATCTGTGAATAAAAGAGGATTGGCTTCATTAGCTTGGAGGATGTACGTTGTGTTTCAAGGTTTCTCCCAGCAACACTGGGAGAGAATTAGGGCTGCAACTAACCATTATTTTCACCATCCATTAGTTGGCCGATTAATCGCTTAATAACCTTAAAAAAAAAAAAGTGGATCAAATTGACGTTCATTTTCAACCACAGTGAGGGGAAAATGTAGAAATAACAGAAAAGGTCTTAGGCCGCGTACACACGGGCGGACTGTTCGCCCAACCTTGTCCGCTGAACAGTGTTTGGGCGGACAGTCCGCTCGTGTGTGGGCTTTCAGCGGACAGTTTCAGCGGACAGTTGGACGGACAAAGTCTTTCGGAAATTCCGAAAAACTGTCCGCTGAAACTGTGTTTGAGCGAACAGTCCGCCCGTGTGTGGGCCTGTCCGCTGTACTTTCGAAATGAGCGGACTGTTCCCGCTCGGAAAGTCCGCCCATTTCGAGCGCGTGTACAGGTAGGCGGGGCCCGCGAGGGAGACGTCGCGGGCTCCGCCGCCTGGAATGGGCTTAAAGGGGAACCCCAACGCCGAAAAAAAATCGGCGTGGGGGTTCCCCCCAAGTCCACACCAGACCCTTGTCCGAGCACGCTACCCGGCCGGCCAGGAAAGGGGGGCGAGCGAGCGCGCCCCCCCTCCTGAGCCGTACCAGGCAGCGTGCCCTCAACATGGGGGGGTGCCTTGGGGAAGGGGGGGCCGCGCGGCCCCCCCACCCCAAAGCACCTTGTCCCCATGTTGATGAGGACAAGGGCCTCTTCCCGACAACCCTGGCCGTTGGTTGTCGGAGTCTGCGGGCGGGGGGCTTATCGGAATCCGGGAGCCCCCTTTAAGAAGGGGGCCCCCGGATACCGGCCCCCCACCCTATGTGAATGAGTATGGGGTACAATGTACCCCTACCCATTCACCTGTGAAATAAAGTACAAAAAAAAACACAACACATGGAAAAAGTATTTTATTGCACAGCTCCGGGGGTCTTCCGTCTTCGGGGGTCTTCTCGCCGGACTCCTCCGCTATCTGTGTGTAGCTCTTTTACTAGCGGAGGAGTCCGGCTTTCTTCCTCCCCGCCGCCGGCCTCTTCTCCCGACTTCGGGGGTCTTGTCCCCCTCTTCGGTTCTTCTGCCGGGCCACCGCGCCTGGTCCGGTGGCCCGGTCTTCTGTCGCCGTCTTCCGTTCTTCTGTCGCCGCCTTCGGTTCTTCTGCCGGGCCACCGCGCCTTCTTGTAGCTCTTTTACAGGCGGTGGCCCGGTCTTCTGTCGCCGTCGCCGCCGCCGCCTTCCGTTCTTGTTCTTCTTCTTGTTCTTCTTCTTCTTCTCCTGGAGATGTTGACTCGACGATCTCTCCGGCCGGAATGCCAGGGACACGCTCCGCTGCCACTTATATAGTGACAATGGGGCGGTGTCACATGGTATATGTCACATGGGTTGGTCACATGGGTTGATGTCACATGGGGACTATGACATCGTAAGGGGGCGGGGTCACCATGTGACCAACCCATGTGACATATACCATGTGACACCGCCCCATTGTCACTATATAAGTGACCGCACAGCGCGGCTCTGGCATTCCGGCCGGAGAGATCGTCGAGTCAACATCTCCAGGAGAAGAACAAGAAGAAGAACAAGAAGAACAAGAACGGAAGGCGGCGGCGGCGACGACAGCGGCGACAGAAGACCGGGCCACCGCCTGTAAAAGAGCTACAAGAAGGCGCGGTGGCCCGGCAGAAGAACCGAAGGCGGCGACAGAAGAACGGAAGACGGCGACAGAAGACCGGGCCACCGGACCAGGCGAGGTGGCCCGGCAGAAGAACCGAAGAGGGGGACAAGACCCCCGAAGTCGGGAGAAGAGGCCAGCGGCGGGGAGGAAGAAAGCCGGACTCCTCCGCTAGTAAAAGAGCTACACACACATAGCGGAGGAGTCCGGCGAGAAGACCCCCGAAGACGGAAGACCCCCGGAGCTGTGCAATAAAATACTTTTTCCATGTGTTGTGTTTTTTTTTGTACTTTATTTCACAGGTGAATGGGTAGGGGTACATTGTACCCCATACTCATTCACATAGGGTGGGGGGCCGGTATCCGGGGGCCCCCTTCTTAAAGGGGGCTCCCGGATTCCGATAAGCCACCCGCCCGCAGACCCCGACAACCAACGGCCAGGGTTGTCGGGAAGAGGCCCTTGTCCTCATCAACATGGGGACAAGGTGCTTTGGGGTGGGGGGGCCGCGCGGCCCCCCCTTCCCCAAGGCACCCCCCCATGTTGAGGGCACGCGGCCTGGTACGGCTCAGGAGGGGGGGCGCGCTCGCTCGCCCCCCTTTCCTGGCCGGCCGGGTAGCGTGCTCGGACAAGGGTCTGGTGTGGACTTGGGGGGAACCCCCACGCCGATTTTTTTCGGCGTTGGGGTTCCCCTTTAAGCCCATTCCAGGCGGCGGAGCCCGCGACGTCTCCTTCGCGGGCCCCGCCTACCTGTACACGCGCTCGAAATGGGCGGATTTGCCTCCTCCTTACGTGGGCGAGTCCGTTCATTTCAAAAGTTGAGCGAACTGTTTGCCCAACCTTGTTCGTCAAACAGTCCGCTCGTGTGTGGGCAAGTCCGCTCATGCAAATTTTGAGCGGACTGTTTGCCCAAACTGTTTGACGAACAAGGTTGGGCAAACAGTCCGCGCGTGTGTACGCGGCCTTAGTGGAAGGAATTTTCAGACAGTGGATGTGGTTTTCATTCAGATATTACCTTCATTTTAAAAACAAGTGAAAATTTCAAACAAAATTCTTTCATTCAGCGAATGTAGAAAGATTTTTAGTCTGAATATTCTCATCTGAAAATTGATCGGTGTGGTCAGCACAAGGCTCGGTACACACCTATGCAGTTTGCTTTTGATCTGTTTCTGCAGTGCCTTTTGCTGTGCGTTTTGATTTTTGCGCACGTGATTTTTCTGCAATTTGTATTTTTACATTTTTTTTGGGCACACAAATTGCTGCAAAAACACATGACACGCTTTTCTGCAGCTTCTCCATTGAAGTATATTGAACCAATAAAGCATTATTTTGCGTTTAAAAGTCCCCGCCCCTTTCAGATGTGAACGTGTCCCATAGGAAACCATGGAAATGAACTGCAGTGCATTTCTGCAAAAAGCACCAAAAACGCATAGATGTGAACCGGGTCTAACGCGTTTAGTAACATAATGGGGTTAAAAACTAAAAAACTAAAATGAGCCCTTTATAGTAGAAAAAGCTGATAATCACTACTGAAAGGGGTTCATTTTTTACTTTAGAACAGTGACAGGAATATTTATAGTAGCGATTATTTGCTATCTTTGTATTATAAAGGGCTCATTTTAGGTTTTTTTTAACCCATTAGGTTACCGGCCGATTCATCGATTATGAAAATAGGAATCGATTCATTTCATAATGGATTAGTTGTTTCAGCCCTAGAGAGACTATTGTGATTAGGGTTGCCACCTGTCCAGGATTCACCCGGACAGTTCGGGTTTGGAATCATGTGTCCGGGTTTCAGACTGTCTGAGACCCAGACACATTATTTAAACTGTACTATGGCCTCCCAGCTGGGTTGCTGGCTGCAGTTGTCTAAGCTGAGAGTGTCTGTAACACTCTCTTTCACACAGCCCAAAGCCAGCACTAACAATTCCCTCTTCCCCAACAAAACACACACAGACAGGAGAGGAGAGAGGGCTCAATCTGCACCTCTTCCCCCCACCCCCTACTCCTCTTTGTCTGCCCACATTCCAATGCCTGGTGCTGTGCCTCAGAAAAAGGAAAGTGGGGGCCGAAAATTTGAAGCCCAGCAGCCTCAGATACATTTGGATGAGAGGTGCTGACTTCCAAAGGGTGAGTGAGCTCACCATCCCTCCGTGTCTGAAGTCTACCCCTTCTCTCTCCTGCCTCTGAGAGAGTACACTAAGGTAAATCAGGGTTCTCTCCATACATCAGTGTTCTCAGTGTCCCCCCTTAAATCAGGGTTCCCAGAGCATCCCTTATGTTAGAGTCCCCAGAATTCTCCCTTACATCAGAGTCTGCAGAGTCCCCCCTTAGAGTGAAAGGGAACTCTGTGAGTTCAGATATAAAGGGGGACTCCGTGGACTCTGACGTAAAGGGGGACTCTTGTTATTAACTTCATATGATTAGAAATATTATTTAATACCAAAATATATCTATAGTTTATACTATAATAAAAATTGGTGTGCACCGATCAAGTGTTTGGGTTTGACGTGAAGAAAAGGTGACAACCCTAATTGTGATCATGGGAGGAATCGGGCCGCAGCACCTCAGAAATCAGCCAGAAGAGGCGAGACAATGTTATGTGAGCAGCACAGACCTCTCCAATCCCGGGGCGGGAGATCACACTGACAGCACAAAGCTTACACTATATACCTCTATACTGCTCAGTCCCAAACATCCAGACTGCAAAACTACATCAGATGCCTGTTTTTACCGCCCCCCGCCCAACTCACCATCTGAAAGATCTATTTCATGAGTAGTTCTTCCCGTTATTACCAGTTCATAATTACAGACCTTCCCAGCTGCTTGCTCTGGGGGGCACCTGAGCAGGGCTCCATCCCAAGTTATTGCTCGGTGTGCCCAGTCACAGAGTGCAGCTCAGCCCCCCCCCCTCTCATTATCTCAGATTGACAGTATACAGAGCCAATGAATGAGAAGAGACCCGGGAGAGCCACTGACCTCCTGCACATTACTGGCTCAGGTAAGTATAAGGAGGGGGCTGCTGCACCCAGGTGCTTTTTCTTTTTACAACCACTTTAACCGCTTCAGCCCCGAAAGATTTTACCCCCCCTCCTGACCAGAGAACTTTTTGCAATTCAGCACTGCGTCGCTTTAACTGACCATTATGCAGTTGGGTGACGTAGCATCCAAAAATAAATAAATAAATAAATGCCCCCCCCCACCACAAATAGAGCTTTCTTTTGGAGGTATTTAATCGCCTCTTCATTTTTTCTTTTTTGCGTTATAAACAAAAAAAGCGACAATTTTGAAAACAAAAAATAAAACAAAGCAATGTTTTTTTTACTTTTTGCTATAATAAATATCCCCCAAAGATATATAAAAAATATTTTTTCCCCAGTTTAGGCCGACATGTATTCTACATATTTTTGTAGAAAAAAAAAAAAAATCAATAAGTGTATATTGATTGGTTTACGCAAAAGGTAAAGCGTCTACAAAATAGGGATAGTTATGGCATATTTATTATTTTATTATTTTTACTAGTAATGCCGGCGACTTGCAACTTTTACCGGGACGGCAACATGGCGGACACGGCGGACAATTTTGACACATTTTTTGGGACTATTGGCATTTATACAGCGATCAATGCTATAAATATGCATCAATTACTGTAAACATGTCACTGGCAGGGAAGGGGTTAACACTAGGGGGCGATCAAGGGGTTAATGCGTCCTCTACTACATGTTCTAACTGAAGGGGGGGAGGGGACTGTGTAGGGGAGATGACAGATGGCTCTTCATACTCTGTGTGAACAGATGATCTGTCTCTTCTCCCCTCAGATAAGAAACACACAGATCGCTGTTCTCCGGGTGATGGCATCGGTTTCATGGACGAGCACGCGCGCCCCTAGTGGCTGAATATGGAAGCAACGTAACATGACGGCGATTCGCAGAGCCGCGTTTCCGCAGTACAACCGCGGCGGCTGGTCGGCAAGCCGTTAACTACTTTCCACCGGCGCTATAGAAAGACTGTTACAGCGCGGCCTTCCGGTGGTGGGAGGGAGACCACAGATGTCCTCCCGTGATGGTGCCGCTCACGTGCCCCCTGCGGCGCGCTCTCCAATCATCGAGTTCTTCCCACTCAGCTGATCACAGAACAGGGTAAAGAGCCAATCGCTGCGGCACTTTATCACATGATCAGCTCTCAGCCAACAGCTGATCACGGAAGTAAACAGAAGCCGATTATCTGCTTTTTTATTCTCACAATCAGCGGAAGGAGAAAATAAAGCAGCCAGTAACCAGCTTCTGTTACAGGGACATCGGTCCCAATATGTGCCCATCAGTGCCGCTAGTCTGTGCCCCCTACCCGTGCCTCATCAGTGTCACCTACCAGTGCCACTAAAGTGTGCCCCCTACCCGTGCCTCATCAGTGTCACCTACCAGTGCCACTAAAGTGTGCCCCCTACCCGTGCCTCATCAGTGTCACCTACCAGTGCCACTAAAGTGTGCCCCCTACCAACATCCCATCCCCTAACATCCCATCAATACTCCTCCAGACTACACCCCTCCTCCTCCGAGAAATACACCCCACCTCATCGAAGAGCACCGACACCTGAAGAGCGACAGAGAACCTCCCATCAATACTCCTCATTACACCCCTCCCCCTCCGAGAAATACACCCCCACCTCATCGAAGAGCACTGACACATGAAGAGCGACAGAGAACCTCCCATCAATACTCCTCATCACCTCACCTTACACCCCTCCCCCTCACCTGACACCCCTCCCTCTCACACTGCCCCTCCCCCTCTGTATAGCTGAGTAGAGTTGGGGTCCCTCCTGGGATGATGGGGGATGGTAGTAGAGCTCAGCCTATGATTGGTCCTCTGTGTGTGTTGGGGAGGGGGACCCTCTATAGTGGACACTCCCCCTCCCCCTCGATACTTCGGGGTCTCACCTGGCGAGAGATGATCATGACTACCAGACACTGTGCGTTTCAATCCCTGCCCCGCCCCTTCCACTACCGGCCCCACCTTCCTTGCTGGTCACTTGTCCCGCCGCTGATTGGACGCCTCCATATTAGTAAACAGAGAGGAGGAATGAGGGGTGGGGCTGTGTCTCTTATCTCCTCCCCCTGCAGTGTACGGTTACCACGGAGATGAGTGCGAGGAGGGTGGAGCCTGTGTGATAGGGGAGGAGCTGAGAGACAAAGGGTGGAGAGTGAAGATTTCATACAAGAGAATCGGGCGGACTGACCGCTGCAGCGCTGGCTCCGGTGTTCCGTCAGATTCCGCGACCCCTCAGAATTAGTAACGGAAGTGACGATCCGTCGCCGCCATCTTGCTACACCAGGCACTCCTTCACTGTGAGGATAGACCGAGAAGGGGGGGGGGAAGGCGGACATCTTGTTACACCCACCAGAGTTTTGCATTTTACACTTTTTATAAAACACAAAATCGGAGGTTATATGGTGAAATCCCACGGACTGAACTCAGAGTTTTCTGTCACATTAGTAAACGTGTGAGGTGGGCAGGTTTGCCGCGGCTTTTAAAATGTAACATCCAAACATTCCGATTTCTAAATACTCTATTTATGCATCAAACTCCGGTGGGTGTAACAAGATGTCCGCCTTCTCAGTGTATGCTTACTATAGAGGAGTGCGGGGTATAGTAAGATGGCTGCGACTGAACGTCACTTCCGTTATCAATTGTGATTGGTTAGTAGAGCGCGGTACGGATCTTCACACGGCGGGCGGCCCCGGGGAGCAGCGTGAGGCTCATCACCCCTCCCCCCCTCATGGAGAAATAATTGGTGTGTAATAATGATAAAATAAAAGAAATCAAAAGATTTGATGTGCGGAGAGGATTTCTAAGGCTCCATTCACAATGTTATCATAAGAATAGAGATCTTTATTTCAGCCATGGGACTGTAAGGGTTAAATCTCATTCACAATAACATGTTCTTCCAGGAGCCGTATATCCCTATTACATCCGTATACTGGCTCCTTTAAGAAAAATCGTCAGTTAATTTAAAAAAAAAAAAAAAAAAAATAAGTCACATGACTGCACTGTGATTTCATTGGCTGAGCCAAAGTCACTGTGATTGGCTGAGCCAAAGTCACTGTGATTGGCTGAGCCAAAGTCGCTGTGATTGGCTGAGCCAAAGTCGCTGTGATTTCATTGGCTGAGTCCCCCTATATATTCAGACGCTGGGGCAGAATTCATCAGAAGTTGACTGTCCACTGACAAGTGAGGTTGGCTTTTATCTCTCCTGAGAGATACCTTGTGATATTATTGGATTTGATTTCGGTCAATTCAATTTCATTGCAATATTTGTTGTCATACATTTAAAGCGAGTTTCTTTATTCTTAATAATGAACCGATTTAAATGTAATCAGATTGTTTCTCTGAAAAACATCAAAGAGAAACCCAGCAAAGGAAGGGCCATGGTAGGAGGTGTCAGTGACCAGCCTGCAGATACCCCAACCAAAAAGCCCTCCAAGCTGAAGAGGACCCGAGCGTTTGTGCGCGGCTGTTTCAGAGCCGTCGTTCGATGTTTCGGTTCCGGCTGTAAAGCCAATAGACATCACCGGGATACAGACACTGAGATTGGTAAGTGTTTTTTTTTCAAAGATTTTTTTTTTTTTATAATTTTTTTTTTTTTTTTTTTTCCCAAAAAAATTTTTTTTCACTTTTTTTTTTCAAAGTATATTATTTTTTTCAAATTTTTTTTTTTTCAAAAAAAAATTTTTTTTCACTTTTTTTTTTTTCAAAAAAATGTTTTGGGGTCACATTCCCATAGGTACATAAGGTTTTTTTTCATATTTTTTAAATCAAGTCCTTTTTTATGACATTTTTTAGTTACAATCAACACAAGACATACACCAGGGCTCCACAAACCCCAGGCGCCAGGTCACCAATGCCACCAGAAATCACAACCTGACGCCTAAGCTGCCACCAGCCCACTCACTATCACTATTAACAATGACTGCCCCCCCTCCCCCCTCCTCCACACTCTGCGGCTGCGCACTGTGTGTGACACTGACAAGCAAAGGAGAGATTTCAGCTTTATGTCGGTGTGGGAGGGAACCGGCCGGGGTGGGCGGGACCCGGCCGGGGTGGGCGGGACCCGGCAGCTATCAAACACCAGCCAATGGAATCTGGGCGGCCCGCTACGTGTATGTGGCCGCGCCTCTTTTCTTAAGCAGCCCAATCGTTGGCCGGTGTTTGATAGCTGCTGAGTCCCGCCCACCCGGCCGGGACCCTCCCACCCCGAGCGGGGCCCGCCCACCTCGACTCAAGCTCAAATCTGACATATCCGCTGTTGTGTCATATTTTGCTCCCCATCATAGAACGCTCCGGAAGGGACGTTGCGGTCGAAAATTTTGCACTGCGCATGCGCGATGCGTTCCAAATGCTTGCACCATGCGTTCCAGAGGATTTCCGACAATGTAGTTGAGTGAAAGCGTCAGATAATGTCACGGGAGTGAGGGGAGGTAATCGTGACATTAACTTTAGACAGAGCGGAGAGCGGCGGAGAGAGAGCGGGTAACTGTGGCTCAGGGAGGGGATTACCTCCCCTCACTTCTCTGACATTATCTGACGGTTTCACTGGTCTGCATTGTGGCAAATCATTTGGAACGCATGGCGCAAGTGTTTGGAACGCATGGCGCATGCGCAGTGCTAAATTTCTGGCCGCAGCGCCACTTCCGGAACATTCTATGATGGGGATCAAAATATGACACTACACCGCCTCTCTGTTACTTGTCAGTTTCACACCCCGGCCGGGTCCCGCCCATTCCGACATTAAAGCGGGAGTCCGCCGTTTTTTTTTTAAAAGCCAGCAGCTACAAATACTGCAGCTGCTGACTTTTAAAATAAGGACACTTACGCGCCCGCGATGTCGGCACCCGAAGCCGATCTCTCGATCGTCTCTCGGGTGCTGCCGCCGCCATCTTGGGTATGGGAATCGGGAAGTGGAGCCTTTCGGCTTCATTTCCCGGTTCCCTACTGCGCATGCGCGAGTCGCGCTGTGCAATAAGGATGGTCCCCGCTGTCTCTGGGATCCGTGTGTTTCCCAGCAGGCAGCGGGGGACCTTCGGAAAGGGGTGTAGCTTCTGCAGGATCTACGCTGGAAGTGGGTGCAGATACCTGTACTGTACACGTACCTGCACCCCCTCCCCCCTGAATGGTGCCAATTGTGGCGCCGGAGGGGGGGAGGGTTCCAATGAGCGGAAGGTCCACTTTAAGGTGGAGCTCCGCTTTAAGCTCAATTCTGACAGCTCCTCTGTTACATTTCAGTAATAGAGTGCTCCGTGTGAAACCTGCCAGTGCCACCGCCAATCAGTGCCAACCAGTGCCACCGCCAATCAGTGCCACCTGCCACCACGAACCAGTGCCACCGCCAATCAATACCACCTGCAACCACCAACCAGTGCCACTGCCAATCAGTACCACCTACCAGTTCCAAACCAGTGTCACCTGCCAATGCCATCTGGCAGTTCCACGTGCCTGCAGTGCCACCTGCCACTACCAATCAGTGCCACTGCCAATCAGTGCCAACTAGTGCCACCGCCAACCAGTGCCACCTGCCAACACCAACCAGTGCCACCATCAATCAGTGCCATCTGCCAGTGACAACTAGTGCCACCGCCAACCAGGGCCACCTGCCATCACCAACCAGGGCCACCTGCCACTTCCAAACCAGTGTCACCTGCCAATCAGTGCCACCGCCAGTACCACCTGCCAGTTCCAAACCAGTGTCACCTGCCAATGCCAACCAGTGTCACCTGCCGGTGCCATCTGGCAGTTCCACGTACCTGCCAGTGCCAGCCAGTTCCATCTGTTGCCAGCTTTACTCTCTTTCTGGTCAGCCCATAACCCTGATGTAACAGCGTTTCAATGGAGTTATTGACTGGGTGCTCCATTGTGAGTTAGGGATAGGGGGTGAAAATGAGTGGCCTTACCCCGGGAGCTGACAATCCATACCACTCTAAAAAAACAAAAACTGGCTCCTAAATTCAAAGCAAATTTGTCAACCCCTGACATACACACAACCCATGTACTTATTGTACAATCCTAATAAACACACATTTATAAGCAAAATTAAAAGTGGTTGTAAACCCACAAAAAGCAAAACAAAGGTGCCAATTGGTTCAGTGCCCCCCAATGCCACCTCCCCATGGGCAGTGCGGATAATGCCACCTCCCCATGGGCAGTGCGGATAATGCCGCCCCCCCATGGGCAGTGCGGACAATGCCGCCCCCCCACGGGCAGTGCGGACAATGCCGCCCCCCCACGGGCAGTGCGGACAATGCCGCCCCCCCACGGGCAGTGCGGACAATGCCGCCCCCCATGACCATCCCACATGGGACCTAGATCCCTCCCCCGCTGTCTCTTTGATGGTCTCATTGTGATTGCACCTCTGTAGTCATGTATGTCAATCTTTTGTTTTCATCCCCAACAATCCACGTCTGCACACTACTGGGAGGTCCATACACACGCAGATGGGCGGTTATAGATCTCTTATTGGCACCGTCTCCCCGGGATTTTGTACTTGTTGAAAACCAGAAGATTACTTAGCAGTGCCCCAAAGAAAACATGAAATAGTCCCTCCTGTTCCCTACTGAATGGACAAAGAATAACGGATTGTATGAACTGCCTTAGGGCTCATTTAAACATGTTGTGCCCTCTGAACAGCAATCCACATTCAGGTCGCTCTTCAGAGGGCATTTGACAGGAGGCAAGAAGGTGTTATATTGCCTCCTCACCACCTGTTTAACCCCCTGACATCCGCGCTGTGGGCAAATGACGGGCACAGAGCGGATGTGAATTCCCGGGAGGCCGTCATATGACATCCCCCTGTGCACGCTCCCTGCGGAGGGCGCCGTGATCACCGAGTCACTGAGACTCGGGTGACCACCGATCCGAGTACGGGGCCGATCCCCACCCCTTACCATGTGATCAGTTATCAGCCAATGACGGCTCATCACATGATGTAAACAAAAGCTCAGTGATCGTTTTTTTTCTCCTCTGCTGACAGGAGAAGAACAAAGCCGATCACCGGCTCATCTTAAAGGGACATCGACCCTGAAAAGGAAGAGGCGATTATGCCTCATTTATAGAGTAACAGTGCCCACCAGTGCCACCTATTGATGCCCACCAGTGCCACCTATCAATGCCCACCAGTGCCACCTATCAATGCCCACCAGTGCCACCTATCAATGCCCACCAGTGCCACCTATCGATGCCCACCAGTGCCACCTATCAATGCCCACCAGTGCCACCTATCGATGCCCACCAGTGCCACCTATCAATGCCCACCAGTGGTGCTAATCATTGACACCTAGAAGTGCTGCCTATCAGTGTAACTGATCAGTGCTCATCACTGCCACCCATCGGTGCCCATCAGTGCCACCTCATCAGCGTACATCAATGACAGACAAAAATTACCCGTTATAACATTTAACAAAAATGTAAAAAAATATGGTTTTAATTCGGTCTTTTTATATTTAAAAAGATAAAAACCGCTGAGGAGATGAAATACCACCAAAGGAAATCTCTATTTGGGGGAACAAATGATACAAATGTCATTTGGGTACAGTGTTGTATGACCGTGTAATTGTCACTCAAAGTGCGACAGCGCTGAAAGCTGAGGATTGGTGTGGATAGGAGGGGGAGGGGGGTTTAAGTGGCCGGTAAGCAAGGGGTTAAACATGACAGCATTTTCTACACATATGAGATGGCTGTGTGCTGTGCAGGTTTTATGCCCCTTACACTGTTAGGAAAATGTTGTCACCCCCTCATTTCTTCACAGAGCACACCACCTCCTTTTCCTCTGCTGGCTGAATGTGATGTGGGGGGGGCGCAGGCTCAGGCCCTGGCTCTTATAGGTGGTAGAGGGCCCAGTCATGTAAGTTGATTTCTAGCAGCGGTCCTGGGTGTGGGCGAATGGCCCTGAATACAGACAGTGCATGTCATATTAGGAGAAGTGGCTGCGTGCGTGCAGCTGTGCGTTCTACTCATTGTCAATGGACTGCCTGCATGCAGCACCTGGAAGATACAGATGTTGTAGAAACGTCCCGTTCATGTTATATGGGCCTCATCACCCTTGTAAACAAGGCCAGACAGACGGACAAAACCAACACAAACAAAACCGCACTAATTCATTATCCATCAGCATTTTAATATGCACTATGCCTTTACCCCAAGTGCTGTCATTAGAAGTGTCTGCGCTCCTAAAGCCGGCCATAGACACTTCCAATCTCACCCGGCTAAGCAAGGACCAGCCAAGATTCTAACCATGTATGGGCAGGCTGATTACGGGCTGGGTACTACCAGCCCCTCTGACTTTTCATGCCATTATTGCCAGCCAGTGGGTCGGGATGAGTGGCAGGCAACCAGCATTTTTATACAAAGTACAACATTAGTCCTCCTTGTGTCCCTGTCCTGTAGAGTTTATTCATGGTCTCTGGCACCAGCGTTTTCATCTCTTCTCTCCATAATTTGATGTTCTACAAAGAAAAATATATGAAATGTAGGTGAAGGTGCTAAATCTAATTCCTCTCTTTTTTTATTGTAGGTGTACGCGGTATTGACTGCACACCACAGTGCAACCCGGACGTGTCCACTCCACCGGAGTGCGACCAGGACGTGTCCACTCCACCGGAGTGCGACCAGGACCTGTCCACTCCACCGGAGTGCGACCAGGACGTGTCCACTCCACCGGAGTGCGACCAGGACCTGGCCACTCCACCGGAGTGCGACCAGGACGTGTCCACTCCACCGGAGTGCGACCAGGACGTGTCCACTCCACCGGAGTGCGACCAGGACCTGGCCACTCCACCGGAGTGCGACCAGGACGTGGCCACTCCACCGGAGTGCGACCAGGACGTGGCCACTCCACCGGAGTGCGACCAGGACCTGTCCACTCCACCGGAGTGCGACCAGGACCTGGCCGCTCCACCGGAGTGCGACCAGGACGTGTCCGCTCCACCGGAGTGCGCCCCGGACGTGGCCGCTCCACCGGAGTGCGCCCCGGACGTGGCCGCTCCACCGGAGTGCGCCCCGGACGTGGCCGCTCCACCGGAGTGCGCCCCGGACGTGGCCGCTCCACCTGAGTGCGCCCCGGACGTGGCCGCTCCACCTGAGTGCGCCCCGGACGTGGCCGCTCCACCAGAGTGCGCCCCGGACGTGGCCGCTCCACCAGAGTGCGCCCATGACGTGGCCGCTCCACCAGAGTGCGCCCAAGACGTGGCCGCTCCACCAGAGTGCGCCCAAGACGTGGCCGCTCCACCAGAGTGCGCCCAAGACGTGGCCGCTCCACCAGAGTGCGCCCCGGACGTGGCCGCTCCACCAGAGTGCGCCCATGACGTGGCCGCTCCACCAGAGTGCGCCCAAGACGTGGCCGCTCCACCAGAGTGCGCCCAAGACGTGGCCGCTCCACCAGAGTGCGCCCAAGACGTGGCCGCTCCACCAGAGTGCGCCCAAGACGTGGCCGCTCCACCAGAGTGCGCCCAAGACGTGGCCGCTCCACCAGAGTGCGCCCAAGACGTGGCCGCTCCACCAGAGTGCGCCCAAGACGTGGCCGCTCCACCAGAGTGCGACCAATTCGTGTCCACTCCACCAGAGTGCGACCCAGACGTGTCCACTCCACCAGACTTTGACCTACATGTGTCCACTCCACCAGAGTGCGACATTCACATGAAAAATCCACCAGCATGTGACGTTCACACAGAGAATCCACCAAAATGCCAGGGGAACGTCTCCAGTGAACATGGGAGCAATCTTACAAGACAGGATAGGCACATACTAGTGGTAGGGGATTCAATTATTGGAAGGATACAGAAGGCAATCTGTCACCAATCCCCTTATCGCAAAACAGTATGTTGTTTACCGGGCGCCCGGGTTCGGAACATTGTAGATTGCATGGACGGATTATTGAATGGGGCTGGGAGGAACCCCGCTGTCATGATACATATTGGTACGAACGACAAAGTTAGAGGAAGATGGGGCGCCTTAAAAAATGATTTCAGGGACTTAGCGGCTATATTGAAGAAAAGGAGAGCCAAGGCAGTATTTTCAGAAATATTGCCTGAACCTCGAGCCACACCAGAGAGGCAGCAGGAGCTTAGAGAGCTTAGCAGGTGGCTGAGAAACTATTGCAGGAAGGAGGGCTTTGGCTTCATGACGAACTGGGTTGACTTTACATTCGGTCACCGTTTTTATAGCAGTGATGGATTGCATTTAAATGGAAGGGGTGCAGCGTTTTTGGGAGTGAAGATGACCAAAGCGCTGGAAGAAATTTTAATCTAGGAGATGAGGATGACTTGCTAGTGAACATGACAGAGAAGATCTTCAAGTCAAGCCATCATCACCGGAGTTCACTACGTCATCACTCTCTTGAAAGATTCTCATCAGCACCTATCTTCAAGAGAGCACCAGGTACGGCTGTACCAACACAGATTTCTACAATGGTGGCGGCTGCCACTCCAGTAACCGGAAGGTCTTCCCATCAGCCCTCTATTTCCCTTTCTGCAGCTTCTGAATCCCCAACTATCAATGTGGCTGGACAAACAAGTCAATTTGCTGTTCCCAGAAGAAGACTCAACCAAAAGCTTGAGGAACCCTCCTAGGGACCAGGTACGGCTGTACCAACACAGGTCCCTACACTGGTGGCGGCTGCCTCGTCACCACCAACCGAGGGGCAATGACATTAACAGAGGGCCTCCTCATCACCATCCAAGAAGCAATGACATCAGAGAGCCCCGTCATCAACATTTGAGGGCTGAGCCTCATTGCCATCATCCGAGGGTAGTGAAAAACAGAGAGCCTGATGCCCACCATCCAAGGGCAGAGCTTGGTCCCCACCATCCAAGGGCAGAGCCTCCTCGCTACTATGAGAGGGCAGAGCCTCGTTACCACAATCCGAGGGTATTTGACCTTAAAAGAAAGTTGCCTGCTGTGAGACGGTAACACAAGCAGTACTGAGTGAGATAATTGTGGCACACCGGCAATGATCTCCCTACACCATACATAGAACCATACATAGAATGTATACATAGGGCCATACATACCACCATACTCAGCATGCCCACCTAGTACCAAACATACCACTATACATACCACCATCAGGGCCACCAATAAGGTGGTACCACTGGTTCTCCTGTAGGGGCTGGGCACAGAAAACATGAGGAATCGTTGCGGCGGGCGGGTGCACTGATCAGTGGGGGAGGCACTGATCTGTGCGGATGCTCAATGCATATATTCTGAATGATCCCCAAATATGATTGTAAACAAGCATGCAAGTGTGTTTTATTGCATACATACCTGCGTATATAGCACCATGCATACCATCATACACAGCATGTCTATATACCACCACCAGGGCCACCAATAAGGGGGTACCACCAGTCCTCCTGTAGGGGGCTGGGCACAGAAAACATAAGGAATCGGTGCGGCGGGCGGATGCACTGATCAGTGTGGGGGCGCTGATCTGTGCGGATGCTCAATGCATATATTCTGAATGAGCCCCAAAGATGATTGTGAACAAGCAGGTAGGTGTGTTTTATTGCATACATACCTGCAATACATATGTTCTGTATGGTTCTATGTATGGTTTTTTTCTCTATATGAGATGAACTGGGCACCCTAGACTGATGATTCAGGGACAATCCGATCGCCTTAGGGGGTCAGGAAGGAATTTTTCCCCCCCTTGGAGCCCATCTGGCCGGGGGGGTTTTCGCCTTCCTCTGAATCATCTTAAGGTTTAGGCTTAGTGTAAAAAGGCCCTGCCTTTGAGGAGTCCTAGGACAACCGTCACTGATCTCCGATGTTCTCCGAAGCCCGACAATCATTTCCATCTATAGATTTATCTCCAATAAAGATTGGTCGCACCTTAATTGTCTTTGTATGTGTTTTTTTTTCTTCTTTTTTCTAAGAAATATAATGAGGAATGGCAGCAGGGTGAGGAATCTTGCCCCATACTTCACCACTAGGGATGAGCTTCGATTTCAAGAGGAAGATCGAACATTATGGTCCGTTCATGACAAATTAGAGCGGCGTGTCACCGCCCATAATGCACTGCGTCATAGCAGTGTATTGCTGGCTGATGATTGGCCAAGCATGCACGATGACCCGCATGCTTTGGCCAATCACAGCACCGTCAGCGAAGAGAGCCATAATTGGTCACAGGCCAATTTTTGATGCAATACTTTGCAGCAGGGCTCATTCCTGCGCCCCAACTAGAGGATCTGTAAGGGGTTGCAGTGTTGTGGCACCAGTGCCTAAGGCCCAATTTTTCTGCCCCTGTTCAACAGAGGCATGTAATTACAATTCTTGATCTAATATTTCACAGCAGGGCCCGTTCCTGCGCCCACCCAGAGTAACTGTGAGGGATTACAGTGTTGTGGCAACACCAACACCTAAGGCCCACATTTTTGCGTTTATATTTTGAGTATATAGGGCAGGCCCCTACTTTCAAACATCCAACTTACAAACAACTCCTACTTTCAAACAGAAGGAGACAACAGGAAGTGAGAGGAAATCTACCCCTAGGAAGGGAAATTCTCTCCTGTAAGGCCACGTACACACGCGGGGACTGTTCGCTCAACTTTGTCCGTCAAACAGTTTCAGCAAACAGTCCGCTCAAAATTAGCATGGACGGACTTGCCCACACACGACGAACGAACAGTTTGCTGAAACCGTGCGCGATGACGTGAACGGCACGTACGACGGGACGGAAAATACAACGTCCTATACACTGCATTACAACTTTCAGCGTGTAAATCCTTTCTGAGCATGCGCGGAACTTAGTTTGACGAACAAGCCTACACACGAGGGGACTGTTCGCTGAAACCAAGTTTCAGCGGACAGTTTTTTGGAAATTCCGAAAAACCTTGTTCAGCAAACTGTTCGCTGAAACTGTCCGCTGAAAGCCCACACACGGGCGGACTGTCCGCCGAAACACTGTTCAGCGGACAAAGTTGGGCGAACAGTCCCCGCGTGTGTACGCGGCCTAAGAGTTCCTTGTTTCACAAAAAAACCCAAATTTTAACAATCCAATTGTCATTGGGACAGAAAGTGAGGTGAAATCTTCTGAACAGGTGCACACAGACAGCAAAACAAATTATACAGGGGTGATAACCCTTCCCTATGTTTTACAAAAAGCTTAAAAATAGATTTTTTGGCTGGAGCGACACTTTAAAAATGTACCAGTTAAAAATTACAAACAGATTCTACTTAAAGCGGGAGTCCACCGGGACTCCGCGTTTTTTTTTTTTTTTTTAAAGCCAGCAGCTACAAATACTGCAGCTGCTGACTTTTAAAATAGTGACACTTACCTGTCCCGCGCGCCCGCGATGTCGGCACCCGAAGCCGATCTCTAGATCGTCTCTCAGGTGCTGCCGCCACCATCTTGGGTATGGGAATCAGGAAATGGAGCCTTTCGGCTTCATTTCCCGGTTCCCTACTGCGCATGCGCGAATCGCGCTGCGCAATAAGGGCGGTCCCCGCTGCCTGTGGGATCTGTGTGTTTCCCAGCAGGCAGTGGGGCACTTGCGGAAAGGGGCGGGCACTTGCGGAAAGGGGCGTAATCTACGCCCCTTTCCGCAGAGAGCTATCCCGGAAGTGGGTGCAGAACACCTGTACTGTACAGGTATCTGCACCCCCCTCCCCCCTGAAAGGTGTCAATTGTGGCGCCGGGGGGGAGGGTTCCGATGAGCGGAGGTCCACTTTAGGGTGGACCTCCGCTTTAATAACAAACCTACACAGTCCCTGTCTTGTTTGGACCGCCTGTATACTGCTGTTCTGAGTATATAGGGCCTGGGGGCCTCAGGCCTTTCCTTTTTATAATTTGGGTGTGCGGTTCTCCTTAATGTCCATACAAGACCCAAAGGGGCTGGTAATGGGCTTGGGGGCGGGGCACCCATGCCTTTGTTCTCAATGATTTTCATCCATATTGCCGGGACCAGACATTACATTAAAGCCGCAAACAGTTTTAAATGACTTTTATTCCTTTAGAAATGTCATTTTGTGCAGGGACAGTTCTAAACACGGGAAACACAGGCCACTTTACAGGCATACTACAGACACCCCCCAGGCATGATATTTAAAGGAATGTTTCACTTTTATTTTTTCACTTTAAGCATCATTAAAATCACTGCTCCTGAAAAAAACAGCAGTTTTTAAAAATTTTGCATTAATACATGTACCCTGGGGCAGGACCCGGGTCCTCAAACCCTTTTTTAGGACAATAACTTGCATATTAGCCTTTAAAATTCACACTTTTGATTTCTCACGTTCGAGTCCCATACACTGTAACGGGGTTTGAAAGTTTGCGCAAACTATCGGTCCGTTTGCAAGTTCTGGTGCAAACAGAACCGGGGGGTGTTTGGCTCATCCCTATTCACCACCCTTCAGCCATGGGATAGCGATAGGAAACACCCCAAGTCTAGTCTCTGTAAATGAGTCATATTATGACAGCAGGTATAATGTTTGCAGGTACAGGCTGTATATATATATACACATGGAGTGTAGTCTGGGGCCTGATTGTCAGGGCTGGTCAGCCCTTCCTTCTCTGAGCTGGCCGCTCAGCTGTCAGATAATTGGCAGCTCTCATCTCTCTCCACAGTTTACCAGCTGTTGTGGATGTGCTCGTCAGTCCCGCCTACTTAACCACTTGCCGCCCGCCCTATAGCAAATGGACGGCGGCAAAGTGGTTTCATAATCCTGACCGGACGTCATATGACGTGATCAGGATTATGAGCCGCTGTGCGCCCCCGGGGGCGCGCATCGCGGCGATCGTTGTTGCGGGGTGTCAATCTGACACCCAGCAACTACGATCTCGGTAAAGAGTCTCCGTCGGAGACTCTTTACCACGTGATCAGCCGTGTCCAATCACGGCTGATCACAGTGTAAATAGGAAAAGCCGGTGATCTGCTTTTCCTCACTCGCGTCTGTCAGACGCGAGTAGAGGAGAGCTGATCGGCTGCTCCTCTGACGGGGGGGGGGGTCTGTGCTGATCGATTATCAGCACAGCCCCCCCGAGGATGCCCACACTGGACCACCAGGGACGCCACCAGACCACCAGGGATGCCAAGGACAAGGTATGCCACCCTAGACCACCAGGGATTCTAGTCAGTGCCACAATGGATGCCAATCAGTGCCCATAATGGATACCAATCAGTGCCCACAATGGGCATCACTGATTGGCATGCATTATTGATTGGCACTGATTGGCATCCATTAGTGCAATATATTATAATACAATGCCGCCTATCAGTTCCCATCTGTGCCGCCTATCAGTGCCTACCCATGCCCACCTGTGCCGCCTACCCATGCCCACCTGTGCCGCCTACCCATGCCCACCTGTGCTAATCCATGCCAATTTGTGCCACCTATCAGTGCCCATCCGTGTCGCCCATCAGTGCCACCCATCAGTGCCGCCTATCAGTGCCACATATCGGTGTCCATCAATGCCACCTCATCAGTGCCACTTCATTGGTGCCACCTCATCGGTGCCCATCAGTGCCGCTTTATCATTGCCCATCAGTGTAACCCCATCAGTGCCCATCAGTGAAAGAGAAAACGTACTTATTTGCAAAGTTTTGAAACTGAAACAAAAAAAAAACATTTTTTTTTTCAAAATTTTCGGTATTTTTTTATTTGTTTAGCAAAAAATAAAAACCGTAGAGGTGATCATATACCACCAAAAGAAAGCTCTATTTGTGGGAAAAAAATGATACAAATTTCATTTGGGTACAGTGTAGCATGACCGCGCAATTGTCATTCAAAGTGCGACAGCGCTGAAAGCTCAAAATTGGGCAGGAAGGTGTTTAAGTGCCCCCCGGTATTGAAGTGGTTAAAGATCTGCAGGTCTCTTCATTCCTGCCTTCGCCTTGGTCACATCACAAGAAACCATCTCCTGCGTTCCTGTTTAACCACTTAACAACCGGCCCATAGCCAAATGACGGCTACAGGGCGGTTGTTTAACTCTGGGAGGCCGTCATATGACGTCCTCCCAGAATTCCGCTCTCGCGTGCGACCCCTAGGGCGCACACCAGAGCTTCCGCGACCGCCGGGTCTGCATCACGGTAAACGGCCACTCATCGCAGCCATTTACCACGTGAACGCTCCGTCAAATGACGGAGTGATCACTTGTAAACAAACCGGCGTCATGTTATGACGCCGGTTCCTCCCTCCCCTCTCTGTACTGATCGGTACAGCGGAGGGGGAAGAGATCGGTGTCAGCAGCACTATGGGCTGCATCTGCAGTGCCCACATCGCTGCTCACCGAAATTTAACCCCTCAATTCCCTGCCATTACTCTGCAATACCAGTGCATACTCTGCAGTACCCTGCCATTACTCTGCAGTACCAGCCAATACTCTGCAGTACCAGCCAATACTCTGCAGTACCAGCCAATACTCTGCAGTACCAGCCAATACTCTGCAGTACCAGCCAATACTCTGCAGTACCAGCCAATACTCTGCAGTACCAGCCAATACTCTGCAGTACCAGCCAATACTCTGCAACACCCGCCAATACTCTGCAACACCCGCCAATACTCTGCAACACCCGCCAATACTCTGCAACACCCGCTAATACTCTGCACTACATTTCCAGCCAATACCCTGCCATAAATTGCCATACCCGGAGATGCCCAGCCATACTCGGAGATACCCTGCAATACCCAGCCATAGACATCCCCCCCTCCCGCCGCCCTCCGGTGCTTCTACCGACTCGCCAATACGATCAAAGCCAGAATCTTTTTTTTTTCAGGCTTCCCAGCTTAGAGGTGAGATGCGGGGTCTTATTGACCCCATATCTCACTGTAAAGAGGACCTGTCATGCCATATTCCTATTACAAGGGATGTTTACATTACTTGTAATAGGAGTAAAAGTGATCAAAAATGTCAAACTAAAATAAATAAAGTAAAATGAACAATAAATTATTATTTTTTTTTTTAAAGTGCCCCTGTCCCCATGTGCTCACATGCAGAAGCGAACGCATACGTAAGTCCCGCCCACATATGAAAACGGTATTCAAACCACACATGTGAGGTATCGCTGCGAACGTAGAGCGAGAGCAATAATTCTAGCCCTAGACCTCCTCTGTAACTCAAAATATATAACTAGAAAAAAAAATTAAAGCGTCGCCTATGGGGATTTTTAAGTAGTGACGTTTGGCGCCATTCCACAGGCGCGTGCAATTTTGAAGAGTGACATGTTGGGTATCTATTTACTCAGCATAACTTCATCTTTCACATTATGCAAAAATTGGGCTAACTTTACTGTGTTTTTTTTTTTAAGCACAAAACTGTTTTATTTCCAAAAAAAAGCATTCGAAAAATTGCTGCGCAAATACCGTGCGAGATAAAAAGTTGCAACAACCACCATTGTATTCTCCAGGGTCTTTGCTAAAAAAACATATATAATGTTTTGGGATTCTGTGTAATTTTCTAGCAAATAAATGATGATTTTTACATGTAGGAGAGAAATGTCAGAATTATCCTGGGTGCTCCAGAACGCCTGATGGCGCTCCCTGCATGTTGGGCCTCTGTATGTGGCCACACTGTGTAAAAGTCTCACACATGTGGTATCGCCGTACTCGGGAGTAATAGCAGAATGTGTTTTGGGGTGTAATTTGTGGTATGCATATGCTGTGTGTGAGAAATAAAAAAAAGATCTTGATTTTGCAAAGAATTGTGGGAAAAAAATGACAACTTCAAAAAACTCATCATGCCTCTTACTAAATACCTTGGAATGTCTTCTTTCCAAAAAGGGGTTATTTGGGGGGTATTTGTACTTTTCTGGCATGTTGGGGTCTCAAGAATTGAAATAGGCCGTCAGTACTTCAGGTGTGATCAATTTTCAGATATTGGCACCACAGCTTGTGGACTCTATAACTTTCACAAAGTCCAAATAATATCCACCAATTTGTACTTATTTTTACCAAAGATATGTAGTGGTATAAATTGTGGCCAAAATTTATGAAGAAAAAATTACTAATCTGCTAAATTTTATAACAGAAACAAAGAAAAATTCATTTTTTTACAGAATTTTCTGTATTTTTTCTTTTATAGCACAAAAAATAAATAAACGAGCGGTGATTAAATACCACCAGAAGAAAGCTCTATTTGTGTGAAAAAAGGACAAAAATTTCATATAGGTCCAGTGTTGCATGACTGAGTAATTGTCATTCAAAATGTGAGAGCACCGAAAGCTGAAAATTGGTCTGGTTATTAAGGGTGTTTAAGTGCCCGGTGGTCAAGTGGTTAAAGTCAGGCTTTGCTGACATCCCTTCTGGCTCCTTATCCTGCTTGCTGTCCCTCTACTTGTATCCCTGACTTCTGGCCTGGCTGACTACCCAATCCGGTTACTGGACTCTGGCCTGGCTGACTACCCAATCCGGTTACTGGACTCTGGCCTGGCTGACTACCCAATCCGGTTACTGGACTCTGGCCTGGCTGACTACCCAATCCGGTTACTGGACTCTGGCCTGGCTGACTACCCAATCCGGTTACTGGACTCTGGCCTGGCTGACTACCCAATCCGGTTACTGGACTCTGGCCTGGCTGACTACCCAATCCGGTTACTGGACTCTGGCCTGGCTGACTACCCAATCCGGTTACTGGACTCTGGCTTGGCTGACTACCCAATCCGGTTACTGGACTCTGGCCTGGCTGACTACCCAATCCAGTTCAAAAATGCTAAACTAGAGCTAAAAGTGGGACTTTATATGAGGGGATATAAGCTATATATATATATATATATATATATATATATATATATATATATATATATATATATATATATATATATATATATATATATATATTGTGGCAGCACGCAGGTAAAATCACCTGGTTGTATTCAGGATGGGAAATATGTGTGTCCTAGATTCAGGCTTTATGCAGACTCTTACAATTAGAGGGGAAGAGTTAATGAGCCCAGCTGAAGTAAGTGGGCTCATTAAGGCCTCTACAAAAAACCCCAGCATGCATAGGGAGATGCTCCATCCTGGAACCAGTTTTGTGTGTATAGACTGGGGAGTCTGAGATCTGTTCTGTGCGGTGAGTTAACGCCTGTGTGGCAAACCCCTACAATAGAGACAGGGACTGGGGCAGCACAAGGCTGCACCCAGTTGTTAGACAGGGAGTCTACGTGTGTAGTTAGAGGTCAAGCTGACCAGGATTTATTTTCTTGTTTTATTTTGTTTGGCTGTTATATGTATCACTGCATGTAGCCTAAATAAACCGGATCTTTTGTTTTTTGCACCTACACCGCTGTCTGCTGTGCCTGACTTTGTGTTGTGAACCCATCCAGGGGGTCACACACACCCGCTACCGAGCGAACCCCCTCACAATATATATATATATATATATATATATATATATATATATATATATACACACACATATACATACATACACCTCCATCTCTGATATTTTGGAAAAAAATTTAAATAAATAAGTGGGACTTTATATGAAGCACATCACTAGACCGAATGAGCCAATCAATATACACATTGTTTATTGTCACAAGTCATACACATGTATATCACCATAAATAGTAAATTGATTTAACAATAAAATGATGGATCTCAATTGATAAATATAAACATAATATAGTATTACATGATTAGTTCAATATAGAAACATTGTAAAAAAAAAAAAATCCATAAATGTCAATAAATAAAATCTAAACATTTCATGATAATATACAATTAATTCAATATAGTATACACATATAGTAATAGACTTTTAGTATGTAGACCGAGGTATAACTAGTAGTGACATTTGAAACATTAACAATAATGGTAGATTGGTTCATTAAGGTAGGATATAGTCCAGATATGTATACATAAATACTGTGACAACGCATCATAAAAAAGCTCTACGCGTTTCGTGGTTACAATACCACTCATCAGGAGCAGATGCAGGATTTTTGGGGTATCTATAATGAAATAAAATTACCAAGTGAATATAATAATCCAGAATATACCGATATAGAAGGGAGAGGGGAGCCACACAAGTCCCAAGCAATCTCACCTATCTGTAGTATATAGGTACAAATGTTGATGATGGCGTCAGAAGGTAAAAAACATTTTAGATTTTAGAGAAACGTTTCTCCCGGGAGCTGAGAAGGAAAACCCTAAGACACGGCCATAGCACCACTGATCAATGATAGACGTAGAAAGGAAGTGAATAGTTTCCAGCCATGGTGTGTGTACTTAATGGTGTGCATAATTCATCTTATAATTGGTTCCCACACATATCTGTAGGGATCAAGATAGTAAAAAAATTTATAATAAAAAAAAAAAAAAAAATGTAATAAAAATAAAAACGAATTCCACAGCTGAAAATTAGAAGAGACTTCCCATAGTAAAAAACGTGCAAAGAGACAGTAAACAGCCAAGTAATAAAGGAAAAATGTTCAGGTGTAATTTAGGTAAAACAAGAATGTTAAATGATAGTAAAAGATAAAACAATGTGTAATGTCACCAAGATACCTTAACAGGCACATAACATTTTTTGCAAAGCGTGCAGTGGTGACTTGTACAGAAGGTCAGCTAGTGTGTCAGCATTGAGACCAATGTGGTTTAAATAGTAACCGTGTAAGAAGGACATCCCTCAACGTCGCGTGGCGTAATGACGGGGAGGCGGCGTCATCGCCCAGGCAACAATGTGTACCCGGCGTTTGGCGCCTAAACACCCCACGTGTGCAACGCTGATGGACAACCATGCCGGTTAATTACATTTTTTTTTTATTATTATAAATTTTTTTACTATCTTGATCCCTACAGATATGTGTGGGAACCAATTATAAGATGAATTATGCTCACCATTAAAGTAGTTGTAAACCCTTACAAACCACTTTGACCTACAGGTAAGCCTAGATTAAGGCCTAGATTAAGGCTTACCTGTAGGTCCAAGCAATATCTCCTAAACCTATACGGTTTAGGAGATATTTGCCTGAAGACAGGCACCGCTGTCTACGGCGCATGCGCCGTAGACAGCGGCGCGCAGGCGCACTGAACGCGGCAGTTCCAAAAATGGAGCTGCCGCATTTGTCGACTCCCGTGCGCATGCGCGGGAGTGACGTCATCGCGGCTTCGCCGAATGACAGCGGCGGAGCTGCGAGACGCCACAAGCAAGATGGATGCGGCGGACTACAGGGGACAGCGCGACTTCGCTGGCTCCTGTGTCAGGTAAGTGACACATAATGGGCTACTAATGCGATGCATAGTAGTCCATTATGCTTTACCTTTGCAGGGAAAAAAAGAGGAAGTAAACTCATCAGGGTTTACTTCCTCTTTAAGTACACACACCATGGCTGGAAACTATTCACTTCCTTTCTACGTCTATCATTGATCAGTGGTGCTATGGCCGTGTCTTAGGGTTTTCCTTCTCAGCTCCCGGGAGGAACGTTTCTGGATTATTATATTCACTTGGTAATTTTATTTCACTATAGATACTCCAAAAATCCTGCATCTGCTCCTGATGAGTGGTATTGTAACCACGAAACGCATAGAGATTTTTTATGATGCGTTGTCACAGTATTTATGTATACATATCTGGACTATATCCTACCTTAATGAACCAATCTACCATTATTGTTAATGTTTCAAATGTCACTACTAGTTATACCTCGGTCTACATACTAAAAGTCTATTACTATATGTGTATACTATATTGAATTCATTGTATATTATCATGAAATGTTTAGATTTTATTTATTGACATTTATGGATTTTTTTTTTTTTACAATGTTTCTATATTGAACTAATCATGTAATACTATATTATGTTTATATTTATCAATTGAGATCCATCATTTTATTCTTATATCAATTTACTATTTATGGTGATATACATGTGTATGACTTTTGACAATAAACAAACAATGTGTATATTGATTGGCTCATTCGGTCTAGTGATGTGCTTCATATAAAGTCCCACTTATTTTATTTTTTTTATTACCCAATCCGGTTACTGGACTCTGGCCTGGCTGACTACCCAATCCGGTTACTGGACTCTGGCCTGGCTGACTACCCAATCCGGTTACTGGACTCTGGCCTGGCTGACTACCCAATCCGGTTACTGGACTCTGGCCTGGCTGACTACCCAATCCGGTTACTGGACTCTGGCCTGGCTGACTACCCAATCCGGTTACTGGACTCTGGCTATGCTCTGACTATGCTTACTCTATTCACCTTTTTATTTTTATTAATAAGCAAGTGTGATTTTACTGTACTTCTGTCTCGGTCTGGTTCATGGTTTCTGACACCGATCAGCTGCCTGGTCTGGCCTTTTTATATACCGACATCCTATATCAACCTTTATCGACCCTTTTACACCAGGGGAACCCTTGAAATAATTTTCACAGGAGTCAGTGGGAAGGGTGACTCCTTACATATATGATCATTGGAAAGAATGTCCTTCCTACACTGGTGGTCAGTGGAAAGAATGTCCTTCCTACACTGGTGGTCAGAGGATAGAAAGTCCTTCCTACACTGGTGGTCAGTGGAAAGAAAGTCCTTCCTACACTGGTGGTCAGTGGAAAGTCCTTCCTACACTGGTGGTCAGTGGAAAGAAAGTCCTTCCTACACTGGTGGTCAGTGGAAAGAAAGTCCTTCCTACACTGGTGGTCAGTGGAAAGAATGTCCTTCCTACACTGGTGGTCAGTGGAAAGAAAGTCCTTCCTACACTGGTGGTCAGTGGAAAGAAAGTCCTTCCTACACTGGTGGTCAGTGCAAAGAAAGTCCTTCCTACACTGGTGGTCAGTGCAAAGAATGTCCTTCCTACACTGGTGGTCAGAATGCCACATTTACAGACCGCCTTAAAGATCGTTGGCGTCATGCTGATGGCCGTGTGAAGTGGCACTGGACCCAAAACTATGTAAACACTATCAGATGGGAGGTCAATCAACCACAGCTCAAGAAAGTCCAGGCAACCTCTGGAGCAACCCTAGCTGAGAATAGCTGCTGTATATATTGTATATAGAACAATCAGGCCAAACATGTGTGATGTTAGTACATGAAAAGAGAAAGTTACATTTGTGAAAGACGTTCTACTAATTTGATGTTAGTACAGCAGTGAACAGATGGTGGGGGTGGCACCAAATCCAAAGATGACATCAATGTGAAATGATACCGAAAGCAGAAACCATTTCAAGGGGAAGGACAGACAACCCGCTCTCTGGATTTGGTGCCCTCACCTTCTTCCTCTGACGGGAAATTCTGAGAATTAAAAGGGGAAATGAGTACACAGTGTTCCCAATAAATAAGAACGGTGTACCCCGACTCTACAAACACCCACCAATGGGATGATGTCAGTGAAGGCAGAGGAGGCGGCTCTCTAATTAGGGACAAAAGGCGTTTGCCTAAGGCCTCGCGCTCCCAGGGGCCTCGCGGCCGCCTCATTTGTGCGTGGGAGGATGGGAGGGAATGTCCCCGGTCAGTGTCCCCAAGCTGGCAGGGTGAGCGGGCCGGACTGGTAAAGGATCGCCGTGGAGGTGGAGCTGGCAGCCGCTACTAAACCCGCCATCTGCATTAGTGACACCAGTGTCAGTGCCAATTAACCCCTATTTGGTGCAGCATGAAAGGTTCATAAACACCGACACTGGGGTCACTAATGCACCACAAAGGGGTAAATTATCTGCCCCTGGTGACTAATGTATCAGTGACCAGTCATGTATTTGATACTGCCCACCCCCATACACTCCGCACCCCTCATGTACATACCTCCCACCCCCATAAACTCCGCACCCCTCTCATGTACATACCTCCCACCTCCATAAACTCCACACCCCTCTCATGTACATACCTCCCACCTCCATACACTCCACACCCCTCATGTACATACCTCCCACCCCCATACACTCCGCACCCCTCATGTACATACCTCCCACCTCCATAGACGGGGAGGGGCGGAGAGATCACACGGGGGGGGGGGAGGAGAGAATAATTAGATGGGGGGGGTCGTACCTGTGTGGGGATTGGTTGGTTCTAGGTCAGTGTTACTCTCATCCTCAGACTCCTCCTGTTTGGTGTAGTTGTGGGTGGAGCTCTGTGCTGGCTCCGCCCTCCTCCGGGACATTTCTGGAGATCTATAAAAGAAGTGGAAAGATGAAGGGCGTGTTCCCCGATCACCCCTCCCCCACTCATGTGATTGATGCAAATGTCATCCTGAGAGCCCCGCCCACAATCTTTATGTATGGCCCCTTTCATTTATAAGCCCCCCCCCCCCAACTAAGATAGGAAGGATGGGAGGAGTATGATCGCCCATGATCATAATACAGGAGATGATCAGAGACTGCAGACACAGTACAGGAGATGATCAGAGACTGCAGACATAGTACAGGAGATGATCAGAGACTGCAGACATGGTACAGGAGATGATCAGAGACTGCAGACATAGTACAGGAGATGATCAGAGACTGCAGACATAGTACAGGAGATGATCAGAGACTGCAGACACAGTACAGGAGATGATCAGAGACTGCAGACATAGTACAGGAGATGATCAGAGACTGCAGACATAGTACAGGAGATGATCAGAGACTGCAGACATAATACAGGAGATGATCAGAGACTGCAGACATAGTACAGGAGATGATCAGAGACTGCAGACATGGTACAGGAGATGATCAGAGACTGCAGACATAGTACAGGAGATGATCAGAGACTGCAGACATGGTACAGGAGATGATCAGAGACTGCAGACAAGGTACAGGAGATGATCAGGGACTGCAGACATGGTACAGGAGATGGTCAGTGTGCTGTTGTCACGTCACATTTTGCTACCCGCTGGACTGCGCATGCGCGACGTTACCATATGCTTTTCAACACTGTAGCGATCTGCGCTTGTGCAGAATTTTGTGGCCACACCCCTGAGTCCAGGCCCCGCCCCCATGCAGTCTCAGATTATAATTGCGCGGTGTGTAGGGAGGGGCTCTGTGGGAGTCGTCTTATAACACTGTTGGAACGCATATGGCGGCGTTGCGCATGCGCACTCCAGCGGGTAGCCGAATGTGACGTGACGCCGCCTATCACAGGAGGACATTGTCACTACAGCCCGGAATATTCCGCTCTGTGACCGGTGTTCTGGCAGATAGTGTCCGGCCATCATATAGTGTCCTCCCCGTAGTGCGCATGCGCAGTACGGGGCAGAAGAAGCTTCGGAAAATCTCTGAAGCTGAACGGCGCCTGCGCGGTGAGTGGAGGTGGTGCCCCACCATCCAAGTGGACATAGGGCTGCCGATATTAGAGGGCCGTTCGCCGCGCTTCGGGCTCCGCCTCGCTGCACTCGGCTCTTTTATATTCCTGCTCGATGTCCACTTGGATGGTGGGGGGTGAACCTGGACTCAGTGCGCAGGCGCCGTTCATCCTCGGATATTTTCTGAATCTGTGTTGCTGTGCACTGCGCATGTGCAGTACACAGAGGACACTATCTGATGGGGGACCATATATGATGGGACACCGGCGAAGATCACAGCGAGGAGAGGGGGGAGGGGAGGATTGGGGCGTGCCAAGGTGACACTCCCCCAACCGGGGGTTAGGAAGGTGGCGGAGGCCATGTTGGTACACCCCGAGGTAGGAAGGTGGCAGAGGCCATGTTGGTACACCCCGAGGTAGGAAGGTGGCAGAGGCCATGTTGGTACACCCCGAGGTAGGAAGGTGGCGGAGGCCATGTTGGTACACCCCGAGGTATGAAGGTGGCAGAGGCCATGTTGGTACACCCCGAGGTATGAAGGTGGCGGAGGCCATGTTGGTACACCCCGAGGTAGGAAGGTGGCAGAGGCCATGTTGGTACACCCCGAGGTAGGAAGGTGGCAGAGGCCATGTTGGTACACCCCGAGGTAGGAAGGTGGCAGAGGCCATGTTGGTACACCCCGAGGTAGGAAGGTGGCAGAGGCCATGTTGGTACACCCCGAGGTATGAAGGTGGCGGAGGCCATGTTGGTACACCCCGAGGTAGGAAGGTGGCAGAGGCCATGTTGGTACACCCCGAGGTAGGAAGGTGGCGGAGGCCATGTTGGTACACCCCGAGGTAGGAAGGTGGCGGAGGCCATGTTGGTACACCCCGTGCTCAGTGGGGGTGTTTTGGGGGAAGGTCACTTGGGATGTGATGGGGGTCAGCAATCTGACAGAACTCCCCATCCACCAATGGTGGAGAGCGCTGACCTGAGTGTTGGGGGGGAGGGGGGGGTTGCTGGACTAACATCGGACTATTAGTAGAGCGGCTGTGACCGGAGAGGTCCGATTCTTCATCACTGAACAATCACCTTGGCTCCTCCCCCCTCCTGTGATTGGTTCCCATCGATCGGCCATCACCCTATCAGAGAAGGCGGATCACAAACAGGAAATCCCAATGATGAGGGGGCGGGGCTCCAGTGACCCCTCCCCCCAAAGGTGTGGGCGGAGTTCTGCATGATGATGACGTCACACCCTCTGTCCGAGCCGAACCATCCCCTCCCCCACCCGGGAGCCGCAAAACCGCCTACCGACCTCCTCCGCACCGACACCGCGATCCTCCGCCGACCCCCGGGACTCCGCACTCACTTCCGGGCCTCAGCTCCGCTCCTCCACGTCACTTCCGGTCTCATACCACCGAGAGGAGGGGGATGGGCTCCCTCTACAGATCGGAGGAAGAAGTGCAGCTCTCTGGTGGTGAGTTCTCTCTAGAGATTTATATATATACCCCACCCCCCATCATTGTACCATCCCCCACCCCCCATCATTGTACCATCCCCCACCCCCCATCATTGTACCATCCCCCACCCCCATCATTGTACCATCCCCCACCATTGTACCATCCCCCACCCCCCATCATTGTACCATCCCCCACCCCCATCATTGTACCATCCCCCACCATTGTACCATCCCCCACCCCCCATCATTGTACCATCCCCCACCCCCCATCATTGTACCATCCCCCACCCCCCATCATTGTACCATCCCCCATCATTGTACCATCCCCCACCCCCCACCATTGTACCATCCCCCACCCCCCACCATTGTACCATCCCCCACCCCCCATCATTGTACCATCCCCCACCATTGTACCATCCCCCACCCCCCATCATTGTACCATCCCCCACCCCCCATCATTGTACCATCCCCCACCCCCCACCATTGTACCATCCCCCACCCCCCATCATTGTACCATCCCCCACCCCCCATCATTGTACCATCCCCCACCCCCCATCATTGTACCATCCCCCACCCCCCATCATTGTACCATCCCCCACCCCCCATCATTGTACCATCCCCCACCCCCCATCATTGTACCATCCCCCACCCCCCATCATTGTACCATCCCCCATCATTGTACCATCCCCCACCCCCCATCATTGTACCATCCCCCACCCCCCACCATTGTACCATCCCCCACCCCCCATCATTGTACCATCCCCCATCATTGTACCATCCCCCACCCCCCATCATTGTACCACCCCCCATCATTGTACCATCCCCCACCCCCCATCATTGTACCATCCCCCACCCCCCATCATTGTACCACCCCCACCCCCCATCATTGTACCATCCCCCACCCCCCATCATTGTACCACCCCCACCCCCCATCATTGTACCATCCCCCACCCCCCATCATTGTACCATCCCCCACCCCCCATCATTGTACCATCCCCCATCATTGTACCACCCCCCACCCCCCATCATTGTACCACCCCACCCCCCATCATTGTACCATCCCCCACCATTGTACCACCCCCCATCATTGTACCATCCCCCACCCCCCATCATTGTACCATCCCCCACCCCCCATCATTGTACCACCCCACACCCCCCATCATTGTACCATCCCCCATCATTGTACCACCCCCCATCATTGTACCATCCCCCATCATTGTACCATCCCCCACCCCCCATCGTTGTACCATCCCCCATCGTTGTACAATCCGTTTGGGTTTGGGGAACCTCTGGGGGGTCCTGGTTTGAGTTGGGGGTGTGCAGTGTAGTGGACAGTATAGTGTAGTGGTCAGTGTAGAGGACAGTATAGTGTAATTGTCAGTGTAGTGGACAGTATAGTGTAGTGGTCAGTATAGTGTAGTGGTCAGTGTAGAGGACAGTATAGTGTAATGGTCAGTGTAGTGGACAGTATAGTGTAGTGGACAGTATAGTATAGTGGTCAGTGTAGAGGACAGTATAGTGTAATGGTCAGTGTAGTGGACAGTATAGTGTAGTGGTCAGTATAGTATAGTGGTCAGTGTAGAGGACAGTATAGTGTAATGGTCAGTGTAGTGGACAGTATAGTGTAGTGGTCAGTATAGTGTAGTGGTCAGTGTAGAGGACAGTATAGTGTAATGGTCAGTGTAGTGGACAGTATAGTGTAGTGATCAGTGTAGTGGTCAGTGTAGTGGACAGTATAGTGTAGTGGACAGTATAGTGTAGTGGTCAGTGTAGTGGACAGTATAATGTAGTGGACAGTATAGTATAGTGGTCAGTGTAGTGTAGTGGTCAGTGTAGTGGACAGTATAGTGTAGTGGACAGTATAGTGTAGTGGTCAGTGTAGTGGACAGTATAGTGTAGTGGTCAGTATAGTGTAGTGGTCAGTATAGTATAGTGGTCAGTGTAGAGGACAGTATAGTGTAATGGTCAGTGTAGTGGACAGTATAGTGTAGTGGACAGTATAGTATAGTGGTCAGTGTAGAGGACAGTATAGTGTAATTGTCAGTGTAGTGGACAGTATAGTGTAGTGGTCAGTATAGTGTAGTGGTCAGTGTAGAGGACAGTATAGTGTAGTGGTCAGTGTAGTGGACAGTATAGTGTAGTGGACAGTATAGTGTAGTGGTCAGTGTAGTGGACAGTATAATGTAGTGGACAGTATAGTGTAGTGGTCAGTGTAGTGGACAGTATAGTGTAGTGGTCAGTGTAGTGGACAGTATAGTGTAGTGGTCAGTGTAGTGGACAGTATAGTGTAGTGGACAGTATAGTGTAGTGGTCAGGATAGTGTAGTGGTCAGTGTAGTGGACAGTATAGTGTAGTGGACAGTATAGTGTAGTGGACAGTATAGTGTAGTGGACAGTATAGTATAGTGGTCAGTGTAGTGGACAGTATAGTGTAGTGGACAGTATAGTGTAGTGGACAGTATAGTGTAGTGGACAGTATAGTATAGTGTAGTGGTCAGTGTAGTGGACGGTATAGTGTAGTGGACGGTATAGTGTAGTGGACGGTATAGTGTAGTGGACGGTATAGTATAGTGGACGGTATAGTGTAGTGGACGGTATAGTGTAGTGGACGGTATAGTGTAGTGGACGGTATAGTGTAGTGGACAGTATAGTATAGTGGACGGTATAGTGTAGTGGACGGTATAGTGTAGTGGACGGTATAGTATAGTGGACAGTATAGTATAGTGGACGGTATAGTGTAGTGGACGGTATAGTGTAGTGGACGGTATAGTATAGTGGACGGTATAGTGTAGTGGACGGTATAGTGTAGTGGGCGGTATAGTGTAGTGGACGGTATAGTGTAGTGGACGGTATAGTATAGTGGACGGTATAGTATAGTGGACGGTATAGTGTAGTGGACGGTATAGTGTAGTGGACGGTATAGTGTAGTGGACGGTATAGTGTAGTGGACGGTATAGTGTAGTGGACGGTATAGTGTAGTGGACGGTATAGTGTAGTGGACGGTATAGTGTAGTGGACGGTATAGTGTAGTGGACGGTATAGTGTAGTGGACGGTATAGTGTAGTGGACGGTATAGTGTAGTGGACGGTATAGTGTAGTGGACAGTATAGTATAGTGGACGGTATAGTGTAGTGGACGGTATAGTGTAGTGGACGGTGTAGTGTAGTGGACGGTGTAGTGTAGTGGACGGTATAGAGTAGTGGACGGTATAGTGTAGTGGACGGTATAGTATAGTGGACGGTATAGTATAGTGGACGGTATAGTATAGTGGACGGTATAGTGTAGTGGACGGTATAGTGTAGTGGACGGTGTAGTGTAGTGGACGGTATAGTATAGTGGACGGTATAGTGTAGTGGACGGTATAGTGTAGTGGACGGTATAGTGTAGTGGACGGTATAGTATAGTGGACGGTATAGTGTAGTGGACGGTATAGTGTAGTGGACGGTGTAGTGTAGTGGACGGTATAGTATAGTGGACGGTATAGTGTAGTGGACGGTATAGTATAGTGGACGGTATAGTGTAGTGGACAGTATAGTATAGTGGACGGTATAGTGTAGTGGACGGTATAGTGTAGTGGACGGTATAGTGTAGTGGACGGTGTAGTGTAGTGGACGGTATAGAGTAGTGGACGGTATAGTGTAGTGGACAGTATAGTATAGTGGACGGTATAGTGTAGTGGACAGTATAGGAATCAGGTAGCTAAGTACTATTGTATTTGATGGGACTCGGGGGGGGGGGGTAAAAGTCTACAGGTTAGGGGGCGCAAATGACTTGTCTTGCCCCGGGTGCTGACAATCCACGCTACGTCACTGTGTCCAGGCGATTGCGTCGATCTCCCCGTTCCACGCCATGATTTGGTAACGAGCGCGCCCGCGATCACCATGGAGAGGTGGGGCGGCCACCAACGTACACGCGCAGAGCGCACCCGCGGTCGCCGTGGAGGGGTGGGGCGGAACCATCTGTGATCACGTGGTAAACAGCCTCATGGCTGTAATGGGGCCTAGTCCTCATGTGATGGGGACCAAGGCCTGATGTGATGGTGGGTCCTGTGATGTGATGGGGGGTCTTCTGATGTGATGGGGGTCCTGTGATGTAATGGGGCCTAGTCCTCATGTGATGGGGACCAAGGCCTGATGTGATGGGGGGGGGGGTCCTGTGATGTGATGGGGGTCTTCTGATGTGATGGGGGTGTCCTGTGATGTGATGTGATGGGGGGTCCTGTAATGTGATGGGGGGTCTTCTGATGTGATGGGAGTGTCCTGTGATGTAATGGGGCCTAGTCCTCATGTGATGGGGACCAAGGCCTGATGTGATGGGGGGGTCCTGTGATGTGATGGGGGTCTTCTGATGTGATGGGGGTGTCCTGTGATGTAATGGGGGCCTAGGCCTGATGTGATGGTAACCAAGGCCTGATGTGATGGGGGTCCTGTGATGTAATGGGGCCTAGTCCTCATGTGATGGGGACCAAGGCCTGATGTGATGGGGGGTCTTCTGATGCGATGGGGGGGGTCTTCTGATGTGATGGGGGTCCTGTGATGTAATGGGGGCCTAGTCCTCATGTGATGGGGACCAAGGCCTGATGTGATGGGGGGGGTCCTGTGATGTGATGGGGGTCTTCTGATGTGATGGGAGTGTCCTGTGATGTAATGGGGCCTAGTCCTCATGTGGACGTGTGATGTGTTGCCCTGAGTTGCTAGGTCACATGGCTAGCTTCTATCCCAGGGACATCTGGCTGCTAGGCTGCCTGAGGGACATTGTGGGAGAGCAGCGTAGGGTTGGGACTTACAGCTTGTAGTCCAACCAGAAGCAACAGTGCTCCTGTCTGGGAAAACAAGCTGCGGTCGGGAGGTAAAAAGGAACAGCTGTCGCCACAAAGGGACCATACACCGTGGTACCAGAGACCATTGTGAGTAACTAAAGCCATTACCCAAGCAGTCTTCTCACTAACCAGAGATGCTGAAGTGGGAAAACTTGAGTTAGTGCCAAGCCAGGGACCTATCTGAGGAGACGCTTTGAGAGCTCCTTTGAGTGCTGGTCACCTGAGAAGGTCGGAGATGCTACACTGTATCCAAATTAAATTTTTATCATTTTTTTCCCACAAACAGAGCTTTCTTTTGGTGGTATTTTATCACCTCTGCGGTTTTTATTTTTTGCTAAACAAATAAAAAAAAGACATAAAAGTTTTCTCCTTCACTGATGGGGCTGCAGTGAAGGGTACCGATAAGGCCACACTGATGGGCACTGATGAGGTGGCACTGATGGGCGACACGGATGGGTACTGATAGGTGGCACAAATTGGCACTGATAGCTGGCAAGGATTGGCATGGATAGGCGGCATGGACGGGCATGGATAGGCGGCACAGATGGGCATGGATGGTCACTGATAAGCGGCACTGTATTGTATTATATAGTACTGATGGATGCCAATCAGTGCCAAACAATAATGCATACCAATCAGTGATGCCCATTGTGGGCACTGATTGGCATCCATTGTGGGCACTGACTGGCATCCCTGGTGGTCTAGGGGGTGCATACCTGGTGCTGGGCATCCCTGGTGGTGTCCCTGGTGGTCCAGTGTGGGCATACTCGGGGGAGGCTGCAATGATAATCGATCAGCACAGACCCCCCCCCCCTGTCAGAGGAGCAGCCAATCGGCTCTACTCGCGTCTGACAGACGCAAGTGAGGAAAAGCCGATCAACGTCTCTTCTTATTTACACTGTGATCAGCCATGATAGGACACGGCTGATCATGTGGTAAAGAGTCTCCGTCAGAGGCTCTTTATTGAGATCATAGTTGCGGGGTGTCAGACTGACACACCGCAACAACGATCGCCGCGATGCGCGCCCCCGGGGGTGCAAAGTGGATCAAAATCATGAGGACCTCATATGACGCCCGGTCAGGATTTTGAAACCACTTTGCCGCTGTCATTTTGCTATAGGCCAGGCGGCAAAGTGGTTAAGAGACAATAAATCTCTGTGCATTAAAAAAGTGTCTAGTGCCCATCAATTCTTTTTGCACTGCACCCAACTTGCCTTTTAACCCACTCTACACAGAAGGATGTCAGCTGTCCCTAACTCTTAAAGTCACCAATATGCCTCCAAGAGCCCAGGACTCTACTACAAGAGGAAAGAGCGCTACACAGAAACCCAGGTATTAGTACCACAAGTAGGTGAGGAATCTTTGGAGTGTGGCACAGTGCACACACTCCTAAACACTAAAAACTTCCTAACAGCAGCATCAGCCACACTGTGATGTAATGGGTTCTTGATACACCAGCTAGTTGCATTGATCGAAAAACAATCATGATTTTTGACCATCTGGCCCCCGGAACAGTACGCCCTTGCTTCGCTGTTACAAGTCTCCTATTACTGGACAATAGGGGTGCAACGGATCCAAAAAACTCACGGACCGGATCGTTCCTCGGATCTGAGTCACGGATTGGATCAGTTTTCGGATCAGCCAATAATAATTGAATTTGCAAAAACCTGTTTAATGTGATTGTAGCCGTATTAGTGCAATTGTGACAGAGAAAATTGAGTACTGTCCGTGATACTTTTTTTATTTGCACTAACATACAATTTTTCAGGACAAGCTTTCGGGTATGTCCCCTTCTTCAAGGTCCAAGCAGTACTGATTTACAAATTTTTAAAAAAATTTAAAATTTTAAAAATTTTTAAAAATTTGTAAATCAGTACTGCTTGGACCTTGAAGAAGGGGACATACCCGAAAGCTTGTCCTGAAAAAATGTATGTTAGTGCAAATAAAAAAAGTATCAAAAACCTGTTAAAATTCCACCACAACATAGTCCCCACTGTAATATATATCTCCCCCACTGTAATATTGGCTGAGCATGGCTGGGTACGGCTGGCTACCGCCGAGTATGGATGGATATTACAGGGTATGGCACAGTATTTGCTGGGTACGGCAGAGTATTGGCTGGGTACGGCAGAGTATTGGCTGGGTATGGAGGGATGGCTGTGACTGCACTTGTCACAGAGCAGTTCTGTGGACACAACAGATGCAGCCCGCAGCGCTGCTGCCTTCCAATTTCTCCCCTCCACTGTACAGATCAGTACACAGAGGGGAGAGAGGAACTGGCGTCACTATGACGCCAGTTTGTTTACAAGTGATCGCTCCGTCATTTGACGAAGCGATCACATTGTAAATGGGTGCACCAAGATGGCCGCCGCTACGGAGCTAGGCCGAAGCCACGGCCTTTCCTAAGGCCGAGGCTGCCGGGGCACTCCGCGGATCGTGGCGTGTGCTGATCTGAACAGGGTGACCTGTTCGCATCACGGATCGG
This sequence comes from Lithobates pipiens, assembly GCF_037356315.1. NCBI lineage: Eukaryota > Metazoa > Chordata > Amphibia > Anura > Ranidae > Lithobates > Lithobates pipiens. The sequence continues at coordinate 26,245,608 of NW_027507791.1, forward strand.
TGATGATCCATTGCATCCCTACTGGACAATGCAAGTGCATTCCCTTCCCCCATCACATCAGGCCTAGGTCCCCATCACATGAGGACTAGGCCCCCATTACATCACAGGACCCCCATCACATCAGAAGACCCCCCATCACATCACAGGACCCCCCATCACATCAGGCCATGGTCCCCATCACATGAGGACTATTATTATTATTATTATTATTATAATACAGGTTTTATATAGCGCCAACAGTTTGCTCAGCGCTTTACAACATAAGGGCAGACATTACATTTACATTACAATTTGGCACAAGAGGAATAAGAGGGCCCTGCTCGTTAGAGCTTACAATCTAAAAAGGAAGGGGCAATTGATACAGGAGGTAATTGCTGTGGGGGATGAGCTGATGGGGGAAGTAAAACAGTGTTAGTTAGAAGCAGGATAGGCTTCTTTGAAGAGAAGGGTTTTCAGGGATCGTCTAAAGATGGATAGATTAGGGGACAGTCGGACAGATTGGGGTAGGGAGTTCCAGAGGATGGGAGAAGCTCTGGAGAAATCCTGGAGGCGAGCATGGGAGGAGGGGACAAGGGAGCTAGAGAGCAGGAGGTCTTGAGATGACCGAAGAGGGCGGTTTGGTTGGTATTTTGGGACCAGGTCAGTGATGTAGCTGGGGGCAGAGTTATGGATGGCTTTGTAAATTATTGTTAGTACTTTGAATTTTATTCGTTGGGTGAGTGGAAGCCAGTGCAGGGATTGGCAGAGAGGGGTGGAGGACACTGAATGGCTGGTAAGGTGGATGAGTCTGGCAGCGGCATTCATTATGGACTGGAGGGGGGATAGTGTATGTAAAGGTAATCCAACGAGGAGGGAGTTGCAGTAGTCGAGGCGAGAGATGACCAGGGAGTGAATTAGAAGCTTGGTGGTGTCATTAGTTAAAAAGGGGCGTATTCTGGAGATGTTGCGGTGGTTGAGGCGGCATGATTTGGACAGGGCTTGTATGTGGGCCTGAAAGGACAGTTCGGAGTCTAAGGTTACCCCTGGCACCTTGGCATGTGGGGATGGACTGATAGATGTGCCATTGATCTTGACAGAGAAGTCAGGTGAAGGGGTACGTGGGGGAGGAAATATTAAGAGCTCGGTTTTAGATAGATTCAGTTTGAGGAAGTGGTGTGACATCCAGGCTGATATGTCTGTTAGTAGATCAGCGATGCGTGAGGAGACTGATGGGGTGAGCTGAGGGGTAGAGAGATAGATTTGGGTGTCATCAGCATATAAATGGTAGCGAAAGCCATGGGAGGCTATCAGCTGACCCAAGGAGGATGTGTAGATGGAGAATAGTAGAGGTCCAAGGACAGAACCTTGGGGGACCCCAACGGTAAGAGGAGTTGGAGAAGAGGAAGTGGAGTTGTAAGTGACACTGAAGGTGCGATGAGATAGGTAAGATTCAAACCAACGGAGAGTGCAGTCATGGAGACCAAGCAAATTGAGTTTTTTGAGGAGGAGGGGGTGGTCAACTGTATCAAAGGCAGCAGAAAGGTCCAAGAGTAAGAGTACGGAATAATGACCGTTGGTTTTGGCTGTTAGTAAGTCGTTGGTGAGTTTTAGAAGGGCAGTTTCTGTGGAGTGCTGTGGGCGAAATCCAGACTGAAAAGGATCGAGAAGGTTATTTTCAGTGAGGTAGTTGCTCAGTCGGTTATAGACTAAACGTTCGAGGAGTTTGGAGGCAAAAGGGAGTAAAGAGATGGGTCTTAAGTTGTTAAGATTGGTGGGGTCTGAGGCCTTTTTTGGTATGGGAGTGACTAGTGCATGTTTTAGAGGGTTGGGGAAGATGCCAGTAGAGAGTGAGAGGTTGAAGATATGAGTTAAGGAGTGTAGGATTGAGTCAGATGGTGACCGTAGTATTTGAGGACTAGGCCCCATTACAGCCATGAGGCTGTTTACCGCGTGATCACAGATGGTTCTGCCCCACCCCTCCACGGCGACCGCGGGCGCGCTCTGTGCGTGTACGTTGGTGGCCGCCCCACCTCTCCATGGTGATCGCGGGCGTGCTCTGCGCGTGTACGTTGGTGGCCGCCCCACATCTCCATGGTGATCGCGGGCGCGCTCTGCGCGTGTACGTTGGTGGCCGCCCCACATCTCCATGGTGATCGCGGGCGCGCTCTGCGCGTGTACGTTGGTGGCCGCCCCACATCTCCATGGTGATCGCGGGCGCGCTCTGCGCGTGTACGTTGGTGGCCGCCCCACATCTCCACGGCAATCGCGGGCGCGCTCTGCGCGGGCACATTGGTGGCGGCGTGTTCCCGGGAACACTGCTCGCCACTGATGCTGGTAAACAGCCATTGGCCGTTTACCACGCAATTGACTGTGATCATTCCAAATGCAGCCACTGTGCCCAAATACAGACACTGTCGCACACACTGTCCCCAAACGCAGACATTGTGCCCCAAACGCAGCCACTGTGCCCAAATGCAGCCACTGTCCCCAAACGCACACACTGTCCCCAATATTGTGCCCATATTCTTCAGCTTTGAGGCCCCTTTCACACTGGGGTGGTTTTCAGGCGTTACAGCGCTAAAAATAGCGCCTGTGTAGCGCATGAAAAAAAACGGCCCCTGTCACTCCAGTGTGAAAGCCGGAGGGCTTTCACACTGAAACGGTGCACTGGCAGGACAGTGAAAAAAGTCCTGCTAGCCGCATCTTTGGAGCGGTGAAGGAGCGGTGTATTCACCGCTCCTAAACCGCTCCTACCCATTGAAATCAATGGGACAGCGCGGCAATACCGCCGGCAAAGCGCCGCTGCAGCGGCGCTTTGCGGGTGGTTTTAACCCTTTTTTCGGCCGCTAGCGGGGGTTAAAACCACCCCGCTAGCGCCCGCAGACCGCCGCTAAAACGACGGTAAAGCGCCGCTAAAAATAGCGGTGCTTTACCGCCGACGCCCTCACAGCCCCAGTGTGAAAGCAGCCTAATAAATACACTGCTAATTGTTCAGCTTTAATAAATACACTGCTAATTGTTCAGCTTTAATAAATACACTGCTAATTGTTCAGCTTTAATAAATACACTGCTAATTGTTCAGCTTTAATAAATACACTGCTAATTGTTCAGCTTTAATAAATACACTGCTAATTGTTCAGCTTTAATAAATAATATACATATTGGTGCTGCCGATGATATAATAAAGCCATCATTAGCTCCGCCCGCCCACCCGCAAGTCTCCGCCCACTTGAGTATGATTTTTTCACCACCACTTAAGATTCAGAGGCATGTTATTAGGGTGGGCGGGGCTGCTGCTGACGTCCTGAGCATCTGTTCAGCTCCGCCCGCCCACCAGCATTTCTCTGTCTATCATTTTTAACCACCGCTGAACTTACGATCTTGCGCATGCGCCGTTCAGATCACGGACTTGGCGCATGCGCAGTAAAGGCCCGCCGTCAGCTGTTAGAGTGACGGAGCCTCACCGGAAGTGACGGGGTGAGGAAGTTTTATGAGTCGCATTAAATTTTACCACACCGAAACTATGTTGGAACGCAGGGCGCGAGTGTTTGGAACGCATCGCGCATGAGCAGTACGCAATTTCTGGCGGCAACGTCACTTCCGCAGCATCCTGTGATAGGCAGCAAAATGTGACACTACACCATTATATGTGAAATAATTGTTTTGATCTTCAGGAAAATGGCGGCAATGAGGACTTTTCTGTTTAGTGTACAGCAATGACCTGAGCAGCTGCTGCTATTACGAGCAGAATAATATTCTGGTCTTCGTCAATATGGCGGCCGGACATTTTCCTCATACAGTTAGTTTTCCCTGTCAGGCTCTGCTGCCGCTCTGTAGAAGTTAGATGGAGCACCAATCACTGTGCGATGGGCGTGACCATGTCCGAGCCGCCGTGGTTCACAAAGGCGGGGAAAGTGACCAGGCTCTGCCCAACATTCAAAATGGACAGTTTATAATGTTTCTGATACTTGGAGCCGGAAATAATTTTGTTATAGGCAAACTGACCCGCACGGAGATTCATTTCACATAGTGACCCCGAAGCTACGAGAAGTGGGCTCCATAAGACGGCCAGTCCGCCATTTTGAGGACCGGTGTCTAGTCAGATTAGGCAACCCGTCAGAATGTGTATCGGAAGTGACGTCCATCGCCGCCATCTTGCTACACCCAGCACTCCTCTATAGTAAAAATACACTGAGAAGGGGGAAGCGGACATCTTGTTACACCCACCGGAGTTTTTCATTTTACACCTATTTATAACAGTAAAGTGAGTTTATATATAGAGAGAGAGTGAAATACAGAACTTAGAACTCAGTCTGACTGCTTAAATGTTGAATTTTAAAAGCAGTGAACTACTGTGAGATTAGCAAAACTATGAGGCTTGCCGCTGCTTCTAAATTTCTGTTTCAATATGTTTATTGTGAGTTTTTGAAAAAACAGTAGTAAATAAAAGAGCATAAAAATCATCTCCTTGTGCGCCCTCGCAGGGGCCACTAATCATTAATATAAATCCAAAGGGCTAACCATCACAATATATTTCTAATAAACACAGGATAATAAAGTGAGATGAGTAAAAAATGGAATCCAGACTGATTCAGTGTCAAACAACTCGTCTCTTAATTATGTTCTGCGAGTAAGCCCTGTTCCTAGGGTTGCCACCTTTTCTTCAAGTCAAACCCGAACACTTCCCTTACACTGTAAGGTGGGACTCTGCAGACTCTAATGTAAGGGAGAACTCTGGGGACTCAAACATAAGGGATGCACTGGGAACCCTGATGTAAAGGGGAACACTGTGGCCTCTGGTGTAAAGGGTAACTGTGATATAAGGGGTGCTCTGAGGACCCTGATTTACCTTAGTGTACTCACTCAGAGGCAGGAGAGATAACGCGGGACTTCAGTCACAGACAGGGATGGATGGGGAGCTCACTCGCCCCTTGACAGTCAGCACCTCTCATCCTGATGTATCTGAGGCTGCTAGACTTCAAATTTACAGGCCCCGCTTTCCTTTTCTGAGGCACAGTGCTGGGGATTGGAGTGTGGACAGACACAGCAGGGTAGGCGTGGGGGGGGGAAGAGGAGCAGACCGAGCCCTCTCTCCTCTCCCATCTATATGTTGGGGATCTGTTAGTGCTGGCTTTGGGCAGTGTGAAAGAGTGTAACAGACACTCTCAGCTTAGGCAACTGGAGTCAGCAACCCTGCTGGGAGGCCATAGTCCAGTCTGAATAATGTGTCCGGGTTTCAGGCAGTTTGAAACCTGGACACATGATTTCAAACCCGAACTGTCCGGGTGAATCCTGGACAGGTGGCAACCTTACCTGTTCCTGCCACCCCCGTCCATGGGAGGTAGCAGTTTGTAATTAGCAATGGGAGAGATTACTAATGAGAGAGAAGAGAACTAGAGAACAGAAGAAAGAAGGGTAGGGAGAAAGAGAAGACAGAAAGGAAAGAGAGAAAAAAAAAAGGGGGGGGGGGGAGGAAGGGGGGAAAGCTCGGGCTCGGACGCCCCGCCAGGAGAATTCAGACCAAGCCCAGGCATGCCGCCTGGAGCGTGGGGAACTCATAAGAGATCCACGGCTCCCAGATCTTCAGAAATTTAGCATGAGAGTCATGGACAATACTGGACATACGTTCTTGAAGTAACATAGCAGTCATACGTGTCTTAACCCCTTGAAAATCTACCCGCTGTGACTTCCAGGCTTGGGCAATGGTCCGCTTGGCCGCTATAAATAGATAGGCAGCCAGCTTCTGTTGAGGGCCGCGCAGGCCAGGCACCGGGCAGTGTAGGAGAGCTAGCCTAGCGTCCTTTCGAATCGTTAGATGAAAGAGTGTCTGCAGTAAACCAAAGATCCCAGACCAGAACCCCACCAACCTTGGGCAAGCCCACCATGTGTGCATGACATCACCTCGCTGACCACAGTTGCGGAAGCATCTGTCAGTACTCCCAGGGAACGCCCGGGCCGTGCGGGCAGGCACCCAATACCATCGGAACATTACTTTATATGCGGCCTCTAAGGTATTTGTGTTGAATGAACATTTGGCGACCGTGTGCCAGGCTCTGTTCCAATCCTCAGGGTTTACTGGGGCCTGAAGGTCCTTTTCCCATTGAGTCATATAAGAGAGGGGTGCTGATGGCGGGCGACCATTCAGGGAGGCATAAATGGTCGAGATGAGGCCCGGGGACCCTGGGGAGTGATGGCATGTATGTTCAAAAAAAATTTTTGGGAAGGGATAGGTGGACGTGCGGCGCAATGCCCCAATCCAGTGCTTTAATTGGATAAAGTGATAATGCTCCGTGACCGGCGCCCCCTGCGCTTCCCTGATACTCTCCCAGGAGGGGAAAGAACGTGAAGATAGAAAATTTTTAACTTGTGGGTAGCCATGCGAAGACCACCAGGAGAATTCCTGAGGCTCCACATGACCGGGAAGGAAAAGAGGGTTATGGGTGATGGGGAGTAGGGGTAGGAAGGGGGACATCAAATTGTTAACCGATCGAACTGAGTCCCACACCTGCAGACCATGAAGCAGCATAGGGCTTAGAGAGGGGAGGACGTAGATTCCTGGGGAGCCATAGGAGTGCCTGAAGTGAACACGGGTCAGAACCAGGTACCTCAAGGAGCACCCACAGAGGAACATCCGTGGTTGCATGAAGCATGGTCAATGGGGAGATCTGGGCAGCAACATAGTATTTAGAGATGTTGGGGACCCCCAGGCCTCCCCGGAGCCTATGGGTATACAGGGTCGCTCTAGGTACCCTAGGGCGTTTGCGCTCCCATATAAATTGGAGGATCCTATTCTGCAGGAGTCGAAGGAAAAAAGCTGGTACCCGGACAGGCAGGGTGCGAAAATAATAAAGGACTTTGGGAAGTATCGCTGCTTCTAAATTTCAAGATTTAAGTAGTCAGACGGAGTTGCAAGTCCTGTATTTCATGTAAACTCACTTTACTGTTATAAATACGTGCAAAATGCAAAACTCCGGTGGGTGTAACAAGATGTCCGCTTTCCCCCTTCTCAGTGTATCCTTACTATGGAGGAGTGTGGGGTGTAGTAAGATGGCTGTGAATGAACGTCATTTCCGTTAAACTTTCTGACGGGTCACCGAACCTGCCAAACACCGCCATTTTGTTGCGACTCAGGCATGCGCAGTCGAATATACGAAGGTAACACTCGTTATGCTGCTGCCTTGTGGTTGTATTTGGTATGACTCCCCTGTGTTACTATACATATAATATTACTAGCACTCTGCCGCCTTGTGGTTGGATCTGGTATGACTCCACTTTGTTACTATACATATAATATTACCGTCACTCTGCCACCTTGCGGATGGATCTGGTATGACTCCCCCTGTGTTACTATACATATAATATTACCGTCACTCCGCCCCCTTGTGGTTGTATCTGGTATGACTCCCCTGTGTTACTATACATATAATATTACCGTCACTCCGCCCCCTTGTGGTTGTATCTGGTATGACTCCCCTGTGTTACTATACATATAATATTACTGTCACTCTGCCGCCTTGCGGATGGATCTGGTATGACTCCCCCCGTGTTACTATACATATAATATTTCCGTCACTCTGCCACCTTGTAGTTGGATCTGGTATGACTCCCATGTGTTACTATACATATAATATTTCCGTCACTCTGCCACCTTGTAGTTGGATCTGGTATGACTCCCATGTGTTACTATACATATAATATTACCGTCACTCTGCCCCCTTGTGGTTGTATCTGGTATGACTCCCCTGTGGTACTATACATATAATATTACCGTCACTCTGCCGCCTTGTGGTTGGATCTGGTATGACTCCCCCTGTGTTACTAAACATATAATATTACCGTCACTCTGCCGCCTTGTGGTTGGATCTGGTATGACTCCCCCTGTGTTACTATACATATATTCCCCCTTCCACCCGATTAGTCCCCCCAGACCCTCATCACCCCATTCCATCCCCAAATATACCCCTTATACCCCCATCACTCCCATTCCATCCCCCTTTCCCTCCCCACCAATGTTCCATCCCTTAGCTGCCCCCATACATCCCGCAGGCCTTCATCTCCCCTATTCCAATCCCCTACTCTTCCCATACATACCTCTAGATCTCCATCACCCCCATTCCATCCCCCTAGACACCCCCAGGGCCCCATCTCTGGCATTCCATCCCCCTAGTCCCCTATATAAACCCCAGGCCCTCATTGCCCCTATTCCATCCCCTTATTGCCCCCATTTCATCCCCCTACCCCCCCCAGGTCCCATTTCCATCTCCTTGTTCACCCCATGCACCCCCATTCCATCCCCCCATACACCCCCATCTCCTCCATTCCATCCCCCTATACACACCCCCATTTAATTCCCCTTATTAACCATATATCTACCCCAGGGCCACATAACCACCATTCCATCTCCCTAATTCTCCATATCACCAACTTCACCAATCCTACTTCCGGTGTGATCACAGAGCTGTCATATTGGAAAGTAGAGAAGAATGCATTTGTCTTCAACAAGATGGTGGCCGCAGACATCCCAGAATAATAGCTTCTCCGAACAGCAAGTTCTTCTCCTATTGCTTGCAAACTAAGCAGATCCTCAAGAACATTTTTTTTTTTGCTGTGGACGTGACACATTGTGCCCCTTCCCGGCCCGGATCGTATTGGGGAAAGATAATATTCTATGCGGGACCTTAAGAGGGATTCATACCAGGTTCAGCCAGTAGGTGGCAGTATTTTACTGTCATAATTTGCTACCACATTTATCCACAAGGTGGAGACAAAGTACCAGTTATATTCGATGCACAGAAAATCAGTGTGAGCGCTACCAGGATCAGCCAGCGGGTGGCAGCATAGTGTTTGCATGAGATACAGTGCATGTCCAGTCCGCCGCCATTATATGGGAGATAATTGTTTTAATCTTCAGGAAAATGGCAGTGAGGAGGACTTTTCTGTTTAGTGTACTGCAATGATCAGAGCAGCTACCATTATAAAGGGCAGAATAATATTCTGGTCTTCGGTAATATGGCAGCCGTCCAGGACATTTTCCTCATATAAAGTTAGTTTTCCCTGTCAGGCTCTGCTGCCACTTTGTAGAAGATGGAGCACCAATCACTGTGCAGAGGGCATGACCATGTCCGAGCCGGCGTAGTGTCAGATAGTGTCCCCGATCACATAGTGTCTGCCCTGTATTGCGCTTGCGCAGTACGGGGGACAAGGAGAAGCCAAACATCTCTGAAGATAAATGGCGCCTGCGCAGTGAGTCCAGGTTCAAGCCCCACCATCCAAGTGTACATAGAGTTAGAATATAAAAGAGCCAAGCGAAGCGAGGCCGTGCCCGACATGTGGCCAGCGAAGTGAGGTCGTGCCCGACATGTGGCCAGCGAAGTGAGGTCGTGCCCGACATGTGGCCGACGAAGCGAGACCGTGCCCGACGGTACTGCTTGGACCTTGAAGAAGGGGACATACCGCGAAAGCTTGTCCTGAAAAATTGTATAATAAAACAATATGATAACCAGGGTGATTGGCGCTACCTACAAGTAAAACTCCTTATATGTATGTATATCAATATATAATTCTGAATATATCATGTATTCGTCTAGAAGAATATATATATATAAAATAGAAGGAGGCATAGCCCCAAAAAACTACCAATCTGCAATTTGAAATTCACAAGCTACTCAGAATTCCCAAAAAACAACAAAGTTCCTACTAAAAATAAGTTCCTGGGATTAACAAATAATTCCAATAAGCAACAAAAAAGGAAAAAACGAAAACCAGACAACAAACTAGAAACCAAAAAGAATTTTTTGTATCTGTATCGCTAAGAGACAGTGTTCCCTAAAATTGCATAAATGCCAAAGTGTGGTTTGAGTAGGCAAATTCCCAGTAAGAGGCGTATGTAAATGTGCTAGTGAGTTTATAATCCCAAACACGCAAACTGTAAGTGTAAAACGCTAATATAGATACATATGCCAGAATTTTTTGCCTAAAGTCGCATTATTGCCAAGATGTGCAAAAAACCAAATAGAAGGTGTATATAAATGTGCTTAGTAAAATTAAAATTCACAATACAAAATTCAGATTATACAACCTATGCATGCAATATGCTAATATAAGCATATATATATGAAAAAACAAAAAATATATTAATAGTATATAGAAATTATATCAAAAATATATATGAAAAAGTGCAGCTGAAAAAACAAAGGACAAAAAAATATATGTGTACAAAAAAGAAGAAAGAATATATATATAAAAAAATAAAAAAATAAAAATATATATATATATATAAAAAAGCAAAGGGTCTCTTAAAAAAACACAATAAATAACAAAAAATACAAAAATAGTGTCCAAATTCCCAAAAAAATCTCTTCAACAGTGCAATTACAAAAAGTTCAAAAGATGTGACTAAAGTGCTCCTCGTGCAATCTCCAACGTGACTTCTGTGTTCCCCCACAAGGTCCCCCACTCACCAGAAGAATAAACCCCTGCAGGGGTAATTCGCCTTGGAATCAAAGTCTACCGATAATCAGCTCTTCATTCGCATCCAGAGAGAGTTTTTTCAGTCCCTGCTGATGTCCGGCTCCTCAATCGCAACCAAGGGGGAGATTTCCTCATAGGAAAAAAATTGTAGTCTCCATAGTGTGATTTGTATAAAAAATCAATTTATTGCCACAAAAATATAAACAAATAAAAACATAAAAAATGATAAAACGGAAAAAGACAATTCTCATATGTTGAGACAGGATGTGGAACCACAGTCCATTAAAAAACCTTTCCAGCCTCCATATATAAATGATAACGTTCCAGGAAAAAAGATAAAAAATCCTAGAACAGGGCTGAGAGAAAGGTAATAACCATACGCTAATGGCACTTTATCCCAGATAACACAAAGGACTAGACACCAAAAAATATATATATAATGGTAATGTCCCAGGATATAACCTGTTGTCTAGAGTCACTCCAGTGTTTGTAAGTCCCCCAGGGATAGAGCCCTTCTAGCGCAAAAAAATAATAATAATCCGAACGTGGAAGCCGCCCAGTGGACACGCAGCTACGGCTTGCACTCCAACTGCGCTCCAACGAACGGAACTGACGTAATAGGCGTAACTCCGTCTAACGCGTTTCGTCATTGACGTCTTCAGCGGCGGTGTCACGCTAAAACGTCTTTCAACTTAAATAGGAAAAAAGACCCGATCGAGCAGAATCTGATTGGCCAACGTTCGTAATTGACACCCAAACAGCCACCAATGGGCTATGCCCTGTGTCTGAAGGAGTGACAACCACCGTATCCAATCCACATGTAGTTATCACCCAGTTCCCAGCCAAAAGGCGAGGGGAGGATATCCAAAAAAAAGAATTACAAAACTCAATTTATAGTAAAAAATCAATAAATTTAAGACCCATCTATTGTCCGCCTATTGGGTACACGGCACATAAGGGTGATCTATCCCAAAGGGAACTTAAAAAGACTGTATACATGATGACAGTAATTATATGTTAGAAACAATAATAGCATCGATGACCCTTATAACAAGTTATCATAAACAGAAGTATGAAAATGAGTATTTATACAAATAAAAAATTAGGGAAAACCAAAAATAGGTCACTACTGACTGAGATGGCTGAATACAATAGATTTCATTAACAGAAGAAAAAGAAAAGGGGTCATCCTCTTTACTTCATTGCAATCCAGCTATTACCTGGTAAAAGTGCTCATATCAATCTAGTCTATCTATCAATCTAGTAAAAGTTTTCATCTCTCCACAGTGTTATATAGTGGGCTGTAAGGGAAGGGACCAGGACTAGAAATGGTATAACATATCCAAAAAAATTTAGTAATAAAAATAAATATAAATATAAAATTAGCCCCTTTCTAATGGATCCGCATTTAAATGTTTCAAAAGGGGGGAGAGCCAAATCGTGTCCATATGTCTCAGAATTGGCACATGTGATCAACAATCAGCAACATTTAGGATAATCCCAAGTGGATATAAAGTCCTCAGAATAAGTCGATATATACAAGAAGAAACGTTGTCTTATGATATTACATAATAAGGAAGAGAAAAAAATAGAGAAAAAATGCAATAGTGCCAAACACCATTCTACTAACTTAATATCGATGAATATATAGATTCCAATCTACAACAAATTGGTAAGTGACATACATCTCCTAAAAGACAACGATCATAAAGAATATCAAGAGACCATCAAAGAAGAGAGATTTATGGATCAGCTATGAAACAGTTTAGGTCTATATCCAGGTTGAGGCCCCGTGGCGCAAGAGACCCCAACCTGTATATCCATGCAGTTTCATTCTGCGAGATGAGGGTGGTCTTATTCCCTCCCCTCCAGTTATCTTTAATGCAATCAATCCCATAGAAGATTAATCCAGAAGGATCTCTTCTGTGGAATTCGTCAAAATGGCGGGAAAGGTTATGGTTTGGGAACCCTTTTTTTATATTGTTAATATGTTCCCTAATCCTAACAAATAAAGGACGTGTGGTCCTGCCCACATACTGTAAATTGCACGGGCACTCTATAACGTATGTTACATGCGTACTCCGGCAGGTAATTAATTCCTTTATTTTATATTCTTTATGGTCTGTTTTTGCCCTAAACGTTTCTTTCTTTCTTGGCTGTTTCTTGCTAACTTTACATGGGAGGCATTTCTGGCACCTATAAAATCCCTTCATGTCATTAAAGATTTTGATTTGTTTTGGTGGGTCGATGGCATTATGTACTAGAAGGGAGCGTAAGGTGGGGGCCTTTCTGTACACAAAACAGGGCTTTTTAGGGAGGACCTTAGATAGTACTTTATCCTCTTGAAGTATAGGCCAATACTTTTTGATAATTTTTTCAAAATCCCTATATTGAGAGTTGAAACCAGTAATAAAAGCCAGTTCCATCTTTCTATCTTTTTTATCCTGTTTCTCCAATAACGACTTCCTCTCCAAATTCCCAATACTCTTTTTTAATTGGAGTAGTGGTTCTGGCCTGTATCCTTTTTCTTGGAATCTCTCTAAAATCATATCTGCTTGAAGATGGTAATCTTCTGCTGAGTGGCAGTTTCTCCTCAGTCTTAACAGCTGACCCTTCGGAATGTTACTTTTCCACTAAGGCCTCATGCACACGAGACGCAGATGAAACCTCTGTTAAAAAAAAGCTGAAACGCGCGTTTAGAAACGCGCGTTTTGCCGCGTTTGCATGCCGCGTTTAGACGCGTTTAGACGCGTTTAGACGCGTTTGCGTTTAAACACGTTTATAAAGATAACATCATGTAGACCCTCCCCAAGCTCTCAAAGCATTTTTTTTAACTATTTCTGCTATTTTGATCAGAGTGAGCAGCAGCAGCATAGAGAGCAGTTGTACACTTGCATTTGCCGTGTCACTTGCCACGGCACCTTCCACAAGTTGTGGATTGTCCACTTGCCACGTCACTTGCCACAAGTTGGGGATTGTCCACTTGCCACATCACCTGCCACGTCACCTGCCACAAATTGTGGATTGTCCACTTGCCACGTCACTTGCCACATCACCTGCCACATCACTTGCCATGAGATGTGGATTGTCCACTTTCCACGTCATCTGCCATGCCACCTGCCACAAGCTGTGGATTGTCCACTTGCCACATCACCAGCCACATCACCTGCCACAAGTTGTGGATTGTCCACTTGCCACCTGACTTGCCACATCACCTGCCACGTCACTTGCCACATCACCTGCCACAAGTTGTGGATTGTCTACTTGCCGCGTCACTTGCCACATCACCTGCCACGTCACTTGCCACGTCACCTGCCACAAGTTGTGGATTGTTCACTTGCCACGTCACCTGCCACGTCACCTGCCGCAAGTTGTGGATTGTCCACTTGCCACGTCACTTGCCACAAGCTGTGGATTGTCCACTTGCCACATCACTTGCCACGTCACCTGCCACGTCACTTGCCACGTCACCTGCCACAAGTTTTGGATTGTCCACTTGCCACGTCACTTGCCACGTCAGCTGCCACGTCACTTGCCACGAGATGTGGATTGTCCACTTTCCACGTCATCTGCCATGCCACCTGCCACAAGCTGTGGATTGTCCACTTGCCACGTCACCAGCCACATCACCTGCCACAAGTTGTGGATTGTCCACTTGCCACGTGACTTGCCACATCACCTGCCACGTCACTTGCCACATCACCTGCCACAAGTTGTGGATTGTGTACTTGCCGCGTCACTTGCCACATCACCTGCCACGTCACTTGCCACGTCACCTGCCACAAGTTATGGATTGTTCACTTGCCACGTCACCTGCCACGTCACCTGCCACAAGTTGTGGATTGTCCACTTGCCACGTCACTTGCCACAAGCTGTGGATTGTCCACTTGCCACATCACTTGCCACGTCACCTGCCACGTCACTTGCCACGTCACCTGCCACAAGTTTTGGATTGTCCACTTGCCATGTCACTTGCCACGTCAGCTGCCACGTCACTTGCCACATCACCTGCCACGTCACCTGCCACAAGTTGTGGATTGTCCACTTGCCACGTCACTTGCCACATCACCTGCCACGTCACTTGCCACGAGATGTGGATTGTCCACTTGCCATGTCACTTGCCACGTCACCTGCCACGTCACTTGCCACGTCAACTGCCACGTCACTTGCCACAAGATGTGGATTGTCCACTTGTCACATCACCTGCCACATCACTTGCCACATCACCTGCCACGTCACCTGCCACAAGTTGTGGATTGTCCACTTGCCACGTCACTTGCCACATCACCTGCCACGTCACTTGCCACAAGATGTGGATTGTCCACTTTCCACGTCACCTGCCATGCCATCTGCCACAAGTTGTGGATTGTCCACTTACCACGTCACCAGCCACATCACCTGCCACAAGTTGTGGATTGTCCACTTGCCACACCACTTTCCACGTCACCTGCCACGTCACCTGCCACAAGATGTGGATTGTCCACTTGCCACGTCCCCAGCCACATCACCTGCCACAAGTTGTGGATTGTCCACTTGCCACGTCCCTTGCCATGTCCCCTGCCACGTCACCTGCCACAAGTGGATTGTCCACTTGCCACATCACCTGCCACAAGTTGTGGATTGTCCACTTGCCACGTCACCTGACACAAGTTGTGGATTGTCCACTCGCCACGTCACTTGCCACATCCCCTGCCACAAGTGGATTGTCCACTTGCCACATCACTTGCCCCATCACCTGCCACAAGTTGTGGATTGTCCACTTGCCACGTCACCTGACACAAGTTGTGGATTGTCCACTCGCCACGTCACTTGCCACATCACCTGCCACAAGTGGATTGTCCACTTGCCACGTCCCCTGCCACAAGTGGATTGTCCACTTGCCACGTCACTTGCCACGTCACCTGCCACAAGTTATGGATTGTCCACTTGCCACGTCACATGCCAGTCACCTGCCACAAGTTGTTGATTTTCCACTTGCCACGTCACCTGCCAAGTCACTTGCTGCGTCACCTGCCAGGTCACTTGCCACGTCACTTGCCACAAGTTGTGGATTGTCCACTTTCCACGTCACTTGCCACTTCACCTGCCACGTCACTTGCCACAAGTTGTGGATTGTCCACTTGCCACATCACTTGCCACCTGCCATGTCACTTGCCACAAGTTGTGGATTGTCCACTTTCCACGACACTTGCCACAAGTTGTGGATTGTCCACTTGCAATTGCAATTGTTTAAAATATTTTTCTAATGGTTTTTCATCATTTGCAATCATTTTTGGGATTTTTAATGTAAAAAAAAAGGTCCCCTTTAAAAACGCATATAAACGCAAACGCGGCTAAACGCGGGTGCCGCGTTTAGCCGCGTTTAGCCGCGTTTAGCCGCGTTTTGCGTCTGAAACGCAGAAATTTTTGTTTCTGAACGCATTTTTTTGCTTCTGGAAAAACGAGATTAAACGCAACTGCATATAAACGGAAAAAAACGAGACTGTGTGCATGGACACATAGGATAACATTGAATGAGTTCAGGTGCAGTTGAAAAAACTGTCCAACTGCATCTGAACGCGCGTTTAACTGCGTCTCGTGTGCATGAGGCCTTAGGGTGGTGGCAGCTCGTGGTCGGGATGTAGCTGTTTCTGTCAGTTGTTTTGAAGAATGTCTTGGTACTCAAAACTCCATCTATTTTTGAGATTTGGAGATCCAGATAGTCAATACTATGTTCGCTGTATTTACCAGTGAAGGTTAGACCATAGATGTTGTTGTTAAGATTGTTCAAAAATATTTCAAGGTCTGTTGGGGTACAATCCCATAATAAAATGAGGTCATCTATATATCTACGGTAGAACCTCACCTGGGGTATATTACTACCATAGACATATTCCTCCTCCCACATGTTCATCATGAGATTGGCCACACTGGGGGCATAACGAGCCCCCATGGCTACTCCCTTGGTCTGAACATAGTATTTCTGATCATACCAGAAATAATTACAACTCATTGCCAGCTCTAATCCCTCAATGATATATTCTATTTGTTCTTGTCGCATATCTGTGTTCTCATATAGTGCCTTTTCAACTCCAATTAGGCCGTCACGTTGCACTATACTTGTGTACAGTGAATTCACGTCGATGGTTACCATCAGAAGTCCCTCAACGTCTACTATATCTTGAAGTTCTTTTAAAAGTTGTGTACTATCCCTTAAATAGGATCTCCCTTTTTGTACCAGGGGTTTCAAGAATTTATCAAGATATTCCCCTAGACGCGAGAAAATGGAATTTATTCCACTAATTATAGGCCTACCTGGGGGCTTATCAAGCCTCTTGTGAATTTTCGGCAAATAATACATCACTGGGGTTTTTGTCGAGTTTGAGATTAGATATTCTGCTTCATTTTCATTTAAAATTCCCATTTCTTTCCCTTTTTTCACAAAAGTTGCTAGTTTCTTCCCATATTCACGTTTAGGGTTTCCCTTCAACTTTTTATAGGTGTCTTCAACGCTTAACAGTCTTTCCATCTCCTCTATGTAGTCAGACTTGTTCAGAATTACCAGGCCCCCCCCTTTATCAGCTGGTCTGATGATTACATTTTTCTTCTCTCCTAGTGCCTTGATAGTTTTCCAAATGTTCGTAGTTTTCTTATAATTCGTTCTCTCCATTTTTCTTAAATCTCCTTCCACCATCTTGCTAAATGCCCCTAAACATTGATTTCCTGGTGTGTTAGGGTTGAACGTAGACTTGTTTTTCAAATCGGTTTGTACATATAAAGATTCTTTTTTACTCTCTCCTCCTGCATTCATAGCAAAATGTTTTTTAATATTCAACTTCCTCATGAATTTCTTCAGATCAATAAAAGTCTCAAACTTATCTAGTGCCTTATCAGGCGCAAATTTTAAACCTAAGTTTATAAGACAACGTTTCTTCTTGTATATATCGACTTATTCTGAGGACTTTATATCCACTTGGGATTATCCTAAATGTTGCTGATTGTTGATCACATGTGCCAATTCTGAGACATATGGACACGATTTGGCTCTCCCCCCTTTTGAAACATTTAAATGCGGATCCATTAGAAAGGGGCTAATTTTATATTTATATTTATTTTTATTACTAAATTTTTTTGGATATGTTATACCATTTCTAGTCCTGGTCCCTTCCCTTACAGCCCACTATATAACACTGTGGAGAGATGAAAACTTTTACTAGATTGATAGATAGACTAGATTGATATGAGCACTTTTACCAGGTAATAGCTGGATTGCAATGAAGTAAAGAGGATGACCCCTTTTCTCTCTTTTTCTTCTGTTAATGAAATCTATTGTATTCAGCCATCTCAGTCAGTAGTGACCTATTTTTGGTTTTCCCTAATTTTTTATTTGTATAAATACTCATTTTCATACTTCTGTTTATGATAACTAGTGATGGCCGAACGGTTCGCCCGGCGGTCGTTTCGCGGCGAATTTCCGACTTTCGCCGTCCGCGGGTTCGAACGCCTTTTTCCGTCGTTCGCCCCGGCGGACTTACGTGTTTAATGTATACAAGAACTTTAACCTTTCGTGACACGTTTATCATGTGTTACAGGACAACCAATTGAGACATGACAGCTCATGGACACTTGGACATTCCCCCTAACCTATAAATACACCCGATCCGGTGGCCATTTTACATTCTTTCTTCTGTCACTGTAGGGAAAGGATCCTGTGTGGAGTAGGGACAGAGAAAACGCTAGCTATTTGGTACACAAAAGTTCTTTTCAGGACTGGTATAGGTGTTAGGTCAGCAGCCTGAGTTTCTTTTGTCAGTTTAGATAAAGGGACAGAGCGCTGTATGCTGCTATTTTAGGGACAGCTCAGCCAGATTAGTCTTTCTTCATCATCATCATCATCATCATCATTAGCTGTTACTATCAGGTCCACAAAAGAGCTGTTCCAGCTAATCGTTCCAGCCTACTCTTTTTTGCCAATTTGTATAGGGACAGGCAGGAAGCAGTGTGTCAGGCAGTGAGGATAATTTTAAAGACTTGCTGTTACTATTAGTTCCACAAAGGTTCTTTTCAGGACTGGTATCAGTGGTACGGTAATAGGCTTGTACACGTATAATATTCTTTCTTCCAAATATAGAAAGAATATTATACTTGACTGCTGCCCTTCTGCTGCAGTCTGCTAATCATTCACAACTCACTTGTTCCACAAAGCTCTTTATCAGGACTGGTAACTTGGTCTGTCTAGGGTGCTACGGTACATAGGCTTGGGTGCGGTACAGTCTGCTGTTCTGTAAGGACCGCTATCGGTCCACAATACATAGGGTTGCCGTGCACTACTGCTGACCGCTGCCCTATACTGCAGCAGTCCTTCATTGGTATAGGGACTGACGTACAGTCTGCTAATCACTAACACACAACCTGCTTGGTCCACAAAAGTTCTTATAAGGACTGGTAACTTGGTATAGGGTGCTACGGTACATAGGCCTGAGTGCGTTACAGTCTGCTGTTCTGTAAGGACCGCTATCGGTCCACAATACATAGGGTTGCCGTGCACTACTGCTGACCGCTGCCCTATACTGCAGCAGTCCTTCAGCGGTATAGGGACTGACGCACAGTCTGCTAAACACTAACACACAACCTGCTTGGTCCACAAAAGTTTTTATAAGGACTGGTAACTTGGTATAGGGTGCTACGGTACATAGGCCTGAGTGCAGTACAGTCTGCTGTTCTGTAAGGACCGCTATCGGTCCACAATACATAGGGTTGCCGTGCACTACTGCTGACCGCTGCCCTATACTGCAGCAGTCCTTCATTGGTATAGGGACTGACGTACAGTCTGCTAATCACTAACACACAACCTGCTTGGTCCACAAAAGTTCTTATAAGGACTGGTAACTTGGTATAGGGTGCTACGGTACATAGGCCTGAGTGCGTTACAGTCTGCTGTTCTGTAAGGACCGCTATCGGTCCACAATACATAGGGTTGACGTGCACCACTGCTGACCGCTGCCCTATACTGCAGCAGTCCTTCAGCGGTATAGGGACTGACGTACAGTCTGCTAAACACTAATACACAACCTGCTTGGTCCACAAAAGTTCTTATAAGGACTGGTAACTTGGTATAGGGTGCTACGGTACATAGGCTTGAGTGCGGTACAGTCTGCTGTTCTGTAAGGACCGCTATCGGTCCACAATAGATAGGGTTGACGTGCACCACTGCTGACCGCTGCCCTATACTGCAGCAGTCCTTCAGCGGTATAGGGACTGACGCACAGTCTGCTAAACACTAACACACAACCTGCTTGGTCCACAAAAGTTTTTATAAGGACTGGTAACTTGGTATAGGGTGCTACGGTACATAGGCCTGAGTGCGTTACAGTCTGCTGTTCTGTAAGGACCGCTATCGGTCCACAATACATAGGGTTGCCGTGCACTACTGCTGACCGCTGCCCTATACTGCAGCAGTCCTTCATTGGTATAGGGACTGACGTACAGTCTGCTAATCACTAACACACAACCTGCTTGGTCCACAAAAGTTCTTATAAGGACTGGTAACTTGGTATAGGGTGCTACGGTACATAGGCCTGAGTGCGTTACAGTCTGCTGTTCTGTAAGGACCGCTATCGGTCCACAATACATAGGGTTGCCGTGCACTACTGCTGACCGCTGCCCTATACTGCAGCAGTCCTTCAGCGGTATAGGGACTGACGCACAGTCTGCTAAACACTAACACACAACCTGCTTGGTCCACAAAAGTTCTTATAAGGACTGGTAACTTGGTATAGGGTGCTACGGTACATAGGCCTGAGTGCAGTACAGTCTGCTGTTCTGTAAGGACCGCTATCGGTCCACAATACATAGGGTTGCCGTGCACTACTGCTGACCGCTGCCCTATACTGCAGCAGTCCTTCATTGGTATAGGGACTGACGTACAGTCTGCTAATCACTAACACACAACCTGCTTGTTCCACAAAAGTTCTTATAAGGACTGGTAACTTGGTATAGGGTGCTACGGTACATAGGCTTGAGTGCGGTACAGTCTGCTGTTCTGTAAGGACCGCTATCGGTCCACAATAGATAGGGTTGACGTGCACCACTGCTGACCGCTGCCCTATACTGCAGCAGTCCTTCAGCGGTATAGGGACTGACGTACAGTCTGCTAAACACTAATACACAACCTGCTTGGTCCACAAAAGTTCTTATAAGGACTGGTAACTTGGTATAGGGTGCTACGGTACATAGGCTTGAGTGCGGTACAGTCTGCTGTTCTGTAAGGACCGCTATCGGTCCACAATAGATAGGGTTGACGTGCACCACTGCTGACCGCTGCCCTATACTGCAGCAGTCCTTCAGCGGTATAGGGACTGACGTACAGTCTGCTAAACACTAATACACAACCTGCTTGGTCCACAAAAGTTCTTATAAGGACTGGTAACTTGGTATAGGGTGCTACGGTACATAGGCTTGAGTGCGGTACAGTCTGCTGTTCTGTAAGGACCGCTATCGGTCCACAATAGATAGGGTTGACGTGCACCACTGCTGACCGCTGCCCTATACTGCAGCAGTCCTTCAGCGGTATAGGGACTGACGTACAGTCTGCTAAACACTAATACACAACCTGCTTGGTCCACAAAAGTTCTTATAAGGACTGGTAACTTGGTATAGGGTGCTACGGTACATAGGCTTGAGTGCGGTACAGTCTGCTGTTCTGTAAGGACCGCTATAGGTCCACAATAGATAGGGTTGACGTGCACCACTGCTGACCGCTCACCTATACTGCAGCAGTCCTTCAGCGGTATAGGGACTAAGAGTTTTGTCACAGGGTCATTTAAAAAATGACATGCAGAGGAAGAGGCAGGCCCTTCCGCAGGGGTGGTAGGGGTAGGGCAGGAGCAACAGGCTTGAGCCAAAGTGGGAAGTTGCAGAAGGTGCGTTCAATTACTTTAAAGGATGCACCAGACTTGGTTGAGTGGCTCGCTCAGCCTTACTCTTCTGCACCCTCCTCATCCTCTCGATCTGCACCCTCTTCTTCACTCTCTGCTATGTGCACCCCCAAAGACACTACCACCAACAACACGACCACCACCACCACCACCACATACCTTCCGCTTGAGTCACTGGAATTATTTTCCGATCCATATCAAGAGGACATTTCTGATGCGCAGCCACTCTTGGTATTGGATCAGGAAGAGGAGGTAGCAACAAGCGCTACTCAGCAGTCTGACGCCAGTACCCAGATCAGCCCAAGGAGGAGGTTGGTCCCCGGTGTTGCTGCCTACTCTACTTATAGCGGTGGGGAAGGTGACGTTGATGATGACGTGTCTAGTGATGTCACGTGGGTGCCCACAAGAGAGGAAGAGGAGGGGAGTTCAGAGGGAGATATGGACCAGCAGATAGGGAGGAGAAGCAGCAATGACTTACATTGCACAGCAGGGACAAAGCAGACTGCAAATGTATCAGGAGCGAGTCATCGACCATGTACGGTCACATCTGGCGCTCCCAGGACACCGGCACATGGCTCCGCAGTGTGGGCTTTTTTTAACGTGTCCGCTGCTGACAATAGCGTTGCCATCTGCAATCTTTGCAGTCAACGCGTTAGTCGCGGTAAGCCCAATACTCACCTAGGGACGACCGCCTTAAGAAGGCACATGAGCAGCCATCACCGAGCCCAGTGGGAGCAACGGAACACACAAAGCCACACTGCAGGCTCTCACCGTCCAGCCTCGTCTTCTACTTCTCCTTCTCCTCTCTCCTCACAATTGTCCTCCACTCCACCTTCCATCACGCCAAGCTCACATTTTTCTGCAAAAAGGCAGGCTTCCGTGGGCCTAATGTTTGAGCGTAAAAAAATGATGACGCCGGATAACCCTCTTGCCCAACGGTTGGCGGCTGGCTTGTCAGAACTCATAGCCCGCCAACTACTGCCATATAAACTGGTGGACTCGGAGGCCTTTCGCAAATTTGTGGCCATTGGAACACCACAATGGAAGGTCCCAGGAAGGAAGTATTTCTCAGAGAAGGGCATCCCAGAGCTATATGGCCATGTTCAGCGGCAAGTGAATGTATCTCTGGCACACAGTGTCGGTGCCAAGATACATCTGACCACAGACACGTGGTCTAGCAAACACGGGCAGGGAAGGTATATCAGTTTTACTGCCCACTGGGTGAACCTTCTGACGGCCGTCAAGCATGTAACCCGTGGCACCCGTGTAGATTTGGTTTTACCGCCACGGATTGCATGCAGGCCTGACTCTTCTTCTCCTCCTCCTACTCCATCCTCCTCCCTCTCCTCCTCAGCTGCCTCCTCCTTTTCCGCTGCTAGCGTCTCTTCCACTGCACCGCCCAAGCTCCCCAGAACCTATTCCACATGCCAGGTGAGACGTTGCCATGCCGTGCTGCGTCTGTTGTGCCTGGAAGCAAAGAGCCACACTGGCCCGGCACTCCTTTCAGCTTTGCGTTCACAGGCAGATGAGTGGCTAACACCGCTCAATTTGACAGTTGGTAAAGTGGTGTGTGACAACGGTGCCAATCTGCTTAGCGCATTGAAACAGGGCAAAATCACGCACGTGCCGTGCATGGCACACGTCTTAAACTTGGTCGTGCAGCGATTCCTTGTCAAATACCCTGGGGTCCAGGACATCTTGCGGCAGGCAAGGAAAATCTCGGCCCATTTCAGAAGATCTTACACGGCCATGGCTCGCCTTGCTGACATTCAGCGGCGACACCATCTGCCGGTCAGACGTCTTATTTGCGATTGCCCGACGCGATGGAACTCAACCTTCTATATGCTTGATAGGCTGCTCCAGCAGAAACGTGCAGTTAACGTCTACCTGTATGAACTCTGCGAAAGAAACGGTTCTGGGGAGCTGGGTTTTTTTTCACCGCGCCAGTGGCTGCTCATGCGCGACACATGCAGACTTCTGCGGCCATTTGAGGAGATCACCAAACTGGTCAGTCGCAGCCATGGCGCCATCAGTGACATGGTACCTTATGCCTTCTTTCTGGAGCGTGCATTGCGTCGTGTCATTGATCAGGCTGTGGAGGAGCAGGAGCGGGAAGATGAGGAAGTCGCAATGCTGGATGAATTCCCAGGGGGGGCTACTCTATCTGAGACAAGTCAACAACAGGAGTCTGATGAGGAGTCAGAGGAGGATGGTGCCGGGGCGGATGAGCAGGAGCAAGAAGAGCATGCTTTAAACCTTTCTGGGATCCCTGTTGTGCGAGGATGGGGAGAGGAGAATGAAGAGGACGACATTATCCTGGATGATGAGCAGGAGCCAGGCCACCACACCGCTTCCACTTTAGTGCAAATGGGGGCCTTCATGCTCCAGTGTTTTAATAGGGACCCCCGTATAAAAAGCATGAGGGTCAAGGACCAGTACTGGGTGGCAACGTACTTAGACCCCCGGTACAAACACAAAATGGCGGAAATGTTACCGCCGTCGCAGAGGGCTGTCAGAATGCAGCACTTCCAGGCCTTGCTTCGAGAAATGCTGCATTCTGCTTTTGCGTGCGCTGGCAGAGGAGCAATTCCCACTCCCAGAGAAGGATTTGCGGGTACCAATCCAACAGCGCCTGCAAGAAGAGGCCGGTTTGAAGATGTGTTGGTGACTTCGGATATGAGGTCATTCTTTCAGCCGACCCATCGACAGGTGTCATCCGGATCCAGCATCAGGGAACGCCTAGACCGTCAGGTGTCCGACTACATTGGGTTAACGGCCGATGTGGACGCTCTGAGGAGTGATGAACCCCTAGACTACTGGGTGGGCAGGCTTGACCTCTGGCCAGAGCTTGCCCAATTTGCAATCGAACTGTTGGCTTGCCCCTCATCCAGTGTCCTGTCCGAAAGGACGTTCAGCGCAGCAGGGGGGATTGTGACCGATAAGCGTACTCGCCTAGCTCACCACAGTGTTAACTACCTCACATTTCTAAAAATGAATGAGGCATGGATCTCGGAGGAATTCAACACATGTGATCAGTAGACCATGTATATGTCTATAAACAATTTTTGGAATCAAGCACACAGACCTTCTTAATTCATTTGGCTCACTTCCCTGACCCAAAAAAGCACACCGTACTATATGCCCCTACCCTCCTCTTTGAAGAGGTTGAGCGGTGTCATATTTCTACTGGGGCTGCTTATTATGAGGGGTTCCCACCATCCCTGTGCTGTGCTGACTTCCTCCTGGGTGTTCTTATTATGAGGGGCTCCCACCATCCCTGTGCTGTGCTGACTTCCTCCTGGGGGTTCTTATTATGAGGGGATCACACCATCCCTGTGCTGTGCTGACTTCCTCCTGGGGCTGCTTACGGTGCTGCTGTCAGCGCTGTATGTCACGGAGCTGCTGTCAGCGCTGTATGTCACGGAGCTGCTGTCAGCGCTGTATGTCACGGAGCTGCTGTCAGCGCTGTATGTCACGGAGCTGCTGTCAGCGCTGTATGTCACGGAGCTGCTGTCAGCGCTGTATGTCACGGAGCTGCTGTCAGCGCTGTATGTCACGGAGCTGCTGTCAGCGCTGTATGTCACGGAGCTGCTGTCAGCGCTGTATGTCACGGAGCTGCTGTCAGCGCTGTATGTCACGGAGCTGCTGTCAGCGCTGTATGTCACGGTGCTGCTGTCAGCGCTGTATGTCACGGAGCTGCTGTCAGCGCTGTATGTCACGGAGCTGCTGTCAGTGCTGTATGTCACGGAGCTGCTGTCAGCGCTGTATGTCACGGAGCTGCTGTCAGCGCTGTATGTCACGGAGCTGCTGTCAGCGCTGTATGTCACGGTGCTGCTGTCAGCGCTGTATGTCACGGAGCTGCTGTCAGCGCTGTATGTCACGGAGCTGCTGTCAGCGCTGTATGTCACGGAGCTGCTGTCAGCGCTGTATGTCACGGAGCTGCTGTCAGCGCTGTATGTCACGGAGCTGCTGTCAGCGCTGTATGTCACGGAGCTGCTGTCAGCGCTGTATGTCACGGAGCTGCTGTCAGCGCTGTATGTCACGGAGCTGCTGTCAGCGCTGTATGTCACGGAGCTGCTGTCAGCGCTGTATGTCACGGAGCTGCTGTCAGCGCTGTATGTCACGGAGCTGCTGTCAGCGCTGTATGTCACGGAGCTGCTGTCAGCGCTGTATGTCACGGTGCTGCTGTCAGCGCTGTATGTCACGGAGCTGCTGTCAGCGCTGTATGTCACGGAGCTGCTGTCAGTGCTGTATGTCACGGAGCTGCTGTCAGCGCTGTATGTCACGGAGCTGCTGTCAGCGCTGTATGTCACGGAGCTGCTGTCAGCGCTGTATGTCACGGTGCTGCTGTCAGCGCTGTATGTCACGGAGCTGCTGTCAGCGCTGTATGTCACGGAGCTGCTGTCAGCGCTGTATGTCACGGAGCTGCTGTCAGCGCTGTATGTCACGGAGCTGCTGTCAGCGCTGTATGTCACGGAGCTGCTGTCAGCGCTGTATGTCACGGTGCTGATGTCAGTGCTCTGTATTACGGTGCTGCTGTCAGTGCTCTGTATCTCCTGCACCCTCTTGTTTGCCTACCCTGGTCCCTGACCTTCCCTCTCCTCCATTGCCTTCATTAGCTCCATAGTCCTGAATTGTCAGAACAATTTCCCAAATAAAAAAAAAATGCTTGTAGTTATCGATCCCAAATTCACCTCATACATGTATTATGCTATTGTCCAGGTGGTGGGACTACGTGCTACCCCCTAATAATTACCCCGTGGCCGCAAATTCGACCTAAAGGTTTGCGAAATTCGCCTCCCATTGAAGTCAATGGAGCCCGCGGCGAACGGTCGTTTTCGCGAACGTTTGTGTCCGTTCGCGTTTCGCGTTCGCGAAACGTCCCGTCGGAAGTTCGTCCATCACTAATGATAACTTGTTATAAGGGTCATCGATGCTATTATTGTTTCTAACATATAATTACTGTCATCATGTATACAGTCTTTTTAAGTTCCCTTTGGGATAGATCACCCTTATGTGCCGTGTACCCAATAGGCGGACAATAGATGGGTCTTAAATTTATTGATTTTTTACTATAAATTGAGTTTTGTAATTCTTTTTTTTGGATATCCTCCCCTCGCCTTTTGGCTGGGAACTGGGTGATAACTACATGTGGATTGGATACGGTGGTTGTCACTCCTTCAGACACAGGGCATAGCCCATTGGTGGCTGTTTGGGTGTCAATTACGAACGTTGGCCAATCAGATTCTGCTCGATCGGGTCTTTTTTCCTATTTAAGTTGAAAGACGTTTTAGCGTGACACCGCCGCTGAAGACGTCAATGACGAAACGCGTTCGACGGAGTTACGCCTATTACGTCAGTTCCGTTCGTTGGAGCGCAGTTGGAGTGCAAGCCGTAGCTGCGTGTCCACCGGGCGGCTTCCACGTTCGGATTATTATTATTTTTTTGCGCTAGAAGGGCTCTATCCCTGGGGGACTTACAAACACTGGAGTGACTCTAGACAACAGGTTATATCCTGGGACATTACCATTATATATATATTTTTTGGTGTCTAGTCCTTTGTGTTATCTGGGATAAAGTGCCATTAGCGTATGGTTATTACCTTTCTCTCAGCCCTGTTCTAGGATTTTTTATCTTTTTTCCTGGAACGTTATCATTTATATATGGAGGCTGGAAAGGTTTTTTAATGGACTGTGGTTCCACATCCTGTCTCAACATATGAGAATTGTCTTTTTCCGTTTTATCATTTTTTATGTTTTTATTTGTTTATATTTTTGTGGCAATAAATTGATTTTTTATACAAATCACACTATGGAGACTACAATTTTTTTCCTATGAGGAAATCTCCCCCTTGGTTGCGATTGAGGAGCCGGACATCAGCAGGGACTGAAAAAACTCTCTCTGGATGCGAATGAAGAGCTGATTATCGGTAGACTTTGATTCCAAGGCGAATTACCCCTGCAGGGGTTTATTCTTCTGGTGAGTGGGGGACCTTGTGGGGGAACACAGAAGTCACGTTGGAGATTGCACGAGGAGCACTTTAGTCACATCTTTTGAACTTTTTGTAATTGCACTGTTGAAGAGATTTTTTTGGGAATTTGGACACTATTTTTGTATTTTTTGTTATTTATTGTGTTTTTTTAAGAGACCCTTTGCTTTTTTATATATATATATATATATTTTTATTTTTTTATTTTTTTATATATATATTCTTTCTTCTTTTTTGTACACATATATTTTTTTGTCCTTTGTTTTTTCAGCTGCACTTTTTGATATATATTTTTGATATAATTTCTATATACTATTAATATATTTTTTGTTTTTTCATATATATATGCTTATATTAGCATATTGCATGCATAGGTTGTATAATCTGAATTTTGTATTGTGAATTTTAATTTTACTAAGCACATTTATATACACCTTCTATTTGGTTTTTTGCACATCTTGGCAATAATGCGACTTTAGGCAAAAAATTCTGGCATATGTATCTATATTAGCGTTTTACACTTACAGTTTGCGTGTTTGGGATTATAAACTCACTAGCACATTTACATACGCCTCTTACTGGGAATTTGCCTACTCAAACCACACTTTGGCATTTATGCAATTTTAGGGAACACTGTCTCTTAGCGATACAGATACAAAAAATTCTTTTTGGTTTCTAGTTTGTTGTCTGGTTTTCGTTTTTTCCTTTTTTGTTGCTTATTGGAATTATTTGTTAATCCCAGGAACTTATTTTTAGTAGGAACTTTGTTGTTTTTTGGGAATTCTGAGTAGCTTGTGAATTTCAAATTGCAGATTGGTAGTTTTTTGGGGTTATGCCTCCTTCTATTTTATATATATATATTCTTCTAGACGAATACATGATATATTCAGAATTATATATTGATATACATACATATAAGGAGTTTTACTTGTAGGTAGCGCCAATCACCCTGGTTATCATATTGTTTTATTATTTTTTGGAGGAAACACCTTTTGGAGTTTCTTTCTTTTGTGGGTGGCAGCAACCTAATGATATAACTAGTATTTAGCCGTAGCTACTGTTATTATTATCCTCTTTTACTTCCCACCGTTGTCGAGCGCGGTTTTTTCCTTTATTTTTACTGAAAAATTGTATGTTAGTGCATATAAAAAAAGGATCACGGACAGTACTCAATTTTCTCTGTCACAGATAAAAAAAAGAATGCTTGTCGTTGTCGATCCCAGATTCCCCTAATACTTTTGTTATGTCAGTGTCCATTTGGTGGGACTATGTGTGCACAGCTAGTAAGTATTTTGTGGCTGAAAATATGACCTGTAGGTTTTTAAGGCTCGCCTGCCATTAAAGTCAATGGGGCCCGCCGCAAACTTTGCGGTTCGCAAACTTTTGGCCACGTTCGCGGTTCGCGTTCGCAAAACGTCCCGTCGGAAGTTCGTCCATCACTAGTCACCAGTGGTGGTGTAATAATTAACTGTCTAAAAGTAAACATTCCCAGAGTTCATTGGAGGTACAAAGTCCCAGCGTGTGCACAACGTTCCCGGGAGGAGGAGGTGAGTGACAGATCTCACATCTCTCCAATGATTGGAGATTTTATTTCTGGGAAAGGCAGGAAAATGTTAGTCCAGTATTATTATTTGAATCATTTCTCAGATCTTATTTTCCTCCACGTTACAATCATGAAGACCTTTCTCACTTAGCTATTGTCCAGGGAAGCCATAACCTTGGGGGGGGTTGGTCCTGCTGTCATTGGGGGAAGGGCACACCTAACACCAGCCTATTAATGTTGCCACACAGTTAGGACCGGGGGGGGTCGTTATCTGACCAATCTATAAGATTATGTACTAAACTCTGGGTTGTAAAGTGAGATTAGTTTGGATATCATACATTTGATTTAGGATTAGATTGGATTATATAGCAGGTAAGTGATTGTGTACTCTAAGATGACAAGGTTACTTTAAGGTATAAAAACAGACATTGGAAAATACTAATTACTGAGAAAAAAGCCCAAACAGTCATTTACACATCAGGTGCCATCAACCCAACGCACCGCGTTTGTTTATTTCCAGTTATCAAAGCTGAAAAAACTCAGATCTATGGAGGCCAAGAGGAGGATCGGGATTGTTGGCTTTGGCCATGTCGGTAAGGTGATCTCCCGTACCATTCTTAATATAGGATTGCCGATCCGGTCTGTTCCTCATCTGTCCGGCGGATGGGATCGAATGACAGTAGGATGGAAACGGATCACCTAATATATCCCTCCCACTTTCAGATGTCATTGTCACCAGATAATCAATGTGGGTTGGGTCTCGGGGGTTTCCTAGAATTGATCACACATGGTTGACTTTTCTTCTGTCAGCCCAATGATGCAATGGATGAGTTTCTAGTGACAGGTCCTCTTCTCATTGACAGGCCATTACCTGGCCCAGAAGATTCTGGAAGAAGGAGAGAAGTCTGGTCTGGAGCTGGCCTTCGTCTGGAACAGAACGATGAAGAAGATGGATGGGGTGATCGACCCTCGGCTACAACTCCACCGACTTTCCGAATTCCAGACCCGGTAACACATGCTGGGGGGTTATATCAATAAACAATGCGATTGGAGGAGGATTAATCTATAGATCAATAAGTAGGACAGATGATTACAATGATGACATCGGCTGATGTCATCATATCATGTCATCACCCAGGGGGTGAATCCTTCAATATTCATCCTTTGTGTAAATTCTGGAACCTTCCAAGAGATGAAAAGAATGATAAATGTGATAATTCCATTTCCTGTTATTTCCTTATAAAGCTTTGTGGGATCTCTGATCAATAACTTCTGATTACAGGCAGGTGGATCTGATTGTGGAAGTGGCTCACCCCGATATAACCCGAGATTATGGAGAGCATTTTCTATCTGCAGCCAATGTTATGGTGAGGAACGTTCCGTGTATTGTCCCCTCCCCTCCCCTCCATTTCCCTCCATCTCTTATCTCCCCCTCCCCCATCTTCTCAATTTATCTCCACCCCCTCTTCCCCTTCTCTCACTTCCTCAACCTTCCTCTCCCTTCCTCATCCCTTCCTCCCCATCCCCTCCCTTCCTCACCACCCTCTCCCATCCTCAAGATCCCCTCCCTTCCTCCCCATCCCCTCCCTTCCTCACCACCCCCTCCCTTCCCCACCATCCCCTCCCATCCTCACCACCCTCTCCCATCCTCAAGATCCACTCCCTTACTCACCATCCCCTCCCTTCCTCACCACCCTCTCACATCCTCAAGATCGCCTCCCTTCCTCACCATCTCCTCCCTTCCTCACCACCCTCTCCCTTCCTCACAACCCCCTCCCTTCCTCTCCATCCCCTCCCTTCCTCACCACCCTCTCCCTTCCTCACCATCCTCTCCCTTCC
Organism: Lithobates pipiens; assembly: GCF_037356315.1. Taxonomy (NCBI): domain Eukaryota; kingdom Metazoa; phylum Chordata; class Amphibia; order Anura; family Ranidae; genus Lithobates; species Lithobates pipiens. The sequence goes on from NW_027507791.1 coordinate 26,276,344, forward strand.
TCACCACCCTCTCCCTTCCTCATCATCCCCTCCCTTCCTCACTACCCTCTCCCTTCCTCACCATCCTCTCCCAGCCTCACAATCCTCTCCCTTCCTCACCATTCTCTCCCTTCCTCACCATCCTCTCCCTTCCTCACCATCCTCTGCCTTCCTCACTACCCTCTCCCTTCCTCATCATTCTCTCCCAGCCTCACAATCCTCTCCCTTCCTCACCATTCTCTCCCTTCCTCACCATCCTCTCCCTTCCTCACCACCCCCTCCCTTCCTCACCATCCCCTCCTTTACTCGCCATCCCCTCCCTTCCTTACCTTCCTCCCTTTCCTCACCATCCTCTCCCTCACCATCCCCTCCCTTCCTTACCTTCCTCCCTTTTCTCATCATCCTCTCCCTTCCTCACCATCCTCTCCCTTCTTCACAATCCTCTCCCTTCCTTATGTTGGAGGACACGTGGAGGTCTATGGGTGCCCAAAGAATATATAAAGTGTACAGAAGACAATGCTGTCCACCATGGTATTATGGACTTCCTGTATCTGTCTAGATTGGATCCCCCACCGTATTATCAGATCCCGACATTGAGAGCAGACTGAGGGAGACAGCGACCACCTCTGGACATACATTGTACGTTCCCAGTGGTGCATTATGGGGTGGAGAAGATATCCAGAGAATGGCAGACCGTGGGACCCTTAAAGTGAGAAATATTTAAACTCCAAATGTTCAATGTATTTCAAGGTTTGGAGGTCCTGAACCTCCTGGAGGCCTATAAGTTGACATGATTCCATTTCCACCAAACTAGTTTATCTGCAAAATGTTGTCTGTAGGTGGAATGGGGAATGGTGGTGGTTTTGGGTGGTTTTATGGACTTATTTATAAAGCAGTAAGAATATTTGGTAAATGTCGGCTTTGTGTTCTTCATGTTTTTTATTTCTGTATTTTGCTATTTTTGGAGTTTTTTTGGCCCCTTCACACCCTGGTGCAGTAACATGCGTTAGTGTGGTGTGGTGTCATTTACTTTAATGCATGTTCTTGGCGCCCTCGTGTCGCAGCACATTGTGTCCAAAGTGCGAGTGCTGCCACAGTTCTGCATGGGCACCCATTGGTGGATTCTGGTACGTTGGGCAGCCAAAGAACTGAGCGGCCTATTGCAACCATCACCAAGCGGCAGAGGGCGGGTCTGAGCGCTCATCCTACAATAATAGCAGCTTGGACATTAGAAGAAGACTATTGGCATTCATGTAACCACGCCCAACGGGGGAGGGCTAGAACCCCTGTCAGGATTTACTGCTCTCCCGGCCCGTTAGAGAGACGTCCCACCACTTACTGTCCTTAGGACAACCAGACAGGAAGAGAAGGAGCCTAACAGGGGTGCCAGTCCTTCCTCCTTCTGTCCAATAGGAAGACAGAGTCCTGGCTAGAGGAAAATCAAACCCTAAGGTCAAAAGCACAGAAAAGTCCCAAATCTTTTTTTTTATACATTTTCAAATAATTTTTGGTTTTGTTTTCTCCATCATTATGTGGTCTGAATCACCAATCATGTTCTCACGTGGTCTTAAACACTAATCACAATCTGACGTGGTCTCAATCACCAATCACAATCTCACGTGGTGTTAATCACTAGTCACGATCTCACGTGGTCTCAGTCACTAATCACAATCTCACGTGATCTCAATCATCAATCACAATCTTACATGGTCTTAATCACTAATCACGATCTCACGTGATCTCAATCACCAATCACAATCTCACGTGGTGTTAATCACTAGTCACGATCTCACATGGTCTCAATCACTAATCACGATCTCACGTGGTCTCGATCACTAATCACGATCTCACGTGATCTCAATCACTAATCACAATCTCACGTGGTCTCAATCACTAATCACAATCTCACGTGGTGTTAATCACTAATCACGATCTCACGTGGTCTCAATCACTAATCACAATCTCACGTGGTGTTAATCACTAATCACGATCTCACGTGGTCTCAATCACTAATCACGATCTCACGTGATCTCAATCACTAATCACAATCTCACGTGGTGTTAATCACTAGTCACGATCTCACATGGTCTCAATCACTAATCACAATCTCACGTGATCTCAATCATCAATCACAATCTTACATGGTCTTAATCACTAATCACGATCTCACGTGATCTCAATCACCAATCACAATCTAACATCGTCTCAATCACAGATCACAATCGCACGTAGTCTCAATCACAGATATCGATCTCAAGGGGTCTCGATCACAATCTCATATGGTCTCAATCACCAATCACAATCTTACGTGGTCTTGATCACAATCTCACGTGGTTTCAATCACGGATCTCGATCTCACGTGGTCTAAATCACCAATCACATCAAATCATTTGTTGTGTTTTTTTTTGGTGATTTTAATTTTTTTAGACGATAAGAAATAGAACCGGCCCTAACACACTGGACACGTTTTTGTGGTTTCTTTACATTTTATCATGTTCCTTTTTTCTGCACTCCTCTTGTTTCAAAACATTACTAAAAAATATGTGCGGGGGATGAAGAAGGGAATAAATTGATGAATTGTAACAGAAATAATGGCTTCACCCACTGAGCTCACTGATTGGTCACCACAGATCTCACTTATTGATCAAAGAGGTCATTGATTGATCACAGGGCTCCCTGATTGGTCACAAAGGTCACTGATTGGTCACAGAGCTCACTTATTGATCACAGAGGTCACTGATTGGTCACAGAGCTCACTTATTGATCACAGAGGTCATTGCTTGATCACTGGGCTCCCTGATTGGTCACAGAGGCCACTGATTGGTCACAGAGCTCACTTATTGGTCACAGAGGTCACTGATTGGTCACAGAGCTCACTGTTTGGTCCCTGCAACAGAGAACATAAGTGTGGATGGCCCCAGAATGGAATTACGGGGTGTAGGACAGAAATGGCCGATCCATGACATCATAGTTCATAGAATGCAGACAATTCTGTTCTTCTTTCTTGTAGGGTCTGAGGATCACCATGACCAAACACCCAGATAGTCTTCAGCTGAAGGGTGAGCTAGCACAGAAGAATCAATCTGTTGATGGTCGGACGATCCTATATGAGGGTCCAGTGCGTGGCTTGTGCCCCGTGGCCCCCAATAACGTCAACACAATGGCCGCTGCATGCATGGCTGCCCACACGCTAGGATTTGATGGTGTGATCGGCGTTCTGGTGGCTGATCCCAGGTGAGGAGCTCCATGGAGACCATCCAGTAGAAAAACAAAGTAGGACTTTGGGCCAATGGAATTCTCCATTTTGGTCGGAGATGGAAGGGGTTAGAATCTCTGCCAGATCCTTGTTGGGTTCCTTTCCTGAGAGAGTTTTCATGAGAATAAGGGACAGGAAATCTTTTCATTGCGGAGACAGAGATAAAAATCTGAGCTTCTAACTCTTCTGCTTTCCAGTGGGAAAAGATGGTGTTGGGTGGGAATGAGCGGCTAGTCTGGATGGGTCCAGTATGGAAAGACAACAGTGAGAACCAGGATGTGTCGCCCGTTTGTACTCCTAGACTGTTGTCAGATGCTCTGTCCCTGAAAACATTCCATTATTGGTCCAGAGAAATCTCCCCCCAGCATAGGGTGACCAGCTGTCCCGGTTTCAGGGGACAGTCCCCAGATTGAGGACACTGTCCCCGGACCAAGTCTGTCCCTGAAAACATTCCATTATTGGTCCAGAGAAATCTCCCCCCAGCATAGGGTGACCAGCTGTCCCCGGTTTCAGGGGACAGTCCCCAGATTGAGGACACTGTCCCTGGTTTTGTCCCTGGATTTGACTTCAACAGGAGCTGGGGCAATTTTCAAAGGCAGTCAGTGCCCCCCCCCCCCCCCCCCCGCTCCTACTAGCTTAGGGGGAGTATTTTTTCCATTATCTGTGTCCCTTTCTGATGATGATGTGCTGGTCAGAGCGGATGGATTATTTCTTCAGTTTCTGTCACATGCCCATTCAGCTCCGCTCACATCTTCTTGTGCCTTGGCTCAAATCCCGGCCAGCCGCCTGCCTGCTTATCTCCTTGCCTTCCCCGGCAGAGTCATTTTCCTCCACTCCCCACCCAGTAGTAGCCGGGGCCCGGAGAGTGAGATCTGAGAGGCTGCGAGGCGAGAGGAGGTGACGGGCAGAAAGAGGCTGTGAGGCCGCGGAGGCGGCGGGCAGAGAGAGGCTGTGAGGCCGGCGGAGGCGGTGAGCAGAGAGAGGCTGTGAGGCGGGCGGAGGCAGTGGGCAGAGAGAGGCTATGAGGCGGGCGGAGGCGGCGGGCAGAGAGAGGCTGTGAGGCGGGCAGAGGCAGTGGGCAGAGAGAGGCTATGAGGCGGGCGGAGGCGGCGGGCAGAAAGAGGCTGTGAGGCTGGCGGAGGTGATGGACAGAGAGAAGCTTTGAGGTCGGCGGAGGCAACGCGCAGAGAGAGGTTGTGAGGCCGGCGGAGGCGACGGGCAGAGAGGGGCTGTGAGGCCGGCGGAGGTGACGGGCAGAGAGAGGCTGTGAGGCCGGCGGAGGTGATGGGCAGAGAGAGGCTGTGAGGCAGGCGGAGGCAACGGGCAGAGAGAGGTTGTGAGGCCGGCGGAGGCGACGGGCAGAGAGGGGCTGTGAGGTCGGCGGAGGCAACGGGCAGAGAGAGGTTGTGAGGCCGGCGGAGGCAACGGGCAGAGAGAGGTTGTGAGGCCGGCGGAGGCAACGGGCAGAGAGAGGTTGTGAGGCCGGCGGAGGGGACGGGCAGAGAGGGGCTGTGAGGTCGGCGGAGGCAACGGGCAGAGAGAGGTTGTGAGGCCGGCGGAGGTGATGGGCAGAGAGAGGTTGTGAGGCCGGCGGAGGTGATGGGCAGAGAGAGGCTGTGAGGCAGGCGGAGGTGACCGGCAGAGAGAGGCTGTGAGGCCAGCGGAGGTGACGGGCAGAGAGAGGCTGTGAGGCCGGCGGAGGTGATGGGCAGAGAGAGGCTGTGAGGCAGGCGGAGGTGACCGGCAGAGAGAGGCTGTGAGGCCAGCGGAGGTGATGGGCAGAGAGAGGTTGTGAGGCCGGCGGAGGTGATGGGCAGAGAGAGGCTGTGAGGCAGGCGGAGGTGACCGGCAGAGAGAGGCTGTGAGGCCAGCGGAGGTGATGGGCAGAGAGAGACTGTTATGAAGCGGGCAGAGGCGGTGGGCAGAGAGAGGCAGCTGAGCTCAGCTGATGATTTCCAGCAACAGGAATAGAGGGGGAGGGGATCCAATGGTGGGGCTGCCAGTGCCTTCAAGGCTTCAACACAGGTGAGCTTTGGGGGTGTCTGTGAATAGACTACATGGCACTGTGTCTGTCTCTCTGGCATAATGGATGGTATCAGAACTCACAGGTAGCAGGGGGCACTTATTGGTCAGAAGTTCACAAAATCAGCACCCGGCAGCCATGTTATGTGACACACTGTGACAGAGCCATGATAGAGCGCCCCCTGCCTGTGAGTTATCATAATGCTAACAGAGCCAAATTTACTGCTACGGGGGGATCCTGCATTTCTGGGTTTCAGAGCCAATCAGCGAATCCGGTGGACTCGCCTAGTGGTTTGCCTATGTAAACAAGGCAGTTCACTAGTCTGTCAGTATGGAAGACATTGATCCTTTGTTCCTGCAAAGCAAGTACAGGGATCTATGTCATCCCTTAGTAAAAGCACCTCCCATACAGTGATAAAAAACTTGTTAAGCGCACATTTAACCCATTGTTTGCCCTAGATGTTATCCCCTTCCCAGCCAGTGTCATTAGTACAGTGACAGTACATATTTTTAGCACTGATCACTGTATCAGTGTCACTGGTTCCCACAAAGTGTCACTTGGTGTCCAATTTGTCCACCGCAATATCGCAGTCCCGCTATGAGTCGCTGATTGCTGCCATTACCAGTAAAAAAAAAAATGTCCCTGGATTTCATTTTAAAAATCTGGTCACCTTACCCCAGCAGTCTCTAGCCCCCACCCCCCTCCCACTGTCAGAATACAATGTCCAGTGGGGGGATCCTCTATTATTAGTACAAGCCGTCATTACTCCAGAGAAATCTCCCCCCAGCAGTCTCCACCCCCCTCCCACTGTCAGAATACAATGTCCAGTGAGGGGATCCTCCATTATTAGTACAAGCCATCATTATTCCAGAGAAATCTCCCCCCAGCAGTCTCTACCCCCCTCCCACTGTCAGAATACAATGTCCAGTGGGGGGATCCTCCATTATTAGTACAAGCCATCATTACTCCAGAGAAATCTCCCCCCAGCAGTCTCTACCCCCCTCCCACTGTCAGAATACAATGTCCAGTGGGGGGATCCTCTATTATTAGTACAAGCCGTCATTATTCCAGAGAAATCTCCCCCCAGCAGTCTCTACCCCCCTCCCACTGTCAGAATACAATGTCCAGTGGGGGGATCCTCCATTATTAGTACAAGCCATCATTACTCCAGAGAAATCTCCCCCCAGCAGTCTCTACCCCCCTCCCACTGTCAGAATACAATGTCCAGTGGGGGGATCCTCTATTATTAGTACAAGCCGTCATTACTCCAGAGAAATCTCCCCCCAGCAGTCTCTACCCCCCTCCCACTGTGAGAATACAATGTCCAGTGGGGGGATCCTCTATTATTAGTACAAGCCGTCATTACTCCAGAGAAATCTCCCCCCAGCAGTCTCTACCCCCCTCCCACTGTCAGAATACAATGTCCAGTGGGGGGATCCTCTATTATTAGTACAAGCCGTCATTACTCCAGAGAAATCTCCCCCCAGCAGTCTCTACCCCCACCCTGTTGTGGAAAATTTTATGAAGATGTATTTTAATATGTATTGTCATAAGTCTCCCTGTGTTCATTCTCCCCTCCCCCGCTCTAGAGAGCTGACTGGGGTAGACTGACGCTGGTTGAGATCCGTTAGGTAGTGGAGAACTTCCTGGGATTGGAGAGAGGTGATTGCGGAGTGGGGGGTCCGCCAGCGAAAGGGCCCCTGCGCGATGCACAGACAATCGTCTGAGGGGATAGGTTTGCTCTGCACAGATGGGTTATGGGCGGATATACGCTCATTGTCTCTGCTGTGTCTGATCAGCACATGTCGGGATTCGCAGCGTCCATCTGTGGATAACCTTCCATCCACAGGGAGGTGTAGAATAATCCAGGTATACATTGTTCTTTGGAACAATATATATTAAAGATTACTATCAGCAGAAAGAATTGTAGTCATCATTCATTGCTTATGTATGGTTTGCATCATTGACTATTTGAATGTATACATGTCTGTGATTGGTTCTTTTGAAGGAAAACAAATGTCTGATTGGCTGTCTGTGAAGACACCCCCTTCTTCTGTATTGTATTGCATTGTATTGTATTAATTTGGTCATGTCCTTATATGGTCATTCACATCCTGTGTTGCTGCTGTGAGGTCACAAGCTTTGTAGGAGGCGTTTAGCTGTTGGAGGCAAACCCTCCAGGGTGTGGTTTCCTGTTGATATGCAAATAAAAGAAGACGCTTGGGTGAGAGGGGTCAGTCATGCTGACCAATTTGAGAAGGTAAGAAGGATGGTCATGTCTGTTCATTTGGATGAGTGGGTTGAAAGGTAAGAAGTATTATATCATTAAGACGAAAATGTTATTTTTATTAGAAACAGGAGATTTGGCTGTGTGCTCTGCGTACGGCGAAATTTCGCTGACAACCCCCCTCCCACTGTCAGAATACAATGTCCCAGTGGGGGGATCCTCCATTATTAGTCCAGAGAAATCTCCCCCCAGCAATCTCTGCCCCCACCCCCCTCCCACTGTCAGAATACAATGTCCCAGTGGGGGGATCCTCCATTATTAGTCCAGAGAAATCTCCCCCCAGCAATCTCTGCCCCCACCCCCCTCCCACTGTCAGAATACAATGTCCCAGTGGGGGATCCTCCATTATTAGTCCAGAGAAATCTCCCCCCAGCAATCTCTGCCCCCACCCCCCTCCCACTGTCAGAATACAATGTCCCAGTGGGGGATCCTCCATTATTAGTCCAGAGAAATCTCCCCCCAGCAGTCTCTGCCCCCACCCCCCTCCCACGGTCAGAATACAATGTCCCGGTGAGAGGATCCTCTATTATTACTACAAACCATCAAGCATCAGTGAAGAAGATAAAGTGAGAAGCTGATTGGCTGCCATACACAGCTGCACAAGATTCTGCACTCTGTACTTTTAGTTAATACTCTCCCCCATGAGTTTCCCATACGTTTATCCATCACCACCCACCATTTTCATCATCTTATGGAGAAGTTAAACCCTAACCCTCATCAGATCTCTGATTGGTTGCAGGATCCCTGACTGGCACTTGGTGGACATAGAAGTGACGGGGACAAAAAACAAGGAAACTGGTCAAGTTTTCAGCGTTACCACAAAGAGATGTAACCCAGCAGAAGTGGGTCGTGTGACCGGCAGCGCCACCTTCTTGTCATTCTGGAGCAGCCTCCTGGGTGAGCATTTGTCTGTGCAATGGTGACCAGCGGTGGGGGGCCTACTGTGTCTAGGAGTGGGTCTTATCTTGCTGGGGGGTCAGTTGTTGGCAGAGATCTACTGTTAAGAAGAGGGGTGTATTGTCGCTGAGGAGGTTTTTCTTTTATGCTGGTGGGGGAGATGAATGAATGAAATGAATGAAATACTTGTATAGCGCACAATGCGAACTGAATCGCCTCTAGGCGCTGTGGCGAGCTTTGATCATCTGCTAAAAGAGGAAGGTCTATTGTTGCTCCTGGGAGCCTATCATTGCCAAGGGGGAAATTTTGTTGCGGGCGGTCGATTGTTGTTAGGGGGATCTATTGTTGCTGGCGGGGGGGAGGTACTGGCTGCAGAGGATCTATTTTACCACTTTTCTTGTTATCATCACCAAATTCCATACAAATTACACAGCACTACAGACTGATGAGTGGTTCTGTATTCTCTAAAAGGGGCGGTACAGGGAGGTGGGTTAGGGGTGGAACCAAGGAATGGTGCTTGGTGGAGGGTAAGAGGTGGAGCTAAGGAATGGTGCTCGGAGGTGGGTAAGAGGTGGAACCAAGGAATGGTGCTCAGAGGTGGGTAAGAGGTGGAACCAAGGAATGGTGCTCAGAGGTGGGTAAGGGGTGGAACCAAGGAATGGTGCTCAGAGGTGGGTAAGGGGTGGAACCAAGGAATGGTGCTCGGAAGGGGGTAGGGGGTGGAACCAAGGAATGGTGCTCGGAGGTGGGTAAGAGGTGGAACCAAGGAATGGTGCTCAGAGGTGGGTAAGGGGTGGAACCAAGGAATGGTGCTCAGAGGTGGGTAAGGGGTGGAACCAAGGAATGGTGCTCGGAAGGGGGTAGGGGGTGGTACCAAGGAATGGTGCTCAGAGGTGGGTAAGAGGTGGAACCAAGGAATGGTGCTCAGAGGTGGGTAAGGGGTGGAACCAAGGAATGGTGCTCAGAGGTGGGTAAGGGGTGGAACCAAGGAATGGTGCTCAGAGGTGGGTAAGGGGTGGAACCAAGGAATGGTGCTCGGAAGGGGGTAGGGGGTGGAACCAAGGAATGGTGCTCAGAGGTGGGTAATGGAAGGAACCAAGAAATGGTGCTTGGAGGTAGGTAGGGATGGAACCATATGCCATTTTCTTTCTTAATTCTGTCATAGGGTTCCCCTTAACCACCTCAATACACTATACTGTACACTGACTGCACTGTATATATAGCCTACACTGAATGCAGAGTATATATATATATTTGTATATTAATACACTGCCTGCACTGTAGGCTACACCGTATGTGATTGTATATATATATATATATATATATATACACATACACTAAACTGCCTGCACGCCACTAACTAACCTGTCTCTAGCTAGCTTTCTCTCAATTATTACACTATATACACCTTAGATTGTAAGCTCCTTGAGGGTAGGGACCGATGTGAATGTACAATGTATATGTAAAGCGCTGCATAAATTGACGGCACTATATAAGTACCTTAAATAATAATAATATACGGCCGCCGTGTAAAAAGCCTTATATAGTGTGGGGTGTGGACTTACTGTAGCCCCCTGTTCTATGATTGGGTAAAGGCACCCTGCCTTTGGCCAATCATGGCTCTCACAGCAGAGTGTGCTGTGATTGGCCAAAGCATGCAGGTCAGACATCAATGCACTGCGATCTCATAATGCATTATGGGGCGTTTGTGGCACGCACATTTGCCATGAATGCCCCATAATGTTCAGATTTCGGGGAACGGGCAAACACCCTAAATGTGATGTAAATGTCATCAAAAACACAGAAATATGTAAAAAGTCTGTATTGAAAGCTGTAGAGAAAGAACTTTCCTCAGCAGATGAATACATGGGAACGGATCATTAGCGGCTCTCTCTCTCTTGTGCAGGATGTACCGGTCATGGAGGACGAGTCTATCTGTGCTGAGAATGGACATGACCTCATTTTTCAAAACACCTCTGCAAAAAGGAACCTGTTACCGAAAAACACAAATCTGCCCGATGGTGACACAGAGGAGGATGGTGGGAAAGTATCACAATAAATGGCACCGAACCTGCATATGGCCACCCCTGGCCTCTTTGTCATGTATGTCGTAAGGTCATATACGAGAAGGTCATATATGAGAAAGTCACATATGGGAAGGTCATGAATGCCATAAGGTCATGTATTATAGGAAGGTCATGTATGAGGTCATGTATTATGGGAGGGTCATGTATGAGGTCATGTGTTATGGTAAGGTCATGTATTATGGGATGGTCATGTATGAGGTCATATATTCTGGCATGGTAATGTGTTATGGGATGGTCATATATGAGGTTGTGTATTATGGGAAGGTCATGTATGGGAAGTTCATGTATGAGAAGGTCATGTATGAGGTCATGTATTATGGGAGGGTCACATATAAGGTAATGTATTATGGGAAGGTCATGTATGAGAAGGTCAGGTATAAGGTCATGTATTATGGGAAGGTCATGTATGAGAAGGTCAGGTATAAGGTCATGTATTATGGGAAGGTCATGTATGGGAAGGTCATGTATGAGGTCATGTATTATGGGAGGGTCACATATAAGGTAATGTATTATGGGAAGGTCATGTATGAGAAGGTCAGGTATAAGGTCATGTATTATGGGAAGGTCATGTATGGGAAGGTCATGTATGAGGTCATGTATTATGGGAAGGTCATGTATGAGATCATATATTATGGGAAGGTCATGTATGAGTAGGTCACATATAAAGTCATGCATTATGGGAAGGTCATGTATGGCAAGGTCATGTATGAGAAGGTCATGTATGAGGTATTTTATTATGGGAAGGTCATGTATGGGAAAGTTATGTATGAAGTCATGCATTATGGGAAGGTGATGTATGAGAAGATCATGTATGAGAAGGTCATGTAAGAAAAGGTAATGTATGGAAAGGTCATGTATGAGAAGGTCATATGAGTTCATGCATGAGTAGGTAATGTATGGGAAGGTGATGTATGAGAAGGTCATGTATGGGAAAGTGATGCATGGGAAGGTCATGTATGACATAAGGTCATGTATATGTTATATATTATTAGCTGACACATTCCTTGTACACAGGACAGATTCTCTCTTGGGTCACATCAGAGGATGGATTTTTACACACGGCTTTCCTACACGGCCCTCTCAATGTGCCAAACCCTGACAAGGTGACCCCATGGGTGGCTGTGTTGTGCTTTCAGCTCCTATGGGCTTTTCAGTCTTGGTTAGACCCTGTAAAGGTCAGCTCCACCCAGAATCCAAAATACTAACCCATCAACATCACAATATGTTCCCCTCCCCCAATCATAATTCATAATGCTGAATGAGAGTCCAGCTGTAAGTGTGTCACCTTCATTGTGGCCAGTGATGACATGTAGGGATTCACCGCTATGTAATAAAGGAATCTTACTGGGTCCCTTGGGGACCCAACATCTCAATGGGGACCCAAATGTCTCCTTTATTGGTGCTGCCATAATAAATCTCATATCTGAGTACCATCTGTATGTGGCGGCACCAAAGGGAAACGGTCTAAGAAAACCCTTTGAGAGGATTGGTTCACCCACCACCAATCATCAATCTCCTACAGATCCATGGAATGCGCTGTGAGTGCTGCTTGGGGTGAATAATCTGCATTGTGGTGAATGGAAATCCTTCTAGAACTGTAAAATGAGAGAATAAAAGGCAGACATGGTAGAGATGATCTCACAATGTAGGAAAGTACGATGTTATTATTACTTCATATACTGAAGGATGAGTAAATATCATTGATAATACGGACTGTATTTGGTTTATTATATTATTAACCCCTTCAATACCGGGCACTCCCCCCCCCCCTTCTTGCACAGGCCAATTCTCAGCTTTCATCGCTGTCACACTTTAAATGACAGTTGCGCAGTCATGCAACACCATACCCAAACATTTTGTTCCCACAAATAGAGATTTCTTTTGGTATTTGATCACCTCTGGGGCTTTATTTTTTGCTAAACAAATAAAAAAAGTTTTGAAACCAAAAGTTTGGGGGAAAAAAGGGGTTTTCCTTGTTTCTGTTACAACAATTTTGTAAATAAGTATGTTTTCTCCTTCACTGATTAGCACTGATGAGGTGGCACTAATGAGGTGGCACTGATGGGCACTAATATGCAGCACTGATGGGCATTGATATGCAGGACTGATGGACATTGATAGGCAACACTGATGAGCACTGAAAGGCAACACTGATGGACACTGAAAGGCCACACTGATGGGCACTTATAGGCGGCACTGACAGGCAATGACAAAGACAATGTTGTCTGCATGCAGTGTCCCTTGTTGTAATAGAATTGGAAAGTGCCCACTCACCAGTCCCAACAATTCTTGGTAATGGAAGTAGTATGTGTCTCAGCGATAGGCCTTGGTGGAGCCCTACTGAATGGGGTAATGTGGTCCAGTGATACACCACACTTCAGCCCTGCTGGATCTGCTTTGAATATATGGCGAGCGCCCTCCAGGCTGCCATCAGACGGTTAGAAGTAACTGGCAGTGGATGCTCCTGCACCCACATGTGATGACTCTCTCTGTAGTATAGGCTGCCACAGCACACACCAACCCAGAGTCACTTGCTCGCAGTATCAGGCCGGGGTCCCAAGTGGAAGATCCCACCCACTCACCGGCTCTTTACTACCTTTCCCAGCATCCTGTTCTTGTAATAAAGGAATCTTACAGGGTCCCTTGGGGACCCAACATCTCAATGGGGACCCAAATGTCTCCTTTATTGGTGCTGCCATAATAAATCTCATATCTGAGTACCATCTGTATGTGGCGGCACCAAAGGGAAACGGTCTAAGAAAACCCTTTGACCAGTTCACAAGAGAGGATTGGTTCACCCACCACCAATCATCAATCTCCTACAGATCCATGGAATGCGGCTGGTATTTGTAGTTCAAAACAGTCCAATTGAATGCAAATCTTGGTTCCCTGGACTACATGTCCCAAGATGTTTTGCTTTTTTCCTAGAACTCAGTCACTCTATCTTCAAGACAAAACAGAGTCCAGCTGAACCCTAGGAAATAACCGCTCCAAAAGCAGCAATGCTGTACAGTGTCTCCTGACAATGCCTCTCCTGGCTACATATGCAGCGACATGGAATCCTCAGAGGGGTGGAGCCCTGAACTATGGTCAGGTCCTTGATTATAAGGACTAGGACAACCTGCATGCTCAGTCCTCTGGTTACTGGTGAATCCCCTTTGTCACTTTTTGCTCCTTATTTTCCATGGCGGTTCCTCACACTGCCACCATATACATAAATAATCGTACTTACATACCATACAGATATCATAAACGGAAAATGGCTTTTAGACCCATATACAGACAGAAAATATATTTTTATTATAAATATACTACTAATATACATAAAGCACCCCAAAACCGACTTCCACCCAAACACCCTAAACCCTAACCCAAATCCTAACACCTAAACCCTAACCGTAAACTGGAATTTAAACCCTAAACCCTGCCTGACCCAGACGGCTGCAGGTACAGGGAGACATGGCCAGCGGTCTCTTCAGTCACAGCCCGGAGGAGTATACGTCTGGTGGAGCTTCCATATGGAGAGCACTTATACATTCTGAAGAACACTACCGTCATCATCTTCTCTTCCAAGATGTTAGGAGAGTTAGGAAAATCCAGCATTCAACCAAATTTGATATAAACACTATTTGGATCTCCTTTCTTTTTACATATACCGAACAACGGTGGACAAAAACTGACAGGGCGCAAAGGAAGAAAGCATGTTTAATTAGTCCAAGGTGACTAAAAGGCTAAAACCCTAACCAAAAGCCTAATCCTAAACCCAAATTCAAATCCTAACCCAACTGTAAACCCTAACCTAGATCCTAAACCCCAACCCTAATCCTAAACCCTAACCCCTAAACCTAAACCTAAACCCTAACCCAAACCCTATACCCTAACCCAAACCCTATACCCTAACACTAAATCCTAACCCTAACACTAAATCCTAACCCTAAACCTAAACCCTAACCCAAGCCCTAATCCTAAACCCAAATTCAAATCCTAACCCAACTCTAAACCCTAACCTAGATCCTAAACCCTAACCCTAATCCTAAACCCTAACCCTAATCCTAAACCCTAACCCCTAAACCTAAACCCTAATCCAAACCCTATACCCTAACACTAAATCCTAACCCTAAACCTAAACCCTAACTGTGAACTCAAACCAAAACCTAACACAAACCCTAACCCTAAACCCTAACGCTAAATCCTAACCCTAACCCTAAACCCTAATAGAAATCCTAAACCTTAACCCCTAAACCTAAACCCTAACCATAAACAAACCTTAACCCTAACCCTAAAACCAAACCCTAACCCTATCACCTAACCCTAACCCTATCACCTAACCCTAAGCCCTAACCCCCAACCAGTCCTCCTGACTGGCACACACACATGTTTGGATGAAGACTTGGCACACCGTGGTCACTGCTACAGCTGGCAGCCTCCCCCCTTGTCTGTCCCTGCACCATGCTCAACTACTTACCGTTTATGCTTGGTCTCTGCTGCCTCTCTGGCATGAATTCCTCCAACTGCCTCCTGTGTTGGGATCCTTCTAGGCCAACCTCCCGAGCTCCAGACAGTAAGGCCGCGTACACACGGGCGGATTGTCTGCCCAACTAAGTTCGTCAGACAATCCGACAGACAGTCCGTCCTACTTTTGAATGAACGGACTTGACCACACACGATGAACAGACAGTCCGCTGAAAGCTTGCGCGATGACGTGTACAGCACGTACGACGGGACTAGAAATACGACGTCCAATACTCTGCAATGCAACCTTCGGCCGTGTAAATCCTTTCTGAGCATGCGCCATACTTAGTCCGTCCAACTTGCCTACACACAAGCGGACTGTCCGCTGAAACCAAGTTTGGACGGACAAAATTACAGAAATTCCGAAAGACTTAGTCCGCCAGACTGTCCGCTGAAAAAGTCCGCTGAAGCCCACACACGAGCGGATTGTCCGCTGAAACACATTTCAGCGGACTAAGTTGGGCAGACAATCCGCCCGTGTGTACGCGGCCTTAGGTAAACCCCCAACCCCCCCGGTGGGGATCCCTCAAGGGCCACCAAAAATCTCTCCTCAGTACTGCTTCTCTATCTTCCACCCGACTCCCCTGCTGGCATGGGTCATGTGTATTTATGGGCTCCTTAGTTCCCTGCCAGGTCCACTTCCCGTGGATTGGCTAAGGGCCCATAAATATGCTTAGCAGCTCCTCCTCACCCCACCCACTAGTTCCATAACACTCCAACACTCTGGAAACAGGGGGAGGCACCAGAGAGCTGCCAGGAGGAGTCATCTAGCCCTGACCTCTAGTCACCCTGACCCAATTCAATGACTCAGGTCTAACCTAGAGCCAGCTATAATAGGGTAGCACACACACTAAATGGCGCCACCCCCAAAATCCCATAACTTCACCCAGTATGTTCTGCACCCAACAGGTGAATGTGAATAACCCAACTTGTCAATGTGAATAACCTAACAGGTGACTGTGAATAACTCAACAGGTGAATATGAATAACCAAACAGGTGAATGTGAATAACTCAACGGGTGAATGTGCATAACCCAACATGTGAATGTACATAACCTAACAGGTAAATGTACATAACCCAACTAGTAAATGTGAATAACCCAACTAGTGAATGTGAATAACCCTACAGGTGAATGTGCATAACTCAACTGGTGAATGTGCATAACCCAACAGGTAAACATTAATAACACAACATATGAATCCCAACATGTGTTACCTGTGTATGTGTAACTTGCACATGAGTTACCTGTGTGTGTGCTACCTGCATATGTGTTAACTGTGTGTGTGTGTGTGTGTTAGCTGTACATGTGTTACCTGTGTGTGTATGTGTTACCTGTGTATGTGTAACCTGTGCATGTGTTACCTGTGTATGTGTAGCCTGTACATGTGTTACCTGTGTGTGTGTTACCTGTACATGTGTTACCTGTGTATGTGTAACCTGTACATGTGTTACCTTTGTATGTGTAACCTGTACATGTGTTACCTGTGTATGTGTAACCTGTACATGTGTTACCTGTGTATGTGTAACCTGTACATGTGTTATCTGTGTGTGTGTATATGTTACCTGTGTATGTGTAACTTGTACATGTGTTACCTGTGTATGTGTAACCTGTACATGTGTTACCTGTGTGTGTGTGTTACCTGCATATGTGTTACCTGTGTGTGTGTGTTACCTGCACATGTGTTACCTGTGTGTGTGTGTGTTACCTGTACATGTGTTACCTGTGTATGTGTAACCTGTACATGTGTTACCTGTGTATGTGTGTTACCTGTGTGTGTGTGTTACCTGCACATGTGTTACCTGTGTGTGTGTGTTACCTGTGTATGTGTAACCTGTACATGTGTTCCCTGTGTTTGTGTGTTACCCGTGTATGTGTTACCTGTGTGTGTGTTTCCTGTGTATGTGTAACCTGTACATGTGTAACCTGTGTGTGTGTTACCTGTGTGTGTTACCTGTGTGTGTGTTACCTGTGTGTGTGTTACCTGTGTGTGTGTTACCTGTGTGTGTGTGTATGTGTTACCTTTATGTGTGTGCTCCGCAAGAAGAATTCCAAATCAGTGTTTATAGTACACAACAATCGTCCCTCCATTCACCTTCATCACACACAGGTGAGCTGGAACCAGTACTGCCCCTCCCCCTTATATGTATATATATATATACAGAGATACTGAGGACGAAAGAGACTTCCAAAATACAGACGCAGAGGTAAGTAACCTTCATCATTTACTATTCCTGCACAGTACTACTTCTCTTGTGCCGGGTGTAATTCTCAGTATCTGTTCTTATTCTGTATGTATGGACTCTGCACAGTACCACTTCTCTTGTCCTGTATGTCGGGTGTAATTCTCAGTATCTGTTCTTATTCTGTATGTATGGACTCTGCACAGTACCACTTCTCTTGTCCTGTATGCTGGGTGTAATTCTCGGTATCTCTTCTTATTCTGTATGTATGGACTCTGCACAGTACCACTTCTCTTGTCCTGTATGTCGGGTGTAATTCTCAGTATCTGTTCTTATTCTGTATGTATGGACTCTGCACAGTACCACTTCTCTTGTCCTGTATGTCGGGGGTAATTCTTGGTATATGTTATTATTCTGTACAGTATGTGACAAAAGTAAGTACGCCCCTCAGTGAAATTTCTTCTCTCTTTTCATGTGACAACACTGAAGAAATGACACTTGTCTACAATGTAAAGTAGTGAGTGTACAGCTTGTATAACAGTGTAAATTTCCTGTCCCCTCAAAATAACTCAACACACAGCCATTAATGTCTAAACCGCTGGCAACAAAAGTCAGTACACCCCCTAAGTGAAAATGTCCAAATTGGGCCCAAAGTGTCAATATTTTGTGTGGCCGCCATTATTTTCCACCACTGCCTTCACCCTCTTGGGCATGGAGGTCAGCAGAGCTTCACAGGTCACCACTGGAGTCCTCTTCCCCTCCCCATGATGACATCACAGAGCTGGTGGATGTTGGAGACCCTCCCCTCCTCCACCTTCCCTCTGAGGATGTCCCACAGATGATCGATAGGGTTTAGGTCTGGAGACATGCTTGGCCAGTCCATCACCTTTACCCTCAGCTTCTTTAGCAAGGCAGTGGTGGTGTTGGACGTGTGTTTGGGGGGGGTTATCATGTTGGAATACTGCCCTGCGGTCCAGTCTCTGAAGGGAGGGGATCATGCTCTGCTTCAGTATGTCACAGTACATGTTGGCATTCATGGTCCCCTCAATGATCTGTAGCCCCCCAGTGCCGGCAGCACTCATGCAGCCCCAGACCATGACACCCCCACCACCATGCCTGACTGTAGACAAGACACACTTGTCTTTGTCCTCCTCACCTGGTTGCCCCCACACACGCTTGTCACTATCTGACACCAAATACCTTTATCTTGGTCTCATCAGAGCACAGGACATGGTTCCAGTAATCCATCTCCTTAGTCTGCTTGTCTTCAGCAAACTGTTTGTGGTCTTTCTTGTGCATCGTCTTTAGAAGAGGCTTCCTTCTGGGATGACAGCCATGCAGACCATTTTGATGCAGTGTGCAGCGTATGGTCTGAGCACTGACAGGCTGACCCCTCCCCCCACCCCTACAACCTCTGCAGCAATGCTGGCAGCACTCATACGTCTATTTCCCAAAGACAACCTCTGGATATGACGCTGAGCGCGTGACCTCAACTTCTTTGGTGGACCATGGCGAGGCCTGTTCTGAGGGGAACCTGTCCTGTTATACCGCTGTATGGTCTTGGCCACCTTGCTGTAGCTCAGTTTCAGGGTCTTGGCAATCTTCTTATAGCCTAGGTCATCTTTATTTAGAGCAACAATTCTTATCTTCAGATCCTCAGGGAGTTCTTTGCCATGAGGTGACATGTTGGACTTCCAGTGACCAGTATGAGAGAGTGAGAGCGATAACACCAAATTTAACACACCTGCTCCCCATTCACACCTGAGACCTTGTAACACTAACGAGTCACATGACACCGGGGAGGGAAAATGGCTAATTGGGGCCAATCTGCAGATTTTCACTTAGGGGTGTCCTGACTTTTGTTGCCAGTGGTTTAGACATTAATGGCTGTGTGTTGAGTTATTTTGAGGGGACAGGAAATTTACACTGTTATACAAGCTGTACACTCACTACTTTACATTGTAGACAAGTGTCATTTCTTCAGTGTTGTCACATGAAAAGGGAGAAGAAAAGATTTACACAAATGTGACCGAGGGGTGTACTTACTTTTGTCACATATTGTATTATGGACTCTGCACAGTACCACTTCTGTGGGTGGAGCTCCGGGTCTGTAGGGTGGAGCTCTGGGTCTGTGGGTGGAGCTCTGGGTATGTGAGTGGAGCTCTGGGTCTGTAGGGCGGAGCTCTGGGTATGTGAGTGGAGCTCCGAGTCTGTAGGGTGGAGCTCTAGGTCTGTGGGTGGAGCTCTGGGTATGTAAGTGGAGCTCTGGGTCAGTAGGGCGGAGCTCTGGGTCAGTAGGGCGGAGCTCTGGGTATGTGAGTGGAGCTCTGGGTCAGTAGGGCGGAGCTCTGGGTATGTGGGTGGAGCTCTGGGTCTGTGGCCCCCCCAGGGGCCCCATGCAGCTCCTGTACTATGTGGGCTGATTTCTGGATCACTATGTTTGGGGTTTGTTGGTTGCCTCCAGAAGATAAGTGGCCAGACACAGAACTCACCAATGAGGACCAACAATGTGCTGCTGATAATGGAAATGTGTACTGAGAGAATCGTGAGGATGATAATGCCGGTTACCTGGCTGTTCCTGAACTCAATATTATAACAAGCATGCGTATAGTCAAGTCCCAGCTTCTGATCTGCATACCTGTCCTGAGGCAGTGACTCAAGGTATTGAATATACTGGATCAGTATGACAACCTTTGTCAGTGACTTAGTAGAGGGAAGACAAGGGATCGGCATGACGACCATTGTCAGTGACTTTGTGGAGGGCAGACATGGGATCGGCATGACGACCTTTGTCAGTGACTTTGTGGAGGGCAGACATGGGATCGGCATGATGACCTTTGTCAGTGACTCGGTAGAGGGAAGACAGGGGATCGGCATGATGACCTTTGTATTGGTGCTTTCCTGGTCGTCAGGTCAGAGGTGATTTCCTCCAATATTTTTTATGGGTTGAACTACATGGACTGTGTCTTTTTTTCCAACCTATGTATGTATGTAATATTTGGGGTATTTCTGTGTATGGAATACACGGCTCATATGTTACATACATGTTTGTAGGGAGGTCCATCCCATGTATTCTCTAATGCCCCGTACACACGAGCGGACTTTTCAACATCCAAAGTCCGAAGGACCGAGTCCGTCAGACTATCCGATCGTGTGTGGGCTGCAACGGACTTTTGATTCGCCAAAGTCTGACGGACTTTAGAAATGAAGCATGCTTCAAATTTTCCCGACGGAACTCCGCCGGACCCGGTCCCCTTCGAAAACTCTGCTCGTGTGTGTGCTACTCCGACGGACTAAAACCGACGCTAGGGCAGCTATTGGCTACTGGCTATGAACTTCCTTATTCGAGTCCAGTCGTACGTCATCACGTTCGAATCCGTCAGAGTTTAGTGTGATTGTGTGTGGCCGAAAAGTCTGTAAGAACTCCGTCGGAATTCCAGCAGAACTCCGACGGAACTCCTTTGGAAGTCTGTCGGACTTAAGTCCGCTCGTGTATACGGGGCATAACAATCACCCGGTATATTCCTCAGGAGGACGTATCTTCTCTCCTCCTTCATTTCTAGAGTAGAATAATAATTCCATGACTAGAAGAGGGATTATTATTGGAAGTGGGACCTGCAGGTAGCACAGTCAGCGCTGGCGGAACGTTCCGGCACAGAAGAGTCTCTTCAGCTGCCTCTGAACAGTCAGAACAGGTCTGATTCCTGCCCATCCAGCTTCTCTATTTACACCATAAACACCCAGAACACCGAGAGCAATCTGAGCGTATATTATGTATACGGAGCCGAGACCAACCACAAACACACAGGACAAAGAGGTCATTGTCTACTTCCCCGTCCTATCCCAGCCCCCGCCTCCCCCCCCCCCCCCGTATACCATAATACCTCCAGGATCTCCCCCCATATACCATAATACCTCCAGGATCTCCCCCCGTATACCATTATATCTCCAGGATCTCCCCCGTATACCATTATACCCCCGGGATCTCCCCCGTATACCATAATACCTCCAGGATCTCCCCCGTATACCATTATACCTCCAGGATCTCCCCCGTATACCATTATACCTCCAGGATCTCCCCCGTATACCATAATACCTCCAGGATCTCCCCCTGTATACCATAATACCTCCAGGATCTCCCCCGTATACCATTATACCTCCAGGATCTCCCCCCGTATACCATAATACCTCCAGGATCTCCCCCCGTATACCATAATACCTCCAGGATCTCCCCCCGTATACCATAATACCTCCAGGATCTCCCCCCATATACCATAATACCTCCAGGATCTCCCCCCGTATACCATTATATCTCCAGGATCTCCCCCGTATACCATTATACCCCCGGGATCTCCCCCGTATACCATAATACCTCCAGGATCTCCCCCGTATACCATTATACCTCCAGGATCTCCCCCGTATACCATTATACCTCCAGGATCTCCCCCGTATACCATAATACCTCCAGGATCTCCCCCTGTATACCATAATACCTCCAGGATCTCCCCCGTATACCATTATACCTCCAGGATCTCCCCCCGTATACCATAATACCTCCAGGATCTCCCCCCGTATACCATAATACCTCCAGGATCTCCCCCCGTATACCATAATACCTCCAGGATCTCCCCCGTATACCATTATACCTCCGGGATCTCCCCCGTATACCATAATACCTCCGGGATCTCCCCCATATACCATAATACCTCCAGGATCTCCCCCCGTATACCATAATACCTCCAGGATCTCCCCCCGTATACCATAATACCTCCAGGATCTCCCCCCCGTATACCATTATATCTCCAGGATCTCCCCCCATATACCATAATACCTCCAGGATCTCCCCCCATATACCATAATACCTCCAGGATCTCCCCCCGTATACCATTATATCTCCAGGATCTCCCCCGTATACCATTATACCTCCAAGATCTCCCCCGTATACCATAATACCTCCAGGATCTCCCCCCGTATACCATTATATCTCCAGGATCTCCCCCCGTATACCATAATACCTCCAGGATCTCCCCCCGTATACTATTATACCTCCAGGATCTCCCCCGTATACCATAATACCTCCAGGATCTCCCCCCATATACCATAATACCTCCAGGATCTCCCCCCATATACCATTATATCTCCAGGATCTCCCCCCCGTATACCATAATACCTCCAGGATCTCCCCCGTATACAATTATACCTCCAGGATCTCCCCCGTATACCATTATACCTCCAGGATCTCCCCCGTATACCATAATACCTCCAGGATCTCCCCCCATATACCATTATACCTCCAGGATCTCCCCCCATATACCATTATACCTCCAGGATCTCCCCCCATATACCATTATACCTCCAGGATCTCCCCCGTATACCATAATACCTCCAGGATCTCCCCCTGTATACCATAATACCTCCAGGATCTCCCCCCATATACCATTATATCTCCAGGATCTCCCCCCGTATACCATAATACCTCCAGGATCTCCCCCCCATATACCATTATATCTCCAGGATCTCCCCCCGTATACCATAATACCTCCAGGATCTCCCCCCCATATACCATTATATCTCCAGGATCTCCCCCCATATACCATTATACCTCCAGGATCTCCCCCGTATACCATAATACCTCCAGGATCTCCCCCCGTATACCATAATACCTCCAGGATCTCCCCCCATGTAATATAAAACCTACAGGATCTCCCCCCATGTAATATAAAACCCACAGGATCTCCCCTGTATACCATAATACCTCCAGGATCTCCCCCCCCGGTACCATAATACCTCCAGGATCTCCCCCCCCCCCCCCCGTACCATAATACCTCCAAGATCTCCACCCATATAATATAATACCTCCAGAATCAATGGCTGAATCTACACATAGAAAGTGTGAATTCTCCATATCTCCCAGCCCCCGTATAATATAATACCTCTATGACCTATGGGTGAATCTACACATAGGTAGTAAGGATGAGCTGGACACCTCCCGGTTTTGTTTGCACCAGAACCTGCGAACAGACCTAAACTTCCTGTGAACTTTAGAACCCTATACAAGTCTATGGGACTCGAACGTTCAAAATCTAAAGTGGTCATTTTAAAGACTAATATGCTAATATGCTGTCCTAAAAAGTGTCTGGGGACCCGGGTTCTGCCCCAGGGGACATGGATCAATGCAAAAAAAAGTTTTAAAAACGGCCGTTTTTTCAGGAGCAGTGATTTTAATAATGATTAAAGTGAAACAATAAAAGTGTAATATTCCTTTAAATATCGTGCCTGGGGGGTGTCTATAGTATGCCTGTAAAGGGGCGCATGTTTCCCCTGCTTAGAACTGTCCCTGCACAAAGTGTCATTTCTGCAGGAAAAAAGGTCATTTAAAATCACTTGCGGTTATAATGAATTGTCGGCTCCCATAATACAGAGAACAGTCATCGATAAAATTTTTTTAAAAAAGCGTGGGGTTCCCCCAAATTCAATTACCAGGCCCTTCAGGTCTGGTATGGATATTAAGGGGAACCCCGCGTCAAATGTAAACATTTTTTGACGTGGGGTTCCCCCTAAAAATCCATACCAGACCCTTTATCCAAGCACGCAACCTGGCAGGCCGCAGGAAAAGAGGGGGGGGGCGAGAGAGTGCCCCACCCCTCCTGAACCATACCAGGCCACATGCCCTCAACATTGGGAGGATGCTTTGGGGTCCCCTACCATTTTACAAAGAAAGTGTAAAAAATAGCTAAATAAGACAAACACACCTTTGAAAAAGTCCTTTATTAAAAATTAAAAATAAATAAAAAAAGATTCCAGCGGTGGAAATCCACTCTTGCTGTCCAGCGACGGATGATCATCTCTCCGGGGTTTAGCGATGGGTGATCTGATCCAGCGACGGGTGATCTCTCAGTCCAGCGCAGTCCATCCATCCTTCCTCTGTCTTCACTGGCAGAGACACTGCGGGATCCCGGCAGCCTGACGTTTCTTATATGAGGAGGGCGGGGTCAGGTGACAGGTGGTCCCTCTGACGCAAGTGGGGAAGCCTGGCTTCCCCAATGATGTATGGGTGACCCCGCCCCCCTCTGATGTAACACAGGTTTCCGTTACATCAGAGGGGGGCGGGGTCACCCACACGTCATTGGGGAAGCCAGGCTGGATCAGATCAGCCATCGCTGGAACCCGGAGAGATGATCATCCGTCGCTGGATAGCAAGAGTGGATTACCACCGCTGGAATCTTTTCTTTATTTTTTTATTTTTAATAAAGGACTTTTTCAAAAGTGTGTTTGTCTTATTTAACTATTTTTTACACTTTCTTTGTGAAATGGTACGCCCTTACCATTTCAAACAGGGGGGTCGGGATCTGGGGGTTCCAGATTCTGATAAGCCCCCCGCCCGCAGACCCCTACATCCACCGGCCAGGGTTGTGGGGATGAGGCCCTTGTCCTCATCAACATGGGGACATGGTGCTTTGGGGGGGACCCCAAAGCATCCTCACAATGTTGAGGGCATGTGGCCTGGTACGGTTCAGGAGAGGGGGGTGCTCTCTCACCCCCCCTTTTCCTGTGGCCTGCCAGGTTGTGTGCTCAGATAAAGCGTCTGGTATGGATTTTTAGGGGGAACCCCACGTCATTTTTTTTTATTTGACGTGGGGTTCCCCTTATTATCCATACCAGACCTGAAGGGCCCGGTAATTGAATTTGGTGGAACCCCACACTTTTTTTTTATCAATGACTTCATTATAGCCGCGAGTGATTTTAAAGGACTTTTTTTCTCCAGAAATGACACTCTGTGCTGTGACAGTTCTAAGCACGGGAAACATGCGCCCCTTCACAGACATACTATAGACACCCCCCAGGTACGAAATTTAAAGGAATATTATACTTTTATTGTTTCACTTTAATCATTATTAAAATCACTGCTCCTGAAAAAACTGCAGTTTTTAAAACTTTTTTTGCATTAATCCATGTCCCCTGGGGCAGGACCCGGGTCCCCAAACACTTTTTAGGACAGTAACTTGCATATTAGCCTTTAAAATTAGCACTTTAGATTTCTCCCATAGACTTGTACAGGGTGTTCCATGGCTTTTCGAATTTGCCGCAAACACCCCAAATTTTCACTCTTCGCCAAACAGGCAATGTTCGACTCAAACTCAAAGCTCATCCCTAATAGGTAGTATGAATTCTCCATATCATCCAGCCCCCGTATAATATAATACCTCTTGGACCCATGGGTGAATCTACACATAGGTAGTATGAATTCTCCATATCTCCCAGCCCCGCCCGTATAATATAATACCTCTAGGACCCATGGGTGAATCTACACATAGGTAGTATGAATTCTAGCATATCATCCAGCCCCCGTATAATATAATACCTCTAGGACCCATGGGTGAATCTACACATAGGTAGTATGAATTCTCCATATCTCCCAGCCCCCGTATAATATAATACTTCTAGGACCCATGGGTGAATCTACACATAGGTAGTATGAATTCTCCATATCTCCCAGCCCCCGTATAATATAATACTTCTAGGACCCATGGGTGAATCTACACATAGGTAGTATGAATTCTCCATATCTCCCAGCCCCCGTATAATATAATACTTCTAGGATCCATGGGTGAATCTACACATAGGTAGTATGAATTCTCCATATCTCCCAGCCCCCGTATAATATAATACTTCTAGGACCCATGGGTGAATCTACACATAGGTAGTATGAATTCTCCATATCTCCCAGCCCCCGTATAATATAATACTTCTAGGATCCATGGGTGAATCTACACATAGGTAGTATGAATTCTCGCATATCTCCCAGCCCCCATATAATATAATACTTCTAGGACCCATGGGTGAATCAACACATAGGTAGTATGAATTCTCCATATCTCCCAGCCCCCGTATAATATAATACCTCTAGGATCCATGGGTGAATCTACACATAGGTAGTATGAATTCTCCATATCTCCCAGCTAGGGATAAGCTTCATGTTCGAGTCGAACATACGTTCGACTCGAACATCGGCTGTTCGCCCGTTCGGCGAATTCCGAACGTTATGGGCCGTTCGCGCCAAATTCGTGTGGCGCTCACGGCCCACAATGCACTGCGATGGCGCAGTGCATTGCTGGCTCATGATTGGTCAAGCATGCACTGTGACCCCGCATGCTTGGCCAATCACAGCGCCGGCAGCGAGGAGAGCCATGATTGGCCACAGGCAGGATGCCTGTGGCCAATCATAGCTCAGGCTGTGTAGTACACGCCCCACACTATATAAGGCCGCCAGCGCGGCGGCCTTGTGTAGTGTGTTGGCGTCTGAAGCAGTTAGTGGGTGTTCTGTGTACCTTCAACACAGTATACACCGATCGTTGTCGGACGATTTTTCGATCTTGCTCTTCTGTAGTGGTTGTTGTCTGCGTGCCCTGACCGCAGTATACACCGCTATATTCACCTCACCTATATAGCTAGCGATATATCTATCTTTTATAATAGAGCTTGCAGTCAGTGTTAGGAGCTTGTGCGTGCTGTCTGCGTGCTCTGTACCCAGTACACACCGCTATATCCACCTACATAGCTCTTCTCTATTTGAGCTATCTGCAGGAGTTATTGGAAGTTGTGTGTGCCTCCAGCACAGCACAGTATACATCTGTATTTACCCTTTATTGCTGGTGTTCTATAATAAAGGCATCTGCAGGAGTTAGTGGGTGTTGTGTGCCTCCAGCACAATATACACCTGTATCTACCCTTTATTGCTGTTCTCTAATAGAGCCATCTGCAGGGCTTAGTGGGTGTTGTGTGACTCCAGTACAGTATACCCCTTTATCTACCCTTTATTGCTGTTGTTCTATAATAAAGGCATCTGCAGGAGTTAGTGGGTGTTGTATGCCTCCAGCACAATATACACTACCCAATTGCTGTTTTACCCAACTCCCTTCAGGCCATTACCATGTCTGGAAGGCCAGCAAGGAGAGGCAGACAGGCGCGAGCCGATAAAAGAGGGCAAGCAGGCTCTGTGTCTAGAGACAACAGTGCTGGTCGTGGACGCGGTGCATTGTCATCATCAGTACGTGGCCATGGGACACGCTTGTCCTTCTTTTCGGCAGCTGGACATGTTGAGCCACAACATGCCAACGACTTGGTAGAGTGGATGACCAAGCCCTCTTCATCCTCCTCATCCTCTCTCACCCAGGCTCAGGGTACTGGCAAAGCAGCTGCCAACGCATCGTCTTCCCTCCTCCCAATGTCATCATCAGTGACTCCTTCCCTAGACCCACCACGTCCTCCTGAGGAGTCCCCTGAACTCTTTGAGCACAGTGTTGGGTACATGCTCCAGGAGGATGCCCAGTGTTTTGTAGGCTCTGATGATGATACTCAGCTAGAGGAAGGCAGTAGCGTGAGCGCAGAGAGAGGGGATGCTCAAGAAGGACAGAAATCTGGCAGTCATGTTCCACAAGCTGCAGCATACTGCCAGGTTTGCTCCAACGATGAAGAGGGAGGGGATGATGAGGGCACTGATTCCACCTGGGTGCCTGGTAGGAGAGAGGAGGAGGAGGAGGAGGCACATGTCCAACGAGGCAGGATGCCCTCCGGGGGCCAGCTTAGGGGCAGCACACCGACTGAATCACACCGCAGAGCCCCGCCTGTGCAGGGCGCTGCCTCTGCGCATTATTCTAAAAGTTCTTTGGTGTGGGCCTTTTTTTGAGACGAGAGCATCAGATCGCACCGCTGCTATTTGCAACATATGTCTCAAGCGTATCTCGCGTGGCCAAAACATCAGCCGCTTGGGCACCACATGCTTGACCAGACATATGTTGACCTGCCATGCAGCTCGTTGGCAAGCGTACCTCAAAGACCCACACCAAAGAACAAAGCGGACCTCTCCTTGCTCCTCATCAGCTGGCATCTCCAACCCCACTAGACCTTCAGTCCTCTCCTGCTCTGAGAGGAATGAAGGTGTAGAATTAGGTGTGTCACAGCCAAGTGCTTCCGGGCACTCTGCTAGCAGTACACCCACGTCCGATTATAGCAGGCAAATGTCCCTGCCCCAGCTGCTGGACCGGCGAAAGAAGTTCACTCCCAGCCATCCACATGCCCAGCGGTTGAACGCTAGTTTGGCTAAATTGCTTGCACTTCAACTGCTGCCTTTTCAGTTGGTAGACTCGGCCCCCTTCCGTGAGTTTGTACAATGTGCGGTTCCTCAGTGGCAGGTCCCCAAACGCCACTTTTTCTCACGGAAGGCGATTTCGGCTCTCTACCGGCATGTGGAAGGCAATGTCCTTGCCTCGCTGGATAGGGCGGTCAGCGGTAAGGTGCATATTACCACTGACTCATGGTCCAGCAGGCATGGACAGGGACGTTACCTGTCTTTCACGGCCCATTGGGTCACTCTTCTGGCAGCTGGGAAGGATGCAGGACAAGGTGCAGTAGTGTTGGAGGTTGTTCCGCCACCACGCCTCCAAAATGCTACTATTGGTTGTGACACACCTCTCTCCTCCATCCCCTGCTCTTCTTCTTCCTCCATGGCCTCTTCCAGTGCTCTGTCATCAGAACCAGCGGTGCTCCGTAGGCGTTCCAGGGGCTACGCAAGTACGCAGGCAAAACGATGCCATGCCGTGCTTGCGCTGGTTTGTTTGGGGGACAGGAGCCACACTGGGGCGGATGTTTTGTCAGCTCTGCAGGGGCATGCCGAGAGGTGGTTGACGCCACGCCAGCTTAAGCCAGGAATGGTGGTTTGCGACAATGGCACCAACCTCCTCTCCGCCCTCCGACAGGGACTACTGACCCATGTGCCCTGTGTAGCTCACGTCCTTAACCTGGTGGTGCAGCGGTTCAAGGGCAGGTACCCGGGCTTACAGGATGTCCTGAAGCAGGCCAGGAAAGTCTGTGTGCATTTACGCCGATCATTTAATGCCTGTGCTCGGCTGGCTGAGCTCCAAAAGGAGTTGAACCTGCCCAAGAACCGCCTTATATGTGACATGCCCACCAGGTGAAACTCAACGTTGGCCATGCTGCAGCAGCACACGCAGCAGAGGGCCATCAATGAGTACCTGTGCAACTACGGCACCAGGACAGGGTCAGGGGAGCTCGTTTTTTTCTCACCACGCCAGTGGGGCATGATCAGGGATGCATGCACTGTCCTGTCACCGTTTGAGGAGGCCACAAGGATGGGGAGCAGTGACAGTGCATGCATAAGTGACACTGCACCTCTTGTCCACCTCTTGGAGCATACGCTGCGTGGAATAATGGACAGGGCACTTGAGGCAGAACAGAGGCAGGAAGAGGAGGACTTCCTTGCCTCTCAAGGCCCCCTTTATCCAGACAGTGTTCCTGCTGTGCCACCCATCACACAGGAAGAGGATGAGGAGGAGGAAGAGGAGGAGGAGGATGATTGTGTCAGCATAGAGGTGGAGGCTGGCACTCAGCATCAGCAGCAACAGCAGTCTTGTAGGGATGATTTACAGTCCCAAGAAACCCGTGGACTTGTACGTGGCTGGGAGGAGGTAGCTGTGGATCATGTTGTCCTTAGTGGCCCAGAGGACTCCGGACCGAATGCCTCAGCTAACCTACGCTGCATGGCCTCCCTGATCCTGCAAAGCCTGCGGAAGGATCCTCGTATTCTTCGAATCAAGGAGAGGGACCATTACTGGCTGGCCACTCTCCTTGATCCACGGTACAAGGGTAAGGTTGCCGACCTTATCTTGCCATCGCAGAGGGAGCAGAGGATGAGACATCTCCGGGAGGCCTTGCAGAAAGGTCTGTGCAACGCGTTCCCAGAGACTGGGAGGTTACAAACTCCTGGTCCTGGACAACGTGTTGCTGAGGCATCGGTCAGAAGGAGCGGTGGAGAAGGTGGCCGTCTGACTGATGCTTTCAGACAATTTTTTAGTCCGCAGCCCCAAGGTATGATCGGTTCCAGCAACCATCGCCAGCGTCTGATTTACATGGTGCAGGAATACCTAGGGGTAAGGTCAGACTTGGATACCTTTCCCACCGAAAATCCTCTGGCTTACTGGGTCTTGAGGATGGATCACTGGCCAGAGCTTGCACAGCATGCAATTGAGCTACTGGCCTGTCCTGCATCCAGCGTTCTTTCGGAAACGCACCTTCAGTGCTGCTGGTGGCTTTGTTACCGATCACAGGGTGCGCCTGTCCACCGAATCAGTTGATCGACTGACCTTCATCAAGATGAATCAGTCTTGGATTACCCACAGCTACCAAGCACCTGAAGCTGATGTAACCGAATAATTTTTTTTGAAATATCACATCCCTTCAAGACTGCCTATGCTGATGCTGAGTGACTGTCCTGTTATGTTGATTGTCTATCCTCTTCCTCCTCCGCTGATATGTTGGAAGAACATTTCTGGTTCTGGGTGATGCCATCAGCCCAATTTTTCTGCCCCTGTTTAACAGGGGCATTTAATTACAGTTTTTGATGCAATGCTTTGCAGCAGGGCTAATTCCTGCAATTAACCACTTAACAACCGCCCATTGCCGATTAACGGCATCAGGGCGGTTGTTTAACTCTAAGAGGCCGTTAATTAACGGCCTCCTAGAATTCTGCTCTCGCGCGCCCCCTGGGGCGCGCACACGAGAGCATCCGTGACCGCTGGGTCCAGTGGACCCGGCGCATCACGAATCACGGTAAACGGCCGCTCATCGCGGCCGTTTACCACGTGATCGCTCCGTCAAATGACGGAGTGATCACTTGTAAACAAGCCGGCGTCATGTTATGACGCCGGTTCCTCCCTCCCCCTCTCTGTACCGATCGGTACAGCGGAGGGGGAAGAGATCGGTGTCAGCAGCGATGTGGGCTGCATCTGCAGTGCCCACATCGCTGCTCACCGAAAATTAACCCCTCAAATCCCTGCAAATACTCTGCATTACTCTGCAATTCCCTGCAAATACTCTGCATTACTCTGCAATTCCCTGCAAATACTCTGCATTACTCTGCAATTCCCTGCAAATACTCTGCAATGCCCTGCAACACTCCGCAATGCCCTGCAACACTCCGCAATGCCCTGCAACACTCCGCAATGCCCTGCAACACTCCGCAATGCCCTGCAACACTCCGCAATGCCCTGCAACACTCTGCAATGCCCTGCAACACTCTGCAATGCCCTGCAACACTCCGCAATGCCCTGCAACACTCCGCAACGCTCTGCAATACCCTGCAACACTCTGCAACACCCGCCAATACCCTGCAACACTCTGCAATGCTCTGCAACCCCCGCCGATACCCTGCAACACTCTGCAATGCTCTGCAACCCCCGCCGATACCCTGCAACACTCTGCAATGCTCTGCAACCCCCGCCAATACCCTGCAACACTCTGCAATGCTCTGCAACACCCGCCAATACCCTGCAATGCTCTGCAACGCAGTACTCTGCAACACCATGCTCTGAGATACCCAGCCATAGTCGGTGATACCCTGCAATACCCAGCCATAGACATCTCCCGCCGCCCTCCGCCCTCCGGTGCTTCTACCGAATCGCTAATACGATCAAAGCCAGAATCTTTTTTTTTTTCAGGCTTCCCAGCTTAGAGGTGAGATGTGGGTCTTATTGTCCCCACATCTCACTGTAAAGAGGACCTGTCATGCCATATTCCTATTACAAGGGATGTTTACATTCCTTGTAATAGGAATAAAAGTGATCAAAAAAATTATTTTTGGGGAAAAAAATGTCAAACTAAAATAAATAAAGTAAAATGAACAATAAAAAAAAATGTTTTTTTTAAAGCGCCCCTGTCCCCATGTGCTCGCATGCAGAAGCGAACGCATGCGTAAGTCCCGCCCACATATGAAAACGGTGTTCAAACCACACATGTGAGGTATCGCTGCGAACGTTAGAGCGAGAGAAATAATTCTAGCCCTAGACCTCCTCTGTAACTCAAAACATATAACCAGTAAAAAAAATGTAAATCGTCGCCTATGGGGATTTTTAAGTAGCGACGTTTGCCGCCATTCCACGAGCGTGTGCAATTTTGAAGAGTGACATGTTAGGTATCTATTTACTCAGCGTAACTTCATCTTTCACATTATGCAAAAATTGGGCTAACTTTACTGTGTTTTTTTTTTTTTAAGCACAAAACAGTTTTTTTTCCAAAAAAAAGCATTCGAAAAATTACTGCGCAAATACCGTGCGAGATAAAAAGTTGCAAAGACCACCATTGTATTCTCCAGGGTGTTTGCTAAAAAAACATATATAATGTTTTGGAGTTCTATGTAATTTTCTAGCAAATAAATGATGATTTTTACATGTAGGAGAGAAATGTCAGAATTGTCCTGGGTGCTCCAGAACGCCTGATGGCGCTCCCTGCATGTTGGGCCTCTGTATGTGGCCACACTGTGTAAAAGTCTCACACATGTGGTATCACCATACTCGGGAGTAATAGCAGAATGTGTTTTGGGGTGTAATTTGTGGTATGCATATGCTGTGTGTGAGAAATAACCTGATAATATGACAATTTTGTGAAAAAAAAAAAAAAAGTAAAAAGAATCTTGATTTTGCAAAGAATTGTGGGGAAAAATGACAACTTCAAAAAACTCATCATGCCTCTTACTAAATACCTTGGAATGTCTTCTTTCCAAAAAGGGGTCATTTGGGGGGTATTTGTACTTTTCTGGCATGTTAGGGTCTCAAGAATTGAAATAGGCCGTCAGTCCTTCAGGTGTGATCAATTTTCAGATATTGGCACCATAGCTTGTGGACTCTATAACTTTCACAAAGACCAAATAATATCCACCAATTTGTACTTATTTTTACCAAAGATATGTAGTAGTATAAATTTTGGCCAAAATTTATGAAGAAAAAATTTCTAATCTGCTAAATTTTCTAACAGAAACAAAGAAAAATTCGTTTTTTTACAGAATTTTCGGTATTTTTTCTTTTATAGCACAAAAAAAAAAAACCCAGCGGTGATTAAATACCACCAAAAGAAAGCTCTATTTGTGTGAAAAAAAGGACAAAAATTTCATATAGGTCCAGTGTTGCACGACTGAGTAATTGTCATTCAAAATGCGAGAGCACCGAAAGCTGAAAATTGGTCTGGTTATTAAGGGTGTTTAAGTGCCCAGTGGTCAAGTGGTTAAACTAGAGTATATGGGAGAGGTTGCAGTGTCGTGGCACCAGCACCAGCGCCTAAGGCCCAATTTTTCTGCCCCTGTTTAACAGGGGCGTTTAATTACAATTTTTGATGCAATGCTTTGCAGCAAGGCTAATTCCTGCAATAAAACTAGAGTATATGGGAGAGGTTGCAGTGTCGTGGCACCAGCACCAGTGCCTAAGGCCCAATTTTTCTGCCCCTGTTTAACAGGGACATGTAATTACAATTCTTGATATAATATTTCACAGAAGGGCCCGTTCCTGTGCCCACCCAGAGTAACTGTGAGGACTTATAGTGTTGTGGCACCAGCACCACAACCACCAAAGGTCAATTTTTCTACCACTGTTCAACAATGGCATGTAATTACAATTCTTGATATAATCGTTCACAGCCGGGGCGCTCCAGCGCCCACCAAGAGTTACTTTCAGGGCTTACAGTGTTGTGGCAAAACAAACACCTTGTTCCGCCATTTCTGCAGAGCATATAGGGCAGGCCCCTACTTTCAAACATCCAACTTACAAACATCTCCTACTTGCAAACAGAAGGAGACAACAGCAAGTGAGATGAAAAAAGATGGACGACAAAACAAATTATACAGGGGTGATAACCCTTCCCTATGTTTTCCAAAAAGCTTAAAAATTGTTTTTTTGACTGGAGCTACACTTTAAAAATGTACCAGTTGAAAATTACAAACAGATTAAACATAACACAACAAACCTACACAGTCCCTGTCTTGTTTGCACCGCCTGTATACTGCTGTTCTGAGTATATAGGGCCTGGGGGCCACACACATTTCCTTTTTTTAATATGAGTACGGGATTCCCCTTAATATGCGTACAAGACCCAAAGGGGCTGGTAATGGGCAGGGAGGGCTCCCCATGCCATTTTTCTCAATGATTTTCAACCATATTGCAGGAACCAGATATAACATTAAAACCGCAAGCAGTTTTAAATGACGTTATTTCCGTTAAATGTCATTTTGTGCAGGGACTGTTCTAAACACGGGAAACACGTGACACTTCACAGGCATACTACAGACACCCCCCATGCACCATATTTAAAGGAATATTTCACTTTTTTTTTCACTTTAATCGTCATTAAAATCAGTGCTCCCGCCAAAACGGCCATTTTTTAAAACATTTTATGCATTAACCCATGTACCCTTTTTAGGACAGTATCTTGCATATTAGCCGTTAAAATTAGCACTTTTAATTTCGAACGTTCGAGTCCCATAGACTTCAATGGGGTTCTAAAGTTCGTACGAATTTGGGGGCCATTCGAAAGTTCTGGTGCGAACCGAACCAGGGGGTGTTCGGCTCATCCCTACTCCCAGCCCCCATATAATATAATACCTCTAGGATCCATAGTAATGACTGTGATGCTAATTACATGCTTCTATATCTGTAGGGTGTACGAAGATGGATTTTTCAAAACTGCCAAGAATCAGCGATGAAGAAGAGGAGAGCATGCTGGGATTTGTCCATGGGGTGTCTGGACCAGGTATTTATTATGGCATCCAATCAGTGAGGTTGAACCGGTATAACTGAGGATAGCCAAACAGAGAGAAGATCTAAGGCTGGGTTCACACTGGTACGACATGACAGTCATAACGACTGTGGATCCAATTTTGTCCTGTGACATCAGGTCCTACATCTGACTTTAATGAACAGGATCTGACTTTGATTCATTCATACCAGACCCTTTGAGTCTGGTATGATTCTTGAGGGGGGAACCCCACACCAAAATTAAAAAAAAAACACCTCCCCCAAATCCATACCAGACCCTTATCTGAGCATGCAGCCTGGCTGGTCAGGAAAGGAGGAGGGACGAGTGAGTGCTCCCCCTCCTGGACCATACCAGGTCACATCCCCTCAACATGGGGGGGTGGGTGCTTTGGCACCCCCAAAGCATCTTGTCCCCATATTGATAGGGACAAAGGCCTCTTCCCCACAACCCTGGTCAGTGGAGGGCTTATCGAAATGTGGAAGCCCCCTTTATCAAGGGGGGCCCCCAGTTTCTGGCTTCCCCCCTATGTTAATGAGTATAGGGTACATTGTATCCCTACTCATTCACCCAAAAAAGTGTCAAAAATAAAAACAGTACACAGGTTTTTGACAAAATCCTTTATTAAAAATGTCCCCTGTCGTAGCGCCAACGTATCTTCTTTCTTCACTGATGTCTTCTCCTTCCTGTCTGGTTCTTCTCCCTCCGCTGATGTCTTCTTCTTCCGGTTCTTCTCCCTTCTCTGTCTTCTTCCTATGTTTCTTCTCCTTCCGCTGTCTTCTTCCTCTTTTTTATAGCACCAGCCTTTCTACTTTTTTGCATGCACTATATGGAAGTTTACAGAGACTTCATAGGCTGAGTGCTGTGTCCTTGAGGCTCACCAGGCATTGCACAGGAGGTAGTAGCTCAGATGCACCTGTTCCACTTCTCGCTCTGCTGTCTTCTTCCCCCGGTTCTTCTTCCTTCGCTGTCTTCTTCCTCCAGTTCCTCCTCCAGTTCTTTGACCTCTGCTGTCTTCTTCCTCCAGTTCTTCCTTCGGTTCTTCTCCCTCTGCTGTCTTCTAACTCTGGTTCTACCTTTGGTTCTTCTCCCTCCACTGTCTTCTTCCTCTGGTTCTCCCTCCGGTTATTCTATCTCTGCTGTCTTCTTTCTCCAGTTCTTCCTCCAGTCCTTCTCCCTCCACTGTCTTCTTTCTCTGGTTCTTCCGCCTGTTCTCCCTCAGCTGATGTCTTCTTCCTCTGGTTCTTCCTCCGGTCCTTCTCCCACCACACTGTCTGCTTCCTCTGGTTCTTCCTCTGCTTCTTCTCCCTCAGCTGTCTTCTTCCTCTGGTTCTTCCTTCGGTTTTTCTCTGTCCATTGTCTGCTTCCTCTGGTTCTTCCTCCGGTTCTCCCTCTGGTTCTTCTCCCTCCGCTGTCTCCTTCCTCTGGTTCTTCCTCTGGTACTTCTCCCTTCTCTGTCTCCTTCCTCTGGTTCGTCCTCCGGTTTTTCTCCCTCCGCTGTCTGCATTCTCTGGTTATTCCTCAGGTTCTTCTCCCTCCGTTTATCTCCTTCCTCTGGTTCTTCCTCTGGTTCTTCTCCCTCTGCTTTCTTCTTCCTCTGGTTCTCCCTCGGGTTCTTCTCCCTCCACTGTGTGCTTCCTCTGGTTCTTCCTCCGGTTTTTCTCCCCCTGCTGTCTGCTTCCTCTGGTTCTCCCTCTGGTTCTTCTCCCTCCGCTGTCTCCTTCCTCTAGTTCTTCCTCCAGTTCTTCTCCCTCCGCTGTCTCCTTCCTCCGGTTCATCCTCCGGGTTTTCTCCCTCCGCTGTCTGCTTTCTCTGGTTCTCCCTCTGCTTCTTCTCCCTCCGCTGTCTATTTCCTCTGGTTTATCCTCAGGGTTTTCTCCCTCCGCTGTCTGCTTCCTCTTATTCTGCCTCTGGTTCTTCTCCCTCCGCTGTCTCCTTCCTCCGGTTCATCCTCCGGGTTTTCTCCCTCCGCTGTCTGCTTCCTCTTATTCTGCCTCTGGTTCTTCCCCCTTCCGCTGTCTTCTTCCTCTGGTTCATCCTCCAGGTTTTCTCCCTCCGCTGTCTGCTTCCTCTTATTCTCCCTCTGGTTCTTCTCCCTCCGCTGTCTTCTTCCTCTGGTTCTTCCTCTGGTTCTTCTCCCTCTGCTGTCTTCTTCCTCTGGTTATTCCTCCGGTTCTTCTCCCTCCGTTATCTCCTTCCTCTGGTTCTTCCTCTGGTTCTTCTCCCTCTGCTGTCTTCTTCCTCCGGTTCTCCCTCTGGTTCTTCTCCCTCCGCTGTGTGCTTCCTCTGGTTCTTCCTCCGGTTTTTCTCCCCCTGCTGTCTGCTTCCTCTGGTTCTCCCTCTGGTTCTTCTCCCTTCGCTGTCTCCTTCCTCTAGTTCTTCCCCCAGTTCTTCTCCCTCTGCTGTCTCCTTCCTCCAGTTCATCCTCTGGGTTTTCTCCCTCCGCTGTCTGCTTCCTCTTATTCTGCCTCTGGTTCTTCTCCCTCCACTGTCTTCTTCCTCTGGTTCATCCTCCGGGTTTTCTCCCTCC
Organism: Lithobates pipiens; assembly: GCF_037356315.1. Classification (NCBI taxonomy): domain Eukaryota; kingdom Metazoa; phylum Chordata; class Amphibia; order Anura; family Ranidae; genus Lithobates; species Lithobates pipiens. The sequence goes on from NW_027507791.1 coordinate 26,313,689, forward strand.
GCTGTCTGCTTCCTCTTATTCTCCCTATGGTTCTTCTCCCTCCGCTGTCTTCTTCCTCTGATTCTTCCTTCAATTCTTCTCCCTCCACTGTCTTCTTCCTTTGATTCTTCCTCCAATTCTTCTCCCTCCACTGTCTTCTTCCTCTGATTCTTCCTCCAGTTCTTCTCCCTCCACTGTCTCCTTCCTCTCGTTCTTCCTCTGGGTTTTCTCCCTCCGCTGTCTGCTTCCTCTTATTCTCCCTCCACTGTCTTCTTCCTCTGATTCTTCCTCCAATTCTTCTCCCTCCACTGTCTTCTTCCTCTGATTCTTCCTCCAGTTCTTCTCCATCCACTGTCTCCTTCCTCTGGTTCTTCCTCTGGGTTTTCTCCCTCCGCTGTCTGCTTCCTCTTATTCTCCCTCCACTGTCTTCTTCCTCTGATTCTTCCTCCAATTCTTCTCCCTCCACTGTCTTCTTCCTCTGATTCTTCCTCCAGTTCTTCTCCATCCACTGTCTCCTTCCTCTGGTTCTTCCTCTGGGTTTTCTGCCTCCGCTGTCTGCTTCCTCTTATTCTCCCTCCACTGTCTTCTTCCTCTGATTCTTCCTCCAATTCTTCTCCCTCCACTGTCTTCTTCCTCTGATTCTTCCTCCAGTTCTTCTCCATCCACTGTCTCCTTCCTCTGGTTCTTCCTCCGGGTTTTCTGCCTCCGCTGTCTGCTTCCTCTGGTTCTTCCTCCGGTTCTTCTCCCTCCGCTGTCTTCTTCCTCTAGTTCTTCCTCCGGTTCTTCTCCCTCTGCTGAAAACCAGGAATTGTGGAGAAAACCTATATTCAGACATTGCGCAGAGCATACTATATGCCGCACAGAGCATACTGCATGCCGTAAAGAGCATACTGCTACCAGGCAGAGCTTACTACATGTTGTGCAGAGCATACTACATGTTGCGCAGAGCATATTTCATGTCGCGCAGAGCATACTACATGCCAAGCAGAGCATAATACATGCCACACAGAGCATACTACATGCCACGCACAGAATACTGCATGCCATGCAGAGCATACTACATGCCACGCAGAGCACACTACATGCTGCGCAGAGCATACTGCATGCCATATAGAGCATACTATATGCTGCACAGAGCATAATGCATGCTTTAAAGAGCATACAGCTACCACGTAGAGCATACTACATGCCGCTCAGAGCATACTACATGCCACGCAGAGCATACTGCATGCCATACAGAGCATAGTACATGCCGCACAGAGCATATAGCATTCCGCACAGTCTGGCTGGTCTTGTGTATGGACCAATGTTTCCATGGGAAGGGTTTGAAATACTTCTTATGGGTAGAATCCCTGGAGTGCATGAAAATATCCAGCATGCTGGCTCTGTACCCAGAGCTGAGTTTTGGACGGGATAATATGTACATTTCTTCCCTGGCAGTGGTGACGGCAGCGCAGATGTCGGGGGCAGCCATGTATGAGTTGGTTCGAGTCGGTCATTCAGAACTTGTGGGTGAGATCATCCGGCTGGAGGGAGACTTGGCCACCATTCAAGTGTATGAAGAGACCTGTATCCTTTACACTATATTCAGGGGTACATATATCACCCCAATGTCACCATCTAGGGGTGTTTCTCTGTACATATATCACCCCAATGTCACCATCTAGAGGTGTCTCTCTGTACGTATATCACCCCAATGTTACCATTTAGGGGTGTCTCTCTGTACATATATCACCCCAATTTCCCATCTAAGGGTGTATCCAAGTGCAAATATCACCCCAATGTCACCATCTAGGGGTGTATCCAAGTGCAAATATCACCCCAATGTCACCATCTAGGGGTGTATCCAAGTGCATATATCACCCCAATGTCACCATCTAGCGGTATCTCTTTGTATATATATCAACCCAATGTCACAATCTAGGGGTGTATCCCAGTACATATATCACCCCAGTGTCACCATTTAGGGGTGTAACTCTGTACATATATCACCCCAGTGTCACCATCTAGGGGTGTAACTCTGTACATATATTGCCCCAATGTCACCATCTAGGGGTGTCGCTTTGCACATACATGTAACAGTTTGGGGTGACCCTCTGCACATATATCACCCCAATGTGATAAAGAGAAGATAAGTAGATTGATGAAGGAAATTAAATAAATAATGTTTCTGTGATGGGCGAGTGAGGTCACCGAGGAATCAGAAGACATTGCACACCTCGCTGTTTACTCACCATCTTCATCACATAGTAACACATAGTAGTGCATGGTAATACATAGTAATACATAATAACACATAGTAATATATAGTAATACATAATAACTAGGGATGAGCTTCGTGTTCGAGTCGAACATACGTTCGACTCGAACATCGGCTGTTCGCCCGTTCAGCGAATTCCGAACGTTATGGGCCGTTCGCACCAAATTCGTGTGGCGCTCACGGCCCACAATGCACTGCGTCATCGCAGTGCATTGCTGGCTCATGATTTGCCAAGCATGCACTGTGACCCCGCATGCTTGGCCAATCACAGCGCCAGCAGCGAGGAGAGCCATGATTGGCCACAGGCAGGATGCCTGTGGCCAATCATAGCTCGGGCTGTGTAGTACACGCCCCACACTATATAAGGCCGCCAGCGCTGCGGCCTTGTGTAGTGTGTTGGCGTCTGAAGCAGTTAGTGGGTGTTCTGTGTACCTTCAACACAGTATACACCGATCATTATCAGCCGATTTTCGATCTTGCTCTTCTGTAGTGGTTGTTGTCTGCGTGCCCTGACCGCAGTATACACCGCTATATTCACCTCACCTATATAGCTAGCGATATATCTTTTATAATAGAGCTTGCAGTCAGTAGTGTTAGGAGCTTGTGCGTGCTGTCTGCGTGCTCTTTACCCAGTACACATCACTATATCCACCTACATAGCTCTTCTCTATTTGAACCCACTTGCCATCTGCAGGAGTTATTGGAAGTTGTGTGTGCCTCCAGCACAGCACAGTATACATCTGTATATACCCCTTTATCTCTGGTGTTCTATAATAAAGGCATCTGCAGGAGTTAGTGGGTGTTGTGTGCCTCCAGCACAATATACACCTGTATCTACCCTTTATTGCTGTTCTCTAATAGAGCCATCTGCAGGGCTTAGTGGGTGTTGTGTGACTCAATTACAGTATACCCCTTTATCTCTGGTGTTCTATAATAAAGGCATCTGCAGGAGTTAGTGGGTGTTGTGTGCCTCCAGCACAATATACACTACCCAACTGCTGTTTTACCCAACTCCCTTCAGGCCATTACCATGTCTGGAAGGCCAGCAAGGAGAAGCAGACAGGCGCGAGCCGATAAAAGAGGGCAAGCAGGCTCTGTGTCTAGAGACAACAGTGCTGGTCGTGGACGCGGTGCATTGTCATCAGCACGTGGCCATGGGACATGCTTGTCCTTCTTTTCGGCAGCTGGACGTGTTGAATCACAACATGCCAACGACTTGGTAGAGTGGATGACCAAGCCCTCTTCATCCTCCTCATCCTCTCTCACCCAGTCTCAGGGTAGTCGCAAAGCAGCTGCCAACGCATCGTCTTCCCTCGTCTCAATGTCATCATCAGTAACTCCTTCCCTAGACCCACCACGTCCTCCTGAGGAGTCTCCTGAACTCTTTGAGCACAGTGTTGGGTACATGCTCCAGGAGGATGCCCAGTGTTTTGTAGGCTCTGATGATGATACTCAGCTAGAGGAAGGCAGTAGCGTGAGCGCAGAGAGAGGGGATGCTCAAGAAGGACAACAATCTGGCAGTCATGTTCCATAAGCTGCAGCATACTGCCAGGTTTGCTCCAGCGATGAAGATGGAGGGGATGATGAGGGCACTGACTCCACGTGGGTGCCTGGAAGGAGGGAGGAGGAGGAGGAGGCACATGTCCAACGAGGCAGGATGCCCTCCGGGGGCCAGCTTAGGGGCAGCCCACCAACTGAATCACACCGCAGAGCTCCGCCTGTGCAGGGCGCTGCCTCTGCGCGTTATTCTAAAAGTTCTTTGGTGTGGGCCTTTTTTGAGACGAGTGCATCAGATGGCACCGCTGCTATTTGCAACATATGTCTCAAGCGTATCTCGCGTGGCCAAAACATCAGCTGCTTGGGCACCACATGCTTGACCAGACATATGTTGACCTGCCATGCAGCTCGTTGGCAAGCGTACCTCAAAGACCCACACCAAAGAACAAAGCGGACCTCTCCTTGCTCCTCATCAGCTGGCATCTCCAACCCCACTAGACCTTCAGTCCTCTCTGAAACCTGCTCTGAGAGGAATGAAGGTGTAGAATTAGGTGTGTCACAGCCAAGTGCTTCCGGGAACTCTGCTAGTGGTACATCCACGTCCGATTATAGCAGGCAAATGTCCCTGCCCCAGCTGCTGGACCGGCGAAAGAAGTTCACTCCCAGCCATCCACATGCCCAGCGGTTGAATGCTAGCTTGGCTAATTGCTAGCACTTCAACTGCTGCCTTTTCAGTTGGTAGACTCGGCCCCCTTCCGTGAGTTTGTACAATGTGCGGTTCCTCAGTGGCAGGTCCCCAAACGCCACTTTTTCTCACGGAAGGCGATTTCGGCTCTCTACCGGCATGTGGAAGGCAATGTCCTTGCCTCGCTGGACAGGGCGGTCAGCGGTAAGGTGCATATTACCACTGACTCATGGTCCAGCAGGCATGGACAGGGACCTGTCTTTCACGGCCCATTGGGTCACTCTTCTGGCAGCTGGGAAGGATTCAGGACAAGGTGCAGTAGTGTTGGAGGTTGTTCCGCCACCACGCCTCCAAAATGCTACTATTGATTGTGACACACCTCTCTCCTCCACCCCCTCCTCTTCTTATTCCTCCATGGCCTCTTCCAGTGCTCTGTCCTCAGAACCAGCGGTGCTCCGTAGGCGTTCCAGGGGCTACGCAAGTACGCAGGCAAAACGATGCCATGCCGTGCTTGCGTTGGTTTGTTTGGGGGACAGGAGCCACACTGGGGTGGATGTTTTGTCAGCTCTGCAGGGGCAGGCCGAGAGGTGGTTGACGCCACGCCAGCTTAAAGAGAAAGTAAACCCTTCCAAACAACTTGGACCTATAGGTAAGCCTAGATTAAGGCTTACCTGTAGGTCCAAGCAATATCTCCTAAACCTATATGGTTTAGGAGATATTTGCCCGAAAATGGGCACCGCTGTCTACGGCGCATGCGCCGTAGACAGCGGCGCGCAGGCGCACTAAATGCGGCAAATCCAAGAATGGATTTGCCAAATTTGTCGACTCCCGTGCGCATGCGCGGGAGTGACTTCATCGCGGCTTCGCCGTATGGCAGCGGCGGAGCTGCGAGACGCGACTCCCGTGCGCATGCGCGGGAGTGACGTCATCGCGGCTGAGCCGCTGTGATTCGTCGGAGCTGCGAGACGCCACCACCAACATGGATGCGGCGGACTACAGGGGACAGCGGCGACTTCGCTGGCTCCTGTGTCAGGTAAGTGACACATAATGAGCTACTATGCGATGCATAGTAGTCCATTATGCTTTACCTTTGCAGGGAAAAAAAGAGGAAGTAAACCCATCAGGGTTTACTTCCTCTTTAAGCCAAGAATGGTGGTTTGCAACAATGGCACCAACCTCCTCTCCGCCCTCCGACAGGGACAACTGACCCATGTGCCCTGTGTAGCTCACGTCCTTAACCTGGTGGTGCAGCGGTTCTTGGGCAGGTACAGTTACAGGATGTCCTGAAGCAGGCCAGGAAAGTCTGTGTGCATTTCCGCTGATCATTTAATGCCTGTGCTCGGCTGGCTGAGCTCCAAAAGGAGTTGAACCTGCCCAAGAACCGCCTTATATGTGACATGCCCACCAGGTGGAACTCAACGTTGGCCATGCTGCAGCGGCTGCACATGCAGCAGAGGGCCATCAATGAGTACCTGTGCAACTACGGCACCAGGACAGGGTCAGGGGAGCTCGTTTTTTTCTCACCACGCCAGTGGGGCATGATCAGGGATGCATGCACTGTCCTGTCACCGTTTGAGGAGGCCACAAGAATGGTGAGCAGTGACAGTGCATGCATCAGTGACACTGTACCTCTTGTCTACCTCTTGGAGCATACGCTGCATGGAATAATGGACAGGGCACTTGAGGCAGAACAGAGGCAGGAAGAGGAGGACTTCCTTGCCTCTCAAGGCCCCCTTTATCCAGACAGTGTTCCTGCTGTGCCACCCATCACACAGGAAGAGGATGAGGAGGAGGAAGAGGAGGAGGAGGATGATTGTGTCAGCATGGAGGTGGAGGCTGGCACTCAGCATCAGCAGCAGCAGTCTTGTAGGGATGAGTTACAGTCCCAAGAAACCCGTGGACTTGTACGTGGCTGGGAGGAGGTAGCTGCGGATCATGTTGTCCTTAGTGACCCAGAGGACTCCGGACCGAATGCCTCAGCTAACCTACGCTGCATGGCCTCCCTGATCCTGCAAAGCCTGCGGAAGGATCCTCGTATTCTTCGGATCAAGGAGAGGGACCATTACTGGCTGGCCACTCTCCTTGATCCACGGTACAAGGGTAAGGTTGCCGACCTTATCTTGCCATCGCAGAGGGAGCAGAGGATGAGACATCTCTGGGAGGCCTTGCAGAAAGGTCTGTGCAACGCGTTCCCAGAGACTGGGAGGTTACAAACTCCTGGTCCTGGACAACGTGTTGCTGAGGCATCGGTCAGAAGGAGCGGTGGAGAAGGTGGCCGTCTGACTGATGCTTTCAGACAATTTTTTAGTCCGCAGCCCCAAGGTATGATCGGTTCCAGCAACCATCGCCAGCGTCTGATTTACATGGTGCAGGAATACCTAGGGGCAAGGTCAGACTTGGACACCTTTCCCACCGAAAATCCTCTGGCTTACTGGGTCTTGAGGATGGATCACTGGCCAGAGCTTGCACAGTATGCAATTGAGCTACTGACCTGTCCTGCATCCAGCGTTCTTTCGGAACGCACCTTCAGTGCTGCTGGTGGCTTTGTTACCGATCACAGGGTGCGCCTGTCCACCGAATCAGTTGATCGACTGACCTTCATCAAGATGAATCAGTCTTGGATCACCCACAGCTACCAAGCACCTGAAGCTGATGTAACCGAATAATTTTTTTTTAAATATCACATCCCTTCAAGACTGCCTATGCTGATGCTGAGTAACTGTCCTGTTATGTTGATTGTCTATCCTCTTCCTCCTCCGCTGATATGTTGGAAGAACATTTCTGGTTCTGGGTGATGCCATCAGCCCAATTTTTCTGCCCCTGTTTAACAGGGGCGTTTAATTACAATTTTTGATGCAATGCTTTGCAGCAGAGCTAATTCCTGCAATAAAACTAGAGTATATGGGAGAGGTTGCAGTGTCGTGGCACCAGCACCAGTGCCTAAGGCCCAATTTTTCTGTCCCTGTTTAACAGGGGCGTTTAAGTACAATTTTTGATGCAATGCTTTGCAGCAGGGCTAATTCCTGCAATAAAACTAGAGTATATGAGAGAGGTTGCAGTGTGGTGGCACCAGCACCAGTGCCTAAGGCCCAATTTTTCTGCCCCTGTTTAACAGGGGCGTTTAATTACAATTTTTGATGCAATGCTTTGCAGCAGGGCTAATTCCTGCAATAAAACTAGAGTATATGGGAGAGGTTGCAGTGTGGTGGCACCAGCACCAGTGCCTAAGGCCCAATTTTTCTGCCCCTGTTTAACAGGGGCGTTTAAGTACAATTTTTGATGCAATGCTTTGCAGCAGGGCTAATTCCTGCAATAAAACTAGAGTATATGGGAGAGGTTGCAGTGTGGTGGCACCAGCACCAGTGCCTAAGGCCCAATTTTTCTGCCCCTGTTTAACAGGGGTGTTTAAGTACAATTTTTGATGCAATGCTTTGCAGCAGGGCTAATTCCAGCAAAAAAACTAGAGTATATGGAAGAGGTTGCAGTGTCGTGGCACCAGCACCAGTGCCTAAGGCCCAATTTTTCTGCCCCTGTTTAACAGGGACATGTAATTACAATTCTTGATATAATATTTCACAGAAGGGCCCGTTCCTGTGCCCACCCAGAGTAACTGTGAGGACTTATAGTGTTGTGGCACCAGCACCACAACCACCAAAGGTCAATTTTTCTACCACTGTTCAACAATGGCATGTAATTACAATTCTTGATATAATCGTTCACAGCAGGGCGCTCCAGCGCCCACCAAGAGTCACTTTGAGGGCTTACAATGTTGTGGCAAAACCAACACCTTGTTCCGCCATTTCTGCAGAGCATATAGGGTAGGCCCCTACTTTCAAACATCCAACTTACAAACATCTCCTACTTGCAAACGCAAGGAGACAACAGCAAGTGAGATGAAAAAAGATGGACGACAAAACAAATTATACAGGGGTGATAACCCTTCCCTATGTTTTCCAAAAAGCTTAAAAATAGGTTAGGTATTTTTTTTGACTGGAGCTACACTTTAAAAATGTACCAGTTGAAAATTACAAACAGATTCAACTTAACACAACAAACCTACACAGTCCCTGTCTTGTTTGCACCGCCTGTATACTGTTGTTCTGAGTATATAGGGCCTGGGGGCCACACGCATTTCCTTTTTTTAATATGGGTACGGGGTTCCCCTAATATGCGTACAAGACCCAAAGGGGCTGGTAATGGGCAGGGAGGGCTTAGGCTTTAGGCATTGACCCATGTCCCCTGGGGCAGGAGCCAGGTCCCCAAACCTTTTTTAGGACAGTATCTTGCATATTAGCCGTTAAAATTAGCACTTTTAATTTCGAACGTTCGAGTCCCATAGACTTCAATTTGGTTCTAAAGTTCGTACGAATTTGGGGTCCGTTCGAAAGTTCTGGTGCGAACCGAACCGGGGGGTGTTCGGCTCATCCCTAATAATAACACATAGTAATACATAGTAATATATAATAACACATAGTAACACATAATAACACATAGTAATATATAATAATACATAATAACACATAGTAATACATAGTAATACATAATAACACATAGTAATATATAGTAATACATAATAACACATAGTAATACATAGTAATACATAATAACACATAGTAACACATAGTAACACATAGTAATACATAATAACACATAGTAATACATAATAACACATAATAACACATAGTAATACATATTAACACATAGTAACACACATACCTCCCAACATTTTGAGATAGGAACGAGGGACAGCTATTAGCAAAAGTATGTGGGCATAGGACACACCCCCTGCCACGCCCCCTTAATGGGAAATTATACAAAAAAAGATTAGTTAAACCCAGAAGTACTTTTTTTTCAACCACTACTATTCCTTTATATTGGCTTTTAAAATGTACAAATGCAGCAATTTAGAAATTGGGTGAAAGGTTTGGCTCTGGGAAACACTTTTTGAAAGATAAAAAGTGCATTTTATATGCAACTATATAGTTCATACCAAAATGTGGGACAAATGAGGAGGAAAGAGGGACAGAGGGACATTGCTCCAAATCAGGGACAGTTGAAAGCTATGGAAACACATAGTAATGCATAGTAACACATAGTAGTATAGTATAGAAGTGGGATTCTGCAGACATTTCTCTTTCCTTAGTGAATGCCCCCAGCTGGCGTGTCGGTGGGAGATCCGGTGCTGCGGACCGGGAAGCCCCTCTCGGTAGAGTTGGGCCCAGGCATTATGGGAAACATCTTTGATGGGATCCAACGTCCTTTAAAAGATATTTCAGACATGACAAAAAGTATTTACATCCCTCGCGGTATTAATGTGACTGCTCTGTCCAGAGATATCAAGTGGGACTTTATTCCAGACAAAAACATCAGGGTAAGTACAAAGAGTGGATGGGCTGGGATGAAGGTCACCCAGGAGTAGGTGGGGCTTATGTAGATTGCAGGCCAGGGTTATCTGTTAGTTCTCCACAGATTGCAGACCAGGGTTGTCTGTTTGTTCTCCATAGATTGCAGGCCAGGGTTGTCAGGCCAGGGTTGTCTGTTAGTTCTCCACAGATTGCAGGCCAGGGTTGTCTGTTAGTTCTCCACAGATTGCAGGCCAGGGTTGTCTGTTAGTTCTCCATAGATTGCAGGCCAGGGTTGTCAGGCCAGGGTTGTTTGTTAGTTCTCCACAGATTGCAGGCCAGGGTTGTCTGTTAGTTCTCCATAGATTGCAGGCCAGGGTTGTCTGTTAGTTCTCCATAGATTGCAGGCCAGGGTTGTCAGGCCAGGGTTGTCTGTTAGTTCTCCATAGATTGCAGGCCAGGGTTGTCAGGCCAGGGTTGTCTGTTAGTTCTCCACAGATTGCATACCAGGGTTGTCTCTTAGATCTCCATAGATTGCAGGCCAGGGCTGTCTGGTAGTTCTCCATAGATTGTTGGCCAGGGCTGTCTCTTAGTTCTCCATAGATTGTTGGCCAGGGTTGTCTCTTAGTTCTCCAGAGATTGCAGGCCAGGGCTGTCTTTTAGTTCTCCATAGATTGTTGGCCAGGGTTGTCTCTTAGTTCTCCATAGATTGTTGGCCAGGGCTGTCTCTTAGTTCTCCACTGATTGCTAGCCAGAGTAGTCTGTTAGTTCTCCATAGATTTCTGGCCAGGGTTGTCTCTTACTTCTTCATAGATTGTTGGCCAGGTATGTCTCTTACTTCTCCATAGATTGCAGGCCAGGGTTGTCAGGCCAGGGTTGTCTGTTAGTTCTCCACAGATTGCAGGCCAGGGTTGTCTGTTAGTTCTCCATATTTTGCAGGCCATGGTTGTCTGGTAGTTCCCCATGGATTGTTGGCCAGGGCTGTCTCTTAGTTCTCCATAGATTGTTGACCAGGTTTGTCTCTTAGTTCTCCAAAGATTGCAGGCCAGGGCTGTCTTTTAGTTCTCCATAGATTGTTGGTCAGGGTTGTCTGCTAGTTCTCCATAGATTACAGACCAGGGTTGTCTCTTAGCTCTCCACAGATTGCTGGCCAGGGTCGTCTATGAGTTCTCCATAGGTTGTTTGCCAAGGCAGTCTCTTAGTTCTCCATAGATTGCAGGCCAGGTTTGTCTGGTAGTTCTTTATGGATTGTTGGCCAGGGCTGTCTCTTAGTTATCCATAGATTGTTGGCCAGTGTTGTCTGTTAGTTCTCCATAGATTGCAGGCCAGGGTTGTCTCTTACTTCTCCATAGATTGCAGGCCAGGTCTGTCTCTTAGTTCTCCATAGATTGCTGGCCAGTGTTGTCTGTTAGTTCTCCATAGATTGCAGGCCAGGGTTGTCTGTTAGTTCTCCATAGATTGCAGGCCAGGTCTGTCTCTTAGTTCTCCATAGATTGCTGGCCAGGTCTGTCTCTTAGTTCTCCATAGATTGCTGGCCAGGGTTGTCTGTTAGTTCTTCATAGATTGCAGGCAAAGGCTGTCTCTTCGTTCTCCATAGATAGCAGGCCAGGGCTGTCTCTCAGTTCTCCACTGATTGCAGGCCATGCTGTCTCTTAGTTCTCCATAGATTGCAGGCCAGGGTTGTCTCTTAGTTCTCCATAGATTGCAGGCCAGGGCTGTCTCTTAGTTCTCCAAAGATTGTTGGCCAGTGTTGTCTGTTAGTTCTCCATAGATTGTAGGCCAGGGCTGTTTCCTAATTCTCCATAGATTGTTGGCCAGGTCTGTCTCTTAGTTCTCCATGGATTGTTGGCCAGGGCTGTCTCCTGGTTCTCTATAGATTGTTGGCCAGGGCTGTCTCTTAGTTTCCCATAAATTGCAGGCCAGGGCTGTCTCTTAGTTTCCCATAGATTGCAGGCCAGGATTGTCTCTTAATTCTTCATAGATTGTAGGCCAGGGTGGTCTGTTGGTTCTCCATAGATTGCAGGCCAGGGCTGTCTCTTAGTTCTCCATAGATTGTTGGCCAGGGTTGTCTGTTAGTTCTCCATAGATTGCAGGCCAGGGCTGCCTCTTAGTTCTCCACTGATTGCAGGCCATGCTGTATCTTAGTTCTCCATAGATTGCTGGCCAGGGTTGTCTCTTAGTTCTCCAAAGATTGTTGGCCAGGGTTGTCTATTAGTTCTCCATAGATTGCAGGCCAGGGCTGTCTCTCAGTTCTCCAAAGATTGTTGGCCAGGGTTGTCTATTAGTTATCCATAGATTGCAGGCCAGGGCTGTCTCTCAGTTCTCCAAAGATTGTTGGCCAGGGTTGTCTATTAGTTCTCCATAGATTGCAAGCCAGGGTTGTATCCTAAAAATGTGCAAATATAATGTATGTATATACCGCGCTACCCCAATGTTACCAGCCAGCACAAAAAGGTGTAAATATAAAGCATATACAAAAGAAAAAAGTGCAGCGCTAAATAAATCAATAGTAAATAATACAGCGATCTAATAAATTATGCAAAAATAGTGACGTGACAAAGAAAATGTCCAAATCCAATAAAATGAATTCCAAAAGTGTCCAAAAGAATATGTGACATCAAATTGATGGGTGACTATCAAACAAAATAGTGGTTCCGTGAGTGTCCAGCCCAGTAAGTGACAAACATGATCCACCACCGACAGCACAAATCGCTTAGTTACCAGAGGACGTGGACACACACAAGCATATACTTGGTGAGTCTAGCAGACTTAATAGTATAATCCTAAGGGTCCCAGATTCTTTCATGCAGATCAAACCTCCAGGAAATCGTTAGCATAAATATGAGCTATACCAAATTCCGTATGGAAAGTTTTATTAAAAATAGTGGTATAGGAATTGCACTTACATGCTCCAAGTAACAACAAGCTCTTAAAATAAACAGTTCAGCGGTAGTGAGCAGGTCAGGGACTGTATGCTGATCTGCTCACTACCGCTGAACTGTTTATTTGCGCCTGTTGTTACTTGGAGCATGTAAGTGCAATTCCTATACCACTATTTTTAATAAAACTTTCCATACGGAATTATGCTATGTTTCCCCTTTTTTCCTTCCTCTTTGCTTCTCTGGCGGGGTTGGTCCCTTTATAATTTGGTATACCTCATATTCATGAGAACTAGAGATGGACGAACTTCCGACGGGACGTTTCGCGAACGCGGCCAAAAGTTTTGCGAACCGCAAAGTTTGCGGCGGGCCCCATTGACTTCAATGGCAGGCGAACTTTAAAAACCTACAGGTCATATTTCCAGCCACAAAATACTTACTAGCTGTGCACACATAGTCCCACCACATGGCCACTGGCATAATACATGTATAAAGTGAATCTGGGATCGACAACTACAAGCATTCTTTTTTTATCTGTGAAATTTTGACAATTCAGGACTGTGGAGCGCATGAAAGCAATGGAGTAGAGGAAAGGTCAGGGTAGGCTATGAAGAAGGTGCAGGAGATGATCACCAGCACCGTGATAGAGTGCACTGACACCAGCACCATGATATAGAGCACTTACACCAGCACCGTGATAGAGTACACTGACACCAGCACCGTGATAGAGTGCACTGACACCAGCACCATGATATAGAGCACTTACACCAGCACCGTGATAGAGTACACTGACACCAGCACCGTGATAGAGTGCACTGACACCAGCACCATGATATAGAGCACTTACACCAGCACCGTGATAGAGTACACTGAAACCAGCACCATGATAGAGGGCACTGACACCAGCACCGTGATATAGAGCACTGACACCAGCACCATGATAGAGTACACTGACACCAGCACCGTGATAGAGTGCACTGACACCAGCACCGTGCTAGAGTGCACTGACACCAGCACCGTGATAGAGTGCACTGACACCAGCACCGTGATAGAGTACACTGACACCAGCACCGTGATAGAGTGCACTGACATCAGCACCGTGATAGAGTGCACTGACACCAGCACCGTGATAGAGTGCACTGACACCAGCACCGTGATAGAGTGCACTGACACCAGCACCGTGATATAGAGCACTGACACCAGCACCGTGATAGAGTGCACTGACACCAGCACCGTGATGTAGAGCACTGACACCAGCACCGTGATATAGAGCACTGACACCAGCACCGTGATAGAGTGCACTGACACCAGCACCGTGATATAGAGCACTGACTCCAGCACGGTGATAGAGTACACTGACACCAGCACCGTGATAGAGTGCACTGACACCAGCACCGTGCTAGAGTGCACTGACACCAGCACCGTGATAGAGTGCACTGACACCAGCACCGTGATAGAGTGCACTGACATCAGCACCGTGATAGAGTGCACTGACACCAGCACCGTGATAGAGTGCACTGACACCAGCACCGTGATATAGAGCACTGACACCAGCACCGTGATAGAGTGCACTGACACCAGCACCGTGATGTAGAGCACTGACACCAGCACCGTGATATAGAGCACTGACACCAGCACCGTGATAGAGTGCACTGACACCAGCACCGTGATATAGAGCACTGACTCCAGCATCGTGATAGAGTGCACTGACACCAGCACCGTGATAGAGTGCACTGACACCAGCACCGTGATATAGAGCACTGACTCCAGCATCGTGATAGAGTGCACTGACACCAGCACCTTGATATAGAGCACTGACACTAGCACTGTGATAGAGTGCACTGACACCAGCACCGTGATATTGAGCACTGACACCAGCACCGTGATAGAGTACACTGACACCAGCACCGTGATAGAGTGCACTGACACCAGCACCGTGATAGAGTGCACTGACACCAGCACCGTGATAGAGTGCACTGACACCAGCACCGTGATATAGAGCACTGACACCAGCACCGTGATAGTGTGCACTGACACCAGCACCATGATATAGAGCACTTACACCAGCACCGTGATAGAGTACACTGACACCAGCACCGTGATATAGAGCACTGACACCAGCACCGTGATAGAGTACACTGACACCAGCACCGTGATAGAGTACACTGACACCAGCACCATAATAGAGTGCACTGACACCGGCACCGTGATATAGAGCACTGACACCAGCACCGTGATAGAGTGCACTGACACCGGCACCGTGATAGAGTACACTGACACCGGCACCGTGATAGAGTGCACTGACACCGGCACCGTGATAGAGTGCACTGACACCAGCACCGTGATAGAGTGCACTGACACCAGCACCGTGATAGAGTGCACTGACACCAGCACCGTGATATAGAGCACTGACACCAGCACCGTTATAGAGTGCACTGACACCAGCACCGTGATATAGAGCACTGACACCAGCACCGTGATATAGAGCACTGACTCCAGCATCGTGATAGAGTGCACTGACACCAGCACCGTGATAGAGTGCACTGACACCAGCACCGTGATATAGAGCACTGACTCCAGCATCGTGATAGAGTGCACTGACACCAGCACCATGATATAGAGCACTGACACTAGCACTGTGATAGAGTGCACTGACACCAGCACCGTGATATTGAGCACTGACACCAGCACCGTGATAGAGTGCACTGACACCAGCACCGTGATAGAGTGCACTGACACCAGCACCGTGATAGAGTGCACTGACACCAGCACCGTGATAGAGTGCACTGACACCAGCACCGTGATATAGAGCACTGACACCAGCACCGTGATAGAGTACACTGACACCAGCACCGTGATAGAGTACACTGACACCAGCACCCTGATATAGAGCACTGACACCAGCAGTCAGTCTGCTGAGTGGCGATTGTTGCTACCTCCTCTTCCTGATCCAATGCCAAGATTAGCTGTGCATCGGAAATGTCTTCATATGGATCGGAAAATAATTCCTGTGACTCAAGCGGAAGGTATGTGGTGGTGGTGGTGTTGTTGGTGGTAGTGTCTTTGGGGGTGCACACAGCAGAGAGTGAAGAAGAGGGTGCAGATTGAGAGGATGAGGAGGGTGCAGAAGAGTAAGGCTGAGTGAGCCACTCAACCAAGTCTGGTGCGTCCTTTGACTTAATCGCACGCACCTTCTGCAATTTGCCACTTTGGCTCAAGCCTGTTGCTCCTGCCCTACCCCTACCACCCCTGTGGAAGGGCCTGCCTCTTCCTCTGCCTGTCATTTTTTAAATGACGCTGTGACAAAAGTCTCTAGAAAAGTACAGTATGTATGTGGAAGAAGGTATATAACACCCCGCTTCAATCTGTCGTTTTTGGGGGCCACTGGTCTATCACACCAGTTATAATACTTTTTTTTTATTGCGTTTGTCACTCTTTGTAGTATTGCTGCAGAA
This sequence comes from Lithobates pipiens, assembly GCF_037356315.1. Lineage (NCBI taxonomy): Eukaryota > Metazoa > Chordata > Amphibia > Anura > Ranidae > Lithobates > Lithobates pipiens. The sequence goes on from NW_027507791.1 coordinate 26,329,786, forward strand.
CCGCTCAGCAGTCACAATGCTGCACAGTGGAAATGCACTATACTAAGCTTTCTATATGTGCAAGTATTTTATACGTGTATTACACACCAATATACTGCACACCAAATAGTACACCTATACCAATCCTTACAAGGACCTTTGTGGACCTAGTAGCTAGTGATTTGCAGACTGTCCCTCAGTCACTACACTGATAAAGGACTGCTGCAGAATAGGGCAGTAATCTGCAGCACAGCCCTGCACCAGCACCCTATATATTATACACCTATACGGTCCTTACAAGGACATTTGTGGACCTAGTAGCTAGTGATTTGCAGACTGTACCTCAGTCCCAACACTGATAAAAGACTGCTGCAGAAACCAGCAGTAATCTGCAGCACAGCCCTGCACCAGCACCCTATATATTGTACACCTCTACCAGTCCTTACAAGGACCTTTGTGGACCTAGTAGCTAGTGATTTGCAGACTGTCCCTCAGTCCCAACACTGATAAAAGACAGCTGCAGAATCGGGCAGCAGTCAAGTATAATATTCTTTCTATATTTGGAAGAAAGTATATTATAAGTGTACAACCCTATATAATGTACACCTATTTTTTATTTTTTTTTATTTTTTTTATTTAGGACCTTTGTGGACCTAATAGTAATAGCTAGTGATTAAACTGACTGTCCCTGCTCCACACAGCGTCCTGTCCCTACACTGACAAAAGACAGCTGCAGAATCAGTCAGTAGTGCACTCAGCAATCACCAGCACAGCAGTGCACCAGAACCCTATATACCGTACACCTATACTAGTCCTTAAAAGGACCTTTGTGGACCTAATATTAATAGCTAGTGATTAAACTGACTGTCCCTGCTGCACACAGCGTCCTGTCCCTACACTGACAAAAGACAGGCTGCTGCAATCACCAGCACAGCAGTGCACTGAACCCTATATACTGTACTACACCTATTCCAGTCCTTAAAAGGACTTATGTGGACCTAATAGCTAGTGATTTGTGTCACTACAGTCTCTCCCTGCTCCACACAGCGTCCTGTCCCTACACTGATATAAGACAGAATGTAAAATGGCTGCCAGATCAGGTCTATTTATAAGTTAGGGGGAATGTCCAATTGTCCATGTGCTGAAATGTCTCAATTGGCTGTCCTGTACCCCATGATGGATGTGTCATCATGGGTCAAAGTTCTTTCACACTGTAAATACATATGTCCGGCAATAGTCCGCCGATTGGGCAAATCGCGAACACGCCAAATTCGCCGTGAACCGACCGCCGGGCGAACAGTTCAGCCATCCCTAATGAGAACGATTTCCTGGAGGTTTGATCTGCATAAAAGAACCTGGGACCCTTAGGATTATACTATTAAGTTTGCTAGACTCACTAAGTATATGCTTGTGTGTGTCCACGTCCTCTGGTAAGCGATTTGTGCTGTCGGTGGTGGATCACGTTTGTCACTTACTGGGCTGGACACTCACGGAACCACTATTTTCTTTGATAGTCACCTATCAATTTGATGTCACATATTCTTTTGGACACTTTTGGAACTACTTTCATTGGATTTGGACTTTTCCTTCATCACATGTTTAGAAAATGTCTTATTTTAGTTGATGATTCACACTGGATTGTATAATTTATGCCACTATATGTCACTATTTTTGCATAATTTATTGGATCACTGTATTATTTACTATTGATTTATTTAGCGCTGCACTTTTTTCCTTTGTATAGGGTTGTATCCTAGTTCTCCATAGATTGTTGGCCATGTCTGTCTCTTAGTTTTCCATAGATTGTTGACCATGTCTGTCTCTTAGTTCTGCATAGATTGTTGGCCAGGGCTGTCTCTTAGTTTCCCATAGATTGCTGGACAGGGCTGTCTCTTAGTTTCCTATAGATTGCAGGCCAGGGTTGTCTGTTAGTTCTTCATAGATTGCAGGCCAGGGTTGTCTGTTAGTTCTCCATAGATTGTTGGCCAGGGTTGTCTCTTATTTCTCCATAGATTGCAGGTTAGGGTTGTCTCCTAGTTCTCCATAGATTGCAGGCCAGGTCTGTCTCTTAGTTCTTCATAAATTGCAGACCAGGGCTGTCTGTTAGTTCTCCATAGATTGTTGGCCAGGACTGTCTCTTAGTTCTGCAGGGATTACAGGCCAGGGCTGTCTCTTAGCTCTCTATAGATTGCAGCCCAGGGCTGTCTCTTAGTTCTCCATAGATTGCTGGCCAGGACTGTCTCTTAGTTCTCCAGGGATTACAGGCCAGGGCTGTCTCTTAGTTCTCTATAGATTGCAGCCCAGGGCTGTATCTTAGTTCTCCATAGATTGTTGGCCAGGACTGTCTCTTAGTTCTCCAGGGATTACAGACCAGGGCTGTATCTTAGTTCTCCATAGATTGTTGGCCAGGACTGTCTCTTAGTTCTCCATAGATTGTTGGCCAGGACTGTCTCTTAGTTCTCCAGGGATTACAGACCAGGGCTGTATCTTAGTTCTCCATAGATTGTTGGCCAGGACTGTCTCTTAGTTCTCCAGGGATTACAGACCAGGGCTGTATCTTAGATCTCCATAGATTGTTGGCCAGGACTGTCTCTTAGTTCTCCAGGGATTACAGACCAGGGCTGTATCTTAGTTCTCCATAGATTGCAGGCTAGGGTTGTCTCCTAGCTCTCCATAGATTGCAGACCAGGGCTGTCCCTTAGTTTTCCAAAGATTGTTGGCCATGGTTGTCTGTTAGCTCTCCATAGATAACAGGCCAGGCCTGTCTCTTAGTTCTCCAAAGATTGCAGGCCAGGGCTGTCTGTTAGTACTTTGGGAAAATCTGGAAATCACGAATATAGGGTTAGGGTCAATCTTATGTCTGTAAATGTTTGAGGAATGGATAGATGGGCTGAGTGATAGTGAATATGACCTGTAAATCATTCTTCTTCCCCAGGCAGGTAGCCATTTGACTGGAGGGGATATCTACGGGAGTGTCACAGAGAATTCTCTCATCAAACACAAAATCATGGTGCCCCCCCGAAGCCGTGGAACTGTCACCTACGTCGCTCCCCCTGGGAACTATGACATTTCAGTGAGTTTCTGTGAAAGTCTTTACTTTATGCTGCCCTCTACCTCTAAGTTGGCATAGACCTCCCCTCTGCCAAGTCCTTGTACATGGGCATTCTCCACATTGGAGGTCAAAGGACAATTCCATTCATATTTGAAAGAAGGCAGTTTAATTTAGTTTTTTACATTTAGAGTATTACATAGTAGGCAAGGTTAAAGAGAAGACACAAGTCCATCAAGTCCAACCTATGTGTGTGATTTTATGTCAGTATTACATTCTATATCCCTGTATGTTGTGGTCATTCAGGTGCTTATCTAATAGTTTTTTTTTTAATTATTGATGCTCCCCTCTGAAATCACTGCTTGTGGAAGTCCACATCCTATCTGCTCTTACAGTAAAGAACCCTCTACGCAGTTCAAGGTTTAACCACTTTTCTTCTAATTTTAGTCAATGACTGCGTGTCTTATTAAATTCCCTTTCGTGGAAAAGCTTTATCCCTATTGTGGGGTCACCAGTACAGTATTTGTACATTGAAATCATATCCCTCTCAAGCGTCTCTTCTCCAGAGAGAATAAGTTCAGAGCTCGCAACCTTTCCTCATAACTAATATCCTCCAGTTCCTTTATTAGCGTTGTTGCCCTTCTTTGTACTCGCTCCATTTCCAGTACATTGTTCCTGAGGACTGCTGCCAAGAACTGGACAGTATACTCCAGGTGCGGCTGGGCCAGAGTCTTGTAGAGGGGAGAATTATCCTTTTATCTCTGAAGTTGATCCCTTTTTAATGCCAATATTCAGTTTGCTTTGTTTGCAGCATCTTGGCATTGCTGAGCCCATCATCTACTAGCACCCCCAGGTCCTTTTCCATCCTAGATTCCACCAGAGGATCTTTCCTAAGGAGTAGATTGCATTCAGATTTTTGCCACCCCAATGCATTATTTTACATTTTTCCACATTAAACCTCATTTGCCGTGTAGTTGCCCCTCCCCATTAATTTGTTCAGATCTTCCTGCAAAGTTTCCACATCCTGCAGAGAAGTTATTGCCCTGCTTAGCTTAGTATTGTCCACAAATACAGAGATTGAGCTGTTTGTCCCATCCTCTAGGTCATTTATGAATAAATTAAATAGGATTGGTCCCAGCACAGAATCCTGGGGGACCCCACTACCCACCCCTGACCATTCCGAGTACTCCCCATTTATCACCACCCTCTGAACTCGCCCTTGTAGCCAGATTTCAATCCATGTCCTCACCCCTATGGTCCATGCCAACGCACCTTATTTTGTACAGTAAACGTTTATGGGGAACTGTGTCAAATGATTTTGCAAAATCCAGATACACCACGTCTACAGGCCTTCCTTTATCTAGATACACCACGTCTACGGGCCTTCCTTTATCTAGATACACCACGTCTACGGGCCTTCCTTTATCTAGATACACCACGTCTACGGGCCTTCCTTTATCTAGATACGCCACGTCTACGGGCCTTCCTTTATCCAGATACACCACGTCTACGGGCCTTCCTTTATCCAGATACACCATGTCTATGGCCCTTCCTTTATCTAGATACACCATGTCTACGGGCCTTCCTTTATATAGATATACCACGTCTACGGATCTTCCTTTATCTAGATACACCACGTCTACGGACCTTCCTTTATCTAGATACACCACGTCTACGGGCCTTCCTTTATCTAGATACACCACGTCTACGGGCCTTCCTTTATCTAGATACACCACGTCTACGGGCCTTCCTTTATCTAGATACACCACGTCTACGTGCCTTCCTTTATCTAGATACACCATGTCTACGGGCCTTCCTTTATCTAGATACACCACGTCTACGGGCCTTCCTTTATCTAGATACACCACGTCTACGGGTCTTCCTTTATCTAGATACACCACGTCTACGGGCCTTCCTTTATCTAGATACACCACGTCTACGGGCCTTCCTTTATCTAGATACACCATGTCTATGGGTCTTCCTTTATCCAGATACACCACGTCTACGGGCCTTCCTTTATCTAGATACACCACGTCTACGGGCCTTCCTTTATCTAGATACACCACGTCTACGGCCCTTCCTTTATCTAGATACACCACGTCTACGGGCCTTCCTTTATCTAGATACACCACGTCTACGGGCCTTCCTTTATCTAGATACACCATGTCTATGGGTCTTCCTTTATCCAGATACACCACGTCTACGGGCCTTCCTTTATCTAGATACACCACGTCTACGGCCCTTCCTTTATCTAGATACACCACGTCTACGGGTCTTCCTTTATCTAGATACACCACGTCTACGGACCTTCCTTTATCTAGATACACCACGTCTACGGGTCTTCCTTTATCTAGATACACCACGTCTACGGGCCTTCCTTTATCTAGATACACCACATCTACGGGCCTTCCTTTATCTAGATACACCATGTCTATGGGTCTTCCTTTATCCAGATACACCACGTCTACGGGCCTTCCTTTATCTAGATGCACCACGTCTACGGCCCTTCCTTTATCTAGATACACCATGTCTACGGGCCTTCCTTTATCTAGATACACCATGTCTACGGGCCTTCCTTTATATAGATACACCACGTCTACGGACCTTCCTTTATCTAGATACACCACGTCTACGGGTCTTCCTTTATCTAGATACACCACGTCTACGGGCCTTCCTTTATCTAGATACACCACGTCTACGGGCCTTCCTTTATCTAGATACACCATGTCTATGGGTCTTCCTTTATCCAGATACACCACGTCTACGGGCCTTCCTTTATCTAGATACACCACGTCTACGGGCCTTCCTTTATCTAGATACACCACGTCTACGGCCCTTCCTTTATCTAGATACACCATGTCTATGGGCCTTCCTTTATCTAGATACACCATGTCTACGGGCCTTCCTTTATCTAGATACACCACATCTACGGGCCTTCCTTTATCTAGATACACCACATCTACAGGCCTTCCTTTATCTAGATACACCGTGTCTACGGCCCTTCCTTTATCTAGATACACCACGTCTAAGGCCCTTCCTTTATCTAGATACACCACGGCTACGGCCCTTCCTTTATCTAAATACACCACGTCTACGGGCCTTCCTTTATCTAGATACACCACGTCTACGGGCCTTCCTTTATCTAGATACACCACATCTACGGGCCTTCCTTTATCTAGATACACCGCGTCTACGGCCCTTCCTTTATCTAGATACACCACGTCTAAGGCCCTTCCTTTATCTAGATACACCACGGCTACGGCCCTTCCTTTATCTAGATACACCACGTCTACGGGCCTTCCTTTATCTAGATACACCACGTCTACGGGCCTTCCTTTATCTAGATACACCACATCTATGGGCCTTCCTTTATCTAGATACACCACATCTACGGGCCTTCCTTTATCTACATACACCGTGTCTACGGCCCTTCCTTTATCTAGATACACCACGTCTAAGGCCCTTCCTTTATCTAGATACACCACGGCTACGGCCCTTCCTTTATCTAGGTACACCACGTCTACGGGCCTTCCTTTATCTAGATACACCACGTCTACGGGCCTTCCTTTATCTAGATACACCACGTCTACGGGCCTTCCTTTATCTAGATACACCACGTCTACGGGCCTTCCTTTATCTAGATATGCCACGTCTACGGACCTTCCTTTATCTAGATACACCACGTCTACGGGCCTTCCTTTATCTAGATACACCATGTCTACGGGCCTTCCTTTATCTAGATACACCACGTCTACGGGTCTTCCTTTATCTAGATACACCACGTCTACGGGCCTTCCTTTATCTAGATACACCACGTCTACGGGCCTTCCTTTATCTAGATACACCACGTCTACGGGCCTTCCTTTATCTAGATATGCCACGTCTACGGACCTTCCTTTATCTAGATACACCACGTCTACGGGCCTTCCTTTAGCTAGATGACAGCTCACCTCCTCATAGATGGTTAATAGATTGGTTTGGCAAGAACGATTCTTCATGAATCCATGCTGATTACTGCTAATGATACCGTTGTGATGCATAGTAGTGGGCAGCACAGTGGTGTAGTGGTTAGCACTCTCACCTAGCAGTAAGAAGAGTCGCTGGTTCGAATCCCAACCACGACACTACCTGCCTGGAGTTTGCATGTTCTCCCTGTGCCTGCGTGGGTTTCCTCCAGGTACTCTGGTTCCCTCCACAATCCAAAGACATGCACGTAGGTTAATTGGCTTCTGTCCAAAATTGGCCCTAGTATAAGAATGGGGACCTTGGATTGTGGGCTCCTTGATGGTAAGGACCAATGTAAGTGTGCAATGTACAGGGATAGGGACAATTGTAGACACCCACTCAGGTTGAACTAGATGGACTGGTGTCTTTATTCAACCTTACTAACTATGAAACTAGTCCATTATGCTTTACCTTTGCAGGGAATGAAAGAGGAAGTAAACCCATCAGGGTTTACTTCCTCTTTAAGAACAATGGTCTGGCAATTACTTGACTGAGTTCCCTAATTACTTAAGCCCCGGACCATTTTCCAGCTAAAGGACCAAGCTCCTTTTTGCGATTCGGCACTGCGTCGCTTTAACTGACAATTGCACGGTCGTGTGACGTGGCTCCCAAACAAAATTGGCATCCTTTTTTTCCCATAAATAGAGCTTTCTTTTGGTGGTATTTGATCACCTCTGCGTTTTAAATTTTTTGCCCTATAAACAAAAATAGAGCGACAATTTTGAAAAAATGCAATATTTTTAACTTTTTGCTATAATTGTATAATTGTTTACACTTGCCTCTCCTCATTCTTCAGCTCTGTGACCCGATCGCGGGACACCGGCGGCAATCAGGTCCGCGGGTCCCGCGGTCACGGAGGGACAGTACAGGTACTTAAAGGGAATGTACAGGTACATGATTATACCCAGCGGTGCCATTCTGCTGATGTACATCGGCGTGAGGCAGTCCTTAAGCAGTTAAGGACCCTCGGGTGCAAGCCATCTGGTCCCGGTGATTTATTAATGTTATGTTTTTCAAGTCTATTGCTAATTCTGTCCTCTGTTAGCCATGAGAGTGCTTCCTGTGATGTACCATGTGGATAAATATTGCAGTTTTAGTTACTGAAGCCCCCCGATTACCTTCTGGAGACTGAGCAGAACAATAAATTCAATACCTTTGCCATCTCTCTATCCTTAATAACCAGATTCTCTTCATCATTCTTTATGGGACCAATATGATCTGACCTCCCTTTCTTACTATTTATGTGCTTAAATCATTTCTTGGGATTTTTTTACTGTCCTCCGCTATGTGCCTTTCGTGTTCTATCTTAGTCGCCCTGATTGCACCCTTACATTTCTTGTTGCATTCTTTGTAAAGTTGAAATGCTGATGATGATCCTTTAGCCTTGTATTTTTTGAAGGTCTTCTCCTTTGCTTTTATAAACATTTTTACATTTAAATTAAGCCACCCAGGACTTTTATTAACTCTTTTAAGTGTATTTCCCATTGGGATGCGCTAGCTAATGCTCTTATTTAATATGCTCTTAAAGCATACACATTTTTCCTCTGTGTTTTTGGTTCCTAAGATTTCATCCAAATAATTTTTTTGTCTTCTCTAGGATGTGGTTCTAGAATTGGACTTCGAAGGCATCAAAGAAAAGCTTACCATGGTACAGGTGTGGCCAGTGCGGCAGATTCGACCAACTGCTGAGAAGCTTCCAGCCAACTACCCACTGCTGACTGGACAGAGAGTCTTGGACGCCCTTTTCCCGTAATGTCATCTGCTGGATTTCAAGGCTTACTAAGCCTCATTTCTGTTTGGCCATAGGTCCACAAATCCCCAAAGCCTCCAATCAGACGCAGACTTGTTCTTCATTTGTAAATTTGCAAGGGCACATTTGGATCTGATTCTGACAGCATAGAACTTACATAAGACAACTGATATGGCTGGGTTCATGTCCAGACAGATCAGCTGTCTAGAGACTCCCATCGACAGATATGGGAGGTTTGGTATAATTCCCACCATTGATGGTTTAATGGACAATGAGAGTGTAAAGCTCCATACAGGTGGGGATTCAGCCTTTGTAGAACTTCATCTTCCATCTCAGCAGGCCAATATTCCAATAGACACTGTTCAATGTTTGACCTTGAAGACCAATGAAGAGATTAGGTTTCCCAACAGATGTACATGTTTTCTTTCTCAGATGTGTCCAAGGTGGAACCACAGCAATCCCTGGTGCCTTCGGCTGTGGGAAGACTGTGATCTCTCAGGCTTTATCCAAGTTCTCCAATAGTGATATCATTGTATACGTGGGCTGTGGAGAGAGAGGTAACGAGATGTCAGAGGTGCTGAGGGACTTCCCAGAGGTAAGACATTTCTCAGACAACTCACCATAAATCCCTTTGGCTGATATTGTATACTCATCCCAATAATTTATTATTAATCAGCTTACCATGGAGGTTAATGGGAAAACTGAGACAATCATGAAAAGGACAACTCTGGTGGCAAACACATCCAACATGCCAGTGGCAGCTAGAGAGGCCTCAATCTACACAGGTTTGCCCATGTCTGATATATATGTATATACATAAAGTCTTTGGTAAATATTCATTCCATTTGTCTACTCTGTGTCATGTTAGATAAGTGCGTGCTGTGGTAGTTGCTGTATTGATGACCCTCCAGTCTCCAACAGTTACCCCATTTACCATTCTTAAACATGAGTAAGGCTACTTTTGGCCCAAATCAAACAATTTGCAGTGTCTGGTGTCATACTTAACATTATCTAAACCTTGTGTCATGAACCAACTAGATGGACTGATGATAATAAATGACTACAACATTGAGCGGATGCCCCCCCCTCTAAGCTTGAAACTTTACCCTAAATATATTCAATGAGACTGAAAAATGTTCTCTTCTCAATAAGGAATCACCTTGTCTGAATATTTCCGAGATATGGGTTACAACGTCAGTATGATGGCAGACTCCACTTCACGATGGGCTGAGGCGCTGAGAGAAATCTCTGGTCGTTTGGCAGAAATGCCAGCTGGTAAGAATTATTTATCTAATTCCATTCTGTGAGTTTTCTATCTCTAATAGTAAAGGAAATTGGGCAAAATGACTACAATAGTTTCCACCCCTCCCACAATGAGGAGATTTTCCCCCACTAGTTTGTGTCTCTGCCCCTCTCACAATGGGGAGATTAGATAAGGTGTCACTCACACAGCTGAGCGCCACATTATAATGACAGCAGTTGGCGGGAGATGGGAGTTCTGTTGGTGGAGAGGTTATTAGAAGAAAACACACAATAGCATAACAGAAATCTTTCCTGAAGATTCAAGATTCAATATTGTAACAGGCTTTCCTGAAGACTATATAATGTATATGGAAGAGTCTCATTTGTTGGGTCTCAGGGAGAGTAGGGGGCAGCCATTGGTTGTGTGTCAGGGATGGTAGGGGGGCAGCCATTTGTTGGGTGTCAGAGACAATCGGGAGCAGCCATTTGTGTGGTGTCGGGGACAGTGGGGGGGGGGGAGCCATTGGTTGTGTCTCAGGGACAGTAGGGGGCAGCCATTTGTTGGGTGTCAGGGATGATAGGGGGCAGCCATTTGTTGGGTGTCGGAGACAGTAGGGGGCAGCCATTGGTTGGGTCTCAGGGACAGTAGGGGGCAGTCATTTGTTGGGTGTCAGGGACTATAGGGGGCAGCCATTTGTTGGGTGTCTGGGACAGTAGGGAGGCAGCCATTTATTGGGTGTTAGGGACAGTAGGGGGGCGGTCATTGGTTGTGTCTCGGGGACAGTAGGGGGCAGCCATTGGTTGTGTCTCAGGGACAGTAGGGGGCGGCCATTTGTTGGGTGTCAGGGACTATAGGGAGCAGCCATTTTTTGTGTGTCAGGGACAGTAGGGGGGCAGCCATTGGTTGTGTCTCAGGGACTGTAGGGGACAGCCATTTGTTGGGTGTCAGGGATTATAGGGGGCAGCCATTTGTTGGGTGCCGGGGACAGTAGGGGGGCAGCCATTTGTTGGGTGTTGGGGACAGTAGGGGGGCAGCCATTGGTTGTGTCTCAGGGACAGTAGGGGGCAGCCATTTGTTGGGTGTCAGGAATTATAGGGGGGCAGTTATTGGTTGGGCCTCAGGGAAAGTAGGGGGCAGCCATTTGTTGGGTGTTGGGGGTGGTAGGGGGGCAGCCATTTGTTGGGTGTCGAGGACGGCAGGGAGGTCACCATTTGTTGGGTGTCGGTGAGGGTAGGGGCAGCCATTTCTTGGGTGTCGGGGATGGTAGGGGGGCAGCCATTGGTTGGGTCTCAGCGAAAGTAAGGGGTAGCCATTTGTTCAGTGGTGGGCAGGGTAGGGGGGCAGCTATTTGTTGCGTGTCAGAGATGGTAGGGTGTCCGCCATTTGTTGGGTGTCAGGGATGGTAGGGGACAGCCATTTGTTGTGTGTCGGGGACAGTAGGGGGGCAGCCCTTGGTTGGGTCTCAAGGACTGTAGGGGGCAGCCATTGTTGGGTGTCACAGACAATAGGGGGCAGCCATTTGTGTGGTGTCGGGACAGTGGGGGGGAGCCATTGGTTGTGTCTCAGGGACAGTAGGGGGCAGCCATTTGTTGGGGGTCAGGGATGATAGGGGGCAGCCATTTGTTGGGTGTCAGAGACAGTAGGGGGCAGCCATTGGTTGGGTCTCAGGGACAGTAGGGGGCAGCCATTTGTTGGGTGTCAGGGACTATAGGGGGCAGCCATTTGTTGGGTGTCTGGGACAGTAGGGGGGCAGCCATTTATTGGGTGTTAGGGACAGTAGGGGGGCAGCCATTGGTTGTGTCTCAGGGACAGTAGGGGGCAGCCATTTGTTGGGTGTCAGGGACTATAGGGAGCAGCCATGTTTTGGGTGTCAGGGACAGTAGGGGGGCAGCCATTGGTTGTGTCTCAGGGACTGTAGGGAACAGCCATTGGTTGGGTGTCAGGGATTATAGGGGGCAGCCATTTGTTGGGTGCCGGGGACAGTAGGGGGGCAGGCATTTGTTGGATGTTGGGGACAGTAGGGGGGCAGCCATTGGTTGTGTCTCAGGGACAGTAGGGGGCAGCCATTTGTTGGGTGTCAGGAATTATAGGGGGGCAGCCATTGGTTGGGCCTCAGGGAAAGTAGGTGGCAGCCAGTTGTTGGGTGTTGGGGATGGTAGGGGCAGCCATTTGTTGGGTGTCAAGGACGGTAGGGAGGCCACCATTTGTTGGGTATCGGCAGGGGGGCAGCCATTGGTTGGGTCTCAGAGAAAGTAAGGGGCAGCCATTTGTTGAGTGTGGGGATGGTAAGGAGTCCGTCATTTGTTGGGTGTCGGGGATGGTAGGGGACAGCCATTTGTTGTGTCAGGGACGGTAGGGGGGCAGCCCTTGGTTGGGTTTCAAGGACGGTAGGGGGCAGCCATTTGTTGGGTGTCAGGGACGGTAGGGGGGCAGCCCTTGGTTGGGTCTCAGGGACAGTAGGGGACAGCCATTTGTTGGGTGTCAGGGATGGTAGGGGGGCAGTCGTTGTATTAGATGTCCAGTGCCAGCATAAGCCGACCCAGTTGGCCTCCTTCTCATGTGTGAAATGATTTGTGTTACAGATAGCGGTTATCCAGCATACCTCGGCGCCCGATTGGCCTCCTTCTATGAGCGGGCAGGAAGAGTCCGGTGTTTGGGAAGTCCTCAGAGAGAAGGCAGTGTCAGCATTGTTGGAGCGTGAGTGGACCAATCTGTGTAGCAGCGGCCATGTTTGTCAATCCATTTTCCAGACTACCCAAGAATTACCTTCCTAACAAGCAGGAAACGAGCTTTAAAGCAAACCTCCATCCCTCCATCTCATTCCAGGATCGGAGGTCCATAATGCCCAATCAGATAATGAAGTGCTAGTTGTATACAGTATGGGGCTGATTTATAGAGCATTTGCAGAGATATTAGTCCTATGAAGCTGCTTGTGCATTTATTCTATGTGAGTGGAGGAAATCATGTGCTACCAGGCTATTTTGTCTCCAAGTCAAATGTTATTCATTCATGTGGAATAGGTTGAATCAAGAAAATACTGCATTAGAGCTGGTGAATATAGTAAATAAATATTTGTTTACTATGATCAACAGCTCCATCTAATGGCCATAATGTGGTATTTTCCTGATTTACTCTGTTCTGTGTGAATGAATAACCTTCTATCTGGAGAGAAAATAGCCTAAAACCTTTTAAATTTCCCCCTATTTGGACAGAACAAATCTATATGCAGTTTCATGGGATGAATAGCTCAGACAATTTTGTATAACTACACATTTATGACAAACCATTACTGGGAGGAGGTTCTGCAGCTACGGAGCTTGTGGAGTTCCATTATATGGAATGGGGTGGAGTAACTTCCTAATAGTTTGGGGTCTTTGCTTTATTTGCATTACTAATAAGTCTCAAATATAATAATTTCTCTTCACAGTGTGTCCCCACCTGGTGGTGACTTCTCCGATCCGGTCACATCAGCCACTCTGGGTATTGTGCAGGTAGGCATCTATTATATGGCATTCATCGAAGGAGGAACTAATCCCACTGAACAATGAGCATGTCAGACTTCCACGTACCTGACCGATGAGCCCGATATAGCAGGGGAAGGTCTCCCTTACGTGTCTGGTTCGCTGCCCCTGGTAGTATGAACAGGAGGCACGGGAGCACAGAGTGGTATGAGAGCCTTGCGGGTGACTGTGGAAGTAAAGGCCCAGGATCCTGGTGCAAGTGGTGATCACTAGTCAGTGGGAACGCTGGCAGCAGATGCAGAGCAGGGGCAGAGCAGGCAGGTCGGGTCACAGGCAGAGTTGGCAACAGGCGGGCAGCACAGTACAGAGGAGCAGGCAGGTTCAGAGTCCAGGTCACAGGCAGAGTTGGCAACAGACGGGCAGCACAGTACAGATGAGCAGGCAGGTTCAGAGTCCAGGTCACAGGCAGAGTTGGCAACAGGCGGGCAGCACAGTACAGATGAGCAGCCAGGTTCAGAGTCCAGGTCACAGGCAGAGTTGGCAACAGGCGGGCAGCACAGTACAGATGAGCAGGCAGGTTCAGAGTCCAGGTCACAGGCAGAGTTGGCAACAGGCGGGCAGCACAGTACAGATGAGCAGCCAGGTTCAGAGTCCAGGTCACAGGCAGAGTTGGCAACAGGCGGGCAGCACAGTACAGATGAGCAGGCAGGTTCAGAGTCCAGGTCACAGGCAGAGTTGGCAACAGGCGGGCAGCACAGTACAGATGAGCAGGCAGGTTCAGAGTCCAGGTCACAGGCAGAGTTGGCCACAGGTGGGCAGCACAGTACAGATGAGCAGGCAGGTTCAGAGTCCAGGTCACAGGCAGAGTTGGCCACAGGCGGGCAGCACAGTACAGATGAACAGGCAGGTTCAGAGTCCAGGTCACAGGCAGAGTTGGCCACAGGTGGGCAGCACAGTACAGATGAGCAGGCAGGTTCAGAGTCCAGGTCACAGGCAGAGTTGGCCACAGGCGGGCAGCACAGTACAGATGAACAGGCAGGTTCAGAGTCCAGGTCACAGGCAGGCTTGGCAACAGGCAGTCAGCATGGTACAGAGGAGCAGGCAGGTTCAAGGTCAAAGAGAGGCCAGGGTCAGATGCAGGCAGAAGACAGAGAATAATCCAATGGGCAAGCCGGGTAGTCAGGAGATCAAAGGTTCAGACAGGTTAAAGAGGAAGTAAACCCTGATGGGTTTACTTCCTCTTTTTTTCCCTGCAAAGGTAAAGCATAATGGACTACTATGCATCGCATAGTAGCTCATTATGTGTCACTTACCTGACACAGGAGCCAGCGAAGTCGCCGCTGATCCCTGTAGTCCGCCGCGTCCATCTTGCTGGTGGCGTCTCGCAGCTCCGACCAATGACAGCGGCGAAGCCGCGATGACGTCACTCCCGCGCATGCGCACGGGAGTCGCGTCTCGCAGCTCCGACGCTGCCATTCGGCGAAGCCGCGATGACGTCACTCCCGCGCATGCGCACGGGAGTCGACAAATTAGGCAAATCCATTCTTGGACTTGCCGCATTTAGTGCGCCTGCGCGCCGCTGTCTACGGCGCATGCGCCGTAGACAGCGGTGCCCATTTTCGGGCAAATATCTCCTAAACCATATAGGTTTAGGAGATATTGCTTGGACCTACAGGTAAGCCTTAATCTAGGCTTACCTGTAGGTCAAAGTGGTTTGAAGGGGTTTACTTCCTCTTTAACAGGAACACAGACACAGGGAGCTGCAGATCGGACAGCACCAAACAAAGTGCACAGACAGCTTAAATAGGACAACAGGCGCACCCACACCCGTGCACCAGTGAACATCGGCGCACCCTAGGGCGCCCAGCACTGAGTCCATTTTGGGAGCTTCTCTGACAGAGCAGGAGGACTGGTTGTCTGCGGAAGGACAATTTCCCTTACCTGCCACAAAGGACATATGGGGCCAATGCTTAGTCTATGTCATCATTTCCCCTGGGGCTAAGGGTTAGGGTTACATGTTAAGGTTGAGTTAGGGTGAGGGTTAGAGGTTAGATTTAGGGTTAAAGCTAGTGTTATCATTAGGAGTTTGGGTTAGAGATAGGGTTAAAGGTTGGGGTAATATCTAGAGTTAGGGTTAGAGTTAGATGTTTTGGTTAGTTAGGGGTTATGGTTAAAAGTTAGGGTTAAAGCTAATGTTGGAGGATAGGGTTAGGGTTATAGTTAGGGTTTGAATTAGGGTTATGGGGTTGCTTTATGGGTTAGAGTTAGAGGTTAGGGTTATGGTTAGTGTTATATTTAGAGATTAGGGTTAGAGTTAGGCTTATGATTTTAAGTTAGAAGCTAGGGTTAAAGTTTGGAATTAGAGTTAAAGCTAGTGCTATAGTCAAAGGTTAGAGTAAGGCCGCGTACACACGGGCGGACTGTTCGCCCAACTTTGTCCGCTGAACAGTGTTTCAGCGGACAGTCCGCTCGTGTGTGGGCTTCAGAGGACAGTTTCAGCGGACAGTCTGACGAACAAAGTTTTTCGGAATTTCCGTAAGACAGTCTGTTTCAGCGGACAGTCCGCTCGTGTGTAGGCTTGTTCGACAAACTAAGTTTCGCGCATGCTCAGAAAGGATTTACACGGCGAAGGTTGCATTGCAGTGTATTGGACGTCGAATTTCTCGTCCCGTCGTACGTGCCGTTCACGTCATCGCGCACGCTTTCAGCGGACTGTTCGTTCATCGTGTGTGGTCAAGTCCGTTCATGCAAATTTTGAGCGGACTGTTTGTCGGATTGTTTGACGAACAAAGTTGGGCGAACAGTCCGCCCGTGTGTACGCGGCCTTAGGGTTATATTTAGAGGTTTGGGTTAGAGTTAGTGTTAAAGGTTAGGGTCATAGCTAGTATTATAGTTAGAGGCTAGAGTTAGGGTTATAGTTAGGGGTTTGGGTTAAAGCTAGTTTTGGAGGCTAGGGTTAGAGTTATGAAATTAGGGTTAGGGTTATAGTCAGGGTATGAATTAGGGTTATGGGATAGGGTTAGAGGTAGGGTTAAATGTCATTTATCATACTGGCTTGTTTGTCTGGGCAGTGTCCAGCACTGTGTACAATGTAAAATGTAATTTTGAAAACAGTATATGTTACGGGGGCGATATGTAAAGCTGAATCCTCTCTTTTGCCCCCTGTTAGGTGTTCTGGGGACTAGACAAGAAATTGGCCCAAAGGAAACATTTTCCATCTGTGAACTGGCTTATCAGTTACAGCAAGTACATGAGGGCGCTGGATGAATATTATGAGAAGAACTTTGCTGAATTGGTACCACTTCGAACCAAAGCCAAAGAGATCCTTCAGGAGGAGGAAGACCTAGCAGAGATTGTCCAGCTGGTGGGAAAGGTGAGACCAGGAGGACATTATTATACATGAGATGTGTCCTGGCATGTACTGCCATCTCAAAGCACAAACATCTTTTCTGTGTAGTCTATGGGGGACATGTGCAGTCAGTGGGAAAAAAGTGAGGTCTGTGAAGGACTTGTGAGGTCTGTGGGGGACATCTAAGGACTATGGGTAATATGTGAGGCCTGTGGAGGACAAACGAGGTCTGTGGGGGATATGTGAGGTGTGTAGAGGACATGTGGAGTGTATGAGGGAGGACATACCAGGTCTATGGGGGCTATGTGAGGTCTGTGGAGGAGCTACAATTTCTATGGGGGACATGTGAGGTCTGTAGAGAACATACAAGATCTTTGGGGGACATGTGAGGTCTGTGGAGGACAGGTGAGTTATATGGGAGATATGTGAGTTCTGTGGATGATGCGCCAGGTCTATGGGGGACATGTAAGGTTTGTGGAGGACACACAAGTTTTATGGGGGATATGTGAGGTCTGTGGCAGATACTGTATGTAAGGTATATGGGGGACATGTGAGGTCTGTGGGTTACATGTGAGGTCTGTGGAGAACATGCAAGGTCTATGGGGGAAAGATGAGGTTTGTGGAGGACATGGGAGGTATATGGGGTATATGAGAGGTCACACAACGTCTCCGGGCATATGTGAGGTCTGTTGGGGGCATTCAAGGTCTATGTGGGATTTGGGAGGTCTATGGTGGATATGTGAGGTCTGTGGAGGACATGCAATGTATATAGGGAATATGTGAGGTCTTTGGGGGACATGTGAGGTCTGTGGAAGACAGATAAAGTATATGGGGGATATGTGAGATCTATGAGGGATATGTGAGGTCTATTGTGGATATGTGAGGTCTACGTGGTAAATGTGAGGTATATGTGGGATATGTGAGGTCTGTTGAGGACATACAAGGTCTGTAAGGGATATGTGAAGTCTGTGGAGGACACGCAAGATCCATGTGAGGTCTATGGGAGATATGTAAGGTCAATGAAAGATATGCAAGGTCTACGGGGAAAATGTGAGGTATATGTGGGATATGTGAGGTCTGTTGAGGACATACAAGGTCTGTAAGGGATATGTGAAGTCTGTGGAGGACAGGCAAGATCCATGTGAGGTCTATGGGAGATATGTAAGGTCAATGAAAGATATGCGAGGTCTATGGGGAAAATGTGAGGTATATGGGAGATATGTGAGGTCTGTGGAGGACACACAAGGTTCATGGGGTACATGTGAGGTCTATGGGGGATATGTGAGGCCTCTGGGGACATGCAGCAAGGTCTATGGGGGATATGTGAGGTCTCTGGCGACATGCGAGGTCTGTGGGGGATATGTGAGGTTTGAGGAGGACATGTTAATTACTGGAATGGTATCACTGGATTGGCGTAGAGCCAATGTGGTGCCCATAGTTAAGAAGGGATCAAAGTCTTTACCAAGTAACTATAGACCTGTTAGTTTAACTTCTATAGTCGGGAAGATATTGGAGAGTTTATTAAAAAGACCACATAGATGAGTTCTTGCTGGAAAAAAATATTTTAAGCAAGAGACAGCATGGATTAATGAAAGTTGTTGAAGTTGTCAAAAAATTTCTTTTTATGAGGAAGTAAGTAAAACCTTGGGCAAAGGGGTGGCTGTGGACATGGTATACTTGGATTTTGCAAAAGCATTTGACACAGTTCCCCACACACAGCTAATGTGTAAGGTAAGTCTACAGGCTTGAAAAGATTAATTTGTAAATGGAACTGGCTAAAAGACCGAATTCAGAGAGTAGCGGTTAATGATTCTTACTCTGAATGGTCTAAGTTTATCAGTGATGTACCCCAGGTTTCAGTGTTGGGACCCCTACTTTTTAATCTCTTTATAAAGGATATAGGTTCTGGGATTAAAAGTACCATTTCAGTGTTTGCAGATGACACCAAGCGATGCAGTGAAATTATGTCCATACAGCACCACGTCCAATCACTGTCCAAATCCTGCCGCCTCAACCTCCGCAACATCTCCAAAATACGCCCCTTTCTAACCAATGACACAACAAAGCTCTTAATTCACTCGCTGGTCATCTCTCGCCTCGACTACTGCAACTCCCTTCTCATTGGTTTACCTCTACATAGTCTATCACCTCTTCAATCCATCATGAATGCTGCTGCCAGACTCAACCACCTTAACAATCGCTCTGTCTCTGCTACTCCTCTCTGTCAATCCCTCCACTGGCTTCCGCTCGGCCAAATAATTAAATTCAAAAATTCCCACAACTACGTAGAAAGCCACCCACAATTTAGCCCCCAGTTACATCACTAGCCTAGTCTCTAAATACCAACCTACTCGTTCTCTTCGTTCCTCTCAAGACCTTCTACTCTCTAGCTCCCTGGTCACCTCCTCCCATACTCGCCTCCAGGACTTTTCCAAAGCCTCTCCAATCCTATGGAACGCTTTACCCCAATCCGCTTATCTCCTACTCTATTAGCTTTTAGATGATCCCTGAAAACCCTTCAGAGAAGCCTACCCTACCCACACCTAACAACTGTTTTTAATTTTCTCCATCAGCTCACCCCTCCCCCCCCCCCATAGTTATTACCTTTTGTTTCCACCTGACCCTCTCTTCTGGATTGTAAGCTCTAACGAGCAGGGCCCCCTGATCCCTCCTGTATTACTTTGTATTGTCAGTGTGTTGTAAAGCACTGCGCAAACTGTTGGCGCTATATAAATCCTGTATAATAATAATACAGGATGTCTCCAACTTACAAGCCAACCTCAATGCACTGTGTAATTAGGCAGCTAAGTGGCAAATGAGATTTAATGTTGATAAATGTAAAGTTATGCACTTGGGGGCTAGAATATTCATCATACATACTAGGGGGAGTCCGTGGTAGAGAAGGATCTGGGGGTTTTGGTAGATAATAAGCTTAATAATAACATGCAATGCCAAGCTGCGGTTTCCAAAGTCCTTTCTTGTATTAAGAGAGGTATGAACTCCAGAGAGAGAAATATCATTTTCCCCTGTATAAATCATTAGTAAGACCTCATTTGGAATATGCAGTTCAGTTTTGGGCTCCAGTTCTCAAAAAGGATATCGGGGAACTGGAGAAAGTGCAGAGAAGGGCAACCAAACTGATAAGAGGCATGGAGGAGCTCAGCTATGAGGAGAGATTAGCGGAACTGAATCTATTCCCTCTTGAGAAGAGGAGATTAACAGGGGATATGATCAACATTTATAAATACATAAGGGGTCCATATAGTGAACTTATTGTTGAGTTATTCACTTTAAGGCCATCACAGAGGATAAGGGGACACTCTTTACGTCTAGAGCAGCGATTCTCAACCAGGGATCCGTGGAATCCTAGGGTTCCTCCAGAGGTTGCTAGGGGTTCCTTCAGCATTGGGCCATTTCTGCCTCTTGGATAAGTTCCCACCGACACCATTGATCTTTTTAGCAATTTGTAAGGAGGTAATTCTTCCCAATGACCACAAGTGTGAGGTCCATTCTTCCCACTGACCATCACACTAATGTATCATGAGTTGTAGATTTCAAATTTTTAGCAGGGATTTCCTGAGACTGGAGAACTATTTCAAGGGTTCCTCTGTGTTGAAAAGGTTGAGAAAGGCTGCTCTAGAGGAAAAACTATTTCATCTCCAAGTACAGAAAGGTTTCTTCACAGTAAGAACTGTGAATGTATGGAATAGGTTCCCTCCAGAGGTGGATCTGGCCAGCTCAGTAGATTGCTATAAGAAAGGTCTGGATTCTTTCCTAAATGTACTGGTACGAAATCCGGACATTGCGCCAAATTTAGTAAACATCAGCTACCCTTCCGGATGTTCTTCAGGTATATACAGCTTAGACATGCGGCTCGAGCACATTTCTCTGATGGGATAAACCTTGCTATGCATTCAATGGAATCCCTTCTTATGGCCTCTGACATAGATCGTACACTATACTCCATATACTTCAGACTTACCTGTAAAGACACCTCCAAAATGCTCCCATTGTTCAACAAATGGCAATTAGATATCCCGGAGTTAACTGAGGAGGATTGGTCGGAGGGCCTGCAGCAATGCATTCCCTTTATGATCTCGGCAAGATATAGGTTTGTGCAACTGAAATTTCTACATAGAGCGTATTATACCCCTCATAGACTATCCACTATCTATCCAGGAGTTGAAGATACATGTCCTAAATGCAGACAGTCTGGAACTTTCTTTCATGTAGTTTGGTCATGCCCAATCCTCCAGACTTACTGGCGAGCAGTGGTTCAAGATATAAATGGAGTGGCGGGACTGCACCTAGCTGTGGAACCACTGGTGTTCCTCCTGGGTGTAACAGATAACCTGGCAACCAATAAACATACCAAATTGTTTGTGTTTTACACAGCTTACTATGCCAGAAAAGAGATCTTGTTCAGATGGAAGCTATCGGATTCCCTACCCTAAAAGCGTGGCGAGCCCAGATAAATGCTATACTACCCCTATACAAACTCACCTATATCGGAACTGCCCCCAGAAGTTCGACAAGATATGGGCGGCTTGAGTTGAGGCTAGACAACTCACAATATAAAAGTACTCTGATATTCCTCCCTTGGGAGATTTTCAGATCAATGTTGGAGGTATCGACCCTACCCCACACTGTAGATGACTCTGCAAACTCTGTAGTATGACAACGGACCGGGTCCCCTCCTCACCCTTTTATCTTCCTTCTGACTGCCTTCCCCTTTTCCTTTGGATTCCTCATGGATCAGATTAATAGATATCAGATTATGCTGATTATCTGAATGCCCATCTCCTCCTCTCTTTCCCTTCTTCTCCCCCCTTTCCTCATTTCTTCTTCTCCCCCCTCCCCCCTCCTTTTACCTATCAAATAAACCTGGAACTCGGAATCAATAGACCTGCGTGATTGATCCCACTTTATATAGGATACATGGATTCATGTGAAGCTTACTGACTAAATGAGTCTGTGATTTGGTTCTTACATTGAAATAAATGGATAACAGTTTGGACGAGGAAACTCCCTCCCTGGGATGTAATACTGAGAACATACCAGCATGATTGTATAACCTGTTTAATGTGTTTCTACTTAAGATGTATACTTTACCTTTTCAAGTGTAATGTACAGTTCATTCAATAAACATTACCTGTGTTAAAAAAAAGCTGATCCGGGGAAAATCAGATTGTCTCTCAGGGGATCAGGAAGGAATTTTTCCCCTGCTGTAGCAAATTGGCTTGTGCTTTGCTGGGTTTTCACCTTCCTCTGGATATACTGTGGGTGAAAGATTGTGTATATGGAATTGTATGTTTTTTTTTGGTTCAACTGGATGTGGACTTGTGTCTTTTTTCAACCTAACTATGTAACTATGTGAGGTCTATGGGGGATATGTGAGGTCTATGGGGGATATGTGAGGTCTGTGGGGGATATGTGAGGTCTGTGGGGGATATGTGAGGTTTGTGGAGGACATGGGAGGTCTCTGGGGGATATGTGAGGTCTATGGGCAATATGTGAGGTATGTGGGGCATATGTGAGGCTTGTGGAGGACATATGAGGTCTATGGGGGACATGTGAGGTCTCTGGGGGATATTTGAGGTCTATGGGGATATGTGAGGTCTTTGGGGGATATGTGAGGTCTCTGGGGGATATGTGAGGTCTGTGGGGGATATGAGAGGATTGTGGAGGACCTGTGAGGTCTATGGGGGACATGTGAGGTCTATGGGGATATGTGAGGTCTGTGGGGGATATGTGAGGTCTGTGGGGGATATGTGAGGTTTGTGGAGGACATATGAGTTCTATGGGGGACATGTGAGGTCTATGGGGGACATGTGAGGTCTCTGGGGGATATGTGAGGTCTATGGGGGATATGTGAGGTCTCTGGGGGATATGTGAGGTCTATGCGGGATATGTGAGGTCTGTGGGGGATATGTGAGGTCTGTGGGGGATATGTGAGGTCTGTGGGGGATATGAGAGGATTGTGGAGGACATGGGAGGTCTATGGGGGACATGTGAGGTCTATGGGGATATGTGAGGTCTGTGGGGGATATGTGAGGTCTGTGGGGGATATGTGAGGTTTGTGGAGGACATATGAGCTCTATGGGGGACATGTGAGGTCTATGGGGGACATGTGAGGTCTATGGGGGACATGTGAGGTCTCTGGGGGATATGTGAGGTCTATGCGGGATATGTGAGGTCTCTGGTGGATATGTGAGGTCTGTGGGGGATATGTGAGGTCTGTGGGGGATATGTGAGGTCTGTGGAGGACATATGAGTTCTATGGGGGACATGTGAGGTCTATGGGGGACATGTGAGGTCTATGGGGGACATGTGAGGTCTATGGGGGATATGTGAGGTCTATGGGGGATATGTGAGGTCTATGGGGGATATGTGAGGTCTCTGGTGGATATGTGAGGTCTGTGGGGGATATGTGAGGTCTGTGGGGGATATGAGAGGTTTGTGGAGTACCTGTGAGGTCTATGGGGGACATGTGAGGTCTATGGGGGACATGTGAGGTCTATGGGGGACATGTGAGGTCTCTGGGGGATATGTGAGGTCTATGCGGGATATGTGAGGTCTCTGGTGGATATGTGAGGTCTGTGGGGGATATGTGAGGTCTGTGGGGGATATGTGAGGTCTGTGGAGGACATATGAGTTCTATGGGGGACATGTGAGGTCTATGGGGGACATGTGAGGTCTATGGGGGACATGTGAGGTCTATGGGGGATATGTGAGGTCTATGGGGGATATGTGAGGTCTATGGGGGATATGTGAGGTCTCTGGTGGATATGTGAGGTCTGTGGGGGATATGTGAGGTCTGTGGGGGATATGAGAGGTTTGTGGAGTACCTGTGAGGTCTATGGGGGACATGTGAGGTCTCTGGGGGATATGGGAGGTGTATGGGGAGTCTGAGAAACGTAATGTCTTTGTCTTGTAGGCCTCACTAGCAGAAGCGGATAAGATCACCTTGGAAGTTGCTAAACTGATAAAGGATGATTTCCTCCAGCAGAATGGCTACTCCGCCTATGACAGGTATCAGCAATCTTTTTACGCTTAGATTAGGGAGTTAAGGGGCACTCTGAATTCAAACAATGGATATTGTGGCCTTCATTGGGGTGTAAGTTTTTCATCCAATTCAGCCTTGAAGATCAATTAAACTTACTTTCCCTGTTCAGTGGAAACACGTGAGTACAACATGTATAGGGGTTCTGTATCTAATAGACAAGAAGAGCGCGGTTGTGGGTGGGGCTGTGGGTGACTGACTATCTATATACACACTGTGAATTTTGCATGGAAACTGTAGTTAAAGTTTTGCGGTTGCCTGTAGCAACCAATTCATTATCACCTTTTAAAGCAAACACCTTATTGGGTTATTATGGGATACTATGAATATGACATGAGCGCAGTTTTGGGGTTATATTGTGTTAGAATTATTGTCTGACCAGTCCTTGACTACACACTCCCAATAAAAGATAAAGGGGGTCTATACTATGGACATCATCATCCAATACATGGAACCAGGGGCGGACTGACCATTTGGCCACTTGGGCACTGCCCGAGGGCCCCGGGCCACTAGGGGGCCCCATCAGGGTTGCCAGCCTCAGTAAAACCAGGGACAGTATGTAAAAATCTGTGTTTTTTTTTACATTCGTCTCTGAAATGTCCCTTACCGACATCCTTTTGGTCTAAAAATCCTTAGATTTTAGTTGCCCGACCTCTCCAGTACCTTCTCCAATAGAAACATGTCTGTGTATACTGTGTGTACATGTATGTGTATACTGTGTGATTGTATACTGTGTGTATGTATACTGTGTGGCCCCATAATCTCCTATTGCCCGGGGCCCCATGAGTTGTCAGTCTGCCCCTGCATGGAACCCCCACAAACATCTCTTCCATTCTCTCACAGATTCTGTCCTTTTTACAAGACGGTGGGAATGCTGCAGAACATGATTGCCTTCTATGACATGGCGCGACATGCGGTGGAAGCCACGGCTCAGGCAGAAAATAAAATAACCTGGGCAATAATCCGGGAACAACTCGGGGACATCATGTACAAACTCAGCTCCATGAAATTTAAGGTAATTGCTGGGTTATGGTGGAATTGGGCACGCTCAACATACGCTGGCTGTGAGCGTTCTGCAACAGACAGAAGATGGGGGAGGGTGACAAAATGATGTGAAATTTGGAATACCTCTAGGGGTACATACCTCTAATCCAATCATGGGGCTCCAGTTCCTTCATCATTTCCTATTGGCCTTACTTCAGTAAATCTTAAGCCCCGTACACACGAGGGGACTTATGTCCGACAGACTTCCGAAGGAGTTCCGTCTGAGTTCTGCTGGAATTCCGACGGAGTTCTGACAGACTTTTCGGCTGAGCGGACTTGGCCACACACAATCACACTAAACTCCGACGGATTTGAACGTGATGACGTACGACTGGATTAGAATACGGAAGTTCATAGCCAGTAGCCAATAGCTGCCCTAGCGTCGGTTTTAGTCCGTCGGAATAGCATACACACGAGCGGATTTTTCGAAGGGACCGGGTCCGGCGGAGTTCCGTCGGGAAAATTTGAAGCATGTTCCATATTCTAAAGTCCTTCGGACTTTGGCGAGTCAAAAGTCAGTTGCAGCCCACACACGATCGAATAGTCTGACGGACTCAGTCCGTCGGACTTTGGATGTTGAAAAGTCCGCTCGTGTGTACGCGGCATTATTCAGGTCTTGGCTATTGAATTCTGATTGAGCTGTGAAATGCTCACAGTACAAATCTTCAGCATATCCACTAGAGACAAATATTCCAGGAGAAACGGAATGACACCCCAACTTCCCTTATTCATTTCCATTCAAAGTGCTGAAAGTTTATTTATGTTTCAATCAATAGGAATGAATCTGGTCATACACATCCTCCACATACTGTGCAGACAAGAAATACTATTCAAGTGGTCACATGTGGCTGTTTTCCTCCAGATTCTAGTCTAGAGTAGATCCCTCAGATACCAGTATTAGGGTGGATCTCACCAGATACCAGGATTAGGGTAGATCCCTCAGATAACAGTGTTAGGGTGGATCTCAGCAGATACCAGTGTTAGGGTAGATCTCTCCAGATACCAGGATTAGGGTAGATCCCTCAGATACCAGTATTAGGGTGGATCTCCGCAGATACCAGTGTTAGGGTGGATCTCTCCAGATACCAGGATTAGGGTAGATCCCTCAGATACCAGCGTTAGGGTGGATCTCCCCATATACCAGTGTTAGGGTGGATCTACCCAGATACCAGTGTTAGGGTGGATCTCAGCAGATACCAGTGTTAGGGTGGATCTCCCCAGATACCAGGATTAGGGTAGATCCCTCAGATAACAGTGTTAGGGTGGATCTCAGCAGATACCAGTGTTAGGGTGGATCTACCCAGATACCAGTATTAGGGTAGATCTCTCCAGATACCAGGATTAGGGTAGATCCCTCAGATACCAGTATTAGGGTGGATCTCCGCAGATACCAGTGTTAGGGTGGATCTCACCAGATACCAGTATTAGGGTAGATCTCTCCAGATACCAGGATTAGGGTAGATCCCTCAGATACCAGCGTTAGGGTGGATCTCCCCATATACCAGTGTTAGGGTGGATCTACCCAGATACCAGTGTTAGGGTGGATCTCAGCAGATACCAGTGTTAGGGTGGATCTCCCCAGATACCAGGATTAGGGTAGATCCCTCAGATAACAGTGTTAGGGTGGATCTCAGCAGATACCAGTGTTAGGGTGGATCTACCCAGATACCAGTATTAGGGTAGATCTCTCCAGATACCAGGATTAGGGTAGATCCCTCAGATACCAGTATTAGGGTGGATCTCCGCAGATACCAGTGTTAGGGTGGATCTCACCAGATACCAGTATTAGGGTAGATCTCTCCAGATACCAGGATTAGGGTAGATCCCTCAGATACCAGCGTTAGGGTGGATCTCCCCATATACCAGTGTTAGGGTGGATCTACCCAGATACCAGGATAAGGGTAGATCTCTGCAGATACCAGGATTAGGGTGAATCTCTGCAGATACCAGGGTTAGGGTAGATCCCTCAGATACCAGGATTAGGGTAGATTTCTGCAGATACCAGTGTTAGGGTGGATCTTTCTAGATACCAGAATTAGGGTGGATCTCTCCAGATAACAGTGTTAGCCCCTGTACACACGGTCGGAGATTCCGACAACCAAATCCGTTGGATTTTGTCAGACGGATCTTGTCCGAAACTGTTGCATACACACGGTTGGACAAAGTTGTCAGAAAAACCGATTTTTTAGAACGTGATGACGTAATTTCGTTACGACGGGACTACATTCAGGCTAGTAGCCAATAGCTCTGATGTAGGAATTTGATCTGAGCATGCGTGGCACTTTGTCCGATCGGAATTCTCTACACATGATCGGCGTATGTCCGATCGGAGCATTTTGTCGGAAAATATTTCCGGCAAGTTGGAAAATTTGGTCCGACGGAAACAATCCGATGCATACCACACACAGTCGGAATATCCGAAAGAACGCTCCGATCGGACACATTCCGACGGAATCACCGACCGTATGTACAAGGGCTTAGGGTGGATCTCTCCAGATAACAGTGTTAGGGTGGATCTCACCAGATACGAGTGTTAGGGTAGATCCCTCCAGATACCAGGGTTATGATAGATCTTTCCACATATCAGGATTAGCATAGATCTTTCCAGATACCAGGGTTAGGATAGGGCTCTTCAAATATCAGGATTAGCATAGATCTCTCCAGATACCAGTGTTAGGGTGGATCTCTCAAAATACCAGTGTTAGGGTGGATGTCCCCAGATACCAGTGTTAGGGTGAATATCTCCAGATACCAGTGTTAGGGTGGCTCTCTCCAGATACCAGGATTAGGGTGGATCTCTCCAGATACCAGGATTAGGGTGGATCTCTCCAGATACCAGTGTTGGGTGAATATCTCCAGATACCAGTGTTAGGGTGGATGTCGCCAGATACCGGGATTAGGGTGGATCTCTCCAGATACCAGTGTTAGGGTGGATATCCCCAGATACCAGGATTAGGGTGGATCTCTCCAGATACCAGTGTTAGGGTGGATATCCCCAGATACCAGTGTTAGGGTGGATCTCACCAGATACGAGTGTTAGTCCTTGTACACACGGTCGGAGAATCCGTCGGAATGTGTCCTATCGGACCGTGTTGTCGGATAATCCGACTGTGTGTGGTATGCATCAGACTGATTCCTTCGGAATATCCGTCGGACCCGATTTTACAACTTGTTGGAAATATTTTCCGACCAACTGGTTCGATAGGACATACTCCGATCATGTGTAGAGAATTTTGATCAGACCAAGTGCCACGCATGCTCAGATCAAATTCCTACATCAAAGCTATTGGCTACTAGCCTGAACGTAGTCCCATCGTAACGAAATTACGTCATCACGTTCTGAATGACCGGATTTTTCGACAACTTAGTCCGACCATGTGTATGTAACAGTTTCGGACAAGATCCGACGGACAAAATTCGACGGATTTGGTTGTCGAAATCCCTGACCGTGTGTACAGGGACTAAGGGTAGATCTCTCCAGATACCAGGGTTATGATAGATCTTTCCACATATCAGGATTAGCATAGATCTTTCCAGAAACCAGGGTTAGGATAGAGCTCTTCAGATATCAGGATTAGCATAGATCTCTCCAGATACCAGTGTTAGGGTGGATCTCACCAGATACCAGTGTTAGGGTGGATCTTTCCAGATACCAGGAGTAGGGTGGATCTCTCCAGATACCAGGACTAGGGTGCATCTCCTCAAATGCCAGGATTAGGAGGGATTTCCCCAGGTATGAGGTTTTAGGGAATCTCCTCAGGTGCCAGGATTATGAGGGATCTCTCAAGGTATGGGGTTTTAGGCAATCTCCTCAGATGCAATGATTAGAAGGGATCTCCACAGGTTATAGGGTTTTATGGAATCTCCTCAGATGCCAGAATTAGAGGGGATCTCCAGCAGTGTACAGGCTGTGCAAACAAGACAGGGACTGTGTAGGTTTGCTGTGTTAAATAGAATCTGTTTGTAATTTTGATCTGGTACATTTTTAAAGTGTAGCTCCAGTCAAAAAATCTATTTTTAAGCTTTTTGGAAAACATAGGGAAGGGTTATCACCCCTGTATAATTTTTGTTGGCCGTCCGTCTTTTTTCATCTCACTTCCTGTTGTCTTCTTCTGTTTGCAAGTATGAGACGTTTGTAAGTTGGATGTTTGAAAGTAGGGGCCTGCGCCTATATGCTCTGCAGAAATGTGGGCCTAAGGTGTTGGTGTTGCCACAACACTGTAAGCCCTCAAAGTGACTCTTGGTGGGCGCTGGAGCGCCCTGCTGTGAACGATTATATCAAGAATTGTAATTACATGCCATTGTTGAACAGTGGTAGTGGTGGTGGTGCTGGTGCCACAACACTGCAACCTCTCCCAGATACTCTAGTTGGAGTGCAGGAATGAGCCCTGCTGCAAAGTATTGCTTTAAAAATTTTAATTACATGCCCCTGTTAAACAGGGGCTGAAAAATTGGGCCTTAGCCACTGGTGGCGGTGCCCAGAACCAAAAATGTTCTTCCAAGCTATCAGCAGGATCATTGAGGAGGAAGAGGATAGTCAGTCAACATAACAGGATAGTCACTCAGCATCAGCAGTCTTGAAGGGATGTGACATTTAAAAAAAATTATTCAGTTACATCAGCTTCAGGTGCTTGGTAGCTGGTGGTGATCCAAGACTGATTCATCTTTATGAAGGTCAGTCGATCAACTGAGTCGGTGGACAGGCGCACCCTGTGATCAGTTACAAAGCCTCCAGCAACACTGAATGTGCGTTCCGAAAGAACACTGGATGCAGGACAGGCCAGTAGCTCAATTGCATACCGTGCAAGCTCTGGCCAGTGATCCATCCTCAAGACCCAGTAAGCCAGAGGATTTTCGGTGGGAAAGGTGTCCAAGTCTGACCTTGCCCCTAGGTATTCCTGCACCATGTAAATCAGACGCTGGCGATGGTTGCTGGAACCTATCATACCTGGGGCTGTGGAATAAAAAATTGTCTGAACACATCGGTCAGATGGCCACCTTCTCCACCGATCCTTCTGTGACTGACCGAAGCCTCAGAAACATGTTGTCCAGGACCAGGAGTTTGTAACCTCCCAGTCTCTGGGAACGCACTGCACAGACCTTTCTGCAAGGCGCCCCAAAAGAATTGCTGCACCACCAAGTTAAGAATGTGAGCCACACAGGGCACATGGGTCAGTTGTCCCTGTCAGAGGGCGGAGAGGAGTTTGGTGCCATTGTCGCAAACCACCATTCCTGGCTTAAGCTGGCGTGGCGTCAACCACCTCTTAGCCTGCCCCTGCAGAGCTGACAAAATATTTGCCCCAGTGTGGCTCCTGTCCCCCAAGCACACCAGCGCAAGATTGGCATTGCATAGTTTTGCCTGCGTACTTGAGTAGCCCCTTGAATGCCTACGGAGCACCGCTGGTTCCAAGGACAAAACACAGGAAGAGGCCATGGAGGAAGAAGAAGAGGAGGGGTGGAGGAGAGATTCAACCACTGGGCATGTGGATGGCTGGGAGTGAAGTTCTTTCAACGGTCCAACAGCTAAGGCAGGGAAATCTGCCTGCTACAATCGGACGTTGGTGTACTGCTAGCAGATTCCCCGCAGTACTTGGCTGTGACACACCTAAGTCTACACCTTCATTCCTCTCAGTGCAGGTTTCAGAGAGGACTGAAGGTCTAGTGGGGTTGGAGATGCCAGCTGATGAGGAGCAAGGAGAGGTCCGCTTTGTTCTTTGGTGTGGGTCTTTAAGGTACGCTTGGCAATGAGCTGCATGACAGGTCAACATATGTCTGGTCAAGCATGTGGTGCCCAAGCGGCTGATGTTTTGACCACATGAGATACGCTTGAGACATATGTTGCAAATAGCAGCGGTGCGATCTGATGCACTCGTCTTAAAAAAGGCCCACACCAAAGAACTTTTGGAATAACGCACAGAGGCAGCGCCCTGCACAGGCGGAGCTCTGCGGAGGGGGCTGGCCCCCGGAGGGCATCCTGCCTCGTTGGAGATGTGCCTCCTCTTCATCCTCCTCCTTTCTCTTATCAGGCACCTCATCATCCCCTCCCTCTTCATCACTGGAGCAAACCTGGCAGTATTCTGCAGCTGGTGGAACATGACTGCCAGATTGCTGTCCTTCTTGAGCATCCCCTCTCTCTGCGCTCACACTACTGCCTTCCTCTAGCTGGGTATCATCATCAGAGCCTTCAAAACACTGGGCATCCTCCTGGAGCATGTACCCAACACTGTGCTCAAACAGTTTGGGGGACTCCTCAGGAGAACATGGTGGGTCTAGGGAAGGAATGACTAATGATATTGAGATGAGGGAAGAGGACACGTTGGCAGCTGCTTTGCCAGTAACCTGAGCCTGGGTGAGAGAGGATGAGGAGGATGAAGAGGGCTTGGTCATCCACTCTACCAAGTCTTCGGCATTTTGCGGCTCAACACGTCCAGCTGCCAAAAATAAAGACAAGCGTGTCCCATGGCCACGTGCTGATGAGGATGCACCACGTCCACAACCAGCACTGTTGTCTCTAGACACAGAGCCTGCTTGCCCTCTTTTATTGGCTCGTGGCTGTCTGCCTCTCCTTGTTGGCCTTCCAGACATAGTAATGGCCTTCAGGGAGATGAGAACACCATCAATTGGGGAGTTTTAGGTGCACACTGAGCAGATGACACAGCACACCGACTGTAATTACTGCAGCTGCCTGCCTGTGGTATAGGATCTGAAGAACACCAGCAATTGGGGGTAGCTTCAGGTGTATACTGTGCAGGGGGCACAATACACTGACTCTAACTGTGCTAGGTTCCCAAGCAATAAAGACACTGTCCCTGCCTATCCTTCTCTCTCCATGAATGCCACAACACACTACACAAGGTGGCCTTCTATAGTGTGGGGCATGTACTAACACCCCTGAGCTTTAATTGGCCACAGGAATGCTGCCTGTGGCCAATTATAGCTCTCCTCGCTGCCGGCGCTCTGATTGGCAAAGGTCACAGTGCATGCTTGGCCAATCATTAGCCAGCAATGCACTGCGATGGATTGTGGGCTGTGAGCGCCACATGAATATAGCGCAAACGGCCCAAAAAGTTCTGGCTTCGCCGAATGGACGAACACCCGATGTACGACTCAAACACCCAGCTCATCCCTAATCCTCAGACATTGGATGCCTGTAGGTGAGGGATGACAGATAAATAATAAACATTTCTATTTGCTGCAGAGAGGGCATCAGACAGTGGCATATTTCAGGGAGAAAGTTAAGAAAATCCCCCCAAACCAGGGCTTGGTGTCAGCATGGGGGGCACTGAACCCCCCAAACCAGGCTTTACTATAAGAGATTGCAGGCCTCCAGGTCCTCTGCACCGTCTACCTATTCTGATTGGTCGGACATTATGAGTCCAGTTCCTGTGGTGGGGGAGGGTAGGTAAGACTGACGCAGAAGATTTGATCTGCTCCTCCTTCCTCCTCAGGATCCGCTAAAAGACGGAGAAGCCAAGATTAAAGCCGACTACGCCCAGCTCTATGAGGAAATGCAGACAGCATTCCGTAGCCTGGAGGACTGAGAGATCCGCCCACGAGGAGCTGGAGGACTGAGAGCTCCACCCACGAGGAGCTGGAGGACTATTCTATTTATGAAGATGCTGAAAGGGCGCTGTTCTCACCACAGGAATAGAGATCAAAGTACCTATCAATACATGGAGATCAATGTACCTATCAATACATGGAGATCAATGTACCTATCGATATATGGAGATCAATGTCCATATCTGTATATAGAGATTATTACATGTCAAAATAAAGGACCATAAGATACAGAATAAACGTTCAAACCTGAGACTGTCCCCAGAACGTTCCTTCTCCAATGTTACACTGTACAGCATGATCTCTATCCTGTACACTCCATATACTATATCCTGTGATCTCTATCCTGTACACTACATATACTATATCCTGTGATCTCTATCCTATACACTCTATATACTATATCCTGTGATCTCTATCCTGTACACTACATATACTATATCCTGTGATCTCTATCCTATACACTCTATATACTATATCCTGTGATCTCTATCCTATACACTCCATATACTATATCCTGTGATCTCTATCCTATACACTACATATACCATACCCTGTGATCTCTATCCTATACACTCCATATACTATATCCTATGATCTCTATCCTGTACACTCCATATACTATATCCTGTGATCTCTATCCTATACACTCTATATACTATATCCTGTGATCTCTATCCTATACACTCCATATACTATATCCTGTGATCTCTATCCTATACACTACATATACCATACCCTGTGATCTCTATCCTATACACTCCATATACTATATCCTATGATCTCTATCCTGTATACTCCATATACTATATCCTGTGATGTCTATCCTGTACACCCCATATACTATATCCTGTGATCTCTATCCTGTACACTCCATATACTATATCCTGTGATCTCTATCCTGTACACCCCATATAATATATCCTGTGATCTCTATCCTGTACACCCCATATACTATATCCTGTGATCTCTATCCTGTACACCCCATATACTATATCCTGTGATCTCTATACTGTACACTCCATATACTATATCCTGTGATTTCTATCCTGTACACCCCATATAATATATCCTGTGATCTCTATCCTGTACACCCCATATAATATATCCTGTGATGTCTATCCTGTACACCCCATATACTATATCCTGTGATCTCTAATCTATACACTCCATATACTATACCCTGTGATCTCTATCCTATACACTCCATATACTATATCCTATGATCTCTATCCTGTATACTCCATATACTATATCCTGTGATGTCTATCCTGTACACCCCATATACTATATCCTGTGATCTCTATCCTGTACACTCCATATACTATATCCTGTGATCTCTATCCTGTACACCCCATATAATATATCCTGTGATCTCTATCCTGTACACCCCATATACTATATCCTGTGATCTCTATCCTGTACACCCCATATACTATATCCTGTGATCTCTATCCTGTACACCCCATATACTATATCCTGTGATCTCTATCCTGTACACCCCATATACTATATCCTGTGATCTCTATCCTGTACACCCCATATACTATATCCTGTGATCTCTATACTGTACACTCCATATACTATATCCTGTGATTTCTATCCTGTACACCCCATATAATATATCCTGTGATCTCTATCCTGTACACCCCATATAATATATCCTGTGATGTCTATCCTGTACACCCCATATACTATATCCTGTGATCTCTATCCTGTACACCCCATATACTATATCCTGTGATCTCTATACTGTACACTCCATATACTATATCCTGTGATCTCTATCCTGTACACCCCATATACTATATCCTGTGATCTCTATACTGTACACTCCATATAATATATCCTGTGATCTCTATCCTGTACACCCGATATACTATATCCTGTGATCTCTATCCTATACACTCCATATACTATATCCTGTGATGTCTATCCTGTACACCCCATATAATATATCCTGTGATCTCTATCCTGTACACTCCATATACTATATCCTGTGATCTCTATACTGTACACTCCATATAATATATCCTGTGATCTCTATCCTGTACACTCCATATAATATATCCTGTGATCTCTATACTGTACACTCCATATACTATATCCTGTGATCTCTATACTGTACACTCCATATAATATATCCTGTGATCTCTATCCTGTACACTCCATATAATATATCCTGTGATCTCTATGCTGTCCCCTCCGGTCACCTGATGGCCTTTGTATCATTCCTGGATATATTTCTGCCAGCTTGCTGATTCCAGGAACAATGCCGCTCGGCATCAGCAGATCTGCCCTCCATGGGGCCGGCGATCCTCCAGAGAGTTCCATATTCTCCTCATTGTAGAAGGGAGGTCAGGGGATACTTTATAAAGAAGGGACCCCTCCCAGGGACATCCAGCTGGAGGTCTCTCTCTGTAGGTGGGGGATGGATACTAGGATATAAGGTAAGTCCTGGACACTTACAGCTCCCCCATTCACCAATACTGAGACCCCGATCACAGAATACAGGATATCTGAATATCTCCTCCCATTGATAATTAGTAGAGAGCAACCTTTATATTTCCGCAGATAGTCTGACACGGACTGTATATAAGAGAGCTACAGGACTCTGGGCTGTATATAAGAAAAGCTACAGGACTATGGATTGTATATAAGAGAGCTGCCGGACTATGGGCTGTATATAAGAAAGCTACAGGACTAAGGAATGTATATCAGAGAGCTACAGGACAATGAACTATATATAAGTGAGCCATAGGACTATGGACTGTAGATAAGAGAGCTACGGGACTATGGACTGTATATAAGAGAGCCATAGGGTTATGGACTGTAGATAAGAGAGCTACAGGACTATGGACTGTATATAAGAGAGCTACAGGACTATGGACAGTATATAAGAGATCTATAGGACTATGGACTATATATCAGTGAGACATAGGACTATGGACTCTATATAA
This sequence comes from Lithobates pipiens, assembly GCF_037356315.1. Lineage (NCBI taxonomy): Eukaryota > Metazoa > Chordata > Amphibia > Anura > Ranidae > Lithobates > Lithobates pipiens. Next base: position 26,365,249 of record NW_027507791.1, read on the forward strand.
GAGAGCAATAGGACTATGGACTGTATATAAGAGAACTATAGGACTATGGACTGTATATAAGAGAACTATAGGACTATGGACTGTATATAAGAGAGCAATAGGACTATGGACTGTATATAAGAGAACTATAGGACTATGGACTGTATATAAGAGAGCAATAGGACTATGGACTGTATGCAAAAGACCTGCAGGACTATGGACTGTATATAAGAGAGCAATAGGACTATGGACTGTATATAAGAGAACTATAGGACTATGGACTGTATATAAGAGAACTATAGGACTATGGACTGTATATAAGAGAGCAATAGGACTATGGACTGTATATAAGAGAACTATAGGACTATGGACTGTATATAAGAGAACTATAGGACTATGGACTGTATATAAGAGAGCAATAGGACTATGGACTGTATATAAGAGAACTATAGGACTATGGACTGTATATAAGAGAGCAATAGGACTATGGACTGTATGCAAAAGACCTACAGGACTATGGACTGTGTATAAGAAGAGGTACAGGACTATGGACTGTATATATAAGAGAGCTACAGGACTATGGACTGTATATAAGAAGAGCTAAATGACTATGGACTGTATATAAGAGAGCTACAGGTCTATGGACTGTATATAAGAAGAGCTATAGCACTATGGACTGTATATAAGAAGAGCTATAGGACTATGGACTGTATATAAGAAGAGGTACAGGGCTATGGACTGTATATAAGAAGAGCTACAGGACTATGGACTGTATATAAGAAGAGGTACAGGGCTATGGACTGTATATAAGAAGAGCTACAGGACTATGGACTGAATATAAGAAGAGCTATAGGACTATAGACTGTATATAAGAGAGCCATATGACTACAGACTGTATATAAGAGAGCTACAGGACTATGGACTGCATATAAGAAGATCTACAGGACTATGGACTGTATATAAGAGAGCCATAGGGTTATGGACTGTAGATAAGAGAGCTACAGGACTATGGACTGTATATAAGAGAGCTACAGGACTATGGACAGTATATAAGAGATCTATAGGACTATGGACTATATATCAGTGAGACATAGGACTATGGACTCTATATAAGAGAGCAATAGGACTATGGACTGTATATAAGAGAACTATAGGACTATGGACCGTATATAAGAGAACTATAGGACTATGGACTGTATATAAGAGAGCAATAGGACTATGGACTGTATATAAGAGAACTATAGGACTATGGACTGTATATAAGAGAGCAATAGGACTATGGACTGTATGCAAAAGACCTGCAGGACTATGGACTGTATATAAGAGAGCAATAGGACTATGGACTGTATATAAGAGAACTATGGACTGTATATAAGAGAACTATAGGACTATGGACTGTATATAAGAGAGCAATAGGACTATGGACTGTATATAAGAGAACTATAGGACTATGGACTGTATATAAGAGAACTATAGGACTATGGACTGTATATAAGAGAGCAATAGGACTATGGACTGTATATAAGAGAACTATAGGACTATGGACTGTATATAAGAGAGCAATAGGACTATGGACTGTATGCAAAAGACCTACAGGACTATGGACTGTGTATAAGAAGAGGTACAGGACTATGGACTGTATATATAAGAGAGCTACAGGACTATGGACTGTATATAAGAAGAGCTAAATGACTATGGACTGTATATAAGAGAGCTACAGGTCTATGGACTGTATATAAGAAGAGCTATAGCACTATGGACTGTATATAAGAAGAGCTATAGGACTATGGACTGTATATAAGAAGAGGTACAGGGCTATGGACTGTATATAAGAAGAGCTACAGGACTATGGACTGTATATAAGAAGAGGTACAGGGCTATGGACTGTATATAAGAAGAGCTACAGGACTATGGACTGAATATAAGAAGAGCTATAGGACTATAGACTGTATATAAGAGAGCCATATGACTACAGACTGTATATAAGAGAGCTACAGGACTATGGACTGTATATAAGAAGATCTACAGGACTATGGACTGTATATAAGAGAGCTACAGGTCTATGGACTGTATATAAGAGAGCTGCAGGACTATGGGCTGTATATAAGAGCTACAGGACTATAGACTGTATATAAGAAGAGCTACAGGACTATGGTTTGTATATAAGAGAGCTGCAGGACTATGGACTGTATATAAGAGAGCTACAGGACTATGGACTGTATATAAGAGGAGTTACAGGACTATGGACTGTATATAAGAGAGCTACAGGACAATGAACTATATATAAGTGAGCCATAGGACTAAGGACTGTGTATAAGAGAGCCATAGGACTATGGACTATATATAAGTGAGCCATAGGACTATGGACTGTAGATAAGAGAGCTACATGACTATGGACTGTATATAAGAGAGCCATAGGACTATGGACTGTATATAAGAGAGCTACAGGACTATGGACTGTATATAAGAAGAGCTACAGGACTATGGACTGTATATAAGAAGAGCTATAGGACTATGGACTCTATATAAGAAGAGATATAGGACTATGGACTCTGTATAAGAAGAGCTACAGGACTATGGACTGTATATAAGAAGAGCTACAGGACTATAGACTGTATAAAAGAAGAGCTACAGGACTATGGACTGTATATAAGAGAGCCATATGACTATGGGCTGTATATAAGAGAGCTACAGGACTATGGGCTGTATATAAGAGAGCTACATGACTATGGACTGTATATAAGAGCTATAGGACTATAGATTGTGTATAAGAAGAGCTATAGGACTATGGACTGTAAATAAGAAGAGTTACAGGACTATGAACTTTATATAAGAGAGCTACAGGACTATGGACTGTATATAAAAAGAGCTACAGGACTATGAGCTGTATATAAGAGAGCTACAGGACTATGGACTGTATATAAGAGAAATACAGGACTATGGACTGTATATAAGAGAGCTACAGAACTATGGACTGTATATAAGAAGAGCTACAGGTTTATCGACTGTATATACAAGAGCTACAGGACTATGGACTGTATAAAAGAGGAGCTACAGGACTATGGACTGTATATAAGAGAGCTATATTACTATGGACTGTATATAAGAAGAGCTACAGGGCTATGTACTGTATATAAGAGAGCTACAGTACTATGGGCTGTATATAAGAGTAGCTACATGACTATGGACTGTATATAAGAGAGCTACAGGTCTAAGGACTGTATATAAGAGAACTACATGACTATGGACTGTATATAAGAGAGCTACAGGACAATGGACTGTATATAAGTGAGCCATAGGACTATGGACTATATATAAGTGAGCCATAGGACTATTGACTATATATAAGTGAGCCATGGGACTATTGACTGTATGTAAGAGAGCAATAGGACTATGGACTGTATATATACGAGAGCTATAGCACTATGGACTGTATATAAGAGAGCTATAGGACTATGGACTGTATATAAGAGAGCTATAGAACTATGGACTGTATATAAGAGAGCTATAGAACTATGGACTGTATATATGAGAACAATAGGACTATGGACTGTATGTAAGAGAGCTACAGGACTATGGACTGTATATAAGAGAGATACAGGACTATGGACTGTATATAAGAGAACAATAGGACTATGGACTGTATGTAAGAGAGCTACAGGACTATGGACTGTATATAAGAGAGATACAGGACTATGGACTGTATATAACAAGAGCTACAGGACAATGGACTATATATAAGTGAGCCATAGAACTATGGACTGTATATAAGAGAGCTACAGGACTATGGACTGCATATAAGAGCCATAGGAGCATGGACTATATTTAAGAAGAGCTACAGGACTATGGACTGTATATAAGAGAGCTATATGACTAAGGACTGTATATAAGAAGAGCCATAGGACTATGGACTGTATATAAGAGAGCTATAGGGCTATGGACTGTATATAAGAAGAGCTATAGGAATATGGACTGTATATAAGAGAGCTATAGGAATATGGACTGTATATAAGAGAGCTATAGGGCTATGGTCTGTATATAAGAAGAGCTATAGGACTATGGACTGTATATAAGAGACCTATAGGACTATGGACTGTATATAAGAAGAGCTATAGGACTATGGACTGTATATAATAAGAGTCATAGAAATATGGACTGTATGTAAGAGAGCTATAGGACTATGGACTGTATATAAGAAGAGCTATAGGACTATGGATTGTATATAAGAAGAGTTATAGGAGTATAGTCTGTATATAAGGAGAGCCATAGGACTATGGACTGTATATAAGAGAGCTATAGGACTATGGACTGTATATAAGAGAACAATAGGACTATGGACTGTATATAAGTGAGCCATTGGACTATGGACTGTATATAAGAGAGCAATAGGACTATGGACTGTATATAAGAGAGCTACAGGACTATGGACTGCATATAAGAGCCATAGGAGCATGGACTGTATATAAGAGAGCTACATGACTATGGACTGCATATAAGAGCCATAGGAGCATGGACTGTATATAAGAGAGCTATAGGACTATGGACTGTATATAAGCAAGCTATAGGACTATGGAATGCTTATATGAAGAACTACAGGACTATGGACTGTATATAAGAGAGCTATATGACTAAGGGCTGTATATAAGAAGAGCCATAGGACTATGGACTGTATATAAGAGAGCTATAGGGCTATGGACTCTATATAAGAAGAGCTATAGGAATATGGACTGAATATAAGAGACCTATAGGACTATGGACTGTATATAAGAAGAGCTATAGGACTATGGACGGTATATAATAAGAGTCATAGAACTATGGACTGTATGTAAGAGAGCTATAGGACTATGGACTGTATATAAGAAGAGCTATAGGACTATGGATTGTATATAAGAAGAGTTATAGGAGTATAGTCTGTATATAAGAAGAGCCATAGGAGTATGGGCTGTATATAAGAGCCATTGGACCATGGACTGTATATAAGAGAGCTATATGACTATGGACTGGATATAAGAAGAGCTATAAGAGTATGGACTGTATATAAGAGAGCCATAGGACTATGGGCTGTATATATAAGAAGAGCTATAGGACTTTGAACTGTATATAAGAAGAGCCACAGGACTATGGACTGCATATAAGAGAGCTGCAGGACTATGGACTGTATATAAGAAGAGCTATAGGACTATGAACTGTATATAAGAAGAGCCACAGGACTATGGACTGCATATAAGAGAGCTGCAGGACTATGGACTGTATATAAGAGAGCTATAGGACTTTTGCCTGTACAGGGGAAGAGCTATAACACTATGGACTGTGACAGTCCATAGATCTATAGCTCGTCCCCTATAGAGTCCATAGTCTTGTAGCTCTCTTATATAGAGTCCATAGTCCCGTAGGTCTTCTTATGTACCGTCCAAAGTCCTATAGCTCTTCCCCCATACAGTCCATAGTCCTATAACTTTTCTCATATACAGTCCATGGTCCTATAATTATTCCCATATGCAGTCCATAGTTCTTTAGCTCTTCCCCCATACAGTCCATAGTCCTATAACTTTTCTCATATACAGTCCATGGTCCTATAATTATTCCCATATGCAGTCCATAGTTCTTTAGCTCTTCCCCCATACAGTCTATAGTCCTATATCTCCTCCCCCATACAGTCCATAGATCTATAGCTTGTCCCATATAGAGTCCATAGTCTTGTAGTTCTTCTTAAATACTGTCCAAAGTCCTATAGCTCTTCCCCCATACAGTCCATAGTCCAATAGCTCTTCCCCTATACAGTCCATAGTCCTATAACTTTTCCCCCATGCAGTCCATTGACCTACATCTCTTCCCCCATACAGTCCATAGTCATACAGCTCTTTCCCATAACAGTCCATAGTCCTATAACTTTTCCCATATACAGTCCATAGTCCTATAACTATTCCCATATACAGTCCATAGTTCTTTAGCTCCTCCCCATAGAGGTCAATAACTTTTCCCATATACAGTCCATAGTCCTATAACTATTCCCATATACAGTCCATAGTCCTATAGCTCTTCCCTTATACAGTCCATAGTCCTATAACTATTCTCATATATTGTCCATAGTCCTATAAATCTTCCCCTATACAGTCCACAACCCTATAACTATTCCCATATACAGTCCACAGCCCTATAGCTCTTCCCCTATACAGTCCATAGTCCTATAACCACTTGTACCCATCATATGCAGCCATTGTGCCCATCATATGCAGCCATTGTGCCCATCAAACACAGCCACTATGCCCATCAAATGCAGCCTTTGTGCCCATCAAATGCAGCCACTGTGCCCATCATATGCAGCCATTATGCCCATCATATGCAGCCACTGTGCCCATCATATGCAGCCATTGTGCCTATCAAAGGCAGCTTCTGTGCCCACAATATGCAGCCATTATGCCCATCATATGCAGCCATTGTGCCCATCAAACACAGCCACAATGCCCATCAAATGCAGCTATTGTGCCCACCAAATGCAGCCACTGTGCTCATAATATGCAGCCACTGTGCCCATCATATGCAGCCATTGTGCCCATCATATGCAGCCACTGTGGCCATCAAACGCAGCCACTGTGCCCATCAAATGCAGCCACTGTTCCTATCATATGCAGCCATTGTGCCCATCAAACACAGCCACTATGCACATCAAATGCAGCCTTTGTGCCTATCAAATATAGCCACTGTGCCCATCAATTGCAGCCATTGTGCCCATCAAAGGCAGCTACTTTGCCTATCATATGCAGCCATTATGCCCATCATATGCAGTCACTTGTGCTCATCATATGCAGCCACTGTGCCCATCATATGCAGCCACTTGTGCCCATCAAATGCATCCACTTGTGCCCATCATATGCAGCCACTTGTGCCTATCAAATGCAGCCACTGTGACCATCAAACGCAGCCACTGTGCCCATCAAATGCAGTCACTGTGCCCATCATATGCAGCCATTGTGCCCATCAAACACAGCCACTATGCCCATCAAATACAGCCTTTGTGCCCATCAAATGCAGCCACTGTGCCCATCAATTGCAGCCACTGTGCCCATCAATTGCAGCCATTGTGCCCATCAAAGGCAGCTACTTTGCCTATCATATGCAGCCATTATGCCCATCATATGCAGTCACTTGTGCTCATCATATGCAGCCACTTGTGCCCATCATATGCAGCCACTGTGCCCATCATATGCAGCCAATTGTGCCCATCAAATGCATCCACTTTTGCCCATCAAATGCAGCCACTTGCGCCCAGTATATGCAGCCACTTGTGCCCATCAAATGTAGCCACTTGCGCCCAGTATATGCAGCCACTTGTGCCCATCAAATGCAGCCACTTGCGCCCGTCAAATGCAGCCACTTGCACCCAGTATATGCAGTCACTTGTGCCAAGTATATGCAGCCACTTGTGCCCATCATATGCAGACAATGTGCCCATCAAATGCAGCCACTGTGCCCATCATATGCAGCCACTTGTGCCCATCAAATGCAGCCACTTGTGCCCATCAAATGCAGCCACTTGCGCCGAGTATATGCAGCCACTTGTGCCCATCATATGCAGCCACTTGTGCCCATCAAATGCAGCCACTTGCACCCACCAAATGCAGCCACTTGCGCCCAGTATATGCAGCCACTTGTGCCTATCATATGCAGCCACTTGTGTCCATCATATGAAGTCATTCTGCCCATCAAACACAGCCACTGTGCCCATCAAATGCAGCCACTTGTGCCCATCATATGCAGCCACTTGTGCCCATAAAATGCAGCCACTTGTACCCAGTATATGCAGCCACTTGTGCCCAGTATATGCAGCCATTTGTTGCCAGTATATGCAGCCACTTGTGCCCATCATATGCAACCATTGTGCCCATCGACATCCCCCCCACTCGTGGGGCTCACGGCTCTGGGATCACCCCCAACTCCTCCCCCCCCCATGTGCGGCTCCCCCCTGGACCCCCCTGGGTTTGAGTTGGGGATAGGATTAGGATTAAGGTTTGAGCTGGGGGTTAGGATTAGGACTAAGGTTTGAGTTGGGGTGAGGACTAAGGCAAGGAATAATATTGGGATTAGGATTCAGGTTAGGGTTCGGGTTAGTATTAGGACTAGGGTTTGAGTTGGGGTTAGGATTATGTCACATACTTTTCAGAAGCCGAGATGCTGAGAGCAGCCCCCCTTGTGGCTAAGCGCACTAGACCCCTGGAGGTGGTACATTGGGTATAGGGCACAAAAAAGCACCAGTAGGTTTTAGCAGGACTTGAGTGATGATCACTGGGAAAACACTTGAAGGAGATAAGTCCTGGGTCTGATGAAGTTCCAATGTGGCAGAAAACATGAGGATGTAATCCAGATAAATGATCACAAAGTTGTCAAGGAACTCCCTTGTTTACTGGGTGTTGGAAGGTGGCAGGGGCGTTGCATAATCCAAACGGCATCACTAAGTACTTAAAATGCCCAAACCTAGATCTGAAAGCTGTCTTCCACTCGTCCCCCGCACGGATCCGAACAAGATTATAGGCACCTCATAAATATAATTTGATGAAGACCTGGGTGGTTCAGAACCTTTGAAATAGTTCAGGGGTGAGGGGAAGCGGATAGCGATTTTTAATGGTAATCTTGTTGAGTTCTCTATAGTCCACACAAGGTTTTAAGGTGCCATCTTTTTTCTGAACAAAGAATATGCCTGCTCCAGTTTGAGAAGAGGAAGTGCGAATGAAGCCTTTTTCGAGATTCTCATCAATGTAGGACCGTAGGGCTTCCAGCTCAGTTTCAGATAATGGAAATATACGGCCAAAGGGGATTTCAGAGCCAGGTAACAATTCAGTAGGACAGTCATAAAGCCGATGAGGTGGCAGTCTATTGGTTTTCTTCTTATCAAAATTATCCATGAATTTGTGGTAAGCTGAGGGAACATTCTGAAGGTTATCAGGTATAGGTTGAATAGTCAGGCAGGAGACTGAGTTACTGGAGACTGGAACAAAGCAATGCTGTGGGCAGTAGGTAGAGGAGAAGGCTATCTCTTTCTTGCTCCAGTTTATTTGCAGGTTATGGGCCTGTAACCACGTAAGTCCGAGAATAATGAGGAACATGGGTGAACATATGATGTTAAAGCACATGAACTCTTGGTGGCCAGAGTCTGTAATAGTGAGGATGGGTCTGGTTTCTCAAGCAAGGTAAGGAACCATCAGCCAGGTGTATCTGGAGGCTTTGCTTTTTGTCCTGAAGAGGAATGCGGAGTCTTTGGGCCAGGCACAAGTCCAGGAAGCAACTGCATGCCCCCAAATCAATGATGGTCAGAAGCCGGATCTCCTCTTCCCCCACCTGTAGAGAGACAGGGAGGACAGGGTGAGACAGAGAAGGACCAGCGACTTGGAAGCTCATGGAATGCTGTTGGTGTGACGTACTGGGTCTCACAGGGCAATTGCACAAGATGTGGCCAGCTCATCTGCAATATAGGCACAGGTTGGCTTGTCGCCGGTGTTTCTTTTTTTTGGGAGTAAGTGGAGACCGGACCAGACCTAGTTGCATGGGTTCATATTCAGAGGCGGCCATAGAGGAGGGAGCCAGAAAAGAAGGATGAGCTGGAGGGATCTTGGGTAGCATCCAGGTAGGTCATGAGGACTGAAAACATTTGGACCGTCACTCCCGCTGGCATCTATCCAGTTTTATGGCAAGCTGGTTTAGATCTTCAAGAGTTGTAGGAGTCTTAACTCGTGCTAATTCATCTTTAAGAGTATCAGCGGACCATTTTCGAAACTCAACAGTGTAGTCTTCTACTGGGCATTTTCCTTGAGTCAGGGTGTGCAAGACAGTTTCAGTGGTTGCGGTGCATTGGGGTCATCGTAGAGTTGCGCCATTGATTCAAAGAGGGTATCCACAGAGTTCAGTATGGGACACTTTTGCTCCAGAATGGGCCCATGCTTGGTGTTCTTCCGTCAGCAAGGAAATGATGAACCCCACCTTTACGGTTTCTGTAGAGAAAGTCCTGGGCTGGAGGGCTAGATATAGTAGACAAGCATACTTGAATGCCCTGAACTTTGAGTCACCCGAGAATCGTTCTGGTGTAGGGACCCTTGATTCAGGGGGTGTCATCATTACTGAAGGAGCTATACTGGCCTGATCCTGTGGAGAGGAGGGCGAAGCCCCACTGGAAGATGCTGGACTTGAGTCTGCAGGAACAGGAGACACTGTCAGGTTATGGAGACAGCCTTTGAATTGAAAGTAACCTTCCTGTAACCTCTGTACTGCTTTTGTGAGAGTAGTGACCTGCTGGCACAGGGCTTCGAGTGGGGAACCAGCTCTGTCGGCCTCTGACATGGCTGGATTGTACTGTGACATACCTTTATGAAGCCGAGATGCTGAGAGTGGCTTCCCTTGCAGCTAAGTGCACTAGACCCCTGGAGGTGGTACAGTGGGTATAGGGCACAAAGAAGCACGAGTCACCAGCAGGTTTTCGCAGGACTTGAGTGATGATCACTGGGAAAACACTTGAAGGAGATAAGACCTGAGAGAGCTGTAGCTCTGTGTGATGTTTGGGTTTATAACAAGTTTAAGCGAGAAGCCCGGCTGAGGCTCTAACCCGGGTGATCGGGCAGGTGGTTACTGTAGAAAAGTCTGTGGCGAGAGCCGGGGTCAAACACAGGTAATAAGATAAGTGAGCCAGGAGAAAATCCGTATTACAAGCCGGGGTCATGCACATGAGATCAGGCAGATAAGGCAGTAGAAAGTCCTTAGTACAAGCCGGGGGCAAACACAGGGAGCAGGCAGGGTAGGCAGAGTCCTTCAAGCAAGCTGGTGTAAAACACAGGGAGCAGGCAGGGTAGGCAGAGTCCTTCAAGCAAGCTGGTGTAAAACACAGGGAGCAGGCAGGGTAGGCAGAGTCCTTCAAGCAAGCTGGTGTAAAACACAGGGAGCAGGCAGGGTAGGCAGAGTCCTTCAAGCAAGCCAAGTTCAAAGTACTGAAGAGAGATCAAAGCAGGTCAGGGTCAATCCGGATCACAACAGGTAAACACTTGATAACAGGATGCAGAAGCAGGAACATAGGGAGCTGAAAGACATGACCAGTAGTTCAGAGGTACCCAACTTGCCTCTTACTGCTATACCACTTGTACTGGAACATCCCCATTTCTTACCCTTCTAAAATGATGGGACCACACCTTCATTTTGGAGTATAAAAGGCCATAGCAGCCTCTTTATTATTCACACCATATAAATAACGCCGATATCAAATATATACAAAAATATCACCTCCATAACAACTTGTTTAACTCCAGTCTGTTGGTCTTTGATGGCCCCCCGAACTCCAACACATAGTCCACCAATACACTGCGGGACCTTTTTGCACATGATAGGCCTCCAGCGGATAATCAGCTCAGAGACAACCCCTTTCCCGCAGTACAACCATTACAATATTCCAGCTAATCTTTCACTGGAATACACCGGAGGGGCACATACTACCGATGAGCCCCCCACCCCTTTCCATCACATATGTTTACTGCCACCGTCAAAGACCAACAAAACACCGCCATGGCCCGCAAGGATGACAACTTACCCTTAAGGGCTCCCCCACACCCCCAGGGCCTGCTGAATTCCCATCTTGTAGCCCCAGCACCCAGAAAACAATCCCCACTACCTAGAGGTGTATTCCAACACCCTCAATTACAGGCCCACATTAGTTGCCATCTCTACTTGCCTGATCACCATGCCCCCCATTCTGAGCCACAACCTTTCCACTGCCTGAGCGTTAGACAACCGTACAAAGTCGTAAAATATCTGACTTAACGTCCGAGATCAGCTCCCTGATCATTCAAACCCAAAAGCATTACCCCTTGCATGCATAACCCAAATGACCGGAGGTCTATCTCGCTGCACCTAACGTTCCACTTCTGATATCACCTTGCTCCACCTCAACCCACATACCCCTAGCCAGTGAACACATGCCTCCCTCCTCTACCTACCCAACTGTCTGCCAACTGATCTCGCATCTGCTCTCCAGGCCCCCCAACAAACATACAGATGACAAAGAAAATCCAGACAAGGCGTATAAGTCCTCCATCTGGACGAAAAAAGGCAGCACAAACTTTAAAGTAAACCAACGTACCCCACACCACAAACACAGCTTGTATGTACAGCCTACCCCCCCCCCCCTCTCTTTTTTTTTATTCCACCACCACATGAAGGCATAGGTAAGTGCGGAATCTCTTTGCTTCCCACCTACCATTCCTCCCTACCGCTGCCTCATCCAACCCACATCTGGCAGCTTCTACAGCCGCCCCGATGCGGAAAGGAGTGTGAAGCTTATTCTGCACCATCCAACCTTGTGTCCCAGAGGCATTTTCAGAACACCCACCAGAACTTGAACCTCGACCAATACTTCCCAGCCTTGTGCCGCATGAACTGCCCCCCATGCCATCTGTTCCAAACCCGAGAAACTCCCTTACCGTTTTGTACCATTTTTTTTTTTTTATTATTACCCTGAAGCCTGGTAACACAAACAGCAGCACCTCCACCCCACTAACCCTTTGATCATTTTTGTTTTTAAACTGTCCAACCCAAACTCCTTTTTCAATCCACCCTGCACAGTCGGTTAAACAAAAGGCAAAAACCCACCAGTTTCCGCTCAATGGCAGACACGACCCCCGTTTACCAAGTTCCTGGAACCACAGTACCACCAACAACCTTACTCCCCCATATAGCCATGTTTGACCTCAGACTCCTGCAACAAACAACCCACCCTTCCTTTCATACCTTCACGTAAGCCATCCATGTGGACTCACTGGCTGACTGCCCTGTTACCTCCCGTAGTGACTCCAATGCCATCTCCCATATCCAGCCCGAGTAGGGAACTCCTCCCACGCTGTGGCCGGCTTACTTTCTGAACCTGTCCCACTGAAAATACATGCAAGGAGTAAGCCCCCCGTGTTTCCGATGCCTGCAAGATGAATAGCATATAGAAAATGTTCAACTGCACCTAACGCAACACAAAACGGCGTAGCCGCCGTGTGACCAGTTGTGACACCGGCATCGACTTTACTCACTGGACTGGCATCCACACCTATTGTCCATTGTATGTGGCCAAGAACTCGTACCAAACCTTCTAATCCTCCCGATGTTCCGCATTCACCATTTATATTGGCCGGGGCCTGACACTTTCACTGTAGCAGACGGCAGCCGTCGGCCACAACCCGCTCATTGGAATAGAACCGGCAGGCGAAATTGAACTTACCCAGCAATGAATGCAAAGTCCCTTCTATAGTACCTCCAACTTGGTCCCCGGCAGAGGACCCTCCATAACCCCTGAAACAATCTCAATGCCAAAACAAAATAGTACAATATACCTCATCAGCCCCCTGTGTTTGGCAGCCAATGGCACTATGAACCTCCCTGCAATGTGCTGCAATGGATAAAGTATAATCGCACACACACTGGAGGAAGGCGGCCCAACACACAAAAACGTCCAAGCCATGTATGATTGAATCAGGGACCGACACGTCTCTACCCCCCCCCCCCCCCCCACTCCAGTAAAGAAGTAAACATCTAACCAAGGACCACTAAATTGAGCACCCCATGGGCAGCCATCAATCCAAGTAAAAACTCCTTTTGCCAGCATCTATCCAGCAACCAAAGCTCTCAGAATAAACTGTAAGCAAGTGGAACATGGATTCCTAGTTTGCCATAGGCGCCCCTTTTCCGTCACACCTAACCCACCTTATAGCCGTGTACCTGAAGTATCGGACACAGTGCACCGTATCGGATTCTGACAGAACTCTTTTTTTTTGACAGATAAGTGGGGAAACGAGACAAAACTTGTTTGGTTCCTTCTCTGGCACCACCCCCCGCTGTAGACACCATTAAAAACCCCGGAGGCAAGCAGCCTCGCCATTTCCTTATCCGGGTATCTACTTATGAAAGGCTGCAACCTTTCCCCCCCCCTTCCAAAAGTCATCCCTTGTGTGACTATGCTCGCCTGTACATTGTCCTCACATGAAGCCACCATACAATGGATGGGTCCCCTCACCCCCTTAACACTCGTATTTAACGTCAAAAACCACCGAACTGACAGGAGCTCACATTGCACTACCAACCCACACCCCTTTATTTTCGGCTGACTGTCCAGAGAGGGGTATACCCCCCCCCCGAAGGAACTGCTTTGGGCGCCTCTACTACGCCTTCCGCAAAATCAATCAGTACCTCCTCTTACCTTCATCCTTTTCCCTTAATCTTCCTACTTGACCCTATACAGTTGAAATTTTAATTCCCTTTTTTTTTTTAACCACTTCCCACCCGGCCAATGCATATATACGGCCGGGTGGGAGCCGTCTACTCCTGATAGGACGTTCAGGAACGTCCTTCAGAAGTAGCGGGATCGCGCGCGCATGCCCGCGCAGCGGCGCGATCCCGATGTGCTCGTGTCACCCGGACACGGCACATCTCAGATCGGCAGGAGGGCTCTGTGATTGGCCCTCCTGATCACATGACGGCCGTGTCCAATCACGGCCGTCATGTGATGTAAACAAACAGCCGGTTGCTAGGCAATCGGCTCCTCCTCTCCTCACACGGAAGTCATCGCTGAGGAGAGGAGAGCAGAACGCTGCAGTCGGCTGATGATCAGTGAGTATGGGCTGTTTTTACAGCTTTTTACTCACTGATCATCAGTCTAGTGTCAACACACAACACACCACACAGTACAAACACAGTCCCCACATATGTCCCCAAAACACACATGTCCCCAAAACATACATGTCCCCAAATAATAAAAACACATGTCCCTAATAATAAAAACATGTCCCCCACATATGTCCCACTAAAATCACATGTCCCAATGATTATTTGCACACATATGTACATGATCATTTGCGTACATATGTACATGATCATTTGCGTACATATGTCCCTGATCATACAAACCAATTATTATACACTTAACGGAATTTTTTTTACCAAAAACATGTAGCAGAATACATTTTGGCTTAAATTTATGACAAAATTTGATTTTATTGGATTTCTTTTCAAATAGAAAAAAGAAAATATTGTTTTTTTTCCCAAATTTCCGCTTTTTTTGCGCTTATATCGCAAATAATAAAAAACGGAGTCGTGAATAAATAACACCAAAATAAAGCTCTATTTGTGCGAACAAAATGATAACAATTTCATTTGGGTACAGTGTAGCACGACCGCGCAATTGTCATTGAAAGCGTTAGAGCCATGAAAGCTGAAAATTGGGCTGGGAAGGAAGGGGGTGAAAGTGCCCTGTATTGTAGTGGTTAAAGGGGGCAATAGAGCAAAGATCTCCACACACTCGCCTTTTCAAATCGTACCCCGGACCTCCTATTTAATTGTGTTCCCGGGGGACACTCAAAGCACCCGTACATCTCACATTTTTTATTTTTATTGCGTCTGAAATCCTTACCATCTCCATCCTACCATTACCTGACAACCCCACCGCTGCGCCACTGTCCCCGAACTGTCAGACGCACCACCCGCCACTTGTGGGCCAGCATCCACCACCTCTTTTCCAGGCGGAGCACCCCCCTTTCCAACCCCCCAACAAATCCCGCAATGCAGCTTAAACGAAAAACATTTAGACATTATTTGACTTACTGGGCTGAATGGAATCCCAACAGCTGCCCGCTTGCCTCCATCGCTGGCTCGCAACCCTGCGGCTCTTCCTCCTCGCACACCGACAGCTCGCCTACTGACCTGTCGTCCTAGACCAGGACCGATGGTGTCATCAGCCCCCCAGGCAAAGAGATCTGGGGGCCGTGGAGTCCCTCCATTGTAGTGCCCGTCTCACCCCCGAAGCTCTGCCCCCTACCATGGTTTGACACATTCTCTCACATACTGTGATCTGGATGGTCAACCCTGTCCTTCCAGCGCCATCTTGTGCCATCTTGTGCCGCCCGTATAGGCCATGCCCACCAACGGAGCTCCGCCCCCTTTTTAATATTATTTAAAAAAAATAATTAATAAGCGGCCCGTACTAATAAGTCTCCCTCGCCGAGCCTTCCTCCCCGCGCAGCAATGCAGGCAGAGGAGGTAGTAGTCCCACAATTCGCGGGCAGGGAAGCGGCGCCATAACGGCCCTTGTCCCCGCCCACCGAGCTTGGCCAGCGGCGTAGGGTCCACCCAGGCCCTGCTCAGGCAGACAATCGGCTTTTCTTTACTGGGGGACCGGATTGTTCCCCCCCAGAGGGCTCCTCGCCTGGCGCATGGCCCCGGATGAAAACAGAGTGCCAGAGGCTGCAACCTCAGCATGCACAGCAACCCTCACCTCCCAGCCTCCATCCACTAACCTGGTCATCTATAAAGACTTCCACCTGTCTGTGCATCCCCCCCAGTCCCCTGTACCCCGCTGCTCCCTGCAAACTCACCCGAGTGACATCTTAGCCATGTTGGAGGAGCAGAGGAAAAAACTTCCTCCTCATTTCTTTCTCCACAACTTTCTGTTCCCCAGCCTCATCCCGCCTCCTCCTTATATAATACCACTCCCCCTGGACTTTACTCACTGTCCCCTCCCCTCTTATCTCTTCATATTAACCCCTGCATTGTCTCATCTAAACACACTGTCATGCCTGGCCCTGCAGTACTTTTTATTTTCTGTCTTTTCCGTTCCGGGCCTCACTGTCCAGCAATTTAGCATGGGAATGAGCAGCCTTTTATAGGTCAGCAGAGGGATTCACGCTATGCACACTCCACTGAGCATGCGCCCGTGCTGTTCCGTTCCATCACGCACCTACTGGCGCCAAAGCGACATTCTACCACGCATGCACAAAATGCCAATATCGGCTATTCAGGTTTCTGCCATTTCTCTGACAGATTAAGACTAAGGTTCGAGTTGGGGTTAGGATTAGGACTAAGGTTTGAGCTGGGGTTAGGATTAGGGCTAGGGTTTAAGTTGGGGTTAGGATTGGGACTAAGGTTCGAGTTGGAGTTAGGATTAGGACTAAGGTTTGAGTTGGAGTTAGGATTAGGACTAAGGTTTGAGTTGGAGTTAGGATTAGGACTAAGGTTCGAGTTGGAGTTAGGATTAGGACTAAGGTTCGAGTTGGGGTTAGGATTAGGACTAAGGTTCGTGCTGGGGTTAGGATTAGGGCTAGGGTTTGAGTTGGGGTTAGGATTAGGACTAAGGTTTGAGTTGGAGTTAGGATTAGGACTAAGGTTCGAGTTGGGGTTAGGATTAGGGCTAGGGTTTGATTTAGGATTAGGACTAGGGTTTGAGTTGGGGTTAGGATTAGGGCTAGGGTTTGAGCTGGGGTTAGGATTGGGACTAAGGTTCGAGTTGGAGTTAGGATTAGGGCTAGGGTTTGAGTTGGGGTTAGGATTAGGACTAAGGTTTGAGTTGGAGTTAGGATTAGGACTAAGGTTCGAGTTGGGGTTAGGATTAGGGCTAGGGTTTGATTTAGGATTAGGACTAAGGTTTGAGTTGGAGTTAGGATTAGGACTAAGGTTCGAGTTGGGGTTAGGATTAGGGCTAGGGTTTGATTTAGGATTAGGACTAGGGTTTGAGTTGGGGTTAGGATTAGGACTAGGGTTTAAATTTGGTTTATGACTAGGGCTTGGAATAACATTGGGATTAGGATTCAGGTTAGGGTTAGGATTAAGACTAGGGTTTGAGTTGGAGTTAGTATTAGTACAGAACAGATTACAGAGCACACATTCAAGAATGATGTTTATCCTGCAAGGCTAGTTAAAAACACCTGAACATATTCAAAAATACGGGGGGTTTGGTCACACTATATTGTCATATAGTGCTAAGCCCACTTACTGCCTCAAAGTACCCCGATTAGTGGGAGAGAGGTTAGAGTTAGGACTAAGGTTTGAGTTGGGGTTAGGATTAAAGCCTCATACACACGATAGGACTTTGTACAAACTTTCCCTTGGATTTTTGTACAAAGGGCGTCAGCCCTGAACTTGTATTGCATACACACAGCAGGACTTTTTCAGCCAACTTTCACCAAATCACGTGGTTTTTCTGCTCTTTACCGCCACCTTTGGCCAACTTCTGTATTGTCGTCTGATCTTTTGCATTGGTTCTGAGCATGCCTGTTTGTACTTTGTACAAAAGTCCGATGGTTTTCTGTACACACGATCAGACTTTGCTCCATCAAACTTTTGTTGCTAGAAAGTTTGTCCGTTCGCACAGCCAACAAAAGTCTGATGAAAACCAAAAAAGTTTGTCCGATGGATCGTACACACGGTCGGATGTTGCTCCAAAACAGCTAATTTGCATGTTTGTTGTCAAAAAGTCTGATCGTGTGTGTGGGCCTTTAGACTAAAATTTGAGCTGGGGTTGGATTAGGACTAAAGGCCCATACACACGATCAGACTTTTTGACAACAAACATGCAAATTAGCTGTTTTGGAGCAACATCCGACCGTGTGTACGCTCCATCGGACAAACTTTTTTGGTTTTCATCTGACTTTTGTTGGCTGTGCGAACGGACAAACTTTCTGGCAACAAAAGTCCGATGGACCAAAGTCTGATCGTGTGTACAGAAAACCATAGGACTTTTGTACAAAGTGCAAACAGGCATGCTCAGAACCAATGCAAAAGATCAGACAACAATACAGAAGTTGACCAAAGGTGGCGGTAAAGAGCAGAAAAACCACATAATTTGGTGAAAGTTGGCTGAAAAAGTTCTGCTGTGTGTATGCAATACAAGTTCAGGGCCGACGCCCTTTGTACAAAAATCCAAGGGAAAGTTTGTACAAAGTCCTATCGTGTGTATGAGGCTTTAGGTTTGAGTAAAGCCTCATAAGCCCCATACACACGGTCGGACTTGTACAAACTTTTCCGTGGACTTTTGTACAAAGTGTGTTGTCCACAAGTTTGTATTGCATACACACGGTCGGACTTTTTGACAACAAACACGAACGTGGTGACGTCACAACGTACGGACGCCACTTCAAAAGAGGACGTTCAATGAATCCAGCGCCACCTTTGGTCAACTTCTGTATTGTAGTCTGATCGTTTGCAATGGTTCTGAGCATGCGTGTTTGTACCTTGTACAAAAGTCCGATGCTTTTGCATACACACGGTCGGACTTTGCTCCATCGGACTTCTGTTGTCAAAAAGTTTGTCCGTTCGCAGAGCCAACAAAAAGGCCCATACACACGATCAGACTTTTTGACAACAAACATGCAAATTAGCTGTTTTGGAGCAACATCCGACCGTGTGTACACTCCATCGGACAAACTTTTTTGGTTTTCATCTGACTTTTGTTGGCTGTGCGAACAGACAAACTTTCTGGCAACAAAAGTCCGATGGAGCAAAGTCTGATCGTGTGTACAGAAAACCATAGGACTTTTGTACAAAGTACAAACAGGCATGCTCAGAACCAATGCAAAAGATCAGACAACAATACAGAAGTTGACCAAAGGTGGCGGTAAAGAGCAGAAAAACCACGTGATTTGGTGAAAGTTGGCTGAAAAAGTCCTGCTGTGTGTATGCAATACAAGTTCAGGGCCAACGCCCTTTGTACAAAAATCCAAGGGAAAGTTTGTACAAAGTCCTATCGTGTGTATGAGGCTAAAGTCCGATGAAAACAGAAAAAGTTTGTCCGATGGAGCGTACACACAGTCGGATGTTGCTCCAAAACAGCTAATTTGCATGTTTGTTGTCAAAAAGTCCGACCGTGTGTACGGGCCTTTATACACGATCGGACTTTGTACAAACTTTCCCGTGGACTTTTGTACAAAGGGTGTTGGCTGTAAGTTTGTATTGCATATACACGATCGGACTTTTTAGGCAACAAACACGAAGGTAGTGATTTTTCAACGTACTGACGACACTTCAAAAGAGGACGTTCAATTACTCCAGCGCCACCTTTGGTCAACTTCTGTATTGTTGTCTGATCTTTTGCATTGGTTCTGAGAATGCGTGTTTGTACTTTGTATAAAAGTCCTATGGTTTTCTGTACACACGATCGGACTTTGCTCCAGTGGACTTATGTTGTCAAAAAGTTTGTCCATTCGCACAGCCAACAAAAGTCCAATGTAAACCAAAAAAGTTTGTCCGATGGAGCGTACACACGGACGGATGTTGCCTTAAAACAGCTCATTTGTATGTTTGTTGTCAAAAAGTCCGATTGTGTGTATGGGCCTTTAGGGTTAGGATTAGGACTAAGGTTTGAGTTGAGGTTGGATTAGGATTTAAGGCCCGTACACACGATCAGACTTTTTGACAACAAACATGCAAATTAGATGTTTTAATTCAACATCCGACCGCGAGTACACTCCATCGGACAAACTTTTTCGGTTTTGATCGGACTTTTGTTGGCTGTGCGAACGGACAAACTTTCCAGCAACAAAAGTCCGATGGAGCAAAGTCCGATCGTGTGTACAGAAAACCATAGGACTTTTGTACAAAGTACAAGCACACATGCTCAGAAAACACAATACAGAAGCTGACCGAAGGTGGCGGTAAAGAGCAGAAAAACCATGTGATTTGGTGAAAGTTGGCTGAAAAAGTCCTGCCGTGTGTATGCAATACAAGTTCACGGCCGACGCCCTTTGTACAAAAATCCATGGGAAAGTTTGTACAAAGTCCGATTGTGTGTATGAGGCTTAAGGTTTGAGTAAGGGCTAGGATTAGCACTAAGGTTTGAGTTGGGGTTGGATTAGGATTTATGCTGTGTACACACGATCAGAATTTCTGACAACAAAACTGTGGATTTTTTTCCGAAGGGTGTCGGCTCAAACTTGTATTGTATACACACGGTCACACAAATGTTGTCGGAAATTCTGAACGTGAGAACGCGTACCACAAGCCAAGAAAAGGGAAGTTCAATAGCCAGTGAGGCTTTTCTGCTTGGGGTTGGGATTAAGAATTAAAACATTTTTTTCAATAGATGTTTATTAAAATTTTCCTGATATACATTAAATCCCAGTTATCAGGTATACAGTGAAGCAGAAGCTGTTAATAAAATCAATAATTCGTACAATAAACATGTATTGCAGAAATATAATAACAAGTTCAGAACACGGCCAACTGAGCCTCTTACTAGGTCACTTCTGCAATGGCGATGCAGGTGAAGTTCCGACCCAGTAAAGTCTGCCTCTGGTAAAGGGGCAATACAATAATTAACAAGGGTAATAACTGAGGATCATTAAGCATCTCCGTGTGAGGGAGAAGGGGTGGGAATCCGTGTGAGGGAGAAGGGGTGGGGGTCCAGTCAGGGTAATGTTATGTACCGATCAAAGCCACCCTTGAACCCATTCACCCCTAAAGGGTTCTAACTGTGAATGGGTGGGGGCCATGTGTAGTAATGAATGTGGTTTAAACCTATTCAGTATCCATATGTGTGAGGGAAAGCTCTGTAATAGTAATGTGTTATCGGGGGGTAAGGAATCCAGAAACCATTAGGGTGTGTGCTCCTGCCGGAACAGTGAAGGAGGTATGTTGGTATGAAGTTGAGAGGGTGTGGAGATCGCCTAAGTAGGATCGGTGAGGATCAATTGGGTAAGGCGAAGGGTATGGACGGAGTGAGGGTATGGACTGAGGGAGTGTATGGGCGGAGGGAGAGAATGGACGGAGGAAGGGTATGGACGGAGGAAGGGTATGGATGGAGGAAGGGTATGGACAGAGGGAGTGTATGGACGGAGGGAGTGTATGGGCGGAGGGAGAGTATGGACGGAGGGAGGGTATGGACGGAGGAAGGGTATGGACGGAGGAAGGGTATGGACGGAGGAAGGGTATGGACAGAGGGAGTGTATGGGCGGAGGGAGGGTATGGGCGGAGGGAGTGTATGAGCAGAGGGAGTGTATGGGCGGAGAGAGTGTATGGGCGGAGGTAGTTTATGGGCGGAGGGAGGGTATGGACGGAGGGAGTGTATGGACGGAGGGAGTGTATGGACGGAGGTAGGGTATGGACGGAGGGAGTGTATGGGCGGAGGGAGTGTATGGACGGAGGGAGGGTATGGACGGAGGAAGGGTATGGACGGAGGAAGGGTATGGACGGAGGTAGGGTATGGACGGAGGGAGTGTATGGGCGGAGGGAGGGTATGGGCGGAGGGAGTGTATGGATGGAGGGAGTGTATGGACGGAGGTAGGGTATGGACGGAGGGAGTGTATGGGCGGAGGGAGTGTATGGACGGAGGGAGTGTATGGATGGAGGGAGTGTATGGACGGAGGTAGGGTATGGACGGAGGGAGTGTATGGACGGAGGGAGTGTATGGACGGAGGTAGGGTATGGACGGAGGGAGTGTATGGGCGGAGGGAAGGTATGGACGGAGGAAGGGTATGGACGGAGGAAGGGTATGGACGGAGGAAGGGTATGGACGGAGGGAGTGTATGGGCGGAGGGAGGGTATGGACGGAGGTAGGGTATGGACGGAGGGAGTGTATGGGCAGAGGGAAGGTATGGACGGAGGAAGGGTATGGACGGAGGAAGGGTATGGACGGAGGGAGTGTATGGGCGGAGGGAGGGTATGGGCGGAGGTAGTGTATGGGCAGAGGGAGGGTATGGACGGAGGGAGTGTATGGACGGAGGGAGTGTATGGACGGAGGTAGGGTATGGACGGAGGGAGTGTATGGGCGGAGGGAGTGTATGGACGGAGGGAGGGTATGGACGGAGGAAGGGTATGGACGGAGGAAGGGTATGGACGGAGGTAGGGTATGGACGGAGGAAGTGTATGGGCGGAGGGAGGGTATGGGCGGAGGGAGTGTATGGGCGGAGGGAAGGTATGGACGGAGGAAGGGTATGGACGGAGGAAGGGTATGGACGGAGGAAGGGTATGGACGGAGGGAGTGTATGGGCGGAGGGAGGGTATGGACGGAGGTAGGGTATGGACGGAGGGAGTGTATGGGCAGAGGGAAGGTATGGACGGAGGAAGGGTATGGACGGAGGAAGGGTATGGACGGAGGGAGTGTATGGGCGGAGGGAGGGTATGGGCGGAGGGAGTGTATGGGCGGAGGGAGGGTATGGGCAGAGGGAGTGTATGGACGGAGGGAGGGTATGGACGGAGGGAGGGTATGGACGGAGGGAGGGTATGGACGGAGGAGGACATGATAAGCCAGAAACTATGACACTTCAGAGACAGATCAATATCTATCATGGCTGAGAGGTTGGGTCACCGGGCGGAATGATTGCATCTCGGCCATTCTATCAACTCTTTTGAACCATTCAGCCACTGTGGGTGGTGTGGAGCTCCTCCAGTGGACCGGGACACAGAGATTGGCTGCATTGATAAGGTGTAGGGTAAGGGATTTTTTGTAGGAGGAGAGGGGCATGGAGGTGTGATGGAGCATATATTGGGCCGGAGTAAAGTCTGGGGCATAAGAAGTAATTTGGGTGATAAGACGGTGAATTTCTGTCCAGTACGGTAGGATAAGAGGACACTCCCACCAGATATAAATGAGGGTGCCATGCGCCGCATTGCAACGCCAGCATGTTGGGGGGACCGAGGGGTGCATTTTGTGGATCCTATCAGGTGTCCTATACCAGTTAGTGAATATTTTGTATCTGTTTTCCTGGGTGGATATATTAATGGAGCCCTTATGAATATGATTGTGTATACGTTCCCATTCAGTGGAAGTTAAATCTATGGACAAATCTGATTCCCAACGTCAGATAAGCTTATCGTCTTTAACTTTGCAAGTGGAAAATAAGAGTGCATAGACAGTTGAGATCACGTGACGTTGGGGTTCCTTACTATCACATAGCACAGGGTGTGCGCTCTCGGTACCATAGTGAGGTGGATTTGGTGTCAGCGAAAAAGCGTCTTATTTGTAGATACTTGTAAAGGGGGATGATGTAATCAGTGAGTTTGGCTGCCATGGCTTGGTGGGGGAGGAGTCCACCATTTTGGAAGAAGTGCTGTGCCCTGATGGGGGCTGTGCATGATTCCCTGTGCAGATCTCTTAAGGCAAGACCCGGCAGGAAATCAGCATTATGGACCAAAGGGGTCATAGGTCCTGGGTGAGGTGTGAAATCAAGTGCTTTGCTGGCTAATTTAAAGCGGGGTTCCACCCTAAAGTGGAACTTCCGCTGATCGGAACCCTCCCCCCCTCCAGTGTCACAGGTATTTACACCCACTTCCGGGCATAGACTCCCATAGACTCCATGCGCAGTAGGGAACCGGGAAGTGAAGCCGCTTCGCTTCACTTCCTGATTCCCTCACCTAGAATGGTGGCGGCAGCAGCCGAGAGCCGAGCGATCGATCGGCCTCGGCTGCCGGCATCGCTGGACCCTGGGACAGGTGAGTGTCCATTTATTAAAAGTCAGCAGCTGCAGTATTTGTAGCTGCTGGCTTTTAATATTTTTTCCCGCAGTGCAGTCCCGCTTTAAGGTGGGACAAAGTGGCTCCAATAAAGTGATGTGTCACCAAATCTCTAGGAATGGAGTTGTGATTAATCCAGGGTAGATGTGACAGCGGGGATTTAGCGAAAAGAGTCCTCAAGTGGGATCCAGGCTTTATTGGAACGATGCGGATGCCAATCTACAATCCTAGTTAAATGACATGCCCAGTGGTACTTTTGAATGTCAGGGAGGCCAAGGCCCCCTAGTAGTTTGGGGAGTACCAGTCTATCCCAGCTTAGTCTGGGGGTCTTGGATGCCCAGATAAAAGTCTTACATATTTGCTTGTATGATGTAAAAAAGGAGGTGGGTAGATTTATGGGGATTGCATTAAGACTGGAATTTGAGTTGGGGTTAGGATTAGGACTAAGGTTTGAGTTGAGATTGGGATTAGGACTAAGGTTTGAGATTTAGGTTAGGATTAGGACTAAGATTTGAGTTGGGATTAGGACTAAGGTTTCATTTTGGGGCTAGGATTAGGACCAAGGTTTGAGTTGGGGTTAGGATTAGGACCAAGTTTTGAGATGGTTAGGATTAGGTCTAGGGTTTGAGTTTGGGTTAGGATTTGGACTAAGATTTGAGTTGGGGTTAGGATTAGGGCTAGGGCTTGTGTTAGGATTAGGACTAGGGTTTGAGTTGGGGTTGGCATTAGGACTAGGGTTTTAGTTAAGATTAGGACTATGGTCTGAGTTGGGGTTTGGATTAGGGCTAGGGTTTGAGTTGAGTTTGGGATTAAGACTAGGGTTTGAATTGGGGTTAGGGTTTGAGTTGTGGCTGGGATTAGGACTAGGGTTTGAGTTGGGGTTGGGATTAGGACTAGGGTTTGAGTTGGGATTAGGGCTAGGGTTTGAGTTGTGGTTGGGTTTAGGACTAGGGTTTGGGTTGAGATTAGGACTAGGGTTTGAGTTGGGATTAGGACTAGGGTTTGAGTTGGGGTTGGGATTAGGACTAGGGTTTGAGTTGGGATTAGGACTAGGGTTTTAGTTAGGATTGGTATTAAGACTAGGGTTTGAGTTGCTGTTAGGGTTTGAGTTAGGGTTAGGGTTTGAGTTGTGGTTGGGATTAGGAATAGGGTTTGAGTTGGGGTTGGGATTAGGACTAGGGTTTGAGTTGGGGTTAGGACTAGAGTTTGAGTTGGGGTTAGGGTTTGAGTTGAGGTTAGGACTAGGGTTTGAGTTGGGGTTAGGATTAGGACTAGTGTTTGCGTTAGAGTTGGGGTTAGGGTTTGAGTTGGGGTTCGGATTAGGACTAGGGTTTAAGTTGAGGTTAGGACTAGGGTTTGAGTTGGGTTTAGGAGTAGGCTTTGAGTTGGGATTAGGACTAGGGTTTGCATTGGGGTTGAGATTAGGACTATGGTTTGAGTTGGGGTTAGGACTAGGGTTTGAGTTGGGTTTAGGAGTAGGCTTTGAGTTGGGATTAGGACTAGGGTTTGCATTGGGGTTGCGATTAGGACTATGGTTTGGGTTGGGGTTAGGACTAGGGTTTGAGTTGGGTTTAGAAGTAGGCTTTGAGTTGGGGTTAGGACTAGGGTTTGAGTTGGGGTTGGGATTAGGACTAGGGTTTGAGTTGGGGTTGGGATTAGGACTAGGGTTTGAGTTGGGTTTAGGAGTAAGCTTTGAGTTGGGGTTAGGACTAGGGTTTGAGTTGGGCTTGGGATTAGGACTAGGGTTTGAGTTGGGGTTGGGGTTAGGGTTTGAGTTGGGGTTAGGACTAGGGTTTGAGTTGGGGTTGGGATTAGGACTAGGGTTTGAGTTGGGTTTAGGAGTAAGCTTTGAGTTGGGGTTAGGACTAGGGTTTGAGTTGGGGTTGGGATTAGGACTAGGGTTTGAGTTGGGGTTGGGGTTAGGGTTTGAGTTGGGGTTAGGACTAGGGTTTGCTTTGGGTTTGGGATTAGGACTATGGTTTACGTTGGGTTGGGGTTAGGGTTTGAGTTGGGGTTGGAGTTAGGGTTTGATTTGGGGTTGGGATTAGGACTATGGTTTACGTTGGTTTGGGGTTAGGGTTTGGGTTGGGGTTGGGGTTAGGGTTTGAGTTGGAGTTAGGGTTAAGGTTGGGGTTTGTGTTGGGGTTGGGGTTAGGGTTTGAGTTGGGATTAGGGTTAGGGTTAAGGTTGGGGTTAGAGTTTGAGTTGGGATTAGGACTAGGGTTTGAGTTGGGGTTAGGATTAGGGTTTGAGTTGGGGTTAGAGTTAAGGTTGGGGTTAGAGTTTGAGTTGGGATTAGGACTAGGGTTTGAGTTGCGGTTAGAATTAGGGTTTGAGTTGGGGTTAGGGTTAAGGTTTGGGTTAGAGTTTGAGTTGGGATTAGGACTAGGGTTTGAATTAGGGTTTGAGTTGGGGTTAGGGTTAAGGTTTGGGTTAGGGTTTGAGTTGGGGTTAGGGTTAGGGTTAGAGTTGAGGTTAGGGTTTGTGTTGGGGTTAGGGTTTGCGTTGGGATTAGTGATGGACGAACTTCCGACGGGACGTTTCGCGAACGCGAAACGCGAACGGACACAAACGTTCGCGAAAACGACCGTTCGCCGCGGGCTCCATTGACTTCAATGGGAGGCGAATTTCGCAAACCTTTAGGTCGAATTTGCGGCCACGGGGTAATTATTAGGGGGTAGCACGTAGTCCCACCACCTGGACAATAGCATAATACATGTATGAGGTGAATTTGGGATCGATAACTACAAGCATTTTTTTTTTATTTGGGAAATTGTTCTGACAATTCAGGACTATGGAGCTAATGAAGGCAATGGAGGAGAGGGAAGGTCAGGGACCAGGGTAGGCAAACAAGAGGGTGCAGGAGATACAGAGCACTGACAGCAGCACCGTAATACAGAGCACTGACATCAGCACCGTGACATACAGCGCTGACAGCAGCTCCGTGACATACAGCGCTGACAGCAGCTCCGTGACATACAGCGCTGACAGCAGCTCCGTGACATACAGCGCTGACAGCAGCTCCGTGACATACAGCGCTGACAGCAGCTCCGTGACATACAGCGCTGACAGCAGCACCGTGACATACAGCGCTGACAGCAGCTCCGTGACATACAGCGCTGACAGCAGCTCCGTGACATACAGCGCTGACAGCAGCTCCGTGACATACAGCACTGACAGCAGCTCCGTGACATACAGCGCTGACAGCAGCTCCGTGACATACAGCGCTGACAGCAGCACCGTGACATACAGCGCTGACAGCAGCTCCGTGACATACAGCGCTGACAGCAGCTCCGTGACATACAGCGCTGACAGCAGCTCCGTGACATACAGCGCTGACAGCAGCTCCGTGACATACAGCGCTGACAGCAGCTCCGTGACATACAGCGCTGACAGCAGCACCGTGACATACAGCGCTGACAGCAGCTCCGTGACATACAGCGCTGACAGCAGCTCCGTGACATACAGCGCTGACAGCAGCTCCGTGACATACAGCACTGACAGCAGCTCCGTGACATACAGCGCTGACAGCAGCTCCGTGACATACAGCGCTGACAGCAGCACCGTGACATACAGCGCTGACAGCAGCTCCGTGACATACAGCGCTGACAGCAGCTCCGTGACATACAGCGCTGACAGCAGCTCCGTGACATACAGCGCTGACAGCAGCTCCGTGACATACAGCGCTGACAGCAGCTCCGTGACATACAGCGCTGACAGCAGCTCCGTGACATACAGCGCTGACAGCAGCTCCGTGACATACAGCGCTGACAGCAGCACCGTGACATACAGCGCTGACAGCAGCTCCGTGACATACAGCGCTGACAGCAGCTCCGTGACATACAGCGCTGACAGCAGCTCCGTGACATACAGCGCTGACAGCAGCTCCGTGACATACAGCGCTGACAGCAGCTCCGTGACATACAGCGCTGACAGCAGCTCCGTGACATACAGCGCTGACAGCAGCTCCGTGACATACAGCGCTGACAGCAGCTCCGTGACATACAGCGCTGACAGCAGCTCCGTGACATACAGCGCTGACAGCAGCTCCGTGACATACAGCGCTGACAGCAGCTCCGTGACATACAGCGCTGACAGCAGCTCCGTGACATACAGCGCTGACAGCAGCTCCGTGACATACAGCGCTGACAGCAGCTCCGTGACATACAGCGCTGACAGCAGCACCGTAAGCAGCCCCAGGAGGAAGTCAGCACAGCACAGGGATGGTGTGATCCCCTCATAATAAGAACCCCCAGGAGGAAGTCAGCACAGCACAGGGATGGTGGGAGCCCCTCATAATAAGAACACCCAGGAGGAAGTCAGCACAGCACAGGGATGGTGGGAACCCCTCATAATAAGCAGCCCCAGTAGAAATATGACACCGCTCAACCTCTTCAAAGAGGAGGGTAGGGGCATATAGTACGGTGTGCTTTTTTGGGTCAGGGAAGTGAGCCAAATGAATTAAGAAGGTCTGTGTGCTTGATTCCAAAAATTGTTTATAGACATATACATGGTCTACTGATCACATGTGTTGAATTCCTCCGAGATCCATGCCTCATTCATTTTTAGAAATGTGAGGTAGTTAACACTGTGGTGAGCTAGGCGAGTACGCTTATCGGTCACAATCCCCCCTGCTGCGCTGAACGTCCTTTCGGACAGGACACTGGATGAGGGGCAAGCCAACAGTTCGATTGCAAATTGGGCAAGCTCTGGCCAGAGGTCAAGCCTGCCCACCCAGTAGTCTAGGGGTTCATCACTCCTCAGAGCGTCCACATCGGCCGTTAACCCAATGTAGTCGGACACCTGACGGTCTAGGCGTTCCCTGATGCTGGATCCGGATGACACCTGTCGATGGGTCGGCTGAAAGAATGACCTCATATCCGAAGTCACCAACACATCTTCAAACCGGCCTCTTCTTGCAGGCGCTGTTGGATTGGTACCCGCAAATCCTTCTCTGGGAGTGGGAATTGCTCCTCTGCCAGCGCACGCAAAAGCAGAATGCAGCATTTCTCGAAGCAAGGCCTGGAAGTGCTGCATTCTGACAGCCCTCTGCGACGGCGGTAACATTTCCGCCATTTTGTGTTTGTACCGGGGGTCTAAGTACGTTGCCACCCAGTACTGGTCCTTGACCCTCATGCTTTTTATACGGGGGTCCCTATTAAAACACTGGAGCATGAAGGCCCCCATTTGCACTAAAGTGGAAGCGGTGTGGTGGCCTGGCTCCTGCTCATCATCCAGGATAATGTCGTCCTCTTCATTCTCCTCTCCCCATCCTCGCACAACAGGGATCCCAGAAAGGTTTAAAGCATGCTCTTCTTGCTCCTGCTCATCCGCCCCGGCACCATCCTCCTCTGACTCCTCATCAGACTCCTGTTGTTGACTTGTCTCAGATAGAGTAGCCCCCCCTGGGAATTCATCCAGCATTGCGACTTCCTCATCTTCCCGCTCCTGCTCCTCCACAGCCTGATCAATGACACGACGCAATGCACGCTCCAGAAAGAAGGCATAAGGTACCATGTCACTGATGGCGCCATGGCTGCGACTGACCAGTTTGGTGATCTCCTCAAATGGCCGCAGAAGTCTGCATGTGTCGCGCATGAGCAGCCACTGGCGCGGTGAAAAAAAACCCAGCTCCCCAGAACCGTTTCTTTCGCAGAGTTCATACAGGTAGACGTTAACTGCACGTTTCTGCTGGAGCAGCCTATCAAGCATATAGAAGGTTGAGTTCCATCGCGTCGGGCAATCGCAAATAAGACGTCTGACCGGCAGATGGTGTCGCCGCTGAATGTCAGCAAGGCGAGCCATGGCCGTGTAAGATCTTCTGAAATGGGCCGAGATTTTCCTTGCCTGCCGCAAGATGTCCTGGACCCCAGGGTATTTGACAAGGAATCGCTGCACGACCAAGTTTAAGACGTGTGCCATGCACGGCACGTGCGTGATTTTGCCCTGTTTCAATGCGCTAAGCAGATTGGCACCGTTGTCACACACCACTTTACCAACTGTCAAATTGAGCGGTGTTAGCCACTCATCTGCCTGTGAACGCAAAGCTGAAAGGAGTGCCGGGCCAGTGTGGCTCTTTGCTTCCAGGCACAACAGACGCAGCACGGCATGGCAACGTCTCACCTGGCATGTGGAATAGGTTCTGGGGAGCTTGGGCGGTGCAGTGGAAGAGACGCTAGCAGCGGAAAAGGAGGAGGCAGCTGAGGAGGAGAGGGAGGAGGATGGAGTAGGAGGAGGAGAAGAAGAGTCAGGCCTGCATGCAATCCGTGGCGGTAAAACCAAATCTACACGGGTGCCACGGGTTACATGCTTGACGGCCGTCAGAAGGTTCACCCAGTGGGCAGTAAAACTGATATACCTTCCCTGCCCGTGTTTGCTAGACCACGTGTCTGTGGTCAGATGTATCTTGGCACCGACACTGTGTGCCAGAGATACATTCACTTGCCGCTGAACATGGCCATATAGCTCTGGGATGCCCTTCTCTGAGAAATACTTCCTTCCTGGGACCTTCCATTGTGGTGTTCCAATGGCCACAAATTTGCGAAAGGCCTCCGAGTCCACCAGTTTATATGGCAGTAGTTGGCGGGCTATGAGTTCTGACAAGCCAGCCGCCAACCGTTGGGCAAGAGGGTTATCCGGCGTCATCATTTTTTTACGCTCAAACATTAGGCCCACGGAAGCCTGCCTTTTTGCAGAAAAATGTGAGCTTGGCGTGATGGAAGGTGGAGTGGAGGACAATTGTGAGGAGAGAGGAGAAGGAGAAGTAGAAGACGAGGCTGGACGGTGAGAGCCTGCAGTGTGGCTTTGTGTGTTCCGTTGCTCCCACTGGGCTCGGTGATGGCTGCTCATGTGCCTTCTTAAGGCGGTCGTCCCTAGGTGAGTATTGGGCTTACCGCGACTAACGCGTTGACTGCAAAGATTGCAGATGGCAACGCTATTGTCAGCAGCGGACACGTTAAAAAAAGCCCACACTGCGGAGCCATGTGCCGGTGTCCTGGGAGCGCCAGATGTGACCGTACATGGTCGATGACTCGCTCCTGATACATTTGCAGTCTGCTTTGTCCCTGCTGTGCAATGTAAGTCATTGCTGCTTCTCCTCCCTATCTGCTGGTCCATATCTCCCTCTGAACTCCCCTCCTCTTCCTCTCTTGTGGGCACCCACGTGACATCACTAGACACGTCATCATCAACGTCACCTTCCCCACCGCTATAAGTAGAGTAGGCAGCAACACCGGGGACCAACCTCCTCCTTGGGCTGATCTGGGTACTGGCGTCAGACTGCTGAGTAGCGCTTGTTGCTACCTCCTCTTCCTGATCCAATACCAAGAGTGGCTGCGCATCAGAAATGTCCTCTTGATATGGATCGGAAAATAATTCCAGTGACTCAAGCGGAAGGTATGTGGTGGTGGTGGTGGTGGTCGTGTTGTTGGTGGTAGTGTCTTTGGGGGTGCACATAGCAGAGAGTGAAGAAGAGGGTGCAGATCGAGAGGATGAGGAGGGTGCAGAAGAGTAAGGCTGAGCGAGCCACTCAACCAAGTCTGGTGCATCCTTTAAAGTAATTGAACGCACCTTCTGCAACTTCCCACTTTGGCTCAAGCCTGTTGCTCCTGCCCTACCCCTACCACCCCTGCGGAAGGGCCTGCCTCTTCCTCTGCATGTCATTTTTTAAATGACCCTGTGACAAAACTCTTAGTCCCTATACCGCTGAAGGACTGCTGCAGTATAGGTGAGCGGTCAGCAGTGGTGCACGTCAACCCTATCTATTGTGGACCTATAGCGGTCCTTACAGAACAGCAGACTGTACCGCACTCAAGCCTATGTACCGTAGCACCCTATACCAAGTTACCAGTCCTTATAAGAACTTTTGTGGACCAAGCAGGTTGTGTATTAGTGTTTAGCAGACTGTACGTCAGTCCCTATACCGCTGAAGGACTGCTGCAGTATAGGGCAGCGGTCAGCAGTGGTGCACGTCAACCCTATCTATTGTGGACCGATAGCGGTCCTTACAGAACAGCAGACTGTACCGCACTCAAGCCTATGTACCGTAGCACCCTATACCAAGTTACCAGTCCTTATAAGAACTTTTGTGGACCAAGCAGGTTGTGTATTAGTGTTTAGCAGACTGTACGTCAGTCCCTATACCGCTGAAGGACTGCTGCAGTATAGGGCAGCGGTCAGCAGTGGTGCACGTCAACCCTATCTATTGTGGACCGATAGCGGTCCTTACAGAACAGCAGACTGTACCGCACTCAAGCCTATGTACCGTAGCACCCTATACCAAGTTACCAGTCCTTATAAGAACTTTTGTGGAACAAGCAGGTTGTGTGTTAGTGATTAGCAGACTGTACGTCAGTCCCTATACCAATGAAGGACTGCTGCAGTATAGGGCAGCGGTCAGCAGTAGTGCACGGCAACCCTATGTATTGTGGACCGATAGCGGTCCTTACAGAACAGCAGACTGTACCGCACTCAAGCCTATGTACCGTAGCACCCTATACCAAGTTACCAGTCCTTATAAGAACTTTTGTGGACCAAGCAGGTTGTGTATTAGTGTTTAGCAGACTGTACGTCAGTCCCTATACCGCTGAAGGACTGCTGCAGTATAGGGCAGCGGTCAGCAGTGGTGCACGTCAACCCTATGTATTGTGGACCGATAGCGGTCCTTACAGAACAGCAGACTGTAACGCACTCAGGCCTATGTACCGTAGCACCCTATACCAAGTTACCAGTCCTTATAAGAACTTTTGTGGACCAAGCAGGTTGTGTGTTAGTGATTAGCAGACTGTACGTCAGTCCCTATACCAATGAAGGACTGCTGCAGTATAGGGCAGCGGTCAGCAGTAGTGCACGGCAACCCTATGTATTGTGGACCGATAGCGGTCCTTACAGAACAGCAGACTGTAACGCACTCAGGCCTATGTACCGTAGCACCCTATACCAAGTTACCAGTCCTTATAAAAACTTTTGTGGACCAAGCAGGTTGTGTGTTAGTGTTTAGCAGACTGTGCGTCAGTCCCTATACCGCTGAAGGACTGCTGCAGTATAGGGCAGCGGTCAGCAGTGGTGCACGTCAACCCTATCTATTGTGGACCGATAGCGGTCCTTACAGAACAGCAGACTGTACCGCACTCAAGCCTATGTACCGTAGCACCCTATACCAAGTTACCAGTCCTTATAAGAACTTTTGTGGACCAAGCAGGTTGTGTATTAGTGTTTAGCAGACTGTACGTCAGTCCCTATACCGCTGAAGGACTGCTGCAGTATAGGGCAGCGGTCAGCAGTGGTGCACGTCAACCCTATGTATTGTGGACCGATAGCGGTCCTTACAGAACAGCAGACTGTAACGCACTCAGGCCTATGTACCGTAGCACCCTATACCAAGTTACCAGTCCTTATAAGAACTTTTGTGGACCAAGCAGGTTGTGTGTTAGTGATTAGCAGACTGTACGTCAGTCCCTATACCAATGAAGGACTGCTGCAGTATAGGGCAGCGGTCAGCAGTAGTGCACGGCAACCCTATGTATTGTGGACCGATAGCGGTCCTTACAGAACAGCAGACTGTACTGCACTCAGGCCTATGTACCGTAGCACCCTATACCAAGTTACCAGTCCTTATAAAAACTTTTGTGGACCAAGCAGGTTGTGTGTTAGTGTTTAGCAGACTGTGCGTCAGTCCCTATACCGCTGAAGGACTGCTGCAGTATAGGGCAGCGGTCAGCAGTAGTGCACGGCAACCCTATGTATTGTGGACCGATAGCGGTCCTTACAGAACAGCAGACTGTAACGCACTCAGGCCTATGTACCGTAGCACCCTATACCAAGTTACCAGTCCTTATAAGAACTTTTGTGGACCAAGCAGGTTGTGTGTTAGTGATTAGCAGACTGTACGTCAGTCCCTATACCAATGAAGGACTGCTGCAGTATAGGGCAGCGGTCAGCAGTAGTGCACGGCAACCCTATGTATTGTGGACCGATAGCGGTCCTTACAGAACAGCAGACTGTACCGCACCCAAGCCTATGTACCGTAGCACCCTAGACAGACCAAGTTACCAGTCCTGATAAAGAGCTTTGTGGAACAAGTGAGTTGTGAATGATTAGCAGACTGCAGCAGAAGGGCAGCAGTCAAGTATAATATTCTTTCTATATTTGGAAGAAAGAATATTATACGTGTACAAGCCTATTACCGTACCACTGATACCAGTCCTGAAAAGAACCTTTGTGGAACTAATAGTAACAGCAAGTCTTTAAAATTATCCTCACTGCCTGACACACTGCTTCCTGCCTGTCCCTATACAAATTGGCAAAAAAGAGTAGGCTGGAACGATTAGCTGGAACAGCTCTTTTGTGGACCTGATAGTAACAGCTAATGATGATGATGATGATGATGATGAAGAAAGACTAATCTGGCTGAGCTGTCCCTAAAATAGCAGCATACAGCGCTCTGTCCCTTTATCTAAACTGACAAAAGAAACTCAGGCTGCTGACCTAACACCTATACCAGTCCTGAAAAGAACTTTTGTGTACCAAATAGCTAGCGTTTTCTCTGTCCCTACTCCACACAGGATCCTTTCCCTACAGTGACAGAAGAAAGAATGTAAAATGGCCACCGGATCGGGTGTATTTATAGGTTAGGGGGAATGTCCAAGTGTCCATGAGCTGTCATGTCTCAATTGGTTGTCCTGTAACACATGATAAACGTGTCACGAAAGGTTAAAGTTCTTGTATACATTAAACACGTAAGTCCGCCGGGGCGAACGACGGAAAAAGGCGTTCGAACCCGCGGACGGCGAAAGTCGGAAATTCGCCGCGAAACGACCGCCGGGCGAACCGTTCGGCCATCACTAGTTGGGATTAGGGTTAGGGTTTGAGTTGGGGTTAGGGTTTGAGTTGAGGTTAGGATTAGGATTTGTGTTGGCATTGGGATTAGGGTTTGAGTTGGGGTTAGGGATAAGGTTGGGGTTAGGGTTTGAGTTGGGATCAGGGTTAAGGTTTGGGTTAGGGTTTGAGTTGGGGTTAGGGTTTTAGTTGGGGTTATGGTTAGGGTTGAGGTTAGGGTTTGTGTTGGGGTTAGGGTTTGCGTTGGGGTTGGGATTAGAGTTAGGGTTTGAGTTTGGGTTAAGGTTAGGGTTTGAGTTGGGGTTAGGATTAGGGTTTGAGTTGGCGTTGGGATTAGGGTTTGAGTTGGGGTTAGTGTTTGAGTGGGGATTAGGGTTAGGGTTAAGGTTGGGTTTAGGGTTTGAGTTGGGGTTAGGGTTTGAGTTGGGGTTAGGGTTAAGGTTTGGGTTAGGGTTTGCGTTGGGGTTGGGATTAGGGTTTGAGTTGGGGTTAAGGTTAGGGTTTGAGTTGGCGTTGGGATTAGGGTTTGAGTTGGGGTTAGGGTTAGGGTTAAGTTTAGGATTAGGGTTTGAGTTGGGGTTAGGGTTAAGGTTGGGGTTTGCTTTGGGGTTAGGGTTAGGGTTAGGATTTGAGTTGGGATTAGGGTTAGGGTTAAGGTTGGGGTTAGGGTTTGAGTTGGGGTTTGGATTAGGGTTAAGGTTTGGGTTAGGGTTAGGGTTAGGGTTAGGGTTAGGGTTTGAGTTGGGGTTAGGATTAGGGTTAAGGTTTGGGTAAGGGTTTGAGTTGGGTTAGGGTTTGAGTTGGGGTTAGGATTAGGGTTTGAGTTGGGATTAGGGTTAGGGTTAAGGTTGGGGTTAGGGTTTGAGTTGGGGTTAGGATTAGGGTTTGAATTAGGGTTTGAGTTGGGGTTAGGGTTAGGGTTGAGTTTAGGGTTTGTGTTGGGGTTAGGGTTTGCGTTGGGATTAGGGTTAGGGTTTGATTTGGGGTTAGGGTTAGGGTTTGAGTTGAGGTTAGGATTAGGATTTGTGTTGGCATTGGGATTAGGGTTTGAGTTGGGGTTTGGGATAAGGTTGGGGTTAGGGTTTGAGTTGGGATTAGGGTTAAGGTTTGGGTTAGGGTTTGAGTTGGGGTTAGGGTTTTAGTTGGGGTTATGGTTAGGGTTAAGGTTAGGGTTTGTGTTGGGGTTAGGGTTTGCGTTGGGGTTGGGATTAGAGTTAGGGTTTGAGTTCGGGTTAAGGTTAGGGTTTGAGTTGGGGTTAGGATTAGGGTTTGAGTTGGGGTTAGGGTTTGAGTTGGCATTGGGATTAGGGTTTGAGTTAGGGTTAGGGTTTGAGTGGGGATTAGGGTTAGGGTTAAGGTTGGGTTTAGGGTTTGAGTTGGGGTTAGGGTTTGAGTTGGGGTTAGAGTTAAGGTTTGGGTTAGGGTTTGCGTTGGGGTTGGGATTAGGGTTTGAGTTGGGGTTAAGGTTAGGGTTTGAGTTGGCGTTGGGATTAGGGTTTGAGTTGGGGTTAGGGTTAGGGTTAAGTTTAGGATTAGGGTTTGAGTTGGGGTTAGGGTTAAGGTTGGGGTTTGCTTTGGGGTTAGGGTTAGGGTTTGAGTTGGGATTAGGGTTAGGGTTAAGGTTGGGGTTAGGGTTTGAGTTGGGGTTTGGATTAGGGTTAAGGTTTGGGTTAGAGTTAGGGTTATGGTTTGGGTTAGGGTTAAGGTTAGGGTTAGGGTTTGATTTGGGGTTAGGATTAGGGTTAAGGTTTGGGTTAGGGTTTGAGTTGGGTTAGGGTTTGAGTTGGGGTTAGGATTAGGGTTTGAGTTGGGATTAGGGTTAGGGTTAAGGTTGGGGTTAGGGTTTGAGTTGGGGTTCAGATTAGGGTTCTGATTGCTTAGTCTCCCCTGTCGATGATGTTATAATAAAGCTGGGGTTGGTGATGTTGATATCACACTATTTAGGGTTAGGGTTAGGGTTAAGGTTAGGGTTTGAGTTGGGGTTAGGGTTAAGGTTGGGGTTAGGGTTAGGGTTTGAGTTGGGGTTAGGGTTTGAGTTGGGATTAGGGTTAGGGTTAAGGTTGGGGTTAGGGTTTGAGTTGGGGTTAGGATTAGGGTTTGAATTGGGATTAGGGTTAGGGTTATGGTTTGGGTTAAGGTTGGGGTTAGGGTTTGAGTTGGGGTTCAGATTAGGGTTCTGATTGCTTAGTCTCCCCAGTCGATGATGTAATAATGAAGCTGGGGTTGGTGATGTTGATATCTCACTATTTCTCATCTCGCAGGCCTCGGTCAGGTAAAAGTCGGGACATGTACACCTTGATGGGCGGCGGTCTGCTCTGCGCAGTCTCTGGATTGGTTCTGCTCATAGTTGCCACAGCGACTGACTTTTGGATGCAGTATCGGTACTCGGGGAGTCTGAGTAACCAGGGTCTGTGGAAGTTCTGTGTGGCAGGAAAATGTCACCCTCATACCATCACTGTCGGTAAGTGCCATACACCGATAATTCTTATATAACCAGATTTGGGGTCATTGGGAGGCCACAAAGCAATGATTGGCTGGAGACTCATGTCAGATCTGGATGGCCACCATGTTTCGGGAACTAGCATCAGCAATAAAAGATAAGTCCACCGTGGCTCTTCCCTCCCCCCACTACTTTTCGAATAGTTCATAATGGCCTGAAAGTCCGTCCTCCTGTGCTGCACTTCAACCAAACCCTTCAAAATCTGACATACGTGTTCAGTACCCCGCCATTCACTGCCACTGAGAACCCAGCAAAGACCCTACACAAGCAGGGGTACAAGTGTAAATGCTGGGGGAGGGGAAGCTGTAAAGGATAAGTATGATAAAAGACAATCTGCCCTTTTATATGTGCAGGACTCGGGCTCTGTTAAATATAGTCAGTGTTAGGGTTAAATTAAGAAATTGATTACAGTTATGACTGAATTAGGGTTACAGGTATAGTCAGAATTAGCTGTGGAGTTATGGTTAGTGTTAGGTATGGAGTTATGGTTAGTGTTAGGTATGGAGTTATTGTTAGTGTTAGGTATGGAGTTATTGTTAGTGTTAGGTATGGGGTTATGGTTAGTGTTAGGTATGGGGTTATGGTTAGTGTTAAGTATGGGGTTATTGTTAGTGTTAGGTATGGGGTTATGGTTAGTGTTAGGTATGGAGTTATTGTTAGTGTTAGGTATGGGGTTATGGTTAGTGTTAAGTATGGGGTTATGGTTAGTGTTAGGTATGGGGTTATGGTTAGTGTTAGGTATGGGGTTATGGTTAGTGTTAAGTATGGAGTTATTGTTAGTGTTAGGTATGGGGTTATGGTTAGTGTTAAGTATGGGGTTATGGTTAGTGTTAGGTATGGAATTATTGTTAGTGTTAGGTATGGGGTTATGGTTAGTGTTAGGTATGGAATTATTGTTAGTGTTAGGTATGGGGTTATGGTTAGTGTTAGGTATTGAGTTATGGTTAATATTTCTGAGTCAGGGTCAGGATGAGGGTTATAGAGAAGATCTTGGTTGGGATATGTTGGTGTAGGGTGAATAGTCAGGGTCAGGATGAGGGTTATAGAGAAGATCTTGGTTGAGATATGTTGGTGTAGGGTGAATAGTCAGGGTCAGGATGAGGGTTACAATGAAGAGTATGGTTGGGATATGTTGGTGTAGGGTGAATAGTCAGGGTCAGGATGAGGGTTACAATGAAGAGTATGGTTGGGATATGCTGGTGTAGGGTGAATAGTCAGGGTCAGGATGAGGGTTACAATGAAGAGTATGGTTGGGATATGTTGGTGTAGGGTGAATAGTCAGGGTCAGGATGAGGGTTACAATGAAGAGTATGGTTGGGATATGTTGGTGTAGGGTGAATAGTCAGGGTCAGGATGAGGGTTACAATGAAGAGTATGGTTGGGATATGTTGGTGTAAGGTGAATAGTCAGGGTCAGGATGAGGGTTACAGAGGAAATCTTGGTTGGGATATGTTGGTGTAGGGTGAATAGTCAGGGTCAGGATGAGGGTTATAGAGAAGATCTTGGTTGGGATATGTTGGTGTAGGGTGAATGGTCAGGGTCAGGATGAGGGTTATAGAGAAGATCTTGGTTGGGATATGTTGGTGTAGGGTGAATAGTCAGGGTCAGGATGAGGGTTACAATGAAGAGTATGGTTGGGATATGTTGGTGTAGGGTGAATAGTCAGGGTCAGGATGAGGGTTACAATGAAGAGTATGGTTGGGATATGTTGGTGTAGGGTGAATATTTCTGAGTCAGGGTCAGGATGAGGGTTACAGAGGAAATCTTGGTTGGGATATGTTGGTGTAGGGTGAATAGTCAGGGTCAGGATGAGGGTTACAGAGGAAATCTTGGTTGGGATATGTTGGTGTAGGGTGAATAGTCAGGGTCAGGATGAGGGTTACAATGAAGAGTAGGGTTGGGATATGCTGGTGTAGGGTGAATAGTCAGGGTCAGGATGAGGGTTACAATGAAGAGTATGGTTGGGATATGTTGGTGTAGGGTGAATAGTCAGGGTCAGGATGAGGGTTACAATGAAGAGTATGGTTGGGATATGTTGGTGTAGGGTGAATAGTCAGGGTCAGGATGAGGGTTACAGAGGAAATCTTGGTTGGGATATGTTGGTGTAGGGTGAATATTTCTGAGTCAGGGTCAGGATGAGGGTTACAGAGGAAATCTTGGTTGGGATATGTTGGTGTAGGGTGAATAGTCAGGGTCAGGATGAGGGTTACAATGAAGAGTAGGGTTGGGATATGCTGGTGTAGGGTGAATAGTCAGGGTCAGGATGAGGGTTACAATGAAGAGTATGGTTGGGATATGTTGGTGTAGGGTGAATAGTCAGGGTCAGGATGAGGGTTACAATGAAGAGTATGGTTGGGATATGTTGGTGTAGGGTGAATAGTCAGGGTCAGGATGAGGGTTACAATGAAGAGTATGGTTGGGATATGCTGGTGTAGGGTGAATAGTCAGGGTCAGGATGAGGGTTACAATGAAGAGTAGGGTTGGGATATGCTGGTGTAGGGTGAATAGTCAGGGTCAGGATGAGGGTTACAATGAAGAGTATGGTTGGGATATGTTGGTGTAGGGTGAATAGTCAGGGTCAGGATGAGGGTTACAATGAAGATTATGGTTGGGATATGCTGGTGTAGGGTGAATAGTCAGGGTCAGGATGAGGGTTACAATGAAGAGTATGGTTGGGATATGTTGGTGTAGGGTGAATAGTCAGGGTCAGGATGAGGGTTACAATGAAGAGTATGGTTGGGATATGTTGGTGTAGGGTGAATAGTCAGGGTCAGGATGAGGGTTACAATGAAGAGTATGGTTGGGATATGCTGGTGTAGGGTGAATAGTCAGGGTCAGGATGAGGGTTACAATGAAGAGTAGGGTTGGGATATGCTGGTGTAGGGTGAATAGTCAGGGTCAGGATGAGGGTTACAATGAAGAGTATGGTTGGGATATGTTGGTGTAGGGTGAATAGTCAGGGTCAGGATGAGGGTTACAATGAAGAGTATGGTTGGGATATGTTGGTGTAGGGTGAATAGTCAGGGTCAGGATGAGGGTTACAATGAAGAGTATGGTTGGGATATGCTGGTGTAGGGTGAATAGTCAGGGTCAGGATGAGGGTTACAATGAAGAGTATGGTTGGGATATGTTGGTGTAGGGTGAATAGTCAGGGTCAGGATGAGGGTTACAATGAAGAGTATGGTTGGGATATGTTGGTGTAGGGTGAATAGTCAGGGTCAGGATGAGGGTTACAATGAAGAGTATGGTTGGGATATGCTGGTGTAGGGGGAATAGTCAGGGTCAGGATGAGGGTTACAATGAAGAGTAGGGTTGGGATATGCTGGTGTAGGGTGAATAGTCAGGGTCAGGATGAGGGTTACAATGAAGAGTATGGTTGGGATATGTTGGTGTAGGGTGAATAGTCAGGGTCAGGATGAGGGTTACAATGAAGAGTATGGTTGGGATATGTTGGTGTAGGGTGAATAGTCAGGGTCAGGATGAGGGTTACAATGAAGAGTATGGTTGGGATATGCTGGTGTAGGGTGAATAGTCAGGGTCAGGATGAGGGTTACAATGAAGAG
Source organism: Lithobates pipiens (assembly GCF_037356315.1). Lineage (NCBI taxonomy): Eukaryota > Metazoa > Chordata > Amphibia > Anura > Ranidae > Lithobates > Lithobates pipiens. The sequence continues at coordinate 26,406,355 of NW_027507791.1, forward strand.
TAGGGTTGGGATATGCTGGTGTAGGGTGAATAGTCAGGGTCAGGATGAGGGTTACAATGAAGAGTATGGTTGGGATATGTTGGTGTAGGGTGAATAGTCAGGGTCAGGATGAGGGTTACAATGAAGAGTATGGTTGGGATATGCTGGTGTAGGGTGAATAGTCAGGGTCAGGATGAGGGTTACAATGAAGAGTAGGGTTGGGATATGCTGGTGTAGGGTGAATAGTCAGGGTCAGGATGAGGGTTACAATGAAGAGTATGGTTGGGATATGTTGGTGTAGGGTGAATAGTCAGGGTCAGGATGAGGGTTACAATGAAGAGTATGGTTGGGATATGTTGGTGTAGGGTGAATAGTCAGGGTCAGGATGAGGGTTACAGAGGAAATCTTGGTTGGGATATGCTGGTGTAGGGTGAATAGTCAGGGTCAGGATGAGGGTTACAATGAAGATCTTGGTTGGGATATGCTGGTGTAGGGTGAATAGTCAGGGTCAGGATGAGGGTTACAATGAAGAGTATGGTTGGGATATGTTGGTGTAGGGTGAATAGTCAGGGTCAGGATGAGGGTTACAATGAAGAGTATGGTTGGGATATGCTGGTGTAGGGTGAATATTTGTGAGTCAGGGTCAGGATGAGGGTTATAGAGAAGATCTTGGTTGAGATATGTTGGTGTAGGGTGAATAGTCAGGGTCAGGATGAGGGTTACAATGAAGAGTAGGGTTGGGATATGCTGGTGTAGGGTGAATAGTCAGGGTCAGGATGAGGGTTACAATGAAGAGTATGGTTGGGATATGCTGGTGTAGGGTCATTACTACAGATTTATGGCAGAGAAGAATGCACCATACTCTCTATACCTTAATTTTCTCCTGCATTTGCTTGTATTTAGCGTTCTGGGACGCCACCCGTGCATTCATGTTGCTGTCTATACTGTCCAGTTTCGCTGGAATAATCCTGGGCCTTACCGCTTTCTCCAGTGGGGCCAAATCTGCTAGAACACGCTCCGCAGGAGTCACGTTACTGGTTGCAGGTAAGTGTTACCTAATGTCCTGGCTACCAATCAGAGGCTACCATCACACAGAACTGTATGCCAGAATTTATCCCATATATTATATTATACAGGATTTAGCACCAACAGTTTGCACAGCCCCTCCAATATACAGGGAGACAGTACAATTCAATGCAAAGGGGTTAGGTAGGCCCTGCTCATAAGAGCTTACAATCTAAACTGGCGTGACGATCCCTAGAAAAGCTTGTTTTTCTTTTTTTATATAAATTCATCCATCGCACTGCAGTGAACAGTTCTCTATCAGTCTGTTCATGAACTCCAGGCCACATGCAAGGACTTCCCTCACACAACTCTTCTGGCATCTGCCAGTGCAGCAATGCTGCCAACATCCACAGTGTCCATGTACATTCCCTGCGAGTATCTGATATACATCCACTAGGTGTCAGCAGACTGTAAGTAGCACATTGTAGACAGTTTATAGGAAGAATTAGACCCGGGTAAATGAGCTTGTGCTGGGAATTGTGAACAGTCTGATGGTTTTCGTCTTATTCCCCTCAAGCTCCATCACCTTTACCTTGAAAGAAATTATCACCATTAAGTTTCCCTTCGTCCAAACTTTTCAGCCAGGCAAATAAAATATACAGAGTACCTGTTGGACTCTCTGAAGCCTTTTGAATTCAGCCTATTCCAGGAATTGGAGGACAAGCATCTTCAGATGCTGAGAAATGAGTCCTGGCGGTGGCTTTGCCATGGCAGATACAGAAGTCCAGGCTACATAAAGAGGCAGTGTGCATCCTATTGGCTGGATGAAGCAGTAGACATCAGACGCTGAAGTCATGGCCATAGTTAGCTAAGCATGGGGCGCCAACACTTTCTTCTTGGTCCAACCTGTGGACCTTCCTGGCAGCCCTGTTAGAAGTATTGAAATGGGGTCTCATATAGTGAGGTGGGATGTGAGGTGACAGACCTGGAAGGAATGTGGACTTCAGAACTTTGTTACCAGTCATTGAGGCTGTTTAAAGAAGGAAATTAAATATAATTGTAAGGGCCGGTTCACACAGCGAGGCGATGCGAGGCGACACGACTCGCCTCGCCTCGCTCCCGCAAGTCGCCCCCGTTCTGTACAATGGAACCGTTCTGAGAGGAGCGACTCGAGTCGCTCCGACTCAGAAAAAAGGTTCCTGTACTACTTCTGGGCGACTTCGGGGGCGACTTGCATTGACTTCTATACAGAAGTCCTCTGCAAGTCGCCGCTGAGGTCCCCGCAGGTCGCGGCGAGGCAAGTCGGAGACGCCTCGCCGTGCCTCGCTGTGTGAACCGGCCCTAAGTGTGAGCAAAAGTTACCTTTCTCAAACAATGGACAGCGACATTGTGAGACCTGCGTGCAATTGGTCCACGAACTGTTTGTGAAAAGCCCACGTGTCTTTCACAATTTGGGGAGAAGCGGAAAGGCTTTTCTCTATAGAGAGATTGTGCTGCACCAAAGGGAACTGCTCTGTTGTATCTGTTTGCACAGGAAGGTAACCCTGGTAGATAATAGCATAGACATAGACAGAATCAGGACTTCAGACCACAGAATATTACTCCACATAAAGATTTGGTTTGTAAAGCTGCATAAGAAGTGGGGGAATGACTGACGGCAATGTGACCCGATTGAATGGCTAGCAGAGTCTTGTGATTAGGGCTCACTACATGAAAAAAACACCCACCGAGCGATCTACCGAGATCTACCTACCAGCAGCTCACAAATGGAATTAAAAATGGAGATGTTTGAAGAGATTAGCTATAAAACACGCAGGTTTGACCCCTGTGGGTGACTGAGGCCTAGGAAGGTGATGTGCATTTTCCCACATACACAGCGATTTCACAGGCCCCCTAGGGCCTAGGCCCCCCTCTCATCTACCATATCTAGATTCTGCTCTGTGAATGGAATGGTCATCCTCAAGGCCATGTGGGGTCCAGATAACTTCCTCCAAACAGAGCCAAAATAAACACAATTAATCAAGATACAGAAATACGTGACTACCCAGCGACTGGAAGTATTTACACCATCTATGATTAATGATCACTCCTAATCATGGTGTGGAGGAGAAGACTCCATTCCATATCAGTAGACTATTGTATTGAGCTATAGCTTTTCCTGCCCATGCATTAGACCCAGATATATTGTGTACATTATAGCCTGGTCAGTACATTCTCTATAATACTGTTTACACTGTAGATATATAGTGGGAAATAACGATGGTCTCCCCTGCAGATGGTGTAAGTTTTGCCCACTTACATAGAAATGAAGGGTCTATAATTCTTATCAGAGGTGTATTTTATATGATAGAGACAGAAGATCAACCAAAAATCCAGAAAAATCACACAATACAAATGTTATTAATGGAGTTGCAGTTCCATGAATAAAATAAGTATTTGATCCCCAAAAACATGACTTAGTAGTTGGTGAAGAAACTCTTGTTGGTGATCACAGAGGTCAGACGTTTCTTGTAGGTGGTGATCAGGTTTGCACACATCTCAGGAGGGATTTTAGTCCACTCTTGTTGACAGATCTTATCTAAATCCTTAAGGTTTCTTAGCTGTCGCTTGGAACCTCGAAGTTTCTGCTCCTCCATAAATTCTCTATAAGATTAAGGTCTGGAGACTGGCTAGGCCACTCCATGACCTTAATGTGCTTCTTCTTGAGCCACTCCTTTGTTGCCTTGGCGGTATGTTTTGGGTCATTCTCATGCTGGAAGACCCATCAATGACCCATCTTCAGTGTTCTGGCTGAGGGAAGAAGGTTCTCATCCAAGATTTTACTATACATGGCCCCATCCATTGGCCCCTCAATGCAGCAATGGCAGCCAGTACCTTTATCAGAGAAACCGCCCCAAAGCATCATGTTTCCACCTCCGTGTGTGACTGTAGGGATGGTGTTCATGTTTCCACCTCCGTGTGTGACTGTATGGATGGTGTTCATGTTCCCCCCTCCGTGTGTGACTGTAGGGATGGTGTTCATGTTTCCACCTCCGTGTGTGACTGTAGGGATGGTGTTCATGTTTCCACCTCCATGTGTGACTGTAGGGATGGTGTTCATGTTTCCACCTCCGTGTGTGACTGTAGGGATGGTGTTCATGTTCCCACCTCCGTGTGTGACTGTAGGGATGGTGTTCATGTTTCCACCTCCGTGTGTGACTGTAGGGATGGTGTTCATGTTTCCACCTCCGTGTGTGACTGTAGGGATGGTGTTCATGTTTCCACCTCCGTGTGTGACTGTAGGGATGGTGTTCATGTTTCCACCTCCGTGTGTGACTGTAGGGATGGTGTTCATGTTTCCACCTCCGTGTGTGACTGTAGGGATGGTGTTCATGTTTCCACCTCTGTGTGTGACTGTGGGGATGGTGTTCATGTTTCCACCTCCGTGTGTGACTGTAGGGATGGTGTTCATGTTTCCACCTCCGTGTGTGACTGTAGGGATGGTGCTCTTAGGGTCATAGTCAGCATTTTTCTTCCTCCAAACGCAGTAAGTCAAGCTAATGCCAAAGAGCTGAATTTTGGTCTCATCTGACCACAGCACTTTCTCCCAAAACTACTCTGAATCATTTAGATGTCCATTGGTAAACTTCAGACGGGCCTGTACATGTGTCTTCCTGAGGAGGAGGACCTGTGCATGTGTCTTCCTGAGGAGGAGGACCTGTACATGTGTCTTCCTGAGGAGGAGGACCTGTACATGTGTCTTCCTGAGGAGGGGGACCTGTACATGTGTCTTCCTGAGGAGGAGGACCTGTACATGTGTCTTCCTGAGGAGGGGGACCTGTACATGTGTCTTCCTGAGGAGGAGGACCTGTACATGTGTCTTCCTGAGGAGGAGGACCTGTGCATGTGTCTTCCTGAGGAGGAGGACCTGTACATGTGTCTTCCTGAGGAGGGGGACCTGTACATGTGTCTTCCTGAGGAGGGGGACCTGTACATGTGTCTTCCTGAGGAGGAGGACCTGTACATGTGTCTTCCTGAGGAGGGGGACCTGTACATGTGTCTTCCTGAGGAGGAGGACCTGTACATGTGTCTTCCTGAGGAGGAGGACCTGTGCATGTGTCTTCCTGAGGAGGAGGACCTGTACATGTGTCTTCCTGAGGAGGGGGACCTGTACATGTGTCTTCCTGAGGAGGAGGACCTGTACATGTGTCTTCCTGAGGAGGGGGACCTGTACATGTGTCTTCCTGAGGATGGGGACCTGTACATGTGTCTTCCTGAGGAGGAGGACCTGTACATGTGTCTTCCTGAGGAGGAGGACCTGTGCATGTGTCTTCCTGAGGAGGAGGACCTGTACATGTGTCTTCCTGAGGAGGGGGACCTGTACATGTGTCTTCCTGAGGAGGAGGACCTGTACATGTGTCTTCCTGAGGAGGGGGACCTGTACATGTGTCTTCCTGAGGAGGGGGACCTGTACATGTGTCTTCCTGAGGAGGGGGACCTGTACATGTGTCTTCCTGAGGAGGAGGACCTGTACATGTGTCTTCCTGAGGAGGAGGACCTGTACATGTGTCTTCCTGAGGAGGAGGATCTGTACATGTGTCTTCCTGAGGAGGGGGACCTGTACATGTGTCTTCCTGAGGAGGGGGACCTGTACATGTGTCTTCCTGAGGAGGGGGACCTGTACATGTGTCTTCTTGAGGATGGGGACCTGTACATGTGTCTTCCTGAGGAGGAGGACCTGTACATGTGTCTTCTTGAGGATGGGGACCTGTACATGTGTCTTCCTGAGGAGGGGGACCTGTACATGTGTCTTCCTGAGGAGGGGGACCTGTACATGTGTCTTCCTGAGGAGGGGGACCTGTACATGTGTCTTCCTGAGAAGGGGGACCTGTACATGTGTCTTCCTGAGGAGGGGGACCTGTACATGTGTCTTCCTGAGGAGGGGGACCTGTACATGTGTCTTCCTGAGGAGGGGGACCTGTACATGTGTCTTCCTGAGGAGGAGGACCTGTACACGTGTCTTCCAGAGGAGGAGGACCTGTACATGTGTCTTCCTGAGGAGGGGGACCTGTACACGTGTCTTCCTGAGGAGGGGGACCTGTACATGTGTCTTCCTGAGGAGGAGGACCTGTACATGTGTCTTCCTGAGGAGGAGGACCTGTACATGTGTCTTCCTGAGGAGGGGGAACTGTACATGTGTCTTCCTGAGGAGGGGGACCTTGCGGGGGCTTCAGGATTTCAATCCATGGTGGTGTATTGTGTTATCAATGGTTTGTTTGGTGACTGTGGTCCCAACTGCCTTGAGATCCTTCACAAGCTCCTCCCATGTAGTTCTGGGCGGATCCCTCACTTTTCTCATGACCATCCTCACCCCATGAGGAGAAATCTTCCATGGAGCTCCAGACTGAGGACAATTGATGGTTATTTTGTATTTCTTCCATTTGTGAATAATCTCTCCAACAATTGTCTCCTCTCACCAAGCTTCTTGCTGATGGTCTTGTAGCCCATTCCAGCCTTGTGCAGGTCTCCAATCTTCTCCCCGACCTCCTCTGACAGATCTTTGCTCTTCCCCATGATGGTGGTATTGTCTCTACCAGCTTTGCCCATCTAGAGAGGACATTTCTGCCCATTCTTCTTCTTTGTAGAATATCTCAAGCTCTGTCAGATTGGATGGAGAGCGTCTGTGATCAGCAATTTTCAAGTCTGGCCACAGATTCTCAATGGGATTTAGGTCTGGACTGTGACTGGGCCATTCTAACACATGAATATGCTTTGATGTAATCCATTCCATTGTAGCTCTGGCTGGATGTTTCGGGTCGTTGTCCTGCTGGAAGGGGAACCTCCGCCCCGGTCTCAAGTCTTCTGCCGACTCTAACAGGTTTTCTTCTAAGATTGTCCTGTATTTGTCTCCATCCATCTTCCCATCAACTCTGACCAGCTTCCCTGTCCCTGCTGAAGAAAACCATCCCCACCACATGATGCTGCCACCGCCATGTCTCACGGTGGGGATGGTGTGTTCGGGGGATGGGCGGTGTTAGTTTCCCCCACACATAGCGTTTTGCTTTTAGGCCATAAAGTAGAATTTTGGTCTCCTCTGACCAGATCACCTTCTTCCACATGTTTGCTGCCCCCTCCCCCACATGGCTTCTCACAAACTACAAACAGGACTTCTTATGACTTTCTTTCCTCAATGTCTTTCTTCTTGTCACTCTTCCATAAAGGGCAGATTTGTGGAGAGACGACTAATAGTTGTCCTGTGGACAGATTCTCCCCCTGAGCTGTGGATCTCTGCAGCTCCTCCAGAGTTACCATGGACCTCTTGGCTCTTCTCTGATGAATGCTCTCCTTGCCCGGCCCGGTCAGTTTAGGTGGACGGCCGTGTCTTGGTAGGTTTGCAGTTGTGCCCATACTCTTTCCATTTTCCGATGATGGATTGAACAGAGCTCCGTGAGATGGTCAAAGCTTGGGAGATTTTATTATAACCCAACCCTGCTTTATACTTCTCCACAACTTCATCCCTGACCTGTCTGCTGTGTTCCTTGGCCTTCATGATGCTGTTTGTTCACTAAGGTTCTCTAACACACCTCTGAGGGCTTCACAGAACAGCTGTATTTATAATGAGATTAAATGTCACACAGGTGGACTCTATTCACTAATTAGGTGACTTCTGAAGGCAATTGGTTCCTCTAGATTCTAGTTAGGGGTGTCAGAGTAAAGGGGGCGCCATACAAATGCCCCCCCCCCCCACACTTTTCACATATTTATTTGTAAAAAAAAAAAAATTGAAAACCATTTATCATTTTCTTTCCACTTCACAATTATGTGCCACTTTGTGTTAGTCAATCATATAAAATCCCAATAAAATATGTAGCAAAGTCCTGGGTCCCTTGAGGCCTAATGGTGACCTCCAGAGTTAGGGCCAGCTGGCATCCTCCTGTGTAGAGGGGGTTACAAGGCACGTGGGTGTAATGCAAGATGGAATGATGGGTGCCAGACACTTTTTGACTGCAAAGAGATTTATTGTCTCTTAAACAGAACTGTGGGAGAGAGGGTTAGGGCCAGGACAACCTTCGGTAGATGCAATGATAATTGCCAGACTCCGAGACTTCTATAGGTAGACAGCTATACAGGTGAAGGCCTCCGGCCAGACAGAACTTCTGTTTAGGTAGGACTGCTGTCTCCTATGGCAATAATCTTGTAGCAGTTACTAACGGTAGTTGTATTCAACTATTGGCAACACAAACAGTTCTCTGCTGTCCCTGGCATGGCACTCGCTGATGCTCCACAAGCGTCACCTCTGCTGTCCCGTTGGGTCCCTGGCATGGCACTCGCTGATGCTCCACAAGCGTCACCTCTGCTGTCCCGCTGGGTCCCTGGCATGGCACTCGCTGATGCTCCACAAGCGTCACCTCTGCTGTCCCGCTGGGTCCCTGGCTTGGCACTCGCTGATGCTCCACAAGCGTCACCTCTGCTGTCCCGTTGGGTCCCTGGCATGGCACTCGCTGATGCTCCACAAGCGTCACCTCTGCTGTCCCGTTGGGTCCCTGGCTTGGCGGTCGCTGATGCTCCACAAGCGTCACCTCTGCTGTCCCGTTGGGTCCCTGGCTTGGCACTCGCTGATGCTCCACAAGCGTCACCTCTGCTGTCCCATTCAGTCCCTGGCATGGCACTCGCTGATGCTCCACAAGCGTCACCTCTGCTGTCCCGTTGGGTCCCTGGCTTGGCACTCGCTGATGCTCCACAAGCGTCACCTCTGCTGTCCCGTTGGGTCCCTGGCTTGGCACTCGCTGATGCTCCACAAGCGTCACCTCTGCTGTCCCGTTGGGTCCCTGGCTTGGCACTCGCTGATGCTCCACAAGCGTCACCTCTGCTGTCCCGTTGGGTCCCTGGCTTGGCACTCGCTGATGCTCCACAAGCGTCACCTCTGCTGTCCCGTTGGGTCCCTGGCATGGCACTCGCTGATGCTCCACAAGCGTCACCTCTGCTGTCCCGTTGGGTCCCTGGCTTGGCACTCACTGATGCTCCACAAGCGTCACCTCTGCTGTCCCGTTGGGTCCCTGGCATGGCACTCGCTGATGCTCCACAAGCGTCACCTCTGCTGTCCCGTTGGGTCCCTGGCTTGGCACTCACTGATGCTCCACAAGCGTCACCTCTGCTGTCCCGTTGGGTCCCTGGCTTGGCGCTCGCTGATGCTCCACAAGCGTCACCTCTGCTGTCCCGTTGGGTCCCTGGCATGGCACTCGCTGATGCTCCACAAGCGTCACCTCTGCTGTCCCGTTGGGTCCCTGGCTTGGCGCTCGCTGATGCTCCACAAGCGTCACCTCTGCTGTCCCGTTGGGTCCCTGGCTTGGCACTCGCTGATGCTCCACAAGCGTCACCTCTGCTGTCCCGTTGGGTCCCTGGCTTGGCACTCGCTGATGCTCCACAAGCGTCACCTCTGCTGTCCCGTTGGGTCCCTGGCATGGCACTCGCTGATGCTCCACAAGCGTCACCTCTGCTGTCCCGTTGGGTCCCTGGCTTGGCACTCACTGATGCTCCACAAGCGTCACCTCTGCTGTCCCGTTGGGTCCCTGGCATGGCACTCGCTGATGCTCCACAAGCGTCACCTCTGCTGTCCCGTTGGGTCCCTGGCTTGGCACTCGCTGATGCTCCACAAGCGTCACCTCTGCTGTCCCATTCAGTCCCTGGCATGGCACTCGCTGATGCTCCACAAGCGTCACCTCTGCTGTCCCGTTGGGTCCCTGGCTTGGCACTCGCTGATGCTCCACAAGCGTCACCTCTGCTGTCCCGTTGGGTCCCTGGCATGGCACTCGCTGATGCTCCACAAGCGTCACCTCTGCTGTCCCATTCAGTCCCTGGCATGGCACTCGCTGATGCTCCACAAGCGTCACCTCTGCTGTCCCGTTGGGTCCCTGGCTTGGCACTCGCTGATGCTCCACAAGCGTCACCTCTGCTGTCCCGTTGGGTCCCTGGCTTGGCGGTCGCTGATGCTCCACAAGCGTCACCTCTGCTGTCCCGTTGGGTCCCTGGCATGGCACTCGCTGATGCTCCACAAGCGTCACCTCTGCTGTCCCGCTGGGTCCCTGGCATGGCACTCGCTGATGCTCCACAAGCGTCACCTCTGCTGTCCCGTTGGGTCCCTGGCTTGGCGGTCGCTGATGCTCCACAAGCGTCACCTCTGCTGTCCCGTTGGGTCCCTGGCATGGCACTCGCTGATGCTCCACAAGCGTCACCTCTGCTGTCCCGTTGGGTCCCTGGCTTGGCGCTCGCTGATGCTCCACAAGCGTCACCTCTGCTGTCCCGCTGGGTCCCTGGCATGGCACTCGCTGATGCTCCACAAGCGTCACCTCTGCTGTCCCGTTGGGTCCCTGGCTTGGCACTCGCTGATGCTCCACAAGCGTCACCTCTGCTGTCCCATTCAGTCCCTGGCATGGCACTCGCTGATGCTCCACAAGCGTCACCTCTGCTGTCCCGTTGGGTCCCTGGCTTGGCACTCGCTGATGCTCCACAAGCGTCACCTCTGCTGTCCCGTTGGGTCCCTGGCATGGCACTCGCTGATGCTCCACAAGCGTCACCTCTGCTGTCCCGTTGGGTCCCTGGCTTGGCACTCGCTGATGCTCCACAAGCGTCACCTCTGCTGTCCCGTTGGGTCCCTGGCATGGCACTCGCTGATGCTCCACAAGCGTCACCTCTGCTGTCCCGTTGGGTCCCTGGCTTGGCACTCACTGATGCTCCACAAGCGTCACCTCTGCTGTCCCGTTGGGTCCCTGGCTTGGCACTCGCTGATGCTCCACAAGCGTCACCTCTGCTGTCCCGTTGGGTCCCTGGCTTGGCACTCGCTGATGCTCCACAAGCGTCACCTCTGCTGTCCCGTTGGGTCCCTGGCTTGGCACTCACTGATGCTCCACAAGCGTCACCTCTGCTGTCCCGCTGGGTCCCTGGCATGGCACTCGCTGATGCTCCACAAGCGTCACCTCTGCTGTCCCGCTGGGTCCCTGGCATGGCACTCGCTGATGCTCCACAAGCGTCACCTCTGCTGTCCCGTTGGGTCCCTGGCTTGGCGCTCGCTGATGCTCCACAAGCGTCACCTCTGCTGTCCCGCTGGGTCCCTGGCATGGCACTCGCTGATGCTCCACAAGCGTCACCTCTGCTGTCCCGTTGGGTCCCTGGCTTGGCACTCGCTGATGCTCCACAAGCGTCACCTCTGCTGTCCCATTCAGTCCCTGGCATGGCACTCGCTGATGCTCCACAAGCGTCACCTCTGCTGTCCCGTTGGGTCCCTGGCTTGACACTCGCTGATGCTCCACAAGCGTCACCTCTGCTGTCCCGTTGGGTCCCTGGCATGGCACTCGCTGATGCTCCACAAGCGTCACCTCTGCTGTCCCGTTGGGTCCCTGGCTTGGCACTCGCTGATGCTCCACAAGCGTCACCTCTGCTGTCCCGTTGGGTCCCTGGCATGGCACTCGCTGATGCTCCACAAGCGTCACCTCTGCTGTCCCGTTGGGTCCCTGGCTTGGCACTCACTGATGCTCCACAAGCGTCACCTCTGCTGTCCCGTTGGGTCCCTGGCTTGGCACTCGCTGATGCTCCACAAGCGTCACCTCTGCTGTCCCGTTGGGTCCCTGGCTTGGCACTCGCTGATGCTCCACAAGCGTCACCTCTGCTGTCCCGTTGGGTCCCTGGCTTGGCACTCACTGATGCTCCACAAGCGTCACCTCTGCTGTCCCGTTGGGTCCCTGGCATGGCACTCGCTGATGCTCCACAAGCGTCACCTCTGCTGTCCCGTTGGGTCCCTGGCTTGGCACTCGCTGATGCTCCACAAGCGTCACCTCTGCTGTCCCATTCAGTCCCTGGCATGGCACTCGCTGATGCTCCACAAGCGTCACCTCTGCTGTCCCGTTGGGTCCCTGGCTTGGCACTCGCTGATGCTCCACAAGCGTCACCTCTGCTGTCCCGCTGGGTCCCTGGCATGGCACTCACTGATGCTCCACAAGCGTCACCTCTGCTGTCCCGTTGGGTCCCTGGCATGGCACTCGCTGATGCTCCACAAGCGTCACCTCTGCTGTCCCGTTGGGTCCCTGGCTTGGCGCTCGCTGATGCTCCACAAGCGTCACCTCTGCTGTCCCGCTGGGTCCCTGGCATGGCACTCGCTGATGCTCCACAAGCGTCACCTCTGCTGTCCCGTTGGGTCCCTGGCTTGGCACTCGCTGATGCTCCACAAGCGTCACCTCTGCTGTCCCATTCAGTCCCTGGCATGGCACTCGCTGATGCTCCACAAGCGTCACCTCTGCTGTCCCGTTGGGTCCCTGGCTTGGCACTCGCTGATGCTCCACAAGCGTCACCTCTGCTGTCCCGTTGGGTCCCTGGCATGGCACTCGCTGATGCTCCACAAGCGTCACCTCTGCTGTCCCGTTGGGTCCCTGGCTTGGCACTCGCTGATGCTCCACAAGCGTCACCTCTGCTGTCCCGTTGGGTCCCTGGCATGGCACTCGCTGATGCTCCACAAGCGTCACCTCTGCTGTCCCGTTGGGTCCCTGGCTTGGCACTCACTGATGCTCCACAAGCGTCACCTCTGCTGTCCCGTTGGGTCCCTGGCATGGCACTCGCTGATGCTCCACAAGCGTCACCTCTGCTGTCCCGTTGGGTCCCTGGCTTGGCGCTCGCTGATGCTCCACAAGTGTCACCTCTGCTGTCCCGTTGGGTCCCTGGCTTGGCACTCGCTGATGCTCCACAAGCGTCACCTCTGCTGTCCCATTCAGTCCCTGGCATGGCACTCGCTGATGCTCCACAAGCGTCACCTCTGCTGTCCCGTTGGGTCCCTGGCTTGGCACTCGCTGATGCTCCACAAGCGTCACCTCTGCTGTCCCGTTGGGTCCCTGGCATGGCACTCGCTGATGCTCCACAAGCGTCACCTCTGCTGTCCCGTTGGGTCCCTGGCTTGGCACTCGCTGATGCTCCACAAGCGTCACCTCTGCTGTCCCGCTGGGTCCCTGGCATGGCACTCGCTGATGCTCCACAAGCGTCACCTCTGCTGTCCCGTTGGGTCCCTGGCATGGCACTCGCTGATGCTCCACAAGCGTCACCTCTGCTGTCCCGTTGGGTCCCTGGCTTGGCGCTCGCTGATGCTCCACAAGCGTCACCTCTGCTGTCCCGCTGGGTCCCTGGCATGGCACTCGCTGATGCTCCACAAGCGTCACCTCTGCTGTCCCGTTGGGTCCCTGGCTTGGCACTCGCTGATGCTCCACAAGCGTCACCTCTGCTGTCCCATTCAGTCCCTGGCATGGCACTCGCTGATGCTCCACAAGCGTCACCTCTGCTGTCCCGTTGGGTCCCTGGCTTGGCACTCGCTGATGCTCCACAAGCGTCACCTCTGCTGTCCCGTTGGGTCCCTGGCATGGCACTCGCTGATGCTCCACAAGCGTCACCTCTGCTGTCCCGTTGGGTCCCTGGCATGGCACTCGCTGATGCTCCACAAGCGTCACCTCTGCTGTCCCATTCAGTCCCTGGCATGGCACTCGCTGATGTTTTCCCACTTCTCCCCTGTTCCCGGCTGATGAGAAGTCGGCTCTGGTGTTGGCCTCGGCTCACTCACAGTGGTCTCCGTTAATAAGGTGGATGGTCCATTAGTGGTGACAACTTCTACCTCTGACCACAGCTGGTTCCTTGTCCGGCTGAACCGATACTTCTGGTTGGACTACATGCCAGTAGTCCCAACTCTACGCTGCTCTCCCACTCCTGGAAATGCCCTCAGGTTGCCTGGCAGCCCAATGTCCCCAGGATAGGCCTCAGGTTTCTGGCCTAGCAGCCCGGGGGGGGCAACATAACACATCTCTACCCAGACAGCTGTCCAGGTGGCACAGAACCCCGATCACCCGAGTCCACCCAAATAAATAGGCTCTCCCAAGTGGGCAAAACGTACACAATCCGCGGGGAGACCATCGTTCCCCCCACTGTATATACAGGTCAGAATACAGTATATATATATATATAGCACAGTGACCACCTATGGAGTGTATGCTGTATCCTCCATTACACTGCAGTATATATACATACATACACAATATATTGTGTCGTCCCCCCCCCCCCCGGTAGGACTGCCACCTCTTCTTCAAGCCAAATCCCAACACTCTATGGGCACACAGCAATTTTATGGGGGGACTCAGAGCACCCCTTACATCAGAGTCCTCAGAGCACCCCTTACATCAGAGTCCTCAGAGCACCCCCTACATCAGAGTCCTCAGAGCACCCCTTACATCAGAGTCCTCAGAGCACCCCTTACATCGGAGTCCTCAGAGCACCCCCTACATCTGAGTCCTCAGAGCACCCCTTACATCAGATTCCTCAGAGCACCCCTTACATCAGAGTCCTCAGAGCACCCCTTACATCAGATTCCTCAGAGCACCCCTTACATCAGAGTCCTCAGAGCACCCCCTACATCAGAGTCCACAGAGCACCCCTTACATCAGAGTCCTCAGAGCACCCCTTACATCAGAGTCCTCAGAGCACCCCTTACATCAGATTCCTCAGAGCACCCCTTACATCAGAGTCCTCAGAGCACCCCCTACATCAGAGTCCACAGAGCACCCCTTACATCAGAGTCCTCAGAGCACCCCTTACATCAGAGTCCTCAGAGCACCCCCTACATCAGAGTCCACAGAGCACCCCTTACATCAGAGTCCTCAGAGCACCCCCTACATCAGAGTCCTCAGAGCACCCCTTACATCAGAGTCCTCAGAACACCCCTTACATCAGATTCCTCAGAGCACCTCTTACATCAGATTCCTTCCATATACACTGAACAATAATTTTAAAAAACTTATAACACTAATCATGGCCCCTGTACTGCACTGCATTGGATGTACTATTGTACTGCATTGGATATGGCCACTCCCGCAAAGGTCTCTGGGTTTAGCCAATCAACAGATGTCATTATATCTAGAAGGTTGTGTATTTGTAGTGTAGGAGCACAGGGCTGCCCCATATAGTTCCCTACAGTTAGGGTTGGGAACCCTGTATTGAGGGGTAGGTAGCGTAGGTACCTTGGAAGCCCTTAGAGGCCCCCAGAATAGTGAGGGCAGTGTACCACAGATAGCTCTGAACCCTGCTAGTGGGGGGCATCATGGGTAAGAGGTCTCTGTATATAGCCCTGTGGAAGTCTACCTAGGGTGGTTGATTATAGGATGCAGTGCAAGGTTCAAGACATGGAAAGATGCCCCATTCAAGGTCCAGTTTGAGGGAGTTTGCCCCCAGAGAGGATGGAGGAAGAGGAGGTGCAGGATTATCAGGCCTTTGGCATGGGATGTAGGAGTCTGGCAAACCCCTAAAGATACGGGCGCTAATCTCTGATGCTGCTCGAAAGCATTTAAATATGTAAATCAACTGCGGACGCCTGCCTTTACACACACACAACCTTTAATGTCATCCCAGTCTTAGTCCGGAGGGTTCAATATTGAGTTGGCCCTTTGCAGCTATAACAGCTTCCCCTCTTCTGGGAAGGCCGTCCACAAGGTTTAGGAGGGTGTCTATGGGAATGTCTGACCATTCTTCCAGAAGAGCATTTGTGAGGTCAGGCACTGATGTGGGATGAGAAGGCCTAGCTCGCAGTTCGCACTCTAATTCATCCAAAAGGGGTTCTATCGGGTTGAGGTCAGGACTCTGTGCAGGCCAGTCAGGATCCTCCACCCCAAACTCCCTCCTCCATGTCTTTATGGACTTTAATTTGTGCACTGGTCCAAATCATTTGGTGGAGGGGGATTATGGTGTTGGGGGGGGTGGAGGGGGGATTATGGTGCGGGGGTTGCTTTTCAGAGGTTGGGCTTGGCCCCTTAGTTCCAGTGAAGGGAATTCTTAAGGCGTCAGCATACCAAGACATTTTGGACAATTTCATGCTCCCAACTTTGTGGGAACAGTTTGGGGACGGCCTCTTCCTGTTCCAACATGATTGCCCACCAGTGCACAAAGCAAGGTCCATAAAGACATGGATGAGCGAGTTTGGGGTGGAGGAACTTGCTTGGCCTGTACAGAGTCCTGACCTCTACCTGATAGAACACCTTTAGGATGAATTAGAGCGGAGACTGTGAGCCAGGCCTTCTCATCCAACATCAGTGCCTGACCTCACAAATGCTCTTCTGGAAGAATGGTCAAACATTCCCATAGACACCCTCCTAAACCTTGTGGACGGCCTTCCCAGAAGAGGTGAAGCTGTTCTAGCTGCAAAGGGCCAACTCAATATTGAACCCTCCGGACTAAGACTGGGGTGTCATTAAAGGTCATGTGTGTGTAAAGGCAGGCGTCCCAATACTTTTGGTAATATTGTGTGTGTGTGTATATATATATATATATATATATATATATATATATATATATATATATATATATTTGGCTGTGGGGCATGCTGTGACCTCTCCCTCTCCTCTGCAGGCTTCTTCGCTCTTCTGGCCTTGTCCGTATACACAGGTGTGACCGTGAACTTCTTCGGGAAACGCTATGCCGATTGGCGATTTTCCTGGTCGTATATTCTGGGCTGGATTGGAATTATTCTTACCGTGTCAGCAGGTATGAGATTTGACATCTTCCATATCATGGAGAGGAACGTGTCCTCCAGCTTGTTCCTCCAGTGATGGCAAATCCTGGAGAGAAGATTGATCTCTGTGTCTTCTCCTTCCAGGAATCTTCCATATCTGTGCCTATGCCAGAAGCAGCCCCCAGGAGGCGGGCAATGTGTCCAGTGGATGAGACCCAGCTCCTCCCCCTTTGTGACCCAGCCCCTGCGGGGACTCACATGGATCCGCAGAGGATAGCAGCACCTCCCCCGCTGTCTCTGTATTCACCGTTTTTCTATTTTGTATTGAAGACACTCGCTTTTATACTGTGTATGGACTGACTGTGCCAAATCCTCCCACTGGACTGCAGCTTGAATATTGATATTATCTAGAAGATGTCTCAGTGTCAATAAAATATCCAAGTAAAAACGCTTTCTGATCATCGATATGTGGGGAAAGGGTTACAATTGAAGTCTGTGTGCCGCCATGGTTGTTGTTGAGTAGAGATCTCTGTCAGTTTCTTTTTCTGTCTTCACTTCCTGTCCCAGAGACACGACAGGAAGTTAGAGAAAATCTGTGCTGGGCATTCCCCGGGTGCCCCGCTGGAAGACTTCCACTTACCTCTTATTCTGAGGATAACTAACCTCTTGGATTTTCATTTGTAGCGCCCCCCGGAGTCCTCTAAAGGCAGGGCGCCACCTCCAGACATGGGGCGAGAATTGGCATGTGCCCCGGTGCTATAATGGGGAGTTTTAGAAATGGGGCCGCAGTCATTTTAGATCTTTTCAAAGCTTTAATCTAGAACTTGGAAGAAGGTAGAAGATGAGGGGGTTGGGGGTCCCAAATACTGGTGTTCTGTCAAAAACTGTCCGGCCATCGGATAGTGTCCATCCCGTACTGCGCAGGCAAGAGCGGGGGCTTCATACCGAAGGGAAATTTGATAACCCCTCCCACATTTTAAAGTAAGTCCAGCCCAAGCCCGACATCACTTTGGGGGGGAGGGGTTTAGGCTCACATGCTGGTTACTGCCTGGCTGGGCTGCGGCCTATTCTAATTCTGTCCAGAAGGCCTCAGTGACAGCTCACTTGAGCTGGCTGATCAATGCCCATCAATGCAGCATCACCAGTGCCCATCAATGTGGCCTGATCAGCCTCAACAGTGCCCATCAATGCAGCATCACCAGTGCCCATCAGTGCAGTCTGACCAGCCTCACCAGTGCCCATCAATGCAGCCTGATCAGTGCCCATCAATGCAGCATCACCAGAGCCCATCAATGCAGCATGATCAGTGTCCATCAATGCAGCCTGATCAACCTCACCAGTGCCCATCAATGCGGCCTGATCAGCCTCAACAGTGTCCATCAATGCAGCCTGATCAGTGCCCATCAATGCAGCATCACCAGTGCCCATCAGTGCAGTCTGACCAGCCTCACCAGTGCCTATCAATGCAGCCTGATCAGTGCCCATCAATGCAGCATCACCAGAGCCCATCAATGCAGCATGATCAGTGTCCATCAATGCAGCCTGATCAACCTCACCAGTGCCCATCAATGCAGCATGATCAGTGTCCATCAATGCAGCCTAATAAACCTCACCAGTGCCCATCAATGCAGCCTGATCAGTGCCCATCAATGCAGCATCACCAGAGCCCATCAATGCAGCATGATCAGTGTCCATCAATGCAGCCTGATCAACCTCACCAGTGCCCATCAATGCAGCATGATCAGTGTCCATCAATGCAGCCTGATCAACCTCACCAGTGCCCATCAATGCGGCCTGATCAGCCTCACCAGTGCCCATCAATGCAGCCTGATCAGTGCCCATCAATGCAGCATCACCAGAGCCCATCAATGCAGCATGATCAGTGTCCATCAATGCAGCCTGATCAACCTCACCAGTGCCCATCAATGCAGCATGATCAGTGTCCATCAATGCAGCCTGATCAACCTCACCAGTGCCCATCAATGCGGCCTGATCAGCCTCAACAGTGTCCATCAATGCAGCCTGATCAGTGCCCATCAATGCAGCATCACCAGTGCCCATCAGTGCAGTCTGACCAGCCTCACCAGTGCCTATCAATGCAGCCTGATCAGTGCCCATCAATGCAGCATCACCAGAGCCCATCAATGCAGCATGATCAGTGTCCATCAATGCAGCCTGATCAACCTCACCAGTGCCCATCAATGCAGCCTGATCAGTGCCCATCAATGCAGCATCACCAGAAGGCCTCAGTGACAGCTCACTTGAGCTGGCCGATCAATGCCCATCAATGCAGCATCCCCAGTGCCCATCAGTGCCGCCTGATCAGTGCCCATCAATGCAGCATCACCAGTGCCCATCAATGCAGCCTGATAAGTGCCCGTGCACCCACCCAAGTGGGGGCCAACCCGATAGTCCAGTCTGGCCCTGTATAGCCCAAGTTCCCGGCCAACCCCAGGCCTTGGGATTCGGGGCTCATAATTGTCAATGACCAGTATGAGACCCAGGGCTTTTTGGGAGCCCACTCGGGGCTATAGCCTAGGTCAGCCCCCCCCCCTCCCGACGCCACTGCTTCAAGCTGACCCGGCCCATGAAACATGACTGCCTGCACTCGGGTGACACACTCCAGGGGGTAGAGAGGTCTTAGGTGATGCAGACAATCAATGCACCTGATTTCCAAGAAATGTCTAATCTGACGGGTCCCTCCAATCACATAACATCTGCCATCATAGAAATACCCCAACCCATACAAAGCCCAAAGGCTGGAAACGATTGCACAGACCCCATGGATGGTGAGCTCACTCGTCCCTTGGCAGTCAGCACCTCTCATCCAGATGGATCTGAGGCTGCTGGACTTCAAATTTTCAGCCCCCACTTTTTTCTTTTCTGAGGTACAACGCGGGGGGGAGGGGGAGAGGAGCAGATCGGGCCCTCTCTCCTCTCCCCTCTGTGTGTAGGGGGAGGGGGGATTGATAGTATTGGCTTTGGGCAGCATGAAATAGAGTATAACAGACACTCTCATCTTAGACAATTGCAGCCAGCAACCCTGCTGGGAAGCCATAGTCCGGTCTGAATAATGTGGCTGGGTATCAGACAGTTTGAAACCCGGACACATGATTCTAAACCTGAACTGTCTGGGTGAATCCCGGACAGTTGACAACCCTAGTCATGGCCACACAAGGATTCACTTAGGGACTTGTACTGTATAAAGTGGTGAATCTGTAGCATCCTCTACCCCAGGTAGGATGTGCTAGAAGTAGGTGTTGTGTTTTTACAGCCAGTGCAGGTAGATTTAGGCAGACCTTGCTGTGAGCTAGGCCCGTATGTTTTGATCTGGGTGATGGGAGTGGTTGAAAGTAGCACCAGGTGACTGACATGTACATCTCTCTGACACCTCCTCTGTTTCTGGGAGGATCTAGAAAAGAGGCAGGGCAGAGGATTGTAGTGGCATGGAGTGCATCTGGGAGCCCTGACCAATCCCCAGCTAGGATTGGCGGGGGAAGGCCTCCTATATACACTCTCGTTCAGCCTGCTGGGGGAGGATTTTTTTTGGGTGGAAGGACTAGTGGTGTAGTATTAGGCCTTGGAGGGAGCCCCCTTTCTGGGAACTGGGAAGGAACCCCTTCATACAAGGCTATCTCGGGGTGTCCTGAGCAGGAAGAGGGCAGCGGGGAGCACTGCCGGGAAAGTCCCTGGGAGGGATCCATTCCGGGCCGGTGAGTGACAGTCACTGGGAGGGTTCCGGGTTGGGGAGTGACGGGCACGGTATGGAGGGATCCATTCCGGGTCGGAGAGTGACGGGCACGGTGTGGAGGGATCCATTCTGGGTCGGTGAGTGATGGGCACGGTGTGGAGGGATCCATTCCGGGTTGGTGAGTGATGGCATGGTGTGGAGGGATCCATTCCGGGGCGGTGAGTGACGGGCATGGTGTGGAGGGATCCATTCCGGGTCGGTGAGTGAGGGGCACGGTGTGGAGGGATCCATTCCAGGTCGGTGAGTGATGGGCACGGTGTGGAGGGATCCATTCTGGGTCGGTGAGTGACGGGCATGGTTGTGGAGGGATCCATTCTGGGTCGGTGAGTGATGGGCACAGTGTGGAGGGATCCATTCCGGGTCGGTGAGTGATGGGCACGGTGTGGAGGGATGCATTCCGGGTCGGTGTGTGATGGGCATGGTGTGGAGGGATCCATTCCGGGGCGGTGAGTGACGGGCATGGTGTGGAGGGAACCATTCCGGGTCGGAGAGTGACGGGCACGGTGTGGAGGGATCCATTCCGGGTCGGTGATTGACGAACACGGTGTGGAGGGATCCCTTCCGGGTCGGTGATTGACGAACACGGTGTGGAGGGATCCATTCCGGGTCGGTGAGTGATGGGCACGGTGTGGAGGGATCCATTCCGGGGCGGTGAGTGACGGGCATGGTGTGGAGGGAACCATTCCGGGTCGGAGAGTGACGGGCACGGTGTGGAGGGATCCATTCCGGGTCGGTGATTGACGAACACGGTGTGGAGGGATCCCTTCCGGGTCGGTGATTGACGAACACGGTGTGGAGGGATCCATTCCGGGTCGGTGAGTGATGGGCACGGTGTGGAGGGATCCATTCCGGGGCGGTGAGTGACGGGCATGGTGTGGAGGGAACCATTCCGGGTCGGAGAGTGACGGGCACGGTGTGGAGGGATCCATTCCGGGTCGGTGATTAGTGATGGACGAACTTCCGACGGGACGTTTCGCGAACGCGAAATGCGAACGGACCCAAACGTTCGCGAAACCGAACGTTCGCCGCGGGCCCCATTGACTTCAATGGGAGGCGAACTTTGCAAACCTTCATGTCGAATTTGCGGCCACGTGGTAATTATTAGGGGGTAAAACGTAGTCCCACCATCTGGACAATGACATAATACATGTATGAGGTGAATTTGGGATCGATAACTACAAGCATTTTTATTTTATTTGGGAAATTGTTCTAACAATTCAGGACTATGGAGCTAATGAAGGCAATGGAGGAGAGGGAAGGTCAGGGACCAGGGTAGGCAAAGAAGAGGGTGCAGGAGATGATCACCAGCAGCGTGACATACCGGAATGACACATGCACCGTGATAGAGGCATCTGACAGCAGCACCGTAATACAGAGCACTGACAGCAGCACCGTGACATACAGCGCTGACAGCAGCACCGTGACATACAGCGCTGACAGCAGCACCGTGACATACAGCGCTGACAGCAGCACCGTGACATACAGCGCTGACAGCAGCACCGTGACATACAGCGCTGACAGCAGCACCGTGACATACAGCGCTGACAGCAGCACCGTGACATACAGCGCTGACAGCAGCACCGTGACATACAGCGCTGACAGCAGCACCGTGACATACAGCGCTGACAGCAGCACCGTGACATACAGCGCTGACAGCAGCACCGTGACATACAGCGCTGACAGCAGCACCGTGACATACAGCACTGACAGCAGCACCGTAAGCAGCCCCAGGAGGAAGTCAGCACAGCACAGGGATGGTGTGATCCCCTCATAATAAGAACCCCCAGGAGGAAGTCAGCACAGCACAGGGATAGTGTGATCCCTTCATAATAAGAACCCCCAGGAGGAAGTCAGCACAGCACAGGGATATCATAAGCAGCCCCAGTAGAAATATGACACCGCTCAACCTCTTCAAAGAGGAGGGTAGGGGCATATAGTACGGTGTGCTTTTTTGGGTCAAGGAAGTGAGCCAAATGAATTAAGAAGGTCTGTGTGCTTGATTAAAAAAATAGTTTATAGACATATACATGGTCTACTGGTCACATGTGTTGAATTCCTCCGAGATCCATGCCTCATTCATTTTTAGAAATGTGAGGTAGTTAACACTGTGGTGAGCTAGGCGAGTACGCTTATCGGTCACAATCCCCCCTGCTGCGCTGAACGTCCTTTCGGACAGGACACTGGATGAGGGGCAAGCCAACAGTTCGATTGCAAATTGGGCAAGCTCTGGCCAGAGGTCAAGCCTGCCCACCCAGTAGTCTAGGGGTTCATCACTCCTCAGAGCGTCCACATCGGCCGTTAACCCAATGTAGTCGGACACCTGACGGTCTAGGCGTTCCCTGATGCTGGATCCGGATGACACCTGTCGATGGGTCGGCTGAAAGAATGACCTCATATCCGAAGTCACCAACACATCTTCAAACCGGCCTCTTCTTGCAGGCGCTGTTGGATTGGTACCCGCAAATCCTTCTCTGGGAGTGGGAATTGCTCCTCTGCCAGCGCACGCAAAAGCAGAATGCAGCATTTCTCGAAGCAAGGCCTGGAAGTGCTGCATTCTGACAGCCCTCTGCGACGGCGGTAACATTTCCGCCATTTTGTGTTTGTACCGGGGGTCTAAGTACGTTGCCACCCAGTACTGGTCCTTGACCCTCATGCTTTTTATACGGGGGTCCCTATTAAAACACTGGAGCATGAAGGCCCCCATTTGCACTAAAGTGGAAGCGGTGTGGTGGCCTGGCTCCTGCTCATCATCCAGGATAATGTCGTCCTCTTCATTCTCCTCTCCCCATCCTCGCACAACAGGGATCCCAGAAAGGTTTAAAGCATGCTCTTCTTGCTCCTCCTCATCCGCCCCGGCACCATCCTCCTCTGACTCCTCATCAGACTCCTGTTGTTGACTTGTCTCAGATAGAGTAGCCCCCCCTGGGAATTCATCCAGCATTGCGACTTCCTCATCTTCCCGCTCCTGCTCCTCCACAGCCTGATCAATGACACGACGCAATGCACGCTCCAGAAAGAAGGCATAAGGTACCATGTCACTGATGGCGCCATGGCTGCGACTGACCAGTTTGGTGATCTCCTCAAATGGCCGCAGAAGTCTTCATGCATCGCGCATGAGCAGCCACTGGCGCGGTGAAAAAAAACCCAGCTCCCCAGAACCGTTTCTTTCGCAGAGTTCATACAGGTAGACGTTAACTGCACGTTTCTGCTGGAGCAGCCTATCAAGCATATAGAAGGTTGAGTTCCATCGCGTCGGGCAATCGCAAATAAGACGTCTGACCGGCAGATGGTGTCGCCGCTGAATGTCAGCAAGGCGAGCCATGGCCGTGTAAGATCTTCTGAAATGGGCCGAGATTTTCCTTGCCTGCCGCAAGATGTCCTGGACCCCAGGGTATTTGACAAGGAATCGCTGCACGACCAAGTTTAAGACGTGTGCCATGCACGGCACGTGCGTGATTTTGCCCTGTTTCAATGCGCTAAGCAGATTGGCACCGTTGTCACACACCACTTTACCAACTGTCAAATTGAGCGGTGTTAGCCACTCATCTGCCTGTGAACGCAAAGCTGAAAGGAGTGCCGGGCCAGTGTGGCTCTTTGCTTCCAGGCACAACAGACGCAGCACGGCATGGCAACGTCTCACCTGGCATGTGGAATAGGTTCTGGGGAGCTTGGGCGGTGCAGTGGAAGAGACGCTAGCAGCGGAAAAGGAGGAGGCAGCTGAGGAGGAGAGGGAGGAGGATGGAGTAGGAGGAGGAGAAGAAGAGTCAGGCCTGCATGCAATCCGTGGCGGTAAAACCAAATCTACACGGGTGCCACGGGTTACATGCTTGACGGCCGTCAGAAGGTTCACCCAGTGGGCAGTAAAACTGATATACCTTCCCTGCCCGTGTTTGCTAGACCACGTGTCTGTGGTCAGATGTATCTTGGCACCGACACTGTGTGCCAGAGATACATTCACTTGCCGCTGAACATGGCCATATAGCTCTGGGATGCCCTTCTCTGAGAAATACTTCCTTCCTGGGACCTTCCATTGTGGTGTTCCAATGGGCACAAATTTGCGAAAGGCCTCCGAGTCCACCAGTTTATATGGCAGTAGTTGGCGGGCTATGAGTTCTGACAAGCCAGCCGCCAACCGTTGGGCAAGAGGGTTATCCGGCGTCATCATTTTTTTACGCTCAAACATTAGGCCCACGGAAGCCTGCCTTTTTGCAGAAAAATGTGAGCTTGGCGTGATGGAAGGTGGAGTGGAGGACAATTGTGAGGAGAGAGGAGAAGGAGAAGTAGAAGACGAGGCTGGACGGTGAGAGCCTGCAGTGTGGCTTTGTGTGTTCCGTTGCTCCCACTGGGCTCGGTGATGGCTGCTCATGTGCCTTCTTAAGGCGGTCGTCCCTAGGTGAGTATTGGGCTTACCGCGACTAACGCGTTGACTGCAAAGATTGCAGATGGCAACGCTATTGTCAGCAGCGGACACGTTAAAAAAAGCCCACACTGCGGAGCCATGTGCCGGTGTCCTGGGAGCGCCAGATGTGACCGTACATGGTCGATGACTCGCTCCTGATACATTTGCAGTCTGCTTTGTCCCTGCTGTGCAATGTAAGTCATTGCTGCTTCTCCTCCCTATCTGCTGGTCCATATCTCCCTCTGAACTCCCCTCCTCTTCCTCTCTTGTGGGCACCCACGTGACATCACTAGACACGTCATCATCAACGTCACCTTCCCCACCGCTATAAGTAGAGATCTCGGAGTAGGCAGCAACACCGGGGACCAACCTCCTCCTTGGGCTGATCTGGGTACTGGCGTCAGACTGCTGAGTAGCGCTTGTTGCTACCTCCTCTTCCTGATCCAATACCAAGAGTGGCTGCGCATCAGAAATGTCCTCTTGATATGGATCGGAAAATAATTCCAGTGACTCAAGCGGAAGGTATGTGGTGGTGGTGGTGGTGGTCGTGTTGTTGGTGGTAGTGTCTTTGGGGGTGCACATAGCAGAGAGTGAAGAAGAGGGTGCAGATCGAGAGGATGAGGAGGGTGCAGAAGAGTAAGGCTGAGCGAGCCACTCAACCAAGTCTGGTGCATCCTTTAAAGTAATTGAACGCACCTTCTGCAACTTCCCACTTTGGCTCAAGCCTGTTGCTCCTGCCCTACCCCTACCACCCCTGCGGAAGGGCCTGCCTCTTCCTCTGCCTGTCATTTTTTAAATGACCCTGTGACAAAACTCTTAGTCCCTATACCGATGAAGGACTGCTGCAGTATAGGGCAGCGGTCAGCAGTGGTGCACGTCAACCCTATCTATTGTGGACCGATAGCGGTCCTTACAGAACAGCAGACTGTACCGCACTCAAGCCTATGTACCGTAGCACCCTATACCAAGTTACCAGTCCTTATAAGAACTTTTGTGGACCAAGCAGGTTGTGTATTAGTGTTTAGCAGACTGTACGTCAGTCCCTATACCGCTGAAGGACTGCTGCAGTATAGGGCAGCGGTCAGCAGTGGTGCACGTCAACCCTATCTATTGTGGACCGATAGCGGTCCTTACAGAACAGCAGACTGTACCGCACTCAAGCCTATGTACCGTAGCACCCTATACCAAGTTACCAGTCCTTATAAGAACTTTTGTGGAACAAGCAGGTTGTGTGTTAGTGATTAGCAGACTGTACGTCAGTCCCTATACCGCTGAAGGACTGCTGCAGTATAGGTGAGCGGTCAGCAGTGGTGCACGTCAACCCTATCTATTGTGGACCTATAGCGGTCCTTACAGAACAGCAGACTGTACCGCACTCAAGCCTATGTACCGTAGCACCCTATACCAAGTTACCAGTCCTTATAAGAACTTTTGTGGACCAAGCAGGTTGTGTATTAGTGTTTAGCAGACTGTACGTCAGTCCCTATACCGCTGAAGGACTGCTGCAGTATAGGGCAGCGGTCAGCAGTGGTGCACGTCAACCCTATCTATTGTGGACCGATAGCGGTCCTTACAGAACAGCAGACTGTACCGCACTCAAGCCTATGTACCGTAGCACCCTATACCAAGTTACCAGTCCTTATAAGAACTTTTGTGGACCAAGCAGGTTGTGTATTAGTGTTTAGCAGACTGTACGTCAGTCCCTATACCGCTGAAGGACTGCTGCAGTATAGGGCAGCGGTCAGCAGTGGTGCACGTCAACCCTATCTATTGTGGACCGATAGCGGTCCTTACAGAACAGCAGACTGTACCGCACTCAAGCCTATGTACCGTAGCACCCTATACCAAGTTACCAGTCCTTATAAGAACTTTTGTGGACCAAGCAGGTTGTGTATTAGTGTTTAGCAGACTGTACGTCAGTCCCTATACCGCTGAAGGACTGCTGCAGTATAGGGCAGCGGTCAGCAGTGGTGCACGTCAACCCTATCTATTGTGGACCGATAGCGGTCCTTACAGAACAGCAGACTGTACCGCACTCAAGCCTATGTACCGTAGCACCCTATACCAAGTTACCAGTCCTTATAAGAACTTTTGTGGAACAAGCAGGTTGTGTGTTAGTGATTAGCAGACTGTACGTCAGTCCCTATACCGCTGAAGGACTGCTGCAGTATAGGGCAGCGGTCAGCAGTGGTGCACGTCAACCCTATCTATTGTGGACCGATAGCGGTCCTTACAGAACAGCAGACTGTACCGCACTCAAGCCTATGTACCGTAGCACCCTATACCAAGTTACCAGTCCTTATAAGAACTTTTGTGGAACAAGTGAGTTGTGAATGTTTAGCAGACTGCAGCAGAAGGGCAGCAGTCAAGTATAATATCCTTTCTATATTTGGAAGAAAGAATATTATACATGTACAAGCCTATTACTGTACCACTGATACCAGTCCTGAAAAGAACCTTTGTGGAACTAATAATAACAGCAAGTCTTTAAAATTACCCTCACTGCCTGACAACACTGCTTCCTTCCTGTCCCTATACAAATTGGCAAAAAAAGAGAACGATTAGTGGTTACTGGAACAGCTCTTTTGTGGACCTTGATAGTAACAGCTAATGATGATGATGATGATGATGATGATGAAAGACTAATCTGGCTGTCCCTGTAGCATACACCGTCCTTTCCCTTTCTCTAAACTAACAAAAGACACTCAGGCTGCTGCAAGAATCAGCAGCACAGCAAACCTATCAACACCTAACACCTATACCAGTCCTGAAAAGAACTTTTGTGTACCAAATAGCTAGTGGTTTATCTCTCCCTACTCCACACAGGAACCTGTCCCTATCGTAACAGAAGAAAGAATGTAAAATGGCCACCGGATCGGGTGTATTTATAGGTTAGGGGGAATGTACAAGTGTCCATGTGCTGTCATGTCTCAATTGGCTGTCCTGTATCACATGATAAACGTGTCACCAAAGGTTAAAGTTCTTGTATACATTAAACACGTAAGTCCGCCGCGGCGAACGACGGAAAAAGGCGTTCGAACGTGCGGACCGCGAATGTCGGAAATTCGCCGCGAAACGACCGCCGGGCGAACCGTTCGGCCATCACTATCGGTGATTGACAAACACGGTGTGGAGGGATCCCTTCCGGGTCGGTGATTGACGAACACGGTGTGGAGGGATCCATTCCGGGTCGGTGAGTGATGGGCACGGTGTGGAGGGATCCATTCCGGGGCGGTGAGTGACGGGCATGGTGTGGAGGGAACCATTCCGGGTCGGAGAGTGACGGGCACGGTGTGGAGGGATCCATTCCGGGTCGGTGATTGACAAACACGGTGTGGAGGGATCCCTTCCGGGTCGGTGATTGACGAGCACGGTGTGGAGGGATCCATTCTGGGTCGGTGAGTGATGGGCACGGTGTGGAGGGATCCATTCCGGGTTGGTGAGTGATGGCATGGTGTGGAGGGATCCATTCCGGGGCGGTGAGTGACGGGCATGGTGTGGAGGGATCCATTCCGGGTCGGTGAGTGAGGGGCACGGTGTGGAGGGATCCATTCCAGGTCGGTGAGTGATGGGCACGGTGTGGAGGGATCCATTCTGGGTCGGTGAGTGACGGGCATGGTTGTGGAGGGATCCATTCCGGGTCGGTGAGTGATGGGCACAGTGTGGAGGGATCCATTCCGGGTCGGTGAGTGATGGGCACGGTGTGGAGGGATCCATTCCGGGTCGGTGTGTGATGGGCATGGTGTGGAGGGATCCATTCCGGGGCGGTGAGTGACGGGCATGGTGTGGAGGGAACCATTCCGGGTCGGAGAGTGACGGGCACGGTGTGGAGGGATCCATTCCGGGTCGGTGATTGACGAACACGGTGTGGAGGGATCCCTTCCGGGTCGGTGATTGACGAACACGGTGTGGAGGGATCCATTCCGGGTCGGTGAGTGACGGGCACGGTGTGGAGGGATCCATTCCAGGGCGGTGAGTGACGGGCATGGTGTGGAGGGAACCATTCCGGGTCGGAGAGTGACGGGCACGGTGTGGAGGGATCCATTCCGGGTCCGTGATTGACAAACACGGTGTGGAGGGATCCCTTCTGGGTCGGTGATTGACGAACACGGTGTGGAGGGATCCATTCCAGGTCGGAGAGTGACGGGCACGGTGTGGAGGGATCCATTCCGGGTTGGTGAGTGACGGGCATGGTGTGGAGGGAACCATTCCGGGTCGGAGAGTGACGGGCACGGTGTGGAGGGATCCATTCCGGGTCGGTGAGTGATGGGCACAGTGTGGAGGGATCCATTCCGGGTCGGTGAGTGATGGGCACGGTGTGGAGGGATGCATTCCGGGTCGGTGTGTGATGGGCATGGTGTGGAGGGATCCATTCCGGGGCGGTGAGTGACGGGCATGGTGTGGAGGGAACCATTCCGGGTCGGAGAGTGACGGGCACGGTGTGGAGGGATCCATTCCGGGTCGGTGATTGACGAACACGGTGTGGAGGGATCCCTTCCGGGTCGGTGATTGACGAACACGGTGTGGAGGGATCCATTCCGGGTCGGTGAGTGATGGGCACGGTGTGGAGGGATCCATTCCGGGGCGGTGAGTGACGGGCATGGTGTGGAGGGAACCATTCCGGGTCGGAGAGTGACGGGCACGGTGTGGAGGGATCCATTCCGGGTCGGTGATTGACAAACACGGTGTGGAGGGATCCCTTCCGGGTCGGTGATTGACGAGCACGGTGTGGAGGGATCCATTCTGGGTCGGTGAGTGATGGGCACGGTGTGGAGGGATCCATTCCGGGTTGGTGAGTGATGGCATGGTGTGGAGGGATCCATTCCGGGGCGGTGAGTGACGGGCATGGTGTGGAGGGATCCATTCCGGGTCGGTGAGTGAGGGGCACGGTGTGGAGGGATCCATTCCAGGTCGGTGAGTGATGGGCACGGTGTGGAGGGATCCATTCTGGGTCGGTGAGTGACGGGCATGGTTGTGGAGGGATCCATTCCGGGTCGGTGAGTGATGGGCACAGTGTGGAGGGATCCATTCCGGGTCGGTGAGTGATGGGCACGGTGTGGAGGGATCCATTCCGGGTCGGTGTGTGATGGGCATGGTGTGGAGGGATCCATTCCGGGGCGGTGAGTGACGGGCATGGTGTGGAGGGAACCATTCCGGGTCGGAGAGTGACGGGCACGGTGTGGAGGGATCCATTCCGGGTCGGTGATTGACGAACACGGTGTGGAGGGATCCCTTCCGGGTCGGTGATTGACGAACACGGTGTGGAGGGATCCATTCCGGGTCGGTGAGTGACGGGCACGGTGTGGAGGGATCCATTCCAGGGCGGTGAGTGACGGGCATGGTGTGGAGGGAACCATTCCGGGTCGGAGAGTGACGGGCACGGTGTGGAGGGATCCATTCCGGGTCCGTGATTGACAAACACGGTGTGGAGGGATCCCTTCTGGGTCGGTGATTGACGAACACGGTGTGGAGGGATCCATTCCAGGTCGGAGAGTGACGGGCACGGTGTGGAGGGATCCATTCCGGGTTGGTGAGTGACGGGCATGGTGTGGAGGGAACCATTCCGGGTCGGAGAGTGACGGGCACGGTGTGGAGGGATCCATTCCGGGTCGGTGATTGACGAACACGGTGTGGAGGGATCCCTTCCGGGTCGGTGATTGACGAACACGGTGTGGAGGGATCCATTCCGGGTCGGTGAGTGATGGGCACGGTGTGGAGGGATCCATTCCGGGGCGGTGAGTGACGGGCATGGTGTGGAGGGAACCATTCCGGGTCGGAGAGTGACGGGCACGGTGTGGATGGATCCATTCCGGGTCGGTGATTGACAAACACGGTGTGGAGGGATCCCTTCCGGGTCGGTGATTGATGGACACGGTGTGGAGGGATCCATTCC
The DNA here is from genome assembly GCF_037356315.1 of Lithobates pipiens. NCBI lineage: Eukaryota > Metazoa > Chordata > Amphibia > Anura > Ranidae > Lithobates > Lithobates pipiens. The sequence goes on from NW_027507791.1 coordinate 26,436,884, forward strand.
GGGTCGGTGAGTGACGGGCACGGTGTGGAGGGATACATTCCGGGTCAGAGAGTGACGGACACGGTGTGGAGGGATCCATTCCAGGTCGGTGAGTGACGGGCACGGTGTGGAGGGATACATTCCGGGTCAGAGAGTGACGAACACGGTGTGGAGGGATCCATTCCAGGTCGGTGAGTGACGGGCACGGTGTGGAGGGCTCCATTCCGGGTCGGTGATTGATGGACACGGTGTGGAGGGATCCATTCCAGGTCGGTGAGTGACGGGCACGGTGTGGAGGGATACATTCCGGGTCAGAGAGTGACGGACACGGTGTGGAGGGATCCATTCCGGGTCGGTGAGTGACGGGCACAGTGTGGAGGGATCCATTCCGGGTCGGTGATTGACGGGCATGGTGTGGAGGGATCCATTTCGGGTCGGTGATTGACGGGCATGGTGTGGAGGGATCCATTCCGGGTCGGTGATTGACGAACATGGTGTGGAGGGATCCATTCCGGGTCGGTGATTGACGAACATGGTGTGGAGGGATCCATTCCGGGGCGGTGAGTGACGGGCATGGTGTGGAGGTCTGGGAGAGATGTGCCAGGAGAGGATGTCAGAGGGATGTCTCTGGTCTTAGTCATATTGGTGCAGCCAGGAGGGTTGGCAGGACTTGCACAGGACTTTCTGGGATCAGTAGTCCACCATATTCAATGAGCACAAAAAGTACAATCGCTATTGGCTGCTACACCGAGGGGGGTGGCAGACCCGGTCAGCAAATGGTGGATATATAAGAGAGTGGGACATTCTCCGCAGGTGAATCTTCCAAAAACTGCAATCGATTCTCCACCAGAGGATGTGAAAATCACTGCTGTACAATACGTCCTTCATGTCCCGTCTCGTTTTCCCTCAGATGAAGATCCTGAAACCAGCCGGGTGTGATTCATCGTCATTCAGAGCAGACAGCCCTGAGTCACCCCACAAAACCTCGCTCACCCTTCATATGTCAGGCAGCCTCAGACCCCACCAGCCTTGGCCCCGAGCCCTCACCTGACAACTCCGCACAGGAACCTCCCATTCACTGTCCAACCCATCAGAAGGTCCTCCAAAGTCTGGATTGTAAGACAGATCTTCCTGTGGTGTGAATGTTCTAGATCGGGGGTCTCCATACTGCAGCCGGGGGCCAAAGGTGGCCCTCTGCTTGTCTTTATCCGACCCTTGGAGCACTATTCCCCCTACTGATACCAGTAATGGGGCACTATTCCTCCCACTGATACCAATAATGGGGCACTTTTCCTCCCACAGACACCAATGATGGAGCACTATTCCTCCCACTGATACCAATAATGGGGCACTTTTCCTCCCACAGACACCAATGATGGAGCACTATTCCTCCTACTGATACCAATAATGGGGCACTATTCCCCTACCGATACCAATGACGGGGCACTATTCCTCCCACTGATACCAATGACGGGGCACTATTCCTCCCACTGACACCAATGATGGGGCACTATTCCTCCCACTGACACCAATGACGGGGCACTATTTCTCCCACTGACACCAATGATGAGGCACTTTTCCTCCCACCGATACCAATGATGGGGCACTATTCCTCCCACTGACACCAATGATGGGGCACTATTCCTCCCACTGACACCAATGATGAGGCACTATTCCTCCCACTGACACCAATGATGGGGCACTATTCCTCCCACTGACACCAATGATGGGGCACTATTCCTCCCACTGACACCAATGATGAGGCACTATTCCCCCCACTGACACCAGTGCAGCACAGTGGTGCAATGGTTAGCACTCTCACCTAGCAGTAAGAAGGGTTGCTGGTTCAAATCCCGACCACGACACTATCTGCCTGGAGTTTGCATGTTCTCCCTGTACCTGCGTTGGTTTCCTCCGGGTACACCGGTTTCCTCCCACACTCCAAAGACATGCTGGTAGGTTAATTAGACCCTGTCTAAAAAAAAAATTGGCCTTAATATATGTGTATGTCAATGTTGTATGTGTTTGTAAGCATATCAGGACCTTATGCGGTAAAGGACCACAGATGGACTCTGGTGGCAAGAAAGCGCCCTGAGGTGATTCAGTTCGCATAGGAAGCGCTATACAAGTCATTCATTCACCAATGACAGGGCACTATTCCGATACCAATAATGGGGCACTATTCTTCCCACTGACACCAATGATGGGGCACTATACCTCCGCATAATACCAAATGTAGCAATGTTTACTCCCACTGATGCCTGGAAAATTTCCACTCCCGCTGGCCACAGTCTGGCCCCCGTGAAGTCTGAAGGACAATAAACTGGGCCTTTGGTTAGAAAGTTTGGAGACTCCTTTTCTACATATATTAATCCCAAACCTGAAAAAAAAAAAAAAAATTCCTAATCCTGACCAGAATGTGTCAACTTCTGTTAAAGAAGAACCCCGGACTGATCCACTATCATGAGGCCCTTATGGATCCATTCCAGATCACAAATCTTCAATGTGAGGGCCGGGACATGAAACGCATCGTCTTCTCTTCACACATTTGTTTTCATTTCACATCAATAGAAAGTCATAAGAGATGTTTGTATCTCGCTGAGTGCAGTGAGAGGCGCATTGTCTGTCACACAATATCTCCGCTTGTACGCCATTGTGTCTATTCAATGTTGTCATGTCTCAGTAAACCTGAAACCGTGCCAGAATTCTTCTACACGACATGTGTAGTACGGTGCGGAGGACTGATCCTAGAGCATGGAGGATCAATAAACTGCGGAGGACTGATCCTAGAGCATGGAGGACTGATCCTAGAGCATGGAGGATCAATACACTGCGGAGGACTGATCCTAGAGCATGGAGGACTGATCCTAGAGCATGGAGGATCAATACACTGCAGAGGACTGATCCTAGAGCATGGAGAACAAATACACTGCAGAGGACTGATCCTACAGCATGGAGGACTGATCCTAGAGCATGGAGGATCAATACACAGCGGAGGACTGATCCTAGAGCATGGAGGATCAATACACTGCGGAGGACTGATCCTACAGCATGGAGGACTGATCCTAGAGCATGGAGGACTGATCCTAGAGCATGGAGGATCAATACACTGCGGAGGACTGATCCTAGAGCATGGAGGACTGATCCTAGAGCATGGAGGATCAATACACTGCAGAGGACTGATCCTAGAGCATGGAGAACAAATACACTGCAGAGGACTGATCCTACAGCATGGAGGACTGATCCTAGAGCATGGAGGATCAATACACAGCGGAGGACTGATCCTAGAGCATGGAGGATCAATACACTGCGGAGGACTGATCCTACAGCATGGAGGACTGATCCTAGAGCATGGAGGATCAATACACAGCGGAGGACTGATCCTAGAGCATGGAGGACAAATACACTGCGGAGGACTGATCCTAGAGCATGGAGGACCAATAGACTGCGGAGGACTGATCCTAGAGCATGGAGGACCAATACACTGCGGAGGACTGATCCTAGAGCATGGAGGACCAATACACAGCGGAGGACTGATCCTAGAGCATGGAGGATCAATACACTGCGGAGGACTGATCCTACAGCATGGAGGACTGATCCTAGAGCATGGAGGATCAATACACAGCGGAGGACTGATCCTAGAGCATGGAGGACTGATCCTAGAGCATGGAGGATCAATACACTGCAGAGGACTGATCCTAGAGCATGGAGGACAAATACACTGCGGAGGACTGATCCTAGAGCATGGAGGACCAATAGACTGCGGAGGACTGATCCTAGAGCATGGAGGACCAATACACCGCGGAAGATAGATCCCAGCGCATGGAGGACCAATACACCGTGGAGGACCGATCCTAGAGCATAGACCACCAGTACACTGCGCAGGACTGATCCTAGAGCATGGAGGACCAATACACCGTGGAGGACTGATCCTAGAGCATGGAGGACCAATACACCACGGAAGACCAATACACCGTGGAAGACAGATCCCAGCGCATTGAGGACCAATACTCTGCAGAGGACCAATACACTGCGAAAGATGGATCCTAGCGTATGGAGGACCAAAACACTGTGGAGGACCGATCCAAATGTATAGAGAACCAATACACTGTGGAGGACGGATCGTAATGTATAGAGGACCAATACATTGCGGAGAACAGATCCAAGTGTATGTAGAACCAATACATTGCGGAGGACTGATCCAAGCATATGGAGGACCAATACACTGTGGAGGACCGATCCTAATGTATGGAGGACCAATACACTGCGGAGGACCGATCCAAGCATATGGAGGACCAATACACTGCGGAGGACCGATCCTAATGTATGGAGGACCAGTAAACTGCGGAAGACCGATCCTAATGTATGGAGGGCTGATCCTATACAGTAGAGAGGTCAACTTCTGCACTATATAGGACCATTCTCGTACTGTAGAGCAGCCATTCTGAACCTGGATTCTTCCAATGGTTGCTGGAGGTTCAATGGACAGTGACTGATTAACCTCCCCTCTGATGGGAACTGGATGGTTTCAGAGCCAATGCCACTTGGTAGAGCCACTGATTCTCACTGAATATATTTTTTAGCAGGGCTTCTCTGAGACCTGAAAATTATTTCTGAGGTATAAAAGGTTAAGAAAGGTTACTGTAGAGAGTTTTTATTTGGGTCCTTTTGTTCCTGGTGTTGATGACCCCCAAACAGCACAAATCTTTCCAACACACCTTGAGGTTAAAATAATGAATTCTGGTTACATCGCCCATCAGGGTGAGCAATTGTATTGAAAAACTGAAACCCATCGCTTAACCCTAAGCAGCATCTATAAACCCAAACCCATCACCTAATCCTAATCCTAAACAGCATTGATAAATAGTGATGGACGAACGTTTCGCCCGGCGGTCGTTTCGCGGCGAATTTCCGACATTCGCGGTCCGCACGTTCGAACGCCTTTTTCCGTCGTTCGCCGCGGCGGACTTACGTGTTTAATGTATACAAGAACTTTAACCTTTGGTGACACGTTTATCATGTGATACAGGACAGCCAATTGAGACATGACAGCACATGGACACTTGTACATTCCCCCTAACCTATAAATACACCCGATCCGGTGGCCATTTTACATTCTTTCTTCTGTTACGATAGGGACAGGTTCCTGTGTGGAGTAGGGAGAGATAAACCACTAGCTATTTGGTACACAAAAGTTCTTTTCAGGACTGGTATAGGTGTTAGGTGTTGATAGGTTTGCTGTGCTGCTGATTCTTGCAGCAGCCTGAGTGTCTTTTGTTAGTTTAGAGAAAGGGAAAGGACGGTGTATGCTACAGGGACAGCCAGATTAGTCTTTCATCATCATCATCATCATCATCATCATTAGCTGTTACTATCAAGGTCCACAAAAGAGCTGTTCCAGTAACCACTAATCGTTCTCTTTTTTTGCCAATTTGTATAGGGACAGGAAGGAAGCAGTGTTGTCAGGCAGTGAGGGTAATTTTAAAGACTTGCTGTTATTATTAGTTCCACAAAGGTTCTTTTCAGGACTGGTATCAGTGGTACAGTAATAGGCTTGTACATGTATAATATTCTTTCTTCCAAATATAGAAAGGATATTATACTTGACTGCTGCCCTTCTGCTGCAGTCTGCTAAACATTCACAACTCACTTGTTCCACAAAAGTTCTTATAAGGACTGGTAACTTGGTATAGGGTGCTACGGTACATAGGCTTGAGTGCGGTACAGTCTGCTGTTCTGTAAGAACCGCTATCGGTCCACAATAGATAGGGTTGACGTGCACCACTGCTGACCGCTGCCCTATACTGCAGCAGTCCTTCAGCGGTATAGGGACTGACGTACAGTCTGCTAATCACTAACACACAACCTGCTTGTTCCACAAAAGTTCTTATAAGGACTGGTAACTTGGTATAGGGTGCTACGGTACATAGGCTTGAGTGCGGTACAGTCTGCTGTTCTGTAAGGACCGCTATCGGTCCACAATAGATAGGGTTGACGTGCACCACTGCTGACCGCTGCCCTATACTGCAGCAGTCCTTCAGCGGTATAGGGACTGACGTACAGTCTGCTAAACACTAATACACAACCTGCTTGGTCCACAAAAGTTCTTATAAGGACTGGTAACTTGGTATAGGGTGCTACGGTACATAGGCTTGAGTGCGGTACAGTCTGCTGTTCTGTAAGGACCGCTATCGGTCCACAATAGATAGGGTTGACGTGCACCACTGCTGACCGCTGCCCTATACTGCAGCAGTCCTTCAGCGGTATAGGGACTGACGTACAGTCTGCTAAACACTAATACACAACCTGCTTGGTCCACAAAAGTTCTTATAAGGACTGGTAACTTGGTATAGGGTGCTACGGTACATAGGCTTGAGTGCGGTACAGTCTGCTGTTCTGTAAGGACCGCTATCGGTCCACAATAGATAGGGTTGACGTGCACCACTGCTGACCGCTGCCCTATACTGCAGCAGTCCTTCAGCGGTATAGGGACTGACGTACAGTCTGCTAAACACTAATACACAACCTGCTTGGTCCACAAAAGTTCTTATAAGGACTGGTAACTTGGTATAGGGTGCTACGGTACATAGGCTTGAGTGCGGTACAGTCTGCTGTTCTGTAAGGACCGCTATCGGTCCACAATAGATAGGGTTGACGTGCACCACTGCTGACCGCTGCCCTATACTGCAGCAGTCCTTCAGCGGTATAGGGACTGACGTACAGTCTGCTCACTTCCTTGACCCAAAAAAGCACACCGTACTATATGCCCCTACCCTCCTCTTTGAAGAGGTTGAGCGGTGTCATATTTCTACTGGGGCTGCTTATGATATCCCTGTGCTGTGCTGACTTCCTCCTGGGGGTTCTTATTATGAGGGGATCACACTATCCCTGTGCTGTGCTGACTTCCTCCTGGGGGTTCTTATTATGAGGGGATCACACCATCCCTGTGCTGTGCTGACTTCCTCCTGGGGCTGCTTACGGTGCTGCTGTCAGTGCTGTATGTCACGGTGCTGCTGTCAGCGCTGTATGTCACGGTGCTGCTGTCAGCGCTGTATGTCACGGTGCTGCTGTCAGCGCTGTATGTCACGGTGCTGCTGTCAGCGCTGTATGTCACGGTGCTGCTGTCAGCGCTGTATGTCACGGTGCTGCTGTCAGCGCTGTATGTCACGGTGCTGCTGTCAGCGCTGTATGTCACGGTGCTGCTGTCAGCGCTGTATGTCACGGTGCTGCTGTCAGTGCTCTGTATTACGGTGCTGCTGTCAGATGCCTCTATCACGGTGCATGTGTCATTCCGGTATGTCACGCTGCTGGTGATCATCTCCTGCACCCTCTTCTTTGCCTACCCTGGTCCCTGACCTTCCCTCTCCTCCATTGCCTTCATTAGTAGTGATGGACGAACTTCCGACGGGACGTTTCGCGAACGCGAAATGCGAACGGACCCAAACGTTCGCGAAACCGAACGTTCGCCGCGGGCCCCATTGACTTCAATGGGAGGCGAACTTTGCAAACCTTCATGTCGAATTTGCGGCCACGTGGTAATTATTAGGGGGTAAAACGTAGTCCCACCATCTGGACAATGACATAATACATGTATGAGGTGAATTTGGGATCGATAACTACAAGCATTTTTATTTTATTTGGGAAATTGTTCTAACAATTCAGGACTATGGAGCTAATGAAGGCAATGGAGGAGAGGGAAGGTCAGGGACCAGGGTAGGCAAAGAAGAGGGTGCAGGAGATGATCACCAGCAGCGTGACATACCGGAATGACACATGCACCGTGATAGAGGCATCTGACAGCAGCACCGTAATACAGAGCACTGACAGCAGCACCGTGACATACAGCGCTGACAGCAGCACCGTGACATACAGCGCTGACAGCAGCACCGTGACATACAGCGCTGACAGCAGCACCGTGACATACAGCGCTGACAGCAGCACCGTGACATACAGCGCTGACAGCAGCACCGTGACATACAGCGCTGACAGCAGCACCGTGACATACAGCGCTGACAGCAGCACCGTGACATACAGCGCTGACAGCAGCACCGTGACATACAGCGCTGACAGCAGCACCGTGACATACAGCGCTGACAGCAGCACCGTGACATACAGCACTGACAGCAGCACCGTAAGCAGCCCCAGGAGGAAGTCAGCACAGCACAGGGATGGTGTGATCCCCTCATAATAAGAACCCCCAGGAGGAAGTCAGCACAGCACAGGGATAGTGTGATCCCTTCATAATAAGAACCCCCAGGAGGAAGTCAGCACAGCACAGGGATATCATAAGCAGCCCCAGTAGAAATATGACACCGCTCAACCTCTTCAAAGAGGAGGGTAGGGGCATATAGTACGGTGTGCTTTTTTGGGTCAAGGAAGTGAGCCAAATGAATTAAGAAGGTCTGTGTGCTTGATTAAAAAAATAGTTTATAGACATATACATGGTCTACTGGTCACATGTGTTGAATTCCTCCGAGATCCATGCCTCATTCATTTTTAGAAATGTGAGGTAGTTAACACTGTGGTGAGCTAGGCGAGTACGCTTATCGGTCACAATCCCCCCTGCTGCGCTGAACGTCCTTTCGGACAGGACACTGGATGAGGGGCAAGCCAACAGTTCGATTGCAAATTGGGCAAGCTCTGGCCAGAGGTCAAGCCTGCCCACCCAGTAGTCTAGGGGTTCATCACTCCTCAGAGCGTCCACATCGGCCGTTAACCCAATGTAGTCGGACACCTGACGGTCTAGGCGTTCCCTGATGCTGGATCCGGATGACACCTGTCGATGGGTCGGCTGAAAGAATGACCTCATATCCGAAGTCACCAACACATCTTCAAACCGGCCTCTTCTTGCAGGCGCTGTTGGATTGGTACCCGCAAATCCTTCTCTGGGAGTGGGAATTGCTCCTCTGCCAGCGCACGCAAAAGCAGAATGCAGCATTTCTCGAAGCAAGGCCTGGAAGTGCTGCATTCTGACAGCCCTCTGCGACGGCGGTAACATTTCCGCCATTTTGTGTTTGTACCGGGGGTCTAAGTACGTTGCCACCCAGTACTGGTCCTTGACCCTCATGCTTTTTATACGGGGGTCCCTATTAAAACACTGGAGCATGAAGGCCCCCATTTGCACTAAAGTGGAAGCGGTGTGGTGGCCTGGCTCCTGCTCATCATCCAGGATAATGTCGTCCTCTTCATTCTCCTCTCCCCATCCTCGCACAACAGGGATCCCAGAAAGGTTTAAAGCATGCTCTTCTTGCTCCTGCTCATCCGCCCCGGCACCATCCTCCTCTGACTCCTCATCAGACTCCTGTTGTTGACTTGTCTCAGATAGAGTAGCCCCCCCTGGGAATTCATCCAGCATTGCGACTTCCTCATCTTCCCGCTCCTGCTCCTCCACAGCCTGATCAATGACACGACGCAATGCACGCTCCAGAAAGAAGGCATAAGGTACCATGTCACTGATGGCGCCATGGCTGCGACTGACCAGTTTGGTGATCTCCTCAAATGGCCGCAGAAGTCTGCATGTGTCGCGCATGAGCAGCCACTGGCGCGGTGAAAAAAAACCCAGCTCCCCAGAACCGTTTCTTTCGCAGAGTTCATACAGGTAGACGTTAACTGCACGTTTCTGCTGGAGCAGCCTATCAAGCATATAGAAGGTTGAGTTCCATCGCGTCGGGCAATCGCAAATAAGACGTCTGACCGGCAGATGGTGTCGCCGCTGAATGTCAGCAAGGCGAGCCATGGCCGTGTAAGATCTTCTGAAATGGGCCGAGATTTTCCTTGCCTGCCGCAAGATGTCCTGGACCCCAGGGTATTTGACAAGGAATCGCTGCACGACCAAGTTTAAGACGTGTGCCATGCACGGCACGTGCGTGATTTTGCCCTGTTTCAATGCGCTAAGCAGATTGGCACCGTTGTCACACACCACTTTACCAACTGTCAAATTGAGCGGTGTTAGCCACTCATCTGCCTGTGAACGCAAAGCTGAAAGGAGTGCCGGGCCAGTGTGGCTCTTTGCTTCCAGGCACAACAGACGCAGCACGGCATGGCAACGTCTCACCTGGCATGTGGAATAGGTTCTGGGGAGCTTGGGCGGTGCAGTGGAAGAGACGCTAGCAGCGGAAAAGGAGGAGGCAGCTGAGGAGGAGAGGGAGGAGGATGGAGTAGGAGGAGGAGAAGAAGAGTCAGGCCTGCATGCAATCCGTGGCGGTAAAACCAAATCTACACGGGTGCCACGGGTTACATGCTTGACGGCCGTCAGAAGGTTCACCCAGTGGGCAGTAAAACTGATATACCTTCCCTGCCCGTGTTTGCTAGACCACGTGTCTGTGGTCAGATGTATCTTGGCACCGACACTGTGTGCCAGAGATACATTCACTTGCCGCTGAACATGGCCATATAGCTCTGGGATGCCCTTCTCTGAGAAATACTTCCTTCCTGGGACCTTCCATTGTGGTGTTCCAATGGCCACAAATTTGCGAAAGGCCTCCGAGTCCACCAGTTTATATGGCAGTAGTTGGCGGGCTATGAGTTCTGACAAGCCAGCCGCCAACCGTTGGGCAAGAGGGTTATCCGGCGTCATCATTTTTTTACGCTCAAACATTAGGCCCACGGAAGCCTGCCTTTTTGCAGAAAAATGTGAGCTTGGCGTGATGGAAGGTGGAGTGGAGGACAATTGTGAGGAGAGAGGAGAAGGAGAAGTAGAAGACGAGGCTGGACGGTGAGAGCCTGCAGTGTGGCTTTGTGTGTTCCGTTGCTCCCACTCGGCTCGGTGATGGCTGCTCATGTGCCTTCTTAAGGCGGTCGTCCCTAGGTGAGTATTGGGCTTACCGCGACTAACGCGTTGACTGCAAAGATTGCAGATGGCAACGCTATTGTCAGCAGCGGACACGTTAAAAAAAGCCCACACTGCGGAGCCATGTGCCGGTGTCCTGGGAGCGCCAGATGTGACCGTACATGGTCGATGACTCGCTCCTGATACATTTGCAGTCTGCTTTGTCCCTGCTGTGCAATGTAAGTCATTGCTGCTTCTCCTCCCTATCTGCTGGTCCATATCTCCCTCTGAACTCCCCTCCTCTTCCTCTCTTGTGGGCACCCACGTGACATCACTAGACACGTCATCATCAACGTCACCTTCCCCACCGCTATAAGTAGAGATCTCGGAGTAGGCAGCAACACCGGGGACCAACCTCCTCCTTGGGCTGATCTGGGTACTGGCGTCAGACTGCTGAGTAGCGCTTGTTGCTACCTCCTCTTCCTGATCCAATACCAAGAGTGGCTGCGCATCAGAAATGTCCTCTTGATATGGATCGGAAAATAATTCCAGTGACTCAAGCGGAAGGTATGTGGTGGTGGTGGTGGTGGTCGTGTTGTTGGTGGTAGTGTCTTTGGGGGTGCACATAGCAGAGAGTGAAGAAGAGGGTGCAGATCGAGAGGATGAGGAGGGTGCAGAAGAGTAAGGCTGAGCGAGCCACTCAACCAAGTCTGGTGCATCCTTTAAAGTAATTGAACGCACCTTCTGCAACTTCCCACTTTGGCTCAAGCCTGTTGCTCCTGCCCTACCCCTACCACCCCTGCGGAAGGGCCTGCCTCTTCCTCTGCCTGTCATTTTTTAAATGACCCTGTGACAAAACTCTTAGTCCCTATACCGATGAAGGACTGCTGCAGTATAGGGCAGCGGTCAGCAGTGGTGCACGTCAACCCTATCTATTGTGGACCGATAGCGGTCCTTACAGAACAGCAGACTGTACCGCACTCAAGCCTATGTACCGTAGCACCCTATACCAAGTTACCAGTCCTTATAAGAACTTTTGTGGACCAAGCAGGTTGTGTATTAGTGTTTAGCAGACTGTACGTCAGTCCCTATACCGCTGAAGGACTGCTGCAGTATAGGGCAGCGGTCAGCAGTGGTGCACGTCAACCCTATCTATTGTGGACCGATAGCGGTCCTTACAGAACAGCAGACTGTACCGCACTCAAGCCTATGTACCGTAGCACCCTATACCAAGTTACCAGTCCTTATAAGAACTTTTGTGGACCAAGCAGGTTGTGTATTAGTGTTTAGCAGACTGTACGTCAGTCCCTATACCGCTGAAGGACTGCTGCAGTATAGGGCAGCGGTCAGCAGTGGTGCACGTCAACCCTATCTATTGTGGACCGATAGCGGTCCTTACAGAACAGCAGACTGTACCGCACTCAAGCCTATGTACCGTAGCACCCTATACCAAGTTACCAGTCCTTATAAGAACTTTTGTGGAACAAGCAGGTTGTGTGTTAGTGATTAGCAGACTGTACGTCAGTCCCTATACCGCTGAAGGACTGCTGCAGTATAGGTGAGCGGTCAGCAGTGGTGCACGTCAACCCTATCTATTGTGGACCGATAGCGGTCCTTACAGAACAGCAGACTGTACCGCACTCAAGCCTATGTACCGTAGCACCCTATACCAAGTTACCAGTCCTTATAAGAACTTTTGTGGAACAAGCAGGTTGTGTGTTAGTGATTAGCAGACTGTACGTCAGTCCCTATACCGCTGAAGGACTGCTGCAGTATAGGGCAGCGGTCAGCAGTGGTGCACGTCAACCCTATCTATTGTGGACCGATAGCGGTCCTTACAGAACAGCAGACTGTACCGCACTCAAGCCTATGTACCGTAGCACCCTATACCAAGTTACCAGTCCTTATAAGAACTTTTGTGGACCAAGCAGGTTGTGTATTAGTGTTTAGCAGACTGTACGTCAGTCCCTATACCGCTGAAGGACTGCTGCAGTATAGGGCAGCGGTCAGCAGTGGTGCACGTCAACCCTATCTATTGTGGACCGATAGCGGTCCTTACAGAACAGCAGACTGTACCGCACTCAAGCCTATGTACCGTAGCACCCTATACCAAGTTACCAGTCCTTATAAGAACTTTTGTGGACCAAGCAGGTTGTGTATTAGTGTTTAGCAGACTGTACGTCAGTCCCTATACCGCTGAAGGACTGCTGCAGTATAGGGCAGCGGTCAGCAGTGGTGCACGTCAACCCTATCTATTGTGGACCGATAGCGGTCCTTACAGAACAGCAGACTGTACCGCACTCAAGCCTATGTACCGTAGCACCCTATACCAAGTTACCAGTCCTTATAAGAACTTTTGTGGAACAAGCAGGTTGTGTGTTAGTGATTAGCAGACTGTACGTCAGTCCCTATACCGCTGAAGGACTGCTGCAGTATAGGTGAGCGGTCAGCAGTGGTGCACGTCAACCCTATCTATTGTGGACCGATAGCGGTCCTTACAGAACAGCAGACTGTACCGCACTCAAGCCTATGTACCGTAGCACCCTATACCAAGTTACCAGTCCTTATAAGAACTTTTGTGGACCAAGCAGGTTGTGTATTAGTGTTTAGCAGACTGTACGTCAGTCCCTATACCGCTGAAGGACTGCTGCAGTATAGGGCAGCGGTCAGCAGTGGTGCACGTCAACCCTATCTATTGTGGACCGATAGCGGTCCTTACAGAACAGCAGACTGTACCGCACTCAAGCCTATGTACCGTAGCACCCTATACCAAGTTACCAGTCCTTATAAGAACTTTTGTGGACCAAGCAGGTTGTGTATTAGTGTTTAGCAGACTGTACGTCAGTCCCTATACCGCTGAAGGACTGCTGCAGTATAGGGCAGCGGTCAGCAGTGGTGCACGTCAACCCTATCTATTGTGGACCGATAGCGGTCCTTACAGAACAGCAGACTGTACCGCACTCAAGCCTATGTACCGTAGCACCCTATACCAAGTTACCAGTCCTTATAAGAACTTTTGTGGAACAAGCAGGTTGTGTGTTAGTGATTAGCAGACTGTACGTCAGTCCCTATACCGCTGAAGGACTGCTGCAGTATAGGTGAGCGGTCAGCAGTGGTGCACGTCAACCCTATCTATTGTGGACCTATAGCGGTCCTTACAGAACAGCAGACTGTACCGCACTCAAGCCTATGTACCGTAGCACCCTATACCAAGTTACCAGTCCTTATAAGAACTTTTGTGGACCAAGCAGGTTGTGTATTAGTGTTTAGCAGACTGTACGTCAGTCCCTATACCGCTGAAGGACTGCTGCAGTATAGGTGAGCGGTCAGCAGTGGTGCACGTCAACCCTATCTATTGTGGACCGATAGCGGTCCTTACAGAACAGCAGACTGTACCGCACTCAAGCCTATGTACCGTAGCACCCTATACCAAGTTACCAGTCCTTATAAGAACTTTTGTGGACCAAGCAGGTTGTGTATTAGTGTTTAGCAGACTGTACGTCAGTCCCTATACCGCTGAAGGACTGCTGCAGTATAGGGCAGCGGTCAGCAGTGGTGCACGTCAACCCTATCTATTGTGGACCGATAGCGGTCCTTACAGAACAGCAGACTGTACCGCACTCAAGCCTATGTACCGTAGCACCCTATACCAAGTTACCAGTCCTTATAAGAACTTTTGTGGAACAAGCAGGTTGTGTGTTAGTGATTAGCAGACTGTACGTCAGTCCCTATACCGCTGAAGGACTGCTGCAGTATAGGTGAGCGGTCAGCAGTGGTGCACGTCAACCCTATCTATTGTGGACCTATAGCGGTCCTTACAGAACAGCAGACTGTACCGCACTCAAGCCTATGTACCGTAGCACCCTATACCAAGTTACCAGTCCTTATAAGAACTTTTGTGGACCAAGCAGGTTGTGTATTAGTGTTTAGCAGACTGTACGTCAGTCCCTATACCGCTGAAGGACTGCTGCAGTATAGGGCAGCGGTCAGCAGTGGTGCACGTCAACCCTATCTATTGTGGACCGATAGCGGTCCTTACAGAACAGCAGACTGTACCGCACTCAAGCCTATGTACCGTAGCACCCTATACCAAGTTACCAGTCCTTATAAGAACTTTTGTGGAACAAGCAGGTTGTGTGTTAGTGATTAGCAGACTGTACGTCAGTCCCTATACCGCTGAAGGACTGCTGCAGTATAGGTGAGCGGTCAGCAGTGGTGCACGTCAACCCTATCTATTGTGGACCTATAGCGGTCCTTACAGAACAGCAGACTGTACCGCACTCAAGCCTATGTACCGTAGCACCCTATACCAAGTTACCAGTCCTTATAAGAACTTTTGTGGACCAAGCAGGTTGTGTATTAGTGTTTAGCAGACTGTACGTCAGTCCCTATACCGCTGAAGGACTGCTGCAGTATAGGGCAGCGGTCAGCAGTGGTGCACGTCAACCCTATCTATTGTGGACCGATAGCGGTCCTTACAGAACAGCAGACTGTACCGCACTCAAGCCTATGTACCGTAGCACCCTATACCAAGTTACCAGTCCTTATAAGAACTTTTGTGGAACAAGCAGGTTGTGTGTTAGTGATTAGCAGACTGTACGTCAGTCCCTATACCGCTGAAGGACTGCTGCAGTATAGGGCAGCGGTCAGCAGTGGTGCACGTCAACCCTATCTATTGTGGACCGATAGCGGTCCTTACAGAACAGCAGACTGTACCGCACTCAAGCCTATGTACCGTAGCACCCTATACCAAGTTACCAGTCCTTATAAGAACTTTTGTGGAACAAGTGAGTTGTGAATGTTTAGCAGACTGCAGCAGAAGGGCAGCAGTCAAGTATAATATCCTTTCTATATTTGGAAGAAAGAATATTATACATGTACAAGCCTATTACTGTACCACTGATACCAGTCCTGAAAAGAACCTTTGTGGAACTAATAATAACAGCAAGTCTTTAAAATTACCCTCACTGCCTGACAACACTGCTTCCTTCCTGTCCCTATACAAATTGGCAAAAAAAGAGAACGATTAGTGGTTACTGGAACAGCTCTTTTGTGGACCTTGATAGTAACAGCTAATGATGATGATGATGATGATGATGATGAAAGACTAATCTGGCTGTCCCTGTAGCATACACCGTCCTTTCCCTTTCTCTAAACTAACAAAAGACACTCAGGCTGCTGCAAGAATCAGCAGCACAGCAAACCTATCAACACCTAACACCTATACCAGTCCTGAAAAGAACTTTTGTGTACCAAATAGCTAGTGGTTTATCTCTCCCTACTCCACACAGGAACCTGTCCCTATCGTAACAGAAGAAAGAATGTAAAATGGCCACCGGATCGGGTGTATTTATAGGTTAGGGGGAATGTACAAGTGTCCATGTGCTGTCATGTCTCAATTGGCTGTCCTGTATCACATGATAAACGTGTCACCAAAGGTTAAAGTTCTTGTATACATTAAACACGTAAGTCCGCCGCGGCGAACGACGGAAAAAGGCGTTCGAACGTGCGGACCGCGAATGTCGGAAATTCGCCGCGAAACGACCGCCGGGCGAAACGTTCGTCCATCACTATTCATTAGCTCCATAGTCCTGAATTGTTAGAACAATTTCCCAAATAAAATAAAAATGCTTGTAGTTATCGATCCCAAATTCACCTCATACATGTATTATGTCATTGTCCAGATGGTGGGACTACGTTTTACCCCCTAATAATTACCACGTGGCCGCAAATTCGACATGAAGGTTTGCAAAGTTCGCCTCCCATTGAAGTCAATGGGGCCCGCGGCGAACGTTCGGTTTCGCGAACGTTTGGGTCCGTTCGCATTTCGCTTTCGCGAAACGTCCCGTCGGAAGTTCGTCCATCACTATTGATAAAACCAAACCCATCGCCTAAACTGAACCCATCGCCTAACCCCAAGCAGCATCAATAAACCCAAACCCATCACCTAATCCTAAACACCATCAATAAACCTGAACCCATCACCTAATCCTAATCCTAAGCAGCATTGATAAAACCAAACCCATCGCCTAAACTGAACCCATCGCCTAACCCCAAGCAGCATCAATAAACCCAAACCCATCGCCTAATCCTAAGCACCATCAATAAACCTGAACCCATCGCCTAATCCTAAGCACCATTAATAAACCCAAACCCATCGCCTAATCCTAAGCACCATTAATAAACTCAAACCCATCTCCTATCCCTAATCCTAAGCAACATCGATATACCCGAACTCATCGCCTAATTCTAAGAACCATCAATAAACCCAAACCCATCACCTAACCCTAAGCAGCATCGATAAACCCAAACCCATCACCTAATCCTAAGCACCATTAATAAACTCAAACCCATCGCCTAACCCTAACCCTAGGCAGCATCAATAAACCCAAACCCATCCCCTAACACTAAGCAGTATCTATAAACCCGAACCCATCACCCAACCCTAATCCTTAGCCCTTGTACACACGGTCGGAGATTCCAACAACCAAATCCGTCGGAGTAATTCCGATGGATTAATTCCGGAAAAGGTCCGGAAGTGATGTTGTATACACACGGTCAGACTAAGTTGTCAGAAAATCCGATTGTACATAACGTGATGACATTATTTCCTTCGGACGGGACTACGTTCAGGCTAGTAGCCAATAGCTTTGGTCTAGGAATTTGATCTGAGCATGCTTGGTACTTTGTCCGTCGGAGTAAGCTACACATGATCGGAGTATGTCCGATCGGAGCATTTTGTGGGAACATTTTACCGGCAAGTTGGAAAAGTTGGTCCGTAGGATATTCCGATGGAAACAGTCCGATGCAGACCACACACAGTCGGAATATCCGACAAGACGGTCCGATAGGAAACATTCCGTCAGAATCTCCGACCGTGTGTACATGGGCTAAGAAGCATCAATAAACCCAAACCCATCACCTATCCCTAATCCTAAGAAACATCAATAAACCCAAACCCATCGCTTAACCCTAATCCTAAACAGCATCAATAAACCTGATCCCGCGGCCTAACACTAAGCATCATCAACAAAATTAAACTCATTGCCTAAGCTGAACCCATCGTCTAAACCCAAGCAGCATCAATAAACCCGAACTCATCCCCTAATCCTAAACACCATTAATAAACCCGAACCCATCGCTTAACCCTAACCATAAGCAGCATCAATAAACCCAAACCCATCACCTAACCCTAATCCTAAGCAGCATTAATAAAACCAAACCCATCGCCTAACCTGAACCCATCGCCTAACCCCAAGCAGCATCAATAAACCCAAACCCATCACCTAATCCTAAACAGCATCGATATACCCGAACCCATCGCCTAATCGTAAGCACCATCAATAAACCCAAACCCATCACCTAACCCTAAGCAGCATCGATAAACCCAAACCCATCACCTAATCCTAAGCAGCATCGATAAACCCAAACCCATTACCTAATCCTAAGCACCATCAATAAACCCAAACCCATCGCCTAATCCTAAGCATCATCAATAAACCCGAACCCATCGCTTAACCCTAACCCTAAGCAGCATCAATAAACTCAAACCCATCGCCTAACCCTAACCCTAGGCAGCCTCAATAAACTCAAATCCATCGCCTAACCCTAAGCAGTATCTATAAACCCGAACCCATCACCCAACCCTAATCCTTAGCCCTTGTACACACGGTCGGAGATTCCAACAACCAAATCCGTCAGAGTAATTCCGACGGATTAATTCCGGAAGAGGTCCAGAAGTGATGTTGCATACACACGGTCGGACTAAGTTGTCGGAGAATCCGATTGTAAATAACGTGATGACATTATTTCGTTAGGACGGGACTACGTTCAGGCTAGTAGCCAATAGCTTTGGTCTAGGAATTTGATCTGAGCATGCGTGGCACTTTGTCCATTGGAGTAGGCTACACATGATCGGAGTATGTCCGATCAGAGCATTTTGTCGGAAAATTTTACCGGCAAGTTGGATATTCCGACGGAAACAGTCCGATGCAGGCCACACACAGTCGGATATATCCGACAAGACGGTCCGATAGGAAACATTCCGTCAAAATCTCAGACTGTGTGTACATGGGCTAAGAAGCATCAATAAACCCAAACCCATCACCTATCCCTAATCCTAAGAAACATCAATAAACCCAAACCCATCGCCTAACCCTAATCCTAAGCAGCATCAATAAACCTGATCCCGCGGCCTAACACTAAGCATCATCAACAAAATTAAACCCATTGCCTAAGCTGAACCCATCGCCTAACCCCAAGCAGCATCAATAAACCCAAACCCATCGCCTAATCCTAAGCACCATTAATAAACCCAAACTCATCCCCAAATCCTAAACACCATTAATAAACCCAAACCCATCGCTTAACCCTAACCATAAGCAGCATCAATAAACCCAAACCCATCGCCTAAACCTAACCCTAGGCAGCATCAATAAACCCAAAACCATCACCTAACCCTAGACCTAAGCACCATCAATAAACTCAAACCCATTGCCTAACTGTAATCCTAAGCATCATCAATAAACCCCAACCCACTGCTTAACCATAACCCTAAGCAGCATCCATAAACCCAAACCCATCGTCTAACCCTAACCCTAGGCAGCATCAATAAATCCAAACCCATCGCCTAATTCTAAGAAGTATCTATAAACCCGAACCCATCGTCCAACCCTAATCCTAATCAGCATCAATAAATCTGATCCCATCCCCTAACACTAAGCACATCAACAAAATTAAACCCATTGCCTAACCCGAACCCATCACCTAACCCTACCTAAGCAGCATCAATAAAACCAAACCCATTGCTTAACTCTAACCATAAACACCATCGATAAACCCAAACCTATCAGCTAACCCTAACCCTAAGCAGCATCAATAAACCTGAACCCATCGCCTAACCCTAGGCACCGTCAATAAACCCAAACCCATTGCTTAACCCTAAGCAGCATCAATAAACCCAAGCCCATTGTCTAACCCTAAGCACCATTAATAAACCCAAACCCATCGCCCAACCCTAATCCTAAGCAGCATCAATAAACCTGATCCCGCGGCCTAACACTAAGCATCATCAACAAAATTAAACCCATTGCCTAAGCTGAACCCATCGCCTAACCCCAAGCAGCATCAATAAACCCAAACCCATCGCCTAATCCTAAGCACCATTAATAAACCCAAACTCATCCCCAAATCCTAAACACCATTAATAAACCCAAACCCATCGCTTAACCCTAACCATAAGCAGCATCAATAAACCCAAACCCATCGCCTAACCCTAACCCTAGGCAGCATCAATAAACCCAAAACCATCACCTAACCCTAGACCTAAGCACCATCAATAAACTCAAACCCATTGCCTAACTGTAATCCTAAGCATCATCAATAAACCCCAACCCACTGCTTAACCATAACCCTAAGCAGCATCCATAAACCCAAACCCATCGTCTAACCCTAACCCTAGGCAGCATCAATAAATCCAAACCCATCGCCTAATTCTAAGAAGTATCTATAAACCCGAACCCATCGTCCAACCCTAATCCTAATCAGCATCAATAAATCTGATCCCATCCCCTAACACTAAGCACATCAACAAAATTAAACCCATTGCCTAACCCGAACCCATCACCTAACCCTACCTAAGCAGCATCAATAAAACCAAACCCATTGCTTAACTCTAACCATAAACACCATCGATAAACCCAAACCTATCAGCTAACCCTAACCCTAAGCAGCATCAATAAACCTGAACCCATCGCCTAACCCTAGGCACCGTCAATAAACCCAAACCCATTGCTTAACCCTAAGCAGCATCAATAAACCCAAGCCCATTGCCTAACCCTAAGCACCATTAATAAACCCAAACCCATCGCCTAACCCTAATCCTAAGCACCATCAATAAACCCAAACCCATTGATTAACCCTAAGCACCATCAATAAACCAAAAACCCATTGCCTAACCCTAGTCCTAAGCAGCATTAATAAACCTAAACCCATCGCCTAACCCTAATCCTAAGCAGCATCAATAAACCTGATCCCGCGGCCTAACACTAAGCATCATAAACAAAATTAAACCCATTGCCTAAGCTGAACCCATTGCCTAACCCCAAGCAGCATCAATAAACCCAAACCCATCGCCTAATCCTAAGCACCATTAATAAACCCAAACTCATCCCCGAATCCTAAACTCCATTAATAAACCCGAACCCATCGCTTAACCCTAACCATAAGCAGCATCAATAAACCCAAACCCATTGCCTAACCTTAACCCTAGGCAGCATCAATAAACCCAAAACCATCACCTAACCCTAGACCTAAGCACCATCAATAAACTCAAACCCATCGCCTAACTGTAATCCTAAGCATCATCAATAAACCCCAACCCACTGCTTAACATTAACCCTAAGCAGCATCCATAAACCCAAACCCATCGCCTAACCCAAACCCTCGGCAGCATCAATAAATCCAAACCCATCGCCTAATTCTAAGAAGTATCTATAAACCCGAACCCATCGCCCAACCCTAATCCTAAACAGCATCAATAAACCTGATCCCATCCCCTAACACTAAGCACATCAACAAAATTAAACCCATTGCCTAACCCGAACCCATTACTTAACCCTAAGCAGCATCAATAAAACCAAACCCATTGCTTAACTCTAACCATAAACACCATCAATAAACCCAAACCTATCAGCTAACCCTAACCCTAAGCAACATCAATAAACCTGAACCTATCGCCTAACCCTAGGCACCGTCAATAAACCCAAACCCATTGCTTAACCCTAAGCAGCATCAATAAACCCAAGCCCATTGCCTAACCCTAAGCACCTTTAATAAACCCAAACCCATCGCCTAACCCTAATCCTAAGCACCATCAATAAACCCAAACCCATTGATTAACCCTAACCCTAAGCACCATCAATAAACCAAAAACCCATTGCCTAACCCTAGTCCTAAGCAGCATTAATAAACCTAAACCCATCGCCTAACCCTAATCCTAAGCACCATCAATAAACCCAAACCCTTCGCCTAACCCTAATCCTAAGCACCATCAATAAACCCAAACCCATTGATTAACCCTAACCCTAAGCACCATCAATAAACCTAAACCCTAAGCATCATCAGTAAACCCAAACCCATCGCCTAACCCTAATCCTAAGCAGCATCAATAAACCTGATCCCGCGGCCTAACACTAAGCATCATAAACAAAATTAAACCCATTGCCTAAGCTGAACCCATCGCCTAACCCCAAGCAGCATCAATAAACCCAAACCCATCGCCTAATCCTAAGCACCATTAATAAACCCAAACTCATCCCCGAATCCTAAACACCATTAATAAACCCGAACCCATCGCTTAACCCTAACCATAAGCAGCATCAATAAACCCAAACCCATTGCCTAACCTTAACCCTAGGTAGCATCAATAAACCCAAAACCATCACCTAACCCTAGACCTAAGCACCATCAATAAACTCAAACCCATCGCCTAACTGTAATCCTAAGCATCATCAATAAACCCCAACCCACTGCTTAACCATAACCCTAAGCAGCATCCATAAACCCAAACCCATCGCCTAACCCAAACCCTAGGCAGCATCAATAAATCCAAACCCATCGCCTAATTCTAAGAAGTATCTATAAACCCGAACCCATCGCCCAACCCTAATCCTAAACAGCATCAATAAACCTGATCCCATCCCCTAACACTAAGCACATCAACAAAATTAAACCCATTGCCTAACCCGAACCCATTACTTAACCCTAAGCAGCATCAATAAAACCAAACCCATTGCTTAACTCTAACCATAAACACCATCAATAAACCCAAACCTATCAGCTAACCCTAACCCTAAGCAACATCAATAAACCTGAACCTATCGCCTAACCCTAGGCACCGTCAATAAACCCAAACCCATTGCTTAACCCTAAGCAGCATCAATAAACCCAAGCCCATTGCCTAACCCTAAGCACCTTTAATAAACCCAAACCCATCGCCTAACCCTAATCCTAAGCACCATCAATAAACCCAAACCCATTGATTAACCCTAACCCTAAGCACCATCAATAAACCAAAAACCCATTGCCTAACCCTAGTCCTAAGCAGCATTAATAAAACCTAAACCCATCGCCTAACCCTAATCCTAAGCACCATCAATAAACCCAAACCCTTCGCCTAACCCTAATCCTAAGCACCATCAATAAACCCAAACCCATTGATTAACCCTAACCCTAAGCACCATCAATAAACCTAAACCCTAAGCATCATCAGTAAACCCAAACCCATCGCCTAACCCTAGTCCTAAGCAGCATTAATAAACCTAAACCCATCGCCTAACCCTAATCCTAAGCACCATCAATAAACCCAAACCCTTCACCTAACCCTAATCCTAAGCACCATCAATAAACCCAAACCCATTGATTAACCCTAACCCTAAGCACCATCAATAAACCCAAACCCTAAGCATCATCAATAAACCCAAACCCATCGCCTAACCCTAGTCCTAAGCAGCATTAATAAACCTAAACCCATCGCCTAACCCTAATACTAAGCACCATCAATAAACCCGAACCCTTCGCCTAACTCTAACCCTAAGCACCATCAATAAACTCAAACCCATTGCCTAACCTGAATCCATCGCCTAACCCTAAGCAGCATCAATAAACCCAAACGTGTTGCCTAATCCTAAGCACCATCAATAAACCCAAACCCATCCCTTAAACCTAACCTTAAGCACCATCAGTAAACCCAAACCCATTGCCTAACCCTAAACCTAAGCAGCATCAATAAACCCGAACCCATCGCCTAACCCTAGGTGCCGTCAATAAACCCAAACCCATTGCCTAACCCTAAGCATCATCAATAAACCCAAACCCATCAGCTAATCCTAACCCTAAGCACGATTGATAAACCCGAACCCATCGACTAACCCTAAGCACCATGAATAAACCCGAACCCATCAACTAATCCTAACCCTAAGCACAATTAATAAACTCAAACCCATCAGCTAACTCTAACACTAAGCAGCATCAATAAACCTGAACTCATCGCCTATAAATAAGCACCATCGATAAACCCAAACCCATCGCCTAAACCTTACCCTAAGCACTATCAACAAACTAAAACTCATTACCTAACCCTAAGCCCCATCAATAAACCCAAACCCATCGCCTAACCTGAACCCTCTCACCTAACCCTAAGCAGCATCAATAAACCCAAACCCATCACCTAACCCTTACCCTAAGCACTATCAACAAACTCAAACTCATCACCTAACCCTAAGCCCCATCAATAAAACCAAACCCATCACCTACCCCTAACCCATCTCCTGACCCCAAGCACCATCAATAAACTCAAACATATCATCTAACCCTAACCTGAAGCACCATAAAAAAATAAAAAAAATAAAAAAAAACTGAACCCAATGGCTAACCCTAAGCAGCAGCAATAAACATAATTCTAATCCTAAGCAGCATCAACAGAAACAGCAAATACCAATAATAAAAACTGCAAGCAAAAAAAATCAATGTAACAGCAGATTTATGAACAAATTGTGAACACCCATGGGTCCAGGCTGCAGAGTTTAGGCCTCTAGGTCTCTGGCCTCTGTGCCTTGACTAGTGAGAAATACACAGAGTCCTATTAAAGTGCCTCCTTACCCCCCTCCCCTGCCCCCGGCTAGTGGTCAAATAGCTATTCTTGTCTAGTGTTGGGGCCACAGTCTTTTTAGTGCTCTAAACAGATTTGTAATCCCAGAAGAGGGGGGAAAGGAGTGGTCAAAGGAAAAGAGTACCAGATATTCCATTAGGAGAGCAACACTATCCTTTCAAATAGGAAGGGAGCAAAGTCGGTGGTGGTCTTGTATGGAAATCGGCTTTCCCTCCTAGGGGGAACATCTCTGAATACAAGTGCAGGCTGGTTCTCACAAGCTCTGGATGTGACAGTCAGGGAGGCAGCACTGGATGTCACGCTTGATCGGGTCACACAAGGGCAGTCTCTCACCAAGTTGGTGCACATCTACCTTACCTCTGCAGATTACCACTGTAAACTCCTAGTGGGCAGAACCCACCTGCTGCTCAACACAGTGTCACTCTGGGTCCTTGTCATTTCTGTAGCCACTACATTCTGGAGACCTGTCTTCAGTGCCCCCTCTCTCTTCAAAAGTGCCCATCCTTGTTCCTCAGGGGCACTGTCCCCTCTAGGTACTCTTGGATCTGTAGTTCTTTGTCTCTGTGTGGGAGCTACATCTACAAAAAGCCATTGGAGTCCCCACCTTCCCAGTCCATTTCTGATCTCTTCCAAAATGACCACTCTCTGTACTGTATTGAAGACATCATATAGTTTATCATTGTCCATGTTCTCCTCCAATATAGTGGCAGCACCTAGTCTTCAACAAAATGGCCCTCACTTTTCTGTCTAGCACAGTCCTCCAATCAGGAAGAGGAAGTAACAAGCTGCAATAGAGAAAGGTCCTTCAGGGTAATTAAATGGGTCTATAGCCCAGGCTACATGGAACTCTTCAGCCCCTTGTCTATTCACCAGGAATCATGAATGGAATGTGTCAGTCCTGGCTCCTCTGTGTCTTTTGGGATTAATGTTGGCACTTTTCATGTGGCTATCAATTATAAGAAGATACATTTATACACCAAATGACAGTTAGTTGGAGGTTCTGTCTTCCACCTGGTCCTGCAGAGCCGGCAGTCATGTGAACAATGGTGGAGGTGGAAACCAGAAAAACAACTTTTACCGGTGAAGGTGAAATGCCCCCGGGGAGATAATGGCCGAAGGGGGCAACAATAAAAACACTTCATTTCCAAGACTTGGCTGTCTGAAACTGGTTCTTCAGGAGGCAACACAATGAGGCCTCTGTCACCTTTTATCACCTGAAACATGGCAGCACTTCCCGCTCACAGGCTCAACACGCCAAATGCTGCATTCTGGGGGATCTGGGTGATAGGTACATTATCCTATATTCTGGGGGATCGGGGTGATAGGTACATTATCCTGTATTCTGGGGGATCGGGGTGATATGTACATTATCCTGTATTCTGGGGGATCGGGGTGATAGGTACATTATCATGTATTCTGGGGGATCGGGGTGATAGGTACATTATCCTATATTCTGGGGGATCGGGGTGATAGGTACATTATCCTGTATTCTGGGGGATCGGGGTGATATGTACATTATCCTGTATTCTGGGGGATCGGGGTGATAGGTACATTATCATGTATTCTGGGGGATCGGGGTGATAGGTACATTATCCTATATTCTGGGGGATCGGGGTGATAGGTACATTATCCTGTATTCTGGGGGATCGGGGTGATATGTACATTATCCTGTATTCTGGGGGATCGGGGTGATATGTACATTATCCTGTATTCTGGGGGATCGGGGTGATATGTACATTATCCTGTATTCTGGGGGATCGGGGTGATATGTACATTATCCTGTATTCTGGGGGATCGGGGTGATGGGTACATTATCCTGTATTCTGGGGGATCGGGGTGATGGGTACATTATCCTATATTCTGGGGGATCGGGGTGATATGTACATTATCCTGTATTCTGGGGGATCGGGGTAATAGGTACATTATCCTGTATTCTGGGGGATCGGGGTGATAGGTACATTATCCTGTATTCTGGGGGATCGGGGTGATATGTACATTATCCTGTATTCTGGGGGATCGGGGTGATAGGTACATTATCCTGTATTCTGGGGGATCGGGGTGATATGTACATTATCCTGTATTCTGGGGGATGGGGGTGATATGTACATTATCCTGTATTCTGGGGGATCGGGGTGATAGGTACATTATCATGTATTCTGGGGGATCGGGGTGATAGGTACATTATCCTGTATTCTGGGGGATCGGGGTGATAGGTACATTATCCTATATTCTGGGGGATCAGGGTGATAGGTACATTATCCTAATTTCTGGGGGATCGGGGTGATATGTACATTATCCTGTATTCTGGGGGATCGGGGTGATATGTACATTATCCTGTATTCTGGGGGATCGGGGTGATGGGTACATTATCATGTATTCTGGGGGATCGGGGTGATAGGTACATTATCCTGTATTCTGGGGGATCGGGGTGATAGGTACATTATCCTCTATTCTGGGGGATCGGGGTGATATGTACATTATCATGTATTCTGGGGGATCGGGGTGATAGGTACATTATCATGTATTCTGGGGGATCGGGGTGATAGGTACATTATCCTGTATTCTGGGGGATCGGGGTGATAGGTACATTATCCTATATTCTGGGGGATCGGGGTGATAGGTACATTATCCTGTATTCTGGGGGATCGGGGTGATATGTACATTATCCTGTATTCTGGGGGATTGGGGTGATATGTACATTATCCTGTATTCTGGGGGATCGGGGTGATATGTACATTATCCTGTATTCTGGGGGATCGGGGTGATGGGTACATTATCCTGTATTCTGGGGGATCGGGGTGATGGGTACATTATCCTATATTCTGGGGGATCGGGGTGATATGTACATTATCATGTATTCTGGGGGATCGGGGTGATATGTACATTATCCTGTATTTTGGGGGATCGGGGTGATAGGTACATTATCCTGTATTCTGGGGGATCGGGGTGATAGGTACATTATCCTGTATTCTGGGGGATCGGGGTGATATGTACATTATCCTGTATTCTGGGGGATCGGGGTGATAGGTACATTATCCTATATTCTGGGGGATCGGGGTGATAGGTACAATATCCTATATTCTGGGGGATCGGGGTGATAGGTACATTATCATGTATTCTGGGGGATCGGGGTGATATGTACATTATCCTGTATTCTGGGGGATCGGGGTGATATGTACATTATCCTGTATTCTGGGGGATCGGGTGATAGGTACATTATCCTGTATTCTGGGGGATCGGGGTGATAGGTACATTATCCTGTATTCTGGGGGATCGGGGGGTGATATGTACATTATCCTATATTCTGGGGGATCGGGGTGATAGGTACATTATCCTATATTCTGGGGGATCGGGGTGATAGGTACATTATCCTGTATTCTGGGGGATTGGGGTGATATGTACATTATCCTGTATTCTGGGGGATCGGGGTGATATGTACATTATCCTGTATTCTGGGGGATCGGGGTGATAGGTACATTATCCTGTATTCTGGGGGATGGGGGTGATAGGTACATTATCATGTATTCTGGGGGATCGGGGTGATAGGTACATTATCCTGTATTCTGGGGGATCGGGGTGATATGTACATTATCCTATATTCTGGGGGATCGGGGTGATAGGTACATTATCATGTATTCTGGGGGATCGGGGTGATAGGTACATTATCCTGTATTCTGGGGGATCGGGGTGATATGTACATTATCCTATATTCTGGGGGATCGGGGTGATAGGTACATTATCCTGTATTATGGGGGGTCGGGGTGATAGGTACATTATCATGTATTCTGGGGGATCGGGGTGATAGGTACATTATCATGTATTCTGGGGGATCGGGGTGATAGGTACTTTATCATGTATTCTGGGGGATCGGGGTGATATATACATTATCCTGTATTCTGGGGGATCGGGGTGATAGGTACATTAGCCTGTATTCTGGGGGATCGGGGTGATATGTACATTATCATGTATTCTGGGGGATCGGGGTGATAGGTACATTATCATGTATTCTGGGGGATCGGGGTGATAGGTACATTATCCTGTATTCTGGGGGATCGGGGTGATAGGTACATTATCCTATATTCTGGGGGATCGGGGTGATAGGTACATTATCCTGTATTCTGGGGGATCGGGGTGATAGGTACATTATCCTGTATTCTGGGGGATTGGGGTGATATGTACATTATCCTGTATTCTGGGGGATCGGGGTGATATGTACATTATCCTGTATTCTGGGGGATCGGGGTGATGGGTACATTATCCTGTATTCTGGGGGATCGGGGTGATGGGTACATTATCCTATATTCTGGGGGATCGGGGTGATATGTACATTATCATGTATTCTGGGGGATCGGGGTGATATGTACATTATCCTGTATTTTGGGGGATCGGGGTGATAGGTACATTATCCTGTATTCTGGGGGATCGGGGTGATAGGTACATTATCCTGTATTCTGGGGGATCGGGGTGATATGTACATTATCCTGTATTCTGGGGGATCGGGGTGATATGTACATTATCCTGTATTTTGGGGGATCGGGGTGATAGGTACATTATCCTATATTCTGGGGGATCGGGGTGATAGGTACATTATCCTGTATTCTGGGGGATCGGGGTGATGGGTACATTATCCTATATTCTGGGGGATCGGGGTGATATGTACATTATCCTGTATTCTGGGGGATCGGGGTGATATGTACATTATCCTGTATTCTGGGGGATTGGGGTGATATGTACATTATCCTGTATTCTGGGGGATCGGGGTGATATGTACATTATCCTGTATTCTGGGGGATCGGGGTGATAGGTACATTATCCTGTATTCTGGGGGATGGGGGTGATAGGTACATTATCATGTATTCTGGGGGATCGGGGTGATAGGTACATTATCCTGTATTCTGGGGGATCGGGGTGATATGTACATTATCCTATATTCTGGGGGATCGGGGTGATAGGTACATTATCATGTATTCTGGGGGATCGGGGTGATAGGTACATTATCCTGTATTCTGGGGGATCGGGGTGATATGTACATTATCCTATATTCTGGGGGATCGGGGTGATAGGTACATTATCCTGTATTATGGGGGGTCGGGGTGATAGGTACATTATCATGTATTCTGGGGGATCGGGGTGATAGGTACATTATCATGTATTCTGGGGGATCGGGGTGATAGGTACTTTATCATGTATTCTGGGGGATCGGGGTGATATATACATTATCCTGTATTCTGGGGGATCGGGGTGATAGGTACATTAGCCTGTATTCTGGGGGATCGGGGTGATATGTACATTATCATGTATTCTGGGGGATCGGGGTGATAGGTACATTATCATGTATTCTGGGGGATCGGGGTGATAGGTACATTATCCTGTATTCTGGGGGATCGGGGTGATAGGTACATTATCCTATATTCTGGGGGATCGGGGTGATAGGTACATTATCCTGTATTCTGGGGGATCGGGGTGATAGGTACATTATCCTGTATTCTGGGGGATTGGGGTGATATGTACATTATCCTGTATTCTGGGGGATCGGGGTGATATGTACATTATCCTGTATTCTGGGGGATCGGGGTGATGGGTACATTATCCTGTATTCTGGGGGATCGGGGTGATGGGTACATTATCCTATATTCTGGGGGATCGGGGTGATATGTACATTATCATGTATTCTGGGGGATCGGGGTGATATGTACATTATCCTGTATTTTGGGGGATCGGGGTGATAGGTACATTATCCTGTATTCTGGGGGATCGGGGTGATAGGTACATTATCCTGTATTCTGGGGGATCGGGGTGATATGTACATTATCCTGTATTCTGGGGGATCGGGGTGATATGTACATTATCCTGTATTTTGGGGGATCGGGGTGATAGGTACATTATCCTATATTCTGGGGGATCGGGGTGATAGGTACATTATCCTGTATTCTGGGGGATCGGGGTGATATGTACATTATCCTGTATTCTGGGGGATCGGGGTGATAGGTACATTATCCTGTATTCTGGGGGATCGGGGTGATAGGTACATTATCCTATATTCTGGGGGATCGGGGTGATAGGTACATTATCCTGTATTCTGGGGGATCGGGGTGATAGGTACATTATCCTGTATTCTGGGGGATTGGGGTGATATGTACATTATCCTGTATTCTGGGGGATCGGGGTGATATGTACATTATCCTGTATTCTGGGGGATCGGGGTGATGGGTACATTATCCTGTATTCTGGGGGATCGGGGTGATGGGTACATTATCCTATATTCTGGGGGATCGGGGTGATATGTACATTATCCTGTATTCTGGGGGATCGGGGTAATAGGTACATTATCCTGTATTCTGGGGGATCGGGGTGATAGGTACATTATCCTGTATTCTGGGGGATCGGGGTGATATGTACATTATCCTGTATTCTGGGGGATCGGGGTGATAGGTACATTATCCTATATTCTGGGGGATCGGGGTGATAGGTACAATATCCTATATTCTGGGGGATCGGGGTGATAGGTACATTATCATGTATTCTGGGGGATCGGGGTGATATGTACATTATCCTGTATTCTGGGGGATCGGGGTGATATGTACATTATCCTGTATTCTGGGGGATGGGGGTGATATGTACATTATCCTGTATTCTGGGGGATCGGGGTGATAGGTACATTATCCTGTATTCTGGGGGATCGGGGTGATAGGTACATTATCCTATATTCTGGGGGATCGGGTGATAGGTACATTATCCTGTATTCTGGGGGATCGGGGTGATAGGTACATTATCCTGTATTCTGGGGGATCGGGGTGATAGGTACATTATCCTGTATTCTGGGGGATCGGGGTGATATGTACATTATCCTGTATTCTGGGGGATCGGGGTGATAGGTACATTATCCTGTATTCTGGGGGATCGGGGTGATATGTACATTATCCTATATTCTGGGGGATCGGGGTGATAGGTACATTATCCTATATTCTGGGGGATCGGGGTGATAGGTACATTATCCTGTATTCTGGGGGATTGGGGTGATATGTACATTATCCTGTATTCTGGGGGATCGGGGTGATATGTACATTATCCTGTATTCTGGGGGATCGGGGTGATGGGTACATTATCCTGTATTCTGGGGGATCGGGGTGATGGGTACATTATCCTATATTCTGGGGGATCGGGGTGATATGTACATTATCCTGTATTCTGGGGGATCGGGGTGATATGTACATTATCCTGTATTCTGGGGGATTGGGGTGATATGTACATTATCCTGTATTCTGGGGGATCGGGGTGATATGTACATTATCCTGTATTCTGGGGGATCGGGGTGATATGTACATTATCCTGTATTCTGGGGGATTGGGGTGATATGTACATTATCCTGTATTCTGGGGGATCGGGGTGATATGTACATTATCCTGTATTCTGGGGGATCGGGGTGATAGGTACATTATCCTGTATTCTGGGGGATGGGGGTGATAGGTACATTATCATGTATTCTGGGGGATCGGGGTGATAGGTACATTATCCTGTATTCTGGGGGATCGGGGTGATATGTACATTATCCTATATTCTGGGGGATCGGGGTGATAGGTACATTATCATGTATTCTGGGGGATCGGGGTGATAGGTACATTATCCTGTATTCTGGGGGATCGGGGTGATATGTACATTATCCTATATTCTGGGGGATCGGGGTGATAGGTACATTATCCTGTATTATGGGGGGTCGGGGTGATAGGTACATTATCATGTATTCTGGGGGATCGGGGTGATAGGTACTTTATCATGTATTCTGGGGGATCGGGGTGATATATACATTATCCTGTATTCTGGGGGATCGGGGTGATAGGTACATTAGCCTGTATTCTGGGGGATCGGGGTGATATGTACATTATCATGTATTCTGGGGGATCGGGGTGATAGGTACATTATCCTGTATTCTGGGGGATCGGGGTGATAGGTACATTATCCTGTATTCTGGGGGATCGGGGTGATGGGTACATTATCCTGTATTCTGGGGGATCAGGGTGATAGGTACATTATCATGTATTCTGGGGGATCGGGGTGATAGGTACTTTATCATGTATTCTGGGGGGTCGGGGTGATATGTACATTATCCTGTATTCTGGGGGATCGGGGTGATATGTACATTATCCTGTATTCTGGGGGATCGGGGTGATAGGTACATTATCCTGTATTCTGGGGGATCGGGGTGATATGTACATTATCCTGTATTCTGGGGGATCGGGGTGATATGTACATTATCCTCTATTCTGGGGGATCGGGGTGATGGGTACATTATCCTGTATTCTGGGGGATCGGGGTGATATGTACATTATCCTGTATTCTGGGGGATCGGGGTGATATGTACAATATCCTATATTCTGGGGGATCGGGGTGATATGTACATTATCCTCTATTCTGGGGGATCGGGGTGATAGGTACATTATCCTGTATTCTGGGGGATTGGGGTGATATGTACATTATCCTGTATTCTGGGGGATCGGGGTGATATGTACATTATCATGTATTCTGGGGGATCGGGGTGATATGTACATTATCCTGTATTCTGGGGGATCGGGGTG
Source organism: Lithobates pipiens (assembly GCF_037356315.1). Lineage (NCBI taxonomy): Eukaryota > Metazoa > Chordata > Amphibia > Anura > Ranidae > Lithobates > Lithobates pipiens. The sequence continues at coordinate 26,469,873 of NW_027507791.1, forward strand.
ATATGTACATTATCCTCTATTCTGGGGGATCGGGGTGATAGGTACATTATCCTGTATTCTGGGGGATCGGGGTGATATGTACATTATCCTGTATTCTGGGGGATCGGGGTGATATGTACATTATCCTGTATTCTGGGGGATCGGGGTGATGGGTACATTATCCTGTATTCTGGAGGATCGGGGTGATATGTACATTATCCTGTATTCTGGGGGATCGGGGTGATGGGTACATTATCCTGTATTCTGGGGGATCGGGGTGATATGTACATTATCCTGTATTCTGGGGGATCGGGGTGATATGTACAATATCCTATATTCTGGGGGATCGGGGTGATATGTACATTATCCTCTATTCTGGGGGATCGGGGTGATAGGTACATTATCCTGTATTCTGGGGGATCGGGGTGATAGGTACATTATCCTATATTCTGGGGGATCGGGGTGATAGGTACAATATCCTATATTCTGGGGGATCGGGGTGATAGGTACATTATCCTGTATTCTGTGGGATCGGGTGATATGTACATTAATCTGTATTTTGGGGGATCGGGGTGATAGGTACATTATCCTGTATTCTGGGGGATCGGGGTGATAGGTACATTATCCTATATTCTGGGGGATCAGGGTGATATGTACATTATCCTGTATTCTGGGGGATCGGGTGATAGGTACATTATCATGTATTCTGGGGGATCGGGGTGATAGGTACATTATCATGTATTCTGGGGGATCGGGGTGATATGTACATTATCCTGTATTCTGGGGGATCGGGGTGATAGGTACATTATCATGTATTCTGGGGGATCGGGGTGATATGTACATTATCCTGTATTCTGGGGGATCGGGGTGATAGGTACATTATCCTATATTCTGGGGGATCGGGGTGATAGGTACATTATCATGTATTCTGGGGGATGGGGGTGATAGGTACATTATCATGTATTCTGGGGGATCGGGGTGATAGGTACATTATCCTATATTCTGGGGGATCGGGGTGATAGGTACATTATCCTATATTCTGGGGGATCGGGGTGATATGTACATTATCCTATATTCTGGGGGATCGGGGTGATAGGTACATTATCATGTATTCTGGGGGATCGGGGTGATAGGTACATTATCCTGTATTCTGGGGGATCGGGGTGATAGGTACATTATCCTGTATTCTGGGGGATCGGGGTGATAGGTACATTATCCTGTATTCTGGGGGATCGGGGTGATAGGTACATTATCCTGTATTCTGGGGGATCGGGGTGATAGGTACATTATCCTGTATTCTGGGGGATTGGGGTGATATGTACATTATCCTGTATTCTGGGGGATCGGGTGATATGTACATTATCCTGTATTCTGGGGGATCGGGGTGATATGTACATTATCCTGTATTCTGGGGGATCGGGGTGATAGGTACATTATCCTGTATTCTGGGGGATCGGGGTGATATGTACATTATCCTGTATTCTGGGGGATCGGGGTGATAGGTACATTATCCTATATTCTGGGGGATCGGGGTGATATGTACATTATCCTGTATTCTGGGGGATCGGGGTGATAGGTACATTATCCTATATTCTGGGGGATCGGGGTGATAGGTACAATATCCTATATTCTGGGGGATCGGGGTGATAGGTACATTATCCTGTATTCTGGGGGATCGGGGTGATATGTACATTATCATGTATTCTGGGGGATCGGGGTGATAGGTACATTATCCTATATTCTGGGGGATCGGGGTGATATGTACATTATCCTGTATTCTGGGGGATCGGGGTGATATGTACATTATCCTGTATTCTGGGGGATCGGGGTGATAGGTACATTATCCTGTATTCTGGGGGATCGGGGTGATAGGTGGGGTGATCAGGGTGTATTGGAGTGAGAGGTGGGGTGATTAGGGTGTTTTGGGGTGATCAGGGTGTATCGGGGTGAGAGGTGGGGTGATCAGGGTGTATCAGGGTGATCAGGGTGTATCCGGGTGAGAGGTGGGGTGATCAGGGTGTATCGGGGTGATCAGGGTGTATCAGGGTGAGAGGTGGGGTGATCAGGGTGTATCGGGGTGAGAGGTGGGTGTATCGGGGTGAGAGGTGGGTGTATCGGGGTGAGAGGTTGGGTGATCAGGGTGTATCGGGGTGAGAGGTGGGGTGATCAGGGTGTATCGGGGTGATCAGGGTGTATCGGGGTGAGAGGTGGGGTGATCATGGGTGTATCAGGGTGATCAGGATGTATCGGGGTGAGAGGTGGGTTGATCAGGGTGTATCGGGGTGATCAGGGTGTATCGGGGTGAGAGGTGGGGTGATCAGGGTGTATCGGGGTGATCGGGGTTTATCGGCATGAGAGGTGGGGTGATCAGGGTGTATCGGGGTGATCAGGATGAATCGGGGTGAGAGGTGCGGTGGTCAGGGTGTATCGGGGTGAGAGGTGGGGTGATCAGGGTGTATCGGGGTGATCAGGGTGTGTCGGGGTGAGAGGTGGGGTGATCAGGGTGTATCGGGGTGATCAGGGTGTGTCGGGGTGAGAGGCGGGTGTATCGGGGTGAGAGGTGGGGTGATCAGGGTGTATCGGGGTGAGAGGTGGGTGTATTGGGGTGAGAGGTGGGGTGATCAGGGTGTATCGGGGTGATCAGGGTGTATCGGGGTGAGAGGTGTGGTGGTCACGGTGTATTGGGGTGATTAGGGTGTATCGGGGTGAGAGGTGGGTGTATCGGGGTGAGAGGTTGGGTGATTAGGGTGTATTGGGGTGAGAGGTGGGGTGATCAGGGTGTATCGGGGTGAGAGGTGGGGTGGTCAGGGTGTATCGGGGTGATCAGGGTGTATCGGGGTGAGAGGTGGGGTCATCAGGGTGTATCGGGGTGAGAGGTGGGGTGATCAGGGTGTATTGGGGTGAGAGGTGGGGTCATCAGGGTGTATCGGGGTGAGAGGTGGGGTGATCAGGGTGTATCGGGGTGAGAGGTGGGGTCATCAGGGTGTATCGGGGTGAGAGGTGGGGTGATCAGGGTGTATCGGGGTGAGAGGTGGGGTGATCAGGGTGTATCGGGGTGAGAGGTGGGGTAATCAGGGTGTATCGGGGTGAGAGGTGGGTGTATCGGGGTGAGAGGTGGGTGTATCGGGGTGAGAGGTGGGGGGATCAGGGTGTATCGGGGTGAGAGGCGGGTGTATCGGGGTGACTTGCACCGTGGGTAAGTCTCTGTGGTGTTTTGGTAGACTTGTCACCCTCCTCCTCCCCTCCCTTCTCCGGAATGGCTCCATGCAGAACTGGTCGGTCTGGTTTTATAATCCAGCTCTGAGTGAGACGCAGAGACGGTGACATCGTCCTCGCCCTGCATTCAGCGTCAGACCCTCCAACAACTACAACCACCATGTCCCCGGGACCCCGCTATCCTCCACTGTGGCCCCCCAGGATCTGCCACCATCTAAGGTCCCTGCTGCTTCTTCTACTCTGCTTTACAGGTAGGACACTAACATATGAACTGTGTACAGATGGGAGTACCACCATTGTGTGTTCTGAGAGTACCACCATTGTGTGATCTGGGAGTACCACCATTGTGTGTTTTGGGGGTTTCACCATTGTGTGTTCTGGGGGTACCATCATTGTATGTTCTTGGAGTACCGCCATTGTGTGTTTTGGGGGTTTCAACATTGTGTGCTCTGGGGGTACCACCATTGTGTGTTCTGGGGGTACCACCATTGTATGTTCTTGGAGTACCGCCATTGTGTGTTTTGGGGGTTTCACCATTGTGTGTTCTGGGAGTACCACCATTGTGTGTTTTGGGGGTTTCACCATTGTGTGTTCTGGGGGTACCATCATTGTATGTTCTTGGAGTACCGCCATTGTGTGTTTTGGGGGTTTCAACATTGTGTGCTCTGGGGGTACCACCATTGTGTGTTCTGGGGGTACCACCATTGTATGTTCTTGGAGTACCGCCATTGTGTGTTTTGGGGGTTTCACCATTGTGTGTTCTGGGAGTACCGCCATTGTGTGTTTTGGGGGTATCACAGTACAAAGCAGCAATAGCTGCTGTCACTGGATGTCTGTCTCTATACTTCCTATGGACAGGTCTGGCGATACCTCTCCTAAACAACCGTCTCAGGAGGTCTCTTCTATATAGAGGTCTCTTCTATATAGAGGTCTCAGGAGGTCTCTTCTATATAGAGGTCTCAGGAGGTCTCTTCTATATAGAGGTCTCAGGAGGTCTCTTCTATATAGAGGTCTCAGGAGGTCTCTTCTATATAGAGGTCTCAGGAGGTCTCTTCTATATGGAGGTTTCAGGAGGTCTCTTCTATATAGAGATCTCAAGCGGTCTCTCCTATATAGAAGTCTCTCCTATATAGAGGTCTCAGGAGGTCTCTTCTATATAGAGGTCTCTTCTATATAGAGGTCTCAGGAGGTCTCTTCTATATAGAGGTCTCTTCTATATAGAGGTCTCATGAGGTCTCTTCTATATAGAGGTCTCAGGAGGTCTCTTCTATATAGAGGTCTCAGGAGGTCTCTCCTATATAGAGGTCTCAGGAGGTCTCTTCTATATGGAGGTTTCAGGAGGTCTCTTCTATATAGAGATCTCAAGTGGTCTCTCCTATATAGAAGTCTCTTCTATATAGAGGTCTCAGGCGGTCTCTCCTATATAGAGGTCTCAGGAGGTCTCTTCTATATAGAGGTCTCTTCTATATAGAGGTCTCTTCTATATAGAGGTCTCAGGAGGTCTCTCCTATATAGAGGTCTCATGAGGTCTCTTCTATATAGAGGTCTCAGGAGGTCTCTTCTATATAGAGGTCTCAGGAGGTCTCTCCTATATAGAGGTCTCAGGAGGTCTCTTCTATATAGAGGTCTCAGGAGGTCTCTTCTATATAGAGGTCTCAGGAGGTCTCTTCTATATAGAGGTCTCTTCTATATAGAGGTCTCAGGAAGTCTCTCCTATATAGAGGTCTCTTCTATATAGAGGTCTCAGGAGGTCTCTCCTATATAGAGGTCTCTCCTATATAGAGGTCTCAGGAGGTCTCTTCTATATAGAGGTGTCAGGAGGTCTCTTCTATATAGAGGTCTCTTCTATATAGAGGTCTCAGGAGGTCTCTTCTATGTAGAGGTCTCTTCTATAGGACACTGGTTGGGTATTGTAGGGGGTGAAGTTACCCCGGGGGGGGGGGGGAGCAGGACACTGGTTGGGTATTGTAGGGGGTGAAGTTACCCCAGAGGGGGGGGGGAGGGGGAGCAGGACACTGGTTGGGTATTGTAGGGGGTGAAGTTACCCCAGAGGGGGGGGGGAGCAGGACACTGGTTGGGTATTGTAGGGGGTGAAGTTACCCCAGAGGGGGGGGGGGAGCAGGACACTGGTTGGGTATTGTAGGGGGTGAAGTTACCCCAGAGGGGGGGGGGAGCAGGACACTGGTTGGGTATTGTAGGGGGTGAAGTTACCCCAGAGGGGGAGGGGGACACTGGTTGGGTATTGTAGGGGGTGAAGTTACCCCAGAGGGGGAGGGGGAGGGGGACACTGGTTGGGTATTGTAGGGGGTGAAGTTACCCCAGAGGGGGGGGGAGGGGGAGCAGGACACTGGTTGGGTATCTGGCATTAATGCAGTAAATCAGAGGAATCAGCAGTAGGATGAAGCAAGCCTGCTGGTACACAAAGGGAGAAGGGCAGGGCTGACACCTCGCTTCCCGAGGGTCATACAGGAGGCCCCATTACCATGCTCTGGGGGTGTCATCATATTAAGGAGAGGACATTTTTGTGGTAAAAGCTTCACTTGCCGCATGCTTGTTTTGGGTCTTTGGTAGTGATAGAAGGTGGGGATTCCTGTACCATGGCTGATTCTATATATATATCTCCTCTATAGATCTGATATAAAGGGGGGCTGTGATTGGAGAACAGTTCTCCTGTCCTGCTTCAGCTCCCCATAACCTTCCATTGATTCAGAATGTAAGCTCTTAGGCTCAGCATTTCCTGCAGAGATGACAATGTATGATTGGGAAAGCGGGGTGATACATGAACGAAGCACTCCTAGGTCACCATGATTCATAATTCTGGGGTGACAGGAACCTGTACAGGACACTTCTGCTGTCACGCAGGCCTCTGATGGGCTGCCGGAGTTTATAACACTCCAGATCTGAATGAATTCCTCGTAAATGGTTCCAGCCCTCCTTCTACTCTGTAATTAAAGGTTTAGTGGAGGAGCTGTGAGAGTCGGCTGAGCTCTGTCGGTATCTGGAAGGGGGGGGCTCTGGGCGGAAGGGGATCTTCCATCGATATTGGGGTGTTACATCAGGGTGGACTGTCAATATGGAGGGTGTCAGATGGATTGTCAGTATGGGAATGTTGGGTCAGATGGATTGTCAGTATGGAGGGTGTTGGGTCAGATGGATTGTCAGTATGGGGGTGTTGGGTCAGATGGATTGTCAGTATGGGGGTGTTGGGTCAGATGGACTGTCAGTATGGGAATGTTGGGTCAGATGGACTGTCAGTATGGAAGGTTTTGGGTCAGATGTATTGTCAGTATGGAGAGTGTTGGGTCAGATGGATTGTCAGTATGGGGGTGTTGGGTCAGATGGACTGTCAGTATGGAGGGTGTTGGGTCAGACGGACTGTCAGTATGGAGGGTGTTGGGTCAGATGGATTGTCAGTATGGGGGTGTTGGGTCAGATGGATTGTCAGTATGGGGGTGTTGGGTCAGATGGACTGTCAGTATGGGAATGTTGGGTCAGATGGACTGTCAGTATGGAAGGTTTTGGGTCAGATGTATTGTCAGTATGGAGAGTGTTGGGTCAGATGGACTGTCAGTATGGAGGGTGTTGGGTCAGACGGACTGTCAGTATGGAGAGTGTTGGGTCAGATGGATTGTCAGTATGGTGGGTGTTGGGTCAGATGGACTGTCAGTATGGAGGGTGTTGGGTCAGATGGACTGTCAGTATGGAAGGTTTTGGGTCAGATGGATTGTCAGTATGGTGGGTGTTGGGTCAGACGGATTGTCAGTATGGGGGTGTTGGGTCAGATGGACTGTCAGTATGGAAGGTTTTGGGTCAGATGGATTGTCAGTATGGGGGTGTTGGGTCAGACGGATTGTCAGTATGGGGGTGTTGGGTCAGACGGATTGTCAGTATGGGGGTGTTGGGTCAGATGGACTGTTTGATATAACACTCCTCAGTTACCTGTCATACAGGTGTATGGAGAGTGCTGGGCATGTGATATAACACTCCTCAGGTACCTATCATACAGGTGTATGGAGAGTGCCGGGCCTGTGATATAGCACTCCTCAGGTACCTGTCATACAGGTGTATGAAGAATGCCGGGCCTGTGATATAGCACTCCTCAGGTACCTGTCATACAGGTGTATGGAGAATGCCGGGCCTGTGATATAGCACTGCTCAGGTACCTGTCATACAGGTGTATGGAGAATGCCGGGCCTGTGATATAGCACTCCTCAGGTACCTGTCATACAGGTGTATGGAGAGTGCCGGGCCTGTGATATAGCATTCCTCAGGTACCTGTCATACAGGTGTATGGAGAGTGCCGGGCCTGTGATATAGCACTCCTCAGGTACCTGTCATACAGGTGTATGGAGAGTGCCGGGCCTGTGATATAGCACTCCTCAGTTACCTGTCATACAGGTGTATGGAGAGTGCCGGGCCTGTGATATAGCACTCCGCAGGTACCTGTCATACAGGTGTATGGAGAATGCTGGGCCTGTGATATAGCACTCCTCAGTTACCTGTCATACAGGTGTATGGAGAGTGCCAGGCCTGTGATATAGCACTCCTCAGTTACCTGTCATACAGGTGTATGGAGAGTGCCAGGCCTGTGATATAGCACTCCTCAGGTACCTGTCATACAGGTGTATGGAGAATGCTGGGCCTGTGATATAGCACTCCTCAGGTCCTCAGGTACCTGTCATACAGGTGTATGGAGAATGCTGGGCCTGTGATATAGCACTCCTCAGGTACCTGTCATACAGGTGTATGGAGAGTGCCGGGCCTGTGATATAGCACTCCTCAGTTACCTGTCATACAGGTGTATGGAGAGTGCCGGGCCTGTGATATAGCACTCCTCAGTTACCTATCATACAGGTGTATGGAGAATGCCGGGCCTGTGATATAGCACTCCTCAGGTACCTGTCATACAGGTGTATGGAGAATGCCGGGCCTGTGATATAGCACTGCTCAGGTACCTGTCATACAGGTGTATGGAGAGTGCCGGGCCTGTGATATAGCACTCCTCAGGTACCTGTCATACAGGTGTATGGAGAGTGCCGGGCCTGTGATATAGCACTCCTCAGTTACCTATCATACAGGTGTATGGAGAGTGCCGGGCCTGTGATATAGCACTCCTCAGGTACCTGTCATACAGGTGTATGGAGAGTGCCGGGCCTGTGATATAGCACTCCTCAGGTACCTGTCATACAGGTGTATGGAGAGTGCCGGGCCTGTGATATAGCACTCCTCAGTTACCTATCATACAGGTGTATGGAGAGTGCCGGGCCTGTGATATAGCACTCCTCAGGTACCTGTCATACAGGCGTATGGAGACTGCTGGGCCTGTGATATAGCACTCCTCAGGTACCTGTCATACAGGTGTATGGAGAATGCCGGGCCTGTGATATAGCACTCCTCAGGTACCTGTCATACAGGTGTATGGAGAATGCCGGGCCTGTGATATAGCACTCCTCAGGTACCTGTCATACAGGTGTATGGAGAGTGCCGGGCCTGTGATATAGCACTCCTCAGTTACCTGTCATACAGGTGTATGGAGAGTGCCGGGCCTGTGATATAGCATTCCTCAGGTACCTGTCATACAGGTGTATGGAGAGTGCCGGGCCTGTGATATAGCACTCCTCAGGTACCTGTCATACAGGTGTATGGAGAGTGCCGGGCCTGTGATATAGCACTCCTCAGTTACCTGTCATACAGGTGTATGGAGAGTGCCGGGCCTGTGATATAGCACTCCGCAGGTACCTGTCATACAGGTGTATGGAGAATGCTGGGCCTGTGATATAGCACTCCTCAGTTACCTGTCATACAGGTGTATGGAGAGTGCCAGGCCTGTGATATAGCACTCCTCAGTTACCTGTCATACAGGTGTATGGAGAGTGCTGGGCATGTGATATAGCACTCCTCAGGTACCTGTCATACAGGTGTATGGAGAATGCTGGGCCTGTGATATAGCACTCCTCAGGTCCTCAGGTACCTGTCATACAGGTGTATGGAGAATGCTGGGCCTGTGATATAGCACTCCTCAGGTACCTGTCATACAGGTGTATGGAGAGTGCCGGGCCTGTGATATAGCACTCCTCAGTTACCTGTCATACAGGTGTATGGAGAGTGCCGGGCCTGTGATATAGCACTCCTCAGTTACCTATCATACAGGTGTATGGAGAGTGCCGGGCCTGTGATATAGCACTCCTCAGGTACCTGTCATACAGGTGTATGGAGAGTGCCGGGCCTGTGATATAGCACTCCTCAGGTACCTGTCATACAGGTGTATGGAGAGTGCCGGGCCTGTGATATAGCACTCCTCAGTTACCTATCATACAGGTGTATGGAGAGTGCCGGGCCTGTGATATAGCACTCCTCAGGTACCTGTCATACAGGTGTATGGAGAGTGCCGGGCCTGTGATATAGCACTCCTCAGGTACCTGTCATACAGGTGTATGGAGAGTGCCGGGCCTGTGATATAACACTCCTCAGCTGATATCTCATCTCAGATTGAGTCGTCAGGTGGGCCAGTCCAGACACAAAGTAGCGGAGAGGCGGCTCCGTCTTCCTCAGGTGTGACATGGTTGAGGTCTGGCATAATGTATCACCAGTTGGCTGTGTGTTCCGTCTCCCGGAGTAGTTGGCTGGATGACACAAACATGAAGCAATGGCATGCAGTGAAAGGCCTGAATAGAAAACATTCTAATCCTTCCAAACATTACGGCCGTCCCATTCCTGGTATTGACTCATCAAATATTCCACAATAGACAGGGAGGGTCAGATAAACATGGCCTGCTCTGCGCTGCTCTGCTCTGCGCTGCTCTGCTCTGCACTGCTCTGCTCTGCTCTGCTCTGCTCTGCTCTGCGCTGCACTGCTCTGCTCTGCACTGCTCTGCTCTGCTCTGCTCTGCTCTGCTCTGCGCTGCACTGCTCTGCTCTGCACTGCTCTGCTCTGCTCTGCTCTGCTCTGCTCTGCGCTGCACTGCTCTGCTCTGCACTGCTCTGCTCTGCTCTGCTCTGCTCTGCTCTGCTCTGCGCTGCTCTGCTCTGCACTGCTCTGCTCTGCTCTGCTCTGCTCTGCTCTGCGCTGCACTGCTCTGCTCTGCACTGCTCTGCTCTGCTCTGCTCTGCTCTGCTCTGCGCTGCACTGCTCTGCTCTGCACTGCTCTGCTCTGCTCTGCTCTGCTCTGCTCTGCGCTGCACTGCTCTGCTCTGCACTGCTCTGCTCTGCTCTGCGCTGCGCTGCTCTGCTCTGCACTGCTCTGCTCTGCTCTGCTCTGCTCTGCTCTGCTCTCCTCCGAGGTCATAGGAATTTCATCAGCTGCAAATACAACTTCTTCTTCTGTATTATTTTCTCTAAAATATTCACTATTAAGGAACTTCGGTTTAATCATCAGTGCTTGTGATTGTGGGCACAGTCCGGGTACTGTCTGGCTGTAACCTTCACAAGTTTTATCACCCCAGAAAGTGCCTCCATGTTGGGGGGTCACTAAACACGATCCTCATTTCTCCTCACTTCTTCTCTACAGTCATGGGTGGCACTGAATGGGACTAAAGGAGCCTGTATATAGTGGGGGGGACTCTGGGGGGATACACAGCAGCTCTGCTACCGCCACATCAAGAAATAGAGGTCTAGCTATAACATGTATATAGGTGTATATATCATATCTGACAAAAGTAAGTACACCCCGTCGGTGACATTTCTTCTCCCTTTTCATGTGACAACACTGAAGAAATGACACTTGTCTACAATGTAAAGTAGTGAGTGTACAGCTTGTATAACAGTGTAAATTTCCTGTCCCCTCAAAATAACTCAACACACAGCCATTAATGTCTAAACCGCTGGCTGCAAAAGTCAGTACACCCCTAAATGTCCAAAATGGTCCCAAAGTGTCAATATTTTGTGTGGCCACCATTATTTTCCAGCACTGCCTTAACCCCATTGGGCATGGAGGTCACCAGAGCTTCACAGGTCACCACTGGAGTCCTCTTCCCCTCCCCCATGATGACATCACAGAGCTGGTAGATGTTGGAGACCTTGCACTCCTTCACCTTCCATTTGAGGATGCCCCACAGATGATCAATAGGGTTTAGGTCTGGAGACTAAGTGCACATATTAAGGTCCATAAAGACGTGCATGAGCAAGTTTGGGGTGGAGGAACTTGACTGGCCTGCACAGAGTCCTGACCTCAACCTGATAGAAATCTTTTGGATGAATTAGAGCGAGACTGCGAGCCAGGCCTTCTCATCCAACATCAGTGCCTGACCTCACAAATGCTCTTCTGGAAGAATGGTCAAACATTCCCATAGACATACTCCAAAACCTTTTGGAAAGCCTTCCCAGAAGAGTTGAAGCTGTGATGGCCGCAAAGGGTGGGCCAACTCAATATTGAACCAATATTGTGTAAAGGCCAGCGTCCCAATACTTTTGACAATATAGGTATATCCACAATACATACACACCCAAGAGCATGCCGAGGGATAAGTATATAAACCTGATCACCCTGAGGTCCACCACCTTAAAAACTCAGCCTGCTTGGGCTCCATGTTTTTTTGCTTGTGAGAGGAGAGGTGAGGGGTCTCATGAGAGTCTTGGCTGTTTTTCTGTATTATCTGATTAGTTACATATTCTAAGCCTTGTCTTCGGACAGTCATGCAAATGTTCCATAGGCTGACTATTGGTGCCCACCTAGCCGAAAACGAAAGTCCTGGCCTGACTATTCAAACCTAAACTTATTACTAATGAGAGGAATTTTACCAGCAAAGTCCTTCACTAAGTCTATGTAGATATCTACTTCCCATTGCCATGAGATATGACCGATCTGGCCCTTACTACCGTACAATGCTGGACCATGATGGGAGTGATGATGAAAATCATGGAAGGAAAGCAGGAGGATGATGGGAATGATGATGAAAATCATGGAAGGAAAGTAGGAGGATGATGGGAATGATGATGAAAATCATGGAAGGAAAGTAGGAGGATGATGGGAATGATGATGAAAATCATGGAAGGAAAGTAGGAGGATGATGGGAATGATGATGAAAATCATGGAAGGAAAGTAGGAGGATGATGGGAATGATGATGAAAATCATGGAAGGAAAGTAGGAGGATGATGGGAATGATGATGAAAATCATGGAAGGAAAGTAGGAGGATGATGGGAATGATGATGAAAATCATGGAAGGAAAGTAATTGAACTAGTGTTTCCTCACTAAGGTATGGGTGGGTACCATCATCCTAATATAGAACCAATATGATCCCCCAACTCATCCTTCATCACTAGAACCAATATGATCCCCCAACTTATCCTTCATCACTAGAACCAATATGATCCCCCAACTTATCCGTCATCACTAGAACCAATATGCTCCCCCAACTTATCCTTCATCACTAGAACCAATATGATCCCCCAACTCATCCTTCATCACTATAACCAATATGATCCCCCAACTTATACTTCATCACTAGAACCAATATGATCCCCCAACTCATCCTTCATCACTAGAACCAATATGATCCCCCAACTTATACTTCATCACTAGAACCAATATGATCCCCCAACTCATCCTTCATCACTATAACCAATATGATCCCCCAACTTATACTTCATCACTAGAACCAATATGATCCCCCACCTTATCCTTCATCACTAGAACCAATATGATCCCCCAACTTATCCGTCATCACTAGAACCAATATGCTCCCCCAACTTATCCTTCATCACTAGAACCAATATGATCCCCCAACTCATCCTTCATCACTATAACCAATATGATCCCCCAACTTATACTTCATCACTAGAACCAATATGATCCCCCAACTCATCCTTCATCACTATAACCAATATGATCCCCCAACTTATACTTCATCACTAGAACCAATATGATCCCCCAACTTATCATTCATCACTAGAACCAATATGATCCCCCCAACTTATCCTTCATCACTAGAACCAATATGATCCCCCAACTCATCCTTCATCACTAGAACCAATATGATCCCCCCAACTTATCCTTCATCACTAGAACCAATATGATCCCCCACCTTATCCTTCATCACTAGAACCAATATGATCCCCCAACTTATCCTTCATCACTAGAACCAATATGATCCCCCACCTTATCCTTCATCACTAGAACCAATATGATCCCCCAACTTATCCTTCATCACTAGAACCAATATGATCCCCCACCTTATCCTTCATCACTAGAACCAATATGATTCCCCAACTTATCCTTCATCACTAGAACCAATATGATCCCCCAACTTATCCTTCATCACTAGAACCAATATGATTCCCCAACTTATCCTTCATCACTAGAACCAATATGATCCCCCACCTTATCCTTCATCACTAGAACCAATATGATTCCCCAACTTATCCTTCATCACTAGAACCAATATGATTCCCCAACTCATCCTTCATCACTAGAACCAATATGATCCCCCACCTTATCCTTCATCACTACAACCAATATGATCCCCCAACTCATCCTTCATCACTAGAACCAATATGATCCCCAAACTTATCCTTCATCACTAGAACCAATATGATTCCCAACTTATCCTTCATCACTATATCCAATATGATTCCCAACTTATCCTTCATCACTAGAACCAATATGATCCCCAAACTTATCCTTCATCACTAGAACCAATATGATTCCCAACTTATCCTTCATCACTATATCCAATATGATTCCCAACTCATCCTTCATCACTAGAACCAATATGATCCCCCACCTTATCCTTCATCACTAGAACCAATATGATCCCCCACATTATCCTTCATCACTAGAACCCATATGATTCCCCACCTTATCCTTCATCACTAGAACCAGTATGATCCCCCAACTCATCCTTCATCAATAGAACCAATATGATCCCCCACCTTATCCTTCATCACTAGAACCAATATGATCCCCCACATTATCCTTCATCACTAGAACCCATATGATTCCCCACCTTATCCTTCATCACTAGAACCAGTATGATCCCCTAACTTATCCTTCATCACTAGAACCAATATGATCCCCCAACTCATCCTTCATCACTAGAACCAATATGATTCCCCAACTTATCCTTCATCACTAGAACCCATATGATCCCCCAACTCATCCTTCATCACTAGAACCAATATGATCCCCCAACTCATCCTTCATCACTAGAACCAATATGATCCCCCAACTTATCCTTCATCACTAGAACCAATATGATCCCCCAACTTATCCTTCATCACTAGATCCAATATGATCCCCCAACTTATCCTTCATCACTAGATCCAATACGATCCCCTAACTTATCCTTCATCACTAGAACCAATATGATTCCCAACTTATCCTTCATCACTAGATCCAATATGATCCCCCAACTTATCCTTCATCACTAGAACCAATATGATCCCCCAACTTATCCTTCATCACTAGATCCAATACGATCCCCTAACTTATCCTTCATCACTAGAACCAATATGATTCCCCAACTTATCCTTCATCACTAGATCCAATATGATTCCCAACTTATCCTTCATCACTAGATCCAATATGATTCCCAACTTATCCTTCATCACTAGAACCAATATGATCCCCCAACTTATCCTTCATCACTAGAACCAATATGATCCCCCAACTTATCCTTCATCACTAGAACCAATATGATCCCCCAACTTATCCTTCATCACTAGAACCAATATGATCCCCCACATTATCCTTCATCACTAGAACCAATATGATTCCCCACCTTATCCTTCATCAATAGAACCAATATGATCCCCCAACTTATCCTTCATCACTAGAACCAGTATGATCCCCTAACTTATCCTTCATCACTAGAACCAATATGATCCCCCAACTCATCCTTCATCACTAGAACCAATATGATCCCCCAACTTATCCTTCATCACTAGAACCAATATGATCCCCCAACTTATCCTTCATCACTAGAACCAATATGATCCCCCAACTTATCCTTCATCACTAGAACCAATATGATCCCCCAACTTATCCTTCATCACTAGATCCAATACGATCCCCTAACTTATCCTTCATCACTAGAACCAATATGATTCCCAACTTATCCTTCATCACTAGAACCAATATGATTCCCCAACTTATCCTTCATCACTAGAACCAATATGATCCCCCAACTCATCCTTCATCACTAGAACCAATATGATCCCCCAACTCATCCTTCATCACTAGAACCAATATGATCCCCCAACTTATCCTTCATCACTAGAACCAATATGATCCCCCAACTTATCCTTCATCACTAGAACCAATATGATCCCCCAACTTATCCTTCATCACTAGAACCAATATGATCCCCCAACTCATCCTTCATCACTAGAACCAATATGATCCCCCAACTCATCCTTCATCACTAGAACCAATATGATCCCCCAACTTATCCTTCATCACTAGAACCAATATGATCCCCCAACTTATCCTTCATCACTAGAACCAATATGATCCCCCAACTTATCCTTCATCACTAGAACCAATATGATTCCCCAACTTATCCTTCATCACTAGAACCAATATGATCCCCCAACTCATCCTTCATCACTAGAACCAATATGATCCCCCAACTCATCCTTCATCACTAGAACCAATATGATCCCCCAACTTATCCTTCATCACTAGAACCAATATGATCCCCCAACTTATCCTTCATCACTAGAACCAATATGATCCCCCAACTTATCCTTCATCACTAGAACCAATATGATCCCCCAACTCATCCTTCATCACTAGAACCAATATGATCCCCCAACTCATCCTTCATCACTAGAACCAATATGATCCCCCAACTTATCCTTCATCACTAGAACCAATATGATCCCCCAACTCATCCTTCATCACTAGAACCAATATGATCCCCCAACTTATCCTTCATCACTAGAACCAATATGATCCCCCAACTCATCCTTCATCACTAGAACCAATATGATTCCCAACTTATCCTTCATCACTAGAACCAATATGATTCCCAACTTATCCTTCATCACTAGAACCAATATGATTCCCAACTTATCCTTCATCACTAGAACCAATATGATCCCCCAACTTATCCTTCATCACTAGAACCAATATAATCCCCCAACTTATCTTTCATCACTAGAACCAATATGATCCCCCAACTTATCCTTCATCACTAGAACCAATATGATTCGCCAACTTATCCTTCATCACTAGAACCAATATGATTCCCCAACTTATCCTTCATCACTAGAACCAATATGATCCCCCAACTCATCCTTCATCACTAGAACCAATATGATCCCCCAACTTATCCTTCATCACTAGAACCAATATGATCCCCCAACTTATCCTTCATCACTAGAACCAATATGATCCCCCAACTTATCCTTCATCACTAGAACCAATATGATCCCCCACATTATCCTTCATCACTAGAACCAATATGATCCCCCAACTTATCCTTCATCACTAGATCCAATATGATCCCCCAACTTATCCTTCATCACTAGATCCAATACGATCCCCTAACTTATCCTTCATCACTAGAACCAATATGATTCCCAACTTATCCTTCATCACTAGATCCAATATGATCCCCCAACTTATCCTTCATCACTAGAACCAATATGATCCCCCAACTTATCCTTCATCACTAGATCCAATATGATCCCCTAACTTATCCTTCATCACTAGAACCAATATGATTCCCCAACTTATCCTTCATCACTAGATCCAATATGATTCCCAACTTATCCTTCATCACTAGATCCAATATGATTCCCAACTTATCCTTCATCACTAGAACCAATATGATCCCCCAACTTATCCTTCATCACTAGAACCAATATGATCCCCCAACTTATCCTTCATCACTAGAACCAATATGATCCCCCAACTTATCCTTCATCACTAGAACCAATATGATTCCCCAACTTATCCTTCATCACTAGAACCAATATGATCCCCCAACTCATCCTTCATCACTAGAACCAATATGATCCCCCAACTCATCCTTCATCACTAGAACCAATATGATCCCCCAACTTATCCTTCATCACTAGAACCAATATGATCCCCCAACTTATCCTTCATCACTAGATCCAATACGATCCCCTAACTTATCCTTCATCACTAGAACCAATATGATTCCCAACTTATCCTTCATCACTAGAACCAATATGATTCCCAACTTATCCTTCATCACTAGAACCAATATGATCCCCCAACTTATCCTTCATCACTAGAACCAATATGATCCCCCAACTTATCCTTCATCACTAGAACCAATATGATTCGCCAACTTATCCTTCATCACTAGAACCAATATGATTCCCCAACTTATCCTTCATCACTAGAACCAATATGATCCCCCAACTCATCCTTCATCACTAGAACCAATATGATCCCCCAACTTATCCTTCATCACTAGAACCAATATGATCCCCCAACTCATCCTTCATCACTAGAACCAATATGATCCCCCAACTTATCCTTCATCACTAGAACCAATATGATCCCCCAACTCATCCTTCATCACTAGAACCAATATGATCCCCCAACTTATCCTTCATCACTAGAACCAATATGATCCCCCACATTATCCTTCATCACTAGAACCAATATGATTCCCCACCTTATCCTTCATCACTAGAACCAATATGATCCCCTAACTTATCCTTCATCACTAGAACCAATATGATCCCCCACCTTATCCTTCATCACTAGAACCAATATGATCCCCACCTTATCCTTCATCACTAGAACCAATATGATCCCCCACCTTATCCTTCATCACTAGAACCAATATGATCCCCCAACTTATCCTTCATCACTAGAACCAATATGATCCCCCAACTCATCCTTCATCACTACAACCAATATGATCCCCCAACTTATCCTTCATCACTAGAACCAATATGATCCCCCAACTCATCCTTCATCACTAGAACCAATATGATCCCCCAACTCATCCTTCATCACTAGATCCAATACGATCCCCTAACTTATCCTTCATCACTAGAACCAATATGATTCCCAACTTATCCTTCATCACTAGATCCAATATGATCCCCCAACTCATCCTTCATCACTAGAACCAATATGATCCCCTAACTTATCCTTCATCACTAGAACCAATATGATTCCCAACTTATCTTTCATCACTAGAACCAATATGATCCCCCAACTTATTACTGTCCTTGCAATTTATTTTTGGGAAGACTGAACGGAAGTAATTGTTTAAAGAAGAAGTTTGGGGTTACTGTGATGCTGCAGCTGTCCCCTGCTGGCTCTAAGCTCCAGAACTGAGCAATCACATGACCTCTGATCAGTTTTTGGTCAGCCATTGCTCTCTGCTCTGCCCCTCCAGTTCTCACTGGAATTCTGGGCAGGAGAGGGGGTGGGTCTCAGCTGAGAACTGGAGCTGTCTGTCAATCAGGCAGCTGGGTGAATCCTGACAAAATGGTCAGAATCCTTCCAGAGTATAGAGCGGCTGTAACCTGCTGTTGGCTGATTCTGGGTCACAGGAGAGCACAAGTAAGTGCACCCCTGTAACCCACAAGAGAAGTATGACCAAAAAGGCTTTGGCCATATTTCTCTTTTAAATAGTTTGCTACATTCGGGTCTCCCTCAGCATAAGAGGTGGGCCCAATTTTCATTCTGTGATCCCATTGTATTTTTTCCTTACATCGCTGATGCATTTAAAAAGGTTTTATCTGCTTTCTTAATAGATTTTGCCATTTCCACCTCTTTCTGCGCTTTGCTAGAACTGATAATGTGTTTGGCCTCCTTATGTCTGTTTTATACACTTCTCTATCGGCTACACTTATTGTTTCCTTGAATCATCTATATGCTGATTTTCCCTCCTTTACTATCCTACTTACCTCTTTAGTGCACCATATTGGATCTTTCGTCAGTTTACTCCTACTAATTGACGTACTAATTACAGTGCCCCCTGATTATTGACTCCTGTCATTTGAGTCAATGGTGGGGTGAGGGAATGATCAATACTGGAGTGGAATCATGGAGGGGTGAAGGGTAATAATGGAAGTAGTGGGATCATGGAGGGGTGAAGGGTAATGATGAGAGTAGTGGGATCATGGAGGGGTGAAGGGTAATAATGGAAGTAGTGGAATCATGGAGGGGTGAAGGGTAATGATGAGAGTAGTGGGACCATGGAGGGATGAAGGGTAATAATGGAAGTAGTGGGACCATGGAGGGATGAAGGGTAATGATGAGAGTAGTGGGACCATGGAGGGGTGAAGGGTAATGATGAGAGTAGTGGGACCATGGAGGGGTGAAGGGTAATGATGAGAGTAGTGGGACCATGGAGGGGTGAAGGGTAATGATGAGAGTAGTGGGATCATGGAGGGGTGAAGGGTAATGATGAGAGTAGTGGGACCATGGAGGGGTGAAGGGTAATGATGAGAGAGGTGGGATCATGGAGGGGTGAAGGGTGATGATGAGAGTAGTGGGACCATGGAGGGGTGAAGGGTGATGATGAGAGTAGTGGGACCATGGAGGGGTGAAGGGTGATGATGAGAGTAGTGGGATCATGGAGGGGTGAAGGGTGATGATGAGAGTAGTGGGATCATGGAGGGGTGAAGGGTGATGATGAGAGTAGTGGGACCATGGAGGGGTGAAGGGTGATGATGAGAGTAGTGGGATCATGGAGGGGTGAAGGGTAATGATGAGAGTAGTGGGATCATGGAGAGGTGAAGGGTAATGACGAGAGTAGTGGGATCATGGAGGGGTGAAGGGTAATGATGAGAGTAGTGGGACCATGGAGGGGTGAAGGGTGATGATGAGAGTAGTGGGACCATGGAGGGGTGAAGGGTGATGATGAGAGTAGTGGGATCATGGAGGGGTGAAGGGTGATGATGAGAGTAGTGGGATCATGGAGGGGTGAAGGGTGATGATGAGAGTAGTGGGATCATGGAGGGGTGAAGGGTAATGATGAGAGTAGTGGGACCATGGAGGGGTGAAGGGTAATGATGAGAGTAGTGGGACCATGGAGGGGTGAAGGGTGATGATGAGAGTAGTGGGATCATGGAGGGGTGAAGGGTAATGATGAGAGTAGTGGGATCATGGAGAGGTGAAGGGTAATGACGAGAGTAGTGGGATCATGGAGGGGTGAAGGGTAATGATGAGAGTAGTGGGACCATGGAGGGGTGAAGGGTGATGATGAGAGTAGTGGGACCATGGAGGGGTGAAGGGTGATGATGAGAGTAGTGGGATCATGGAGGGGTGAAGGGTGATGATGAGAGTAGTGGGATCATGGAGGGGTGAAGGGTGATGATGAGAGTAGTGGGACCATGGAGGGGTGAAGGGTGATGATGAGAGTAGTGGGATCATGGAGGGGTGAAGGGTAATGATGAGAGTAGTGGGATCATGGAGAGGTGAAGGGTAATGACGAGAGTAGTGGGATCATGGAGGAGTGAAGGGTGATGATGAGAGTAGTGGGACCATGGAGGGGTGAAGGGTGATGATGAGAGTAGTGGGATCATGGAGGGGTGAAGGGTAATGATGAGAGTAGTGGGACCATGGAGGAGTGAAGGGTGATGATGAGAGTAGTGGGATCATGGAGGGGTGAATGGTAATGATGAGAGTAGTGGGATCATGGAGGGGTGAAGGGTAATGATGAGAGTAGTGGGACCATGGAGGAGTGAAGGGTGATGATGAGAGTAGTGGGACAATGGAGGGGTGAAGGGTGATGATGAGAGTAGTGGGATCATGGAGGGGTGAAGGGTGATGATGAGAGTAGTGGGACCATGGAGGGGTGAAGGGTGATGATGAGAGTAGTGGGATCATGGAGGGGTGAAGGGTAATGATGAGAGTAGTGGGACCATGGAGGAGTGAAGGGTGATGATGAGAGTAGTGGGATCATGGAGGGGTGAATGGTAATGATGAGAGTAGTGGGATCATGGAGGGGTGAAGGGTAATGATGAGAGTAGTGGGACCATGGATGAGTGAAGGGTGATGATGAGAGTAGTGGGATCGTGGAGGGATGAAGGGTAATGATGACGAGAGTAGTGGGATCGTGGAGGGGGTGAGGGGTAATGATGAGAGTAGTGGGACCATGGATGAGTGAAGGGTGATGATGAGAGTAGTGGGACAATGGAGGGGTGAAGGGTGATGATGAGAGTAGTGGGATCATGGAGGGGTGAAGGGTGATGATGAGAGTAGTGGGATCATGGAGGGGTGAAGGGTAATGATGAGAGTAGTGGGACCATTGAGGGGTGAAGGGTGATGATGAGAGTAGTGGGATCATGGCGGGGTGAAGGGTGATGATGAGAGTAGTGGGATCGTGGAGGGATGAAGGGTAATGATGAGAGTAGTGGGACCATTGAGGGGTGAAGGGTGATGATGAGAGTAGTGGGACCATTGAGGGGTGAAGGGTAATGATGAGAGTAGTGGGATCATGGCGGGGTGAAGGGTGATGATGAGAGTAGTGGGACCATTGAGGGGTGAAGGGTGATGATGAGAGTAGTGGGATCATGGCGGGGTGAAGGGTGATGATGAGAGTAGTGGGATCGTGGAGGGATGAAGGGTAATGATGAGAGTAGTGGGACCATTGAGGGGTGAAGGGTGATGATGAGAGTAGTGGGACCATTGAGGGATGAAGGGTAATGATGAGAGTAGTGGGACCATTGAGGGGTGAAGGGTGATGATGAGAGTAGTGGGATCATGGAGGGGTGAAGGGTGATGATGAGAGTAGTGGGATCATGGAGGGATGAGGGAATTGTGAGAAGATGGGTTGAATCATGAATGGAATGCTGAAATAATCACCGGTTAGGATTTAAGATCTACACTTGGGTCTCTGGAACCCAAACGATGCCGTCTGCTTTATGATAATATCTCTGCAGGATATTTTCTCCTCGTTGGCTGCCACCCACATACTGAGCTTCATTCATTTCACGAGCGGACTCCACCCTCATTGCTCATCTTTGTTTTGTTATTCAACACTCCAGCTTAGGGCCCGACCCAGGAACACCCTTCCCTATTGTCTGTGGTGTTTATGGAGGACCAGTAACACCACCTCGCCGTATTGCTCAATAAATTGGAATACTGGACTCTGCTATTATATATCTTCTACTATTGATTGACGGGCAATTCCGGCACCAATTCTGGGGGCAACTCAAAATGTTGGATTTACTCTCTTCTCTTTCCTGTGACATTGCCGATCAGGGCAATAATATGGAGCCAATCCCCCTAACAGGGACACAGACAGCAATACAAACCCCAAATTCTACCTGCTCAGCAATGTACTTAGTTCTAACAAAAAAAAAGTTTTACATTTAGTTATAATATTGTGTGGCGTAGGATCCAGTGTTGTGCCCACAAATGTTGAGGTGTTGCCATACAGGTAAGTTGGCAATTATCTGCCAGCATGTTGGTATTTCCATAGACTTGGATCTGCGGTTCCTCTAGCAGTAAGTGAGGTTCTGTGGATGGTGTTTGGCTTTTGCTGCCATGAATGTTGCCCCCCGGAGTCCCCGGTGGTTACATGGAAAGTGTTTCTCCACTAAGATGTCTCATTTGGGTCTTCAGTCTTCTCAGCAGCATTTTCATACTTTCTCTATCTGGACACCATATTGCTTGTCATCGTCTCCCTTTTCCATTTAATATACACTTTATTGTGAAAAGTATTGGGACGCCTGCCTTACACACACATGAACTTTAATGACCCCCCTAGTCTTAGTCCGGAGGGTTCAATATTGAGTTGATCCGCCCTTTACAGCTATAACGGCTTCAACTTCTCTGGGAAGGCTGCCCACAAGGTTTAGGAGGGTGTCTATGTGACTGTTTGACCATTCTTCCAGAACAGCATTTGTGAGGTTGGGGACTGATGTTGGATGAGAAGGCCTGGTTCACAGTCTCTGCTCTAACTCATCCCAAAGGTGTTCTATCAGATTGAGGTCAGGACTCTGTGCAGGCCAGTCAAGTTCCTCCTCCAAACCTATCCGGTCCCAGTGCCCAGCCTTCCAGCTTCCACCTGCCCTGTACCCAACAATGAGAAGGAATGGATCCTGATGTAAGCGACAATACTCCCTCCTCCCCTTCCACTACCCCAACTATTCTCTTACACCTCTCCACTCTCCTTACCCCACTCTGCTCTTCCCTATTGAAAGGTAACAAGTTCGAGGGACCCTGATGCAAGGTCGCTTTAGGGACCCTGATGTAAGGGGGGCTCTGGGGACCCTAATATAAGGGGGTGACTTTTGGGATCCTAATGAAAGGGGGACTCTGATGTAAGGGGAAATTCTGGGGTTCCTGCTTTAAGGAGGGTAGACTTTGGGGACCCTGATGTAAGGAGGGGGCTCTGGGTACCCTGATGTAAGGGGGGGGGGGCGCTATGTGGATCCTGATATAATAGGGAACTTTGGGATCCTAATTTAAAGGGAGACTTTGGGGGCCCTAATGAAAATGGAATCTCTGATATAAGGGCAAAACTCTGGGAACTCTGATTTAAGGAGAGTGGACTCTTGGAACCCTGATGTAAGGGGGGGGGGGGGTGACTCTAGGAACACTGATGAAAGGAGGGGATACTTTGGGGACCCTGATGTAAGGAGGGGGCTCTGGGGACCCTGATGTAAGGGGGGGGGGGGCGCTATGTGGATCCTGATATAATAGGGAACTTTGGGATCCTAATTTAAAGGGAGACTTTGGGGGCCCTAATGAAAATGGAATCTCTGATATAAGGGCAAAACTCTGGGGACTCTGATTTAAGGAGAGGGGACTCTTGGAACACTGATGTAAGGGGGGGGGGGGGGTGACTCTAGGAACACTGATGAAAGGAGGGGATACTTTGGGGACCCTGATGTAAGGAGGGGGCTCTGGGGACCCTGATGTAAGGGGGGGGGGGCGCTATGTGGATCCTGATATAATAGGGAACTTTGGGATCCTAATTTAAAGGGAGACTTTGGGGGCCCTAATGAAAATGGAATCTCTGATATAAGGGCAAACTCTGGGGACTCTGATTTAAGGAGAGGGGACTCTTGGAACACTGATGTAAGGGGGGGGGGGTGACTCTGGGGACACTGATGTACTTTGGAGAGCCTAATAGAAGGATGTAAACTCTGCTGCTCTGAGTAAGCGCTGTTTGTAGCGTGAAACGCGTTAGCTATTTTATTCAAAAATCCTTTTTTGTTCCCTTTTTGCTGTGACGTTTTGTTCAATGAAGTTTTGCACTTGCATTTTGAAGAAATAAAGGCATCTAATTTTTACACAATCCGGAGTGCGGCTATCCAGAGTTTCGTTCTGTTTCTACACATTCTGCTGTAAGGGGGTCAGGCTTGGGGGCCCAGGTTTAAAGCTGTGTAAGGGGCTCCAAAATTTCTGATTGCTGTCCTGTTTCCCACACACTGCACCAACCTTCCACATTCCGCCGAAGGATTGGATGATGTTATCTGCAGACAAAGCTGCAAAGTTCTACAAACTTCAGCCAATCCATGAAGAAGAGGTATCCGGCCTTTATTTATTTTTAGGTGGGGGGGGGGGGGGTCTTGCTTAGGGTACAAAATAGTCTAGCACTGGCTCTGGAAAGGAGACACTACCTCTTGAATGCATTCGGCTTCCTAGAACCTTGAGGGTTTGAGAGACGTTCTTCTACAGCCCCCCAATCTAACCTCCAGTACTTGTGCCTGGCTGAAAGAGTTGATGAGTTGGTAAAATGCTGGTAGGTGTAGGTAAGTTCCGTACACATGCTATGGGCACATACCGCCATCTATAATGTAGAGACATTTTCCTCGGCAGTACAGTGCGGTCTTCTCACCTTATGGAAAGGTCACCACGCCTCCACACATGTGGTCACACCGGCAGGCCACTCAGCATTGTGGGTAAGAAGTGTGTGAGAGGATCTCTCAGGAAGAAGAATGTAAAAGGTCATATTCACAATACAGACTGTAAACAATTGTGAAAGAAGAATAGAATACTGTGGAGGGGAATTCAGATGTTTCCCTTTCACTAACCAGAGAAGTCGTGGCCTCCTACACCGTGACGGAGGGTGGGGACGGCTGTATCAACAGCTAGATAATCACTTCTATAATCTTTCATCATGTCGGAAGTGTGCTGGCCGTATAGTACTCCTGCTGGTATGATTGTGGCTCTGAAGGCTAATATGGGCTGGAACAGGAACCGGGACCCACACAGGCAGTTGGGGCACGGAAGTAACTCCCCAGGATGGACCCTCCTGATTTGAGGGGGTCTTCCTTGTCTGGCCATGGACTGGGAAGGCAGAGAGTCGGCGGTGTCAGTGAACCCTGGGAATTGGTCGCCCCAGGGGGTCTCATGGTAACACTTGGATGTGGGACCCCACTGTGTGAATAGACACATGGTCCCGACACTAAACACTTTTTCTGCACTGCGCCTTCATGGGCTAGGCCCCTCCGGGGAAATTTTTGTTACCATGCCTCAGGGCCTAGACTGTGCTCATTGCACGGCCAATATTAACCTATTTATTTTCTCCTCACGTTTGTCACTTTTTCATTGGATGGAGGGCATGGGTCCTCATACTTACCCTGAAGTCTAGGGGGGGGATATGTGGCCATCAGGCTCCTGAGCTGAGGGGTCTCTTCGGGAGAGCCCATTTGACCTAGTTCTCTGGTCGGCTTGGGCTGGCCATAAGGAGAGAAGACCTCCAGGCCTTTTGGCTAGGTGGACCAAGTTCAAATTCTTGTCCCTGCCAGGAGCCTTGTGCCCCGGGGGTGCAGGGAAAGGTCCTATCCCTTTGGGAGGTGGACAAAAGCCCACCCTTAAGTACCCTTTTTTTGTGTGTGTTTTCACATGCAACTTCTTTGTACCCTTAATGATTTTTGTTCTTGCACACCAAATAAGAAGCCAAAGGAAGTGTGATCACTTTAACGCTGTCTTTATATAATTGCCACACATCAGCTGAAAGATGAAATCAGGATTACAGTGGGAGTGGCAGCCCTATAGGAGGATGAAGTGGACACTTAGCAGGTTTATTGTGTGGAGAGGATGGGAGTGGGGGGGGGGGGGTCACCAGTCTGATAATACTGCTGTCCCCATACAGGCGTGGGAAGGAGGTCCCATGGGTATGACCTACATTTTTTCTTTTCTCAGAAAGACTTTCTGTAACCCCAGAGATAAGCTTCATATACTCATGTCTGACATACTGTACCGAGCCATGACCTATCCCCAACCTGAGCCAAGTGTGCCGCCATCTTTATATCTGATATGCCGCTGGTCACTGCTGATGGAGGACATACAAGAGTTTGGGTTACATTTAATTCATGATTGTCCCCTCAAGACAGCTCTGGAGCTGGGAGGGTCTCTACAGAAAACATACAACCAGCCTGAGCATTCTGATGGTGAGCGTTCACATCTATGACCAGCTTCATACCAACAGGGAAGTCCACTGTACAGGTGCAGAAAATCCATCTATCTGCATAGGGGCATCCTTCTCAGGTCCTTCCAGTAATGTGTGCATTCAGAACTGCCTGTCAGAGTGGGTGAAGCTTCCTATTGGCTGAGAAACTGCATATGAAATATAAAATGTAGCTCATCAAATGAATTAAAGCACTACAATGCACACAGCAAAGTTCTTATGAGCACCTACCACCACCTGATGGGTCATGGGAATCTGTGGACTTTTAGCACAATACCGGGCGGTGTATGAAGGAAGGGCAAATATAGAAAATAAGGCCATAGACTCTGAACAAATGACCAATCATGAATGATTATACCTCCTCATGTAAGCTCATATTACAGAATGAACATTCACTTGGCCAACATTCCACACCGGTGAAAAAAATACCTCTCATACATGATAACCTGATGAATCTGAACGTGTGTGAATACTGGGTTCACCACCCTGACAGTTCTGGGTAGAAACAAAATTTCCCTCAATCGACAGAAAAGACACCATGGATGAACAAAAATGTCCCTCAATGTCAATGGATGTCCCTTAATGGAGAGAAATGACACTATGAATGGACATTAATGTCCTCAATGATTAGAAATGACACCATGAATGGACACAAATGTCCTCAATGATTAGAAATTACACCATGGATGGACACAAATGTCCTTCAATGGAGAGAAATGACACCATGAATGGACACAAATGTCCTTCAATGGAGAGAAATGACACCATGAATGGACACAAATGTCCTCAATGGACAGAAATGACACCATGGATGGACATAAATGTCCTTCAATGGAGAGAAATGACACCATGAATGGACATAAATGTCATTCAATGGAGAGAAATGACACCATGAATGGACATAAATGTCCTTCAATGGAGAGAAATGACACCATGAATGGACACAAATGTCCTTCAATGGAGAGAAATGACACCATGAATGGACATAAATGTCCTTCAATGGAGAGAAATGACACCATGGATGGACACAAATGTCCTTCAATGGAGAGAAATGACACCATGGATGGACACAAATGTCCTTCAATGGAGAGAAATGACACCATGGATGGACACAAATGTCTTTCATTGGAGAGAAATGACACCATGGATGGACATAAATGTCCTTCAATGGAGAGAAATGACACCATGGATGGACACAAATGTCTTTCATTGGAGAGAAATGACACCATGGATGGACACAAATGTCTTTCATTGGAGAGAAATGACACCATGAATGGACATAAATGTCCTTCAATGGAGAGAAATGACACCATGAATGGACATAAATGTCCTTCAATGGAGAGAAATGACACCATGGATGGACACAAATGTCCTCAATGGAGAGAAATGACACCATGAATGGACATAAATGTCCTTCAATGGACAGAAATGACACCATGAATGGACATAAATGTCCTTCAATGGACAGAAATGACACCATGAATGGACACAAATGTCCTTCAATGGAGAGAAATGACACCATGGATGGACACAAATGTCTTTCATTGGAGAGAAATGACACCATGGATGGACACAAATGTCTTTCATTGGAGAGAAATGACACCATGAATGGACACAAATGTCTTTCATTGGAGAGAAATGACACCATGAATGGACATAAATGTCCTTCAATGGACAGAAATGACACCATGAATGGACATAAATGTCCTTCAATGGAGAGAAATGACACCATGGATGGACACAAATGTCCTTCAATGGAGAGAAATGACACCATGAATGGACATAAATGTAATTCATTGGAGAGAAATTACACCATGAATGGACACAAATGTCTTTCATTGGAGAGAAATTACACCATGAATGGACATAAATGTCTTTCATTGGAGAGAAATGACACCATGAATGGACATAAATGTCCTTCAATGGAGAGAAATGACACCATGAATGGACATAAATGTCTTTCATTGGAGAGAAATGACACCATGAATGGACACAAATGTCCTTCAATGGAGAGAAATGACACCATGGATGGATACAAATGTCTTTCATTGGAGAGAAATGACACCATGAATGGACATAAATGTCTTTCATTGGAGAGAAATGACACCATGGATGGACACAAATGTCCTTCAATGGAGAGAAATGACACCATGAATGGACATAAATGTCTTTCATTGGAGAGAAATGACACCATGAATGGACACAAATGTCTTTCATTGGAGAGAAATTACACCATGAATGGACATAAATGTCCTTCAATGGAGAGAAATGACACCATGAATGGACATAAATGTCATTCATTGGAGAGAAATTACACCATGAATGGACATAAATGTCTTTCATTGGAGAGAAATGACACCATGAATGGACACAAATGTCTTTCATTGGAGAGAAATGACACCATGAATGGACACAAATGTCTTTCATTGGAGAGAAATGACACCATGAATGGACATAAATGTCTTTCATTGGAGAGAAATGACACCATGGATGGATACAAATGTCTTTCATTGGAGAGAAATGACACCATGAATGGACATAAATGTCTTTCATTGGAGAGAAATGACACCATGAATGGACATAAATGTCTTTCATTGGAGAGAAATGACACCATGGATGGACACAAATGTCCTTCAATGGAGAGAAATGACACCATGAATGGACACAAATGTCTTTCATTGGAGAGAAATGACACCATGAATGGACATAAATGTCTTTCATTGGAGAGAAATGACACCATGGATGGACACAAATGTCTTTCATTGGAGAGAAATGACACCATGAATGGACACAAATGTCTTTCATTGGAGAGAAATGACACCATGAATGGACATAAATGTCTTTCATTGGAGAGAAATGACACCATGAATGGACACAAATGTCCTTCAATGGAGAGAAATGACACCATGAATGGACACAAATGTCCTTCAATGGAGAGAAATGACACCATGAATGGACACAAATGTCCTTCAATGGAGAGAAATGACACCATGAATGGACACAAATGTCCTCAATGGACAGAAATGACACCATGGATGGACATAAATGTCCTTCAATGGACAGAAATGACACCATGAATGGACATAAATGTCATTCAATGGAGAGAAATTACACCATGAATGGACACAAATGTCCTTCAATGGAGAGAAATGACACCATGAATGGACATAAATGTCCTTCAATGGAGAGAAATGACACCATGGATGGACACAAATGTCCTTCAATGGAGAGAAATGACACCATGGATGGACACAAATGTCCTTCAATGGAGAGAAATGACACCATGGATGGACACAAATGTCTTTCATTGGAGAGAAATGACACCATGGATGGACATAAATGTCCTTCAATGGAGAGAAATGACACCATGGATGGACACAAATGTCTTTCATTGGAGAGAAATGACACCATGGATGGACACAAATGTCTTTCATTGGAGAGAAATGACACCATGAATGGACATAAATGTCCTTCAATGGAGAGAAATGACACCATGGATGGACACAAATGTCCTCAATGGAGAGAAATGACACCATGGATGGACATAAATGTCCTTCAATGGACAGAAATGACACCATGAATGGACATAAATGTCCTTCAATGGACAGAAATGACACCATGAATGGACACAAATGTCCTTCAATGGAGAGAAATGACACCATGGATGGACACAAATGTCTTTCATTGGAGAGAAATGACACCATGGATGGACACAAATGTCTTTCATTGGAGAGAAATGACACCATGAATGGACATAAATGTCCTTCAATGGAGAGAAATGACACCATGAATGGACACAAATGTCCTTCAATGGAGAGAAATGACACCATGGATGGACATAAATGTAATTCATTGGAGAGAAATTACACCATGAATGGACACAAATGTCTTTCATTGGAGAGAAATTACACCATGAATGGACATAAATGTCTTTCATTGGAGAGAAATTACACCATGGATGGACACAAATGTCCTCAATGGAGAGAAATGACACCATGAATGGACATAAATGTCCTTCAATGGACAGAAATGACACCATGAATGGACATAAATGTCCTTCAATGGAGAGAAATGACACCATGGATGGACACAAATGTCCTTCAATGGAGAGAAATGACACCATGAATGGACACAAATGTCCTTCAATGGAGAGAAATTACACCATGAATGGACACAAATGTCCTTCAATGGAGAGAAATGACACCATGAATGGACATAAATGTAATTCATTGGAGAGAAATTACACCATGAATGGACACAAATGTCTTTCATTGGAGAGAAATGACACCATGAATGGACATAAATGTCCTTCAATGGAGAGAAATGACACCATGAATGGACATAAATGTCTTTCATTGGAGAGAAATGACACCATGAATGGACATAAATGTCTTTCATTGGAGAGAAATGACACCATGGATGGACACAAATGTCTTTCATTGGAGAGAAATGACACCATGGATGGACACAAATGTCCTTCAATGGAGAGAAATGACACCATGAATGGACATAAATGTCTTTCATTGGAGAGAAATGACACCATGGATGGACACAAATGTCCTTCAATGGAGAGAAATGACACCATGGATGGACACAAATGTCTTTCATTGGAGAGAAATGACACCATGGATGGACACAAATGTCCTTCAATGGAGAGAAATTACACCATGAATGGACATAAATGTCATTCATTGGAGAGAAATTACACCATGAATGGACATAAATGTCCTTCAATGGAGAGAAATTACACCATGAATGGACATAAATGTCATTCATTGGAGAGAAATTACACCATGAATGGACATAAATGTCTTTCATTGGAGAGAAATGACACCATGAATGGACACAAATGTCTTTCATTGGAGAGAAATGACACCATGAATGGACACAAATGTCTTTCATTGGAGAGAAATGACACCATGGATGGACACAAATGTCTTTCATTGGAGAGAAATGACACCATGAATGGACACAAATGTCTTTCATTGGAGAGAAATGACACCATGGATGGACATAAATGTCTTTCATTGGAGAGAAATGACACCATGGATGGATACAAATGTCTTTCATTGGAGAGAAATGACACCATGAATGGACATAAATGTCTTTCATTGGAGAGAAATTACACCATGAATGGACATAAATGTCTTTCATTGGAGAGAAATGACACCATGAATGGACATAAATGTCCTTCAATGGAGAGAAATGACACCATGGATGGATACAAATGTCTTTCATTGGAGAGAAATGACACCATGAATGGACATAAATGTCTTTCATTGGAGAGAAATGACACCATGAATGGACACAAATGTCTTTCATTGGAGAGAAATGACACCATGAATGGACATAAATGTCTTTCATTGGAGAGAAATGACACCATGAATGGACATAAATGTCTTTCATTGGAGAGAAATGACACCATGGATGGACACAAATGTCTTTCATTGGAGAGAAATGACACCATGAATGGACACAAATGTCTTTCATTGGAGAGAAATGACACCATGAATGGACATAAATGTCTTTCATTGGAGAGAAATGACACCATGAATGGACACAAATGTCCTTCATTGGAGAGAAATGACACCATGAATGGACACAAATGTCCTTCATTGGACAGAAATGACACCATGAATGGACACAAATGTCTTTCATTGGAGAGAAATGACACCATGAATGGACACAAATGTCTTTCATTGGAGAGAAATGACACCATGAATGGACATAAATGTCTTTCATTGGAGAGAAATGACACCATGAATGGACACAAATGTCTTTCATTGGAGAGAAATGACACCATGAATGGACACAAATGTCTTTCATTGGAGAGAAATGACACCATGAATGGACACAAATGTCTTTCATTGGAGAGAAATGACACCATGAATGGACATAAATGTCTTTCATTGGAGAGAAATGACACCATGAATGGACACAAATGTCTTTCATTGGAGAGAAATGACACCATGAATGGACACAAATGTCCTTCAATGGAGAGAAATGACACCATGAATGGACACAAATGTCTTTCATTGGAGAGAAATGACACCATGAATGGACATAAATGTCTTTCATTGGAGAGAAATGACACCATGGATGGACACAAATGTCCTTCAATGGAGAGAAATGACACCATGGATGGACACAAATGTCTTTCATTGGAGAGAAATGACATCATGAATGGACACAAATGTCTTTCATTGGAGAGAAATGACACCATGAATGGACACAAATGTCTTTCATTGGAGAGAAATGACACCATGAATGGACATAAATGTCTTTCATTGGAGAGAAATGACACCATGAATGGACACAAATGTCTTTCATTGGAGAGAAATGACACCATGAATGGACACAAATGTCTTTCATTGGAGAGAAATTACACCATGAATGGAAATAAATGTCCTTCAATGGACAGAAATGACACCATGAATGGACACAAATGTCCTTCAATGGAGAGAAATGACACCATGAATGGACATAAATGTCATTCAATGGAGAGAAATGACACCATGGATGGACACAAATGTCTTTCATTGGAGAGAAATGACACCATGGATGGACACAAATGTCTTTCATTGGAGAGAAATGACACCATGAATGGACACAAATGTCCTTCAATGGACAGAAATGACACCATGAATGGACACAAATGTCCTTCAATGGAGAGAAATGACACCATGGATGGACACAAATGTCTTTCATTGGAGAGAAATGACACCATGAATGGACATAAATGTCTTTCATTGGAGAGAAATGACACCATGGATGGACACAAATGTCCTTCAATGGAGAGAAATGACACCATGGATGGACACAAATGTCCTTCAATGGAGAGAAATGACACCATGGATGGACACAAATGTCTTTCATTGGAGAGAAATGACACCATGAATGGACGCAAATGTCTTTCATTGGAGAGAAATGACACCATGAATGGACACAAATGTCCTTCAATGGACAGAAATGACACCATGAATGGACACAAATGTCCTTCAATGGAGAGAAATGACACCATGGATGGACACAAATGTCCTTCAATGGAGAGAAATGACACCATGGATGGACACAAATGTCCTTCAATGGAGAGAAATGACACCATGGATGGACACAAATGTCTTTCATTGGAGAGAAATGACACCATGAATGGACACAAATGTCTTTCATTGGAGAGAAATTACACCATGGATGGACACCGTTGTTGTGGGTGTTTAGCAGGAGATCGGCCTGGATTCTGATTTATGTTTATTTATTTATTATAGGTACTTATATAGCACCGTCAGTTTACACAGCACTTTACATATTTATTGTAGCAGGCCAATGTAGGGTGAGAGCACGACTAATAGCACAGACAGGTGTGCCCGATATATCACATGTCGTACATCACTCGTGTTTTCTCCATTTCCTTGATTGCAGCCGGAGGGAGATTGGCTTTCTCTTTGTTCGGGTCGTGTTGCACAGATGACATTTATTATAACACAGTAAAGTCCATCTTGCCCATTCTGTACACAGAGCAATGTATATTTCATGTGTCATATTCTCCACAATGAGCTCACAAAGCGGCTGGGAAAGCAGTAAAGATGTAAAGTATTCTATGGATGCCTTCTGGTGGAATAAGACTAGGAGGAATACATTGTAAGGCTGGGTCCGGGATTACCCGGTGGTTCCCACTGACACCCAGTCCAGGTTTCTAACAGACTGGGTGGCAACTGTTATGTCTTAGGTGTAGCTATTGGCCAGGTGGAAATTTCTGGCTAAGTAATTTCTATTGTTTCTCCAGATACCGTAAGGCAGTGATGGTTGTATGTGTTCCATTGATGACCCTTCCAGCATCCATCCAATGGTCATTCAGTGTCTACTGTTAACTTGGTGGGTGATATTGTGTAATCAGAGATACATATATCTTCCAACAATCTACAAAACTACCAAAATGACAGGATGAATGGGTTATAAGACATGGGTGGCATAGAGGAACCCCAACAACTCCCCACACATGGCTTTCCTATATGGATGGGTTATAGGACATTGGTGGCAAAGAGGAACCCCATCATACACCCACACATGGCTCTCCTATATGGCTGGGCCATAAGACATTGATGGCATAGAGGAATCCAACTTCCCCTCACACATGGCTCTCCTATATGGCTGGGCCATAAGACATTGATGGCATAGAGGAATCCAACTTCCCCTCACACATGGCTCTCCTATATGGCTGGGCCATAAGACATTGATGGCATAGAGGAACCCAACTTCCCCTCACACATGGCTCTCCTATATGGCTGGGCCATAAGACATTGATGGCATAGAGGAACCCCAACATGGACCCTCACACATGACTCTCCATTATGAATGGACATGGGTGGCATCAAGGAACTTGGTATATGGGTTGGGGTGACTGGTATGTGGATGATTGGTAGGTGAGTTGGGGTAATTGGTAGGTGGATGGTTGATATGGGGTGATTGGTAGATGGGTTGGGGTGATTGGTATAGGGTTGATTGGTAAGTGGGTTGGGGTTGTTCCCCATCCAGCATTTCCTCAGGAAGTTCCAGGTTGAGGTTGTAAAATGTACACTAGGGGACCACGCTGACTTCTCCCACATGCATGGAGATAGTACTTCACTGTTCCTCTCTGCCAGTCTTAGGGCGATGCATTCTCTGTGCGTTATCTCCATCCATCATTATCTCCATCCGTAGTTATCTCCATCCATAGTTATCTCCATCCATCGTTATCTCCATCCATCGTTATTTCCATCCATTGTTATCTCTATCCATCATTATCTCCAATCATTGCTATCTCCATCCATCGTTATCTCCATCCATCGTTATCTCCATCCGTAGTTATCTCCATCCGTCGTTATCTCCACCCATCGTTATCTCCATCCGTAGTTATCTCCATCCATCGTTATCTCCATCCATAGTTATCTCCATCCGTCAATCTCTCAGGAGATGATTAGGAGGAATATTAATGATAAACTATTATCAGGATAATATGGAACAGCATTGACATAACTACTGTAATATGTTTCATGATGGAATGTTCCTGTCCTGGTCAGGCGACCATCCTACACATGTGATGGTACAGCCAGGTTGGAGGTTCCTCTCTGTTATCATTGGAGGCGATGCAGTGGGCGAAGTGTTACTTTATGCCTGCTGCAAATGAAGAGATTTGGTTTTCTTAACAGAAAAGTTTTCTGCATTGCTGACTCTCTGCAGACGATGGAGAGGAATGTCACTTCGGCAGTAATAATCCCCCATTGGTGTGCTCCGATTCTTCCTCCATTGTTCCACACAGGACGCTAAATACACAACAAGCTGACAATAGAAAATACCAACAGAGAGAGACTGACACCCATGTGAGAGGCATACCAGGACTCCAAGAGTGATACCTGGACCCCGAGAGTGATACCGAGACCCAGAGAGTGATACTGAGACCCCAAGAGTGATACTGAGATCCCAAGAGTGATACCGAGACCCAGAGAGTGATACTGAGACCCCAAGAGTGATACTGAGATCCCAAGAGTGATACCGAGACCCAGAGAGTGATACTGAGACCCCAAGAGTGATACTGAGATCCCAAGAGTGAAACTGGGACCCAGAGAGTGATACTGAGACCCCAAGAGTGAAACCGGGACCCAGAGAGTGATACTGAGACCCCGAGAGTGATACTGAGACCCCATGAGTGATACCGAGACCCAGAGAGTGATACCGAGACCCAGAGAGTGATACAGAGACCCCGAGAGTGATACTGAGACCCCAAGAGTGATACCGAGACCCAGAGAGTGATACCGAGACCCCGAGAGTGATACTGAGACCCCAAGAGTGATACCGAGACCCAGAGAGTGATACTGAGACCCCAAGAGTGATACCGAGACCCAGAGAGTGATACTAAGACCCCGAGAGTGATACTGAGACACCGAGAGTGATACTGAGACTCCAAGAGTGATACTGAGACCCAGAGAGTGATACCGAGACCCCAAGAGTAATACTGAGACCCAAAGAGTGATACAGAGACCCAGAGAGTGATACTGAGACCCCGAGAGTGATACCGAGACCCCGAGAGTGATACTGAGACCCCGAGAGTGATACCGAGACCCAGAGAGTGATACTGGGACCCCAAGAGTGAAACCGGGACCCAGAGAGTGATACTGAGACCCCAAGAGTGAAACCGGGACCCAGAGAGTGATACTGAGACCCAGAGAGTGATACTGAGACCCCAAGAGTGATACCGAGACCCAGAGAGTGAAACTGGGACCCAGAGAGTGATACCGAGACCCAGAGAGTGATACTGAGACCCAGAGAGTAAAACTGGGACCCAGAGAGTGATACCGAGACCCAGAGAGTGAAACTAGGACCCAGAGAGTGATACAGAGACCCAGAGAGTGATACTGAGACCCCGAGAGTGATACCGAGACCCAGAGAGTGATACTGAGACCCCAAGAGTGATACCGAGACCCAGAGAGTGATACTAAGACCCCGAGAGTGATACTGAGACACCGAGAGTGATACTGAGACTCCAAGAGTGATACTGAGACCCAGAGAGTGATACCGAGACCCCAAGAGTAATACTGAGACCCGAAGAGTGATACAGAGACCCAGAGAGTGATACTGAGACCCCGAGAGTGATACCGAGACCCCGAGAGTGATACTGAGACCCCGAGAGTGATACCGAGACCCAGAGAGTGATACTGGGACCCCAAGAGTGAAACCGGGACCCAGAGAGTGATACTGAGACCCCAAGAGTGAAACCGGGACCCAGAGAGTGATACTGAGACCCAGAGAGTGATACTGAGACCCCAAGAGTGATACCGAGACCCAGAGAGTGAAACTGGGACCCAGAGAGTGATACCGAGACCCAGAGAGTGATACTGAGACCCAGAGAGTAAAACTGGGACCCAGAGAGTGATACCGAGACCCAGAGAGTGAAACTAGGACCCAGAGAGTGATACAGAGACCCAGAGAGTGATACTGAGACCCCGAGAGTGATACCGAGACCCAGAGAGTGATACTGAGACCCCGAGAGTGATACCGAGACCCAGAGAGTGATACTGAGACCCAGAGAGTAAAACTGGGACCCAGAGAGTGATACCGAGACCCAGAGAGTGAAACTAGGACCCAGAGAGTGATACAGAGACCCAGAGAGTGAAACAGAGACCCAAAGAGTGAAACTGGGACCCAGAGAGTGATACCAAGACCCAGAGAGTGATACTGAGATCCCAAGAGTGAAACCGGGACCCAGAGAGTGAAACTGGGACCCAGAGAGTGATACCAAGACCCAGAGAGTGATACTGAGACCCCAAGAGTGAAACCGGGACCCAGAGAGTGAAAAGGGAACCAGAGAGTGATACTGAGACCCCGAGAGTGAAGCCGGGACCCAGAGAGTAAATCTGAGAGAGATATCAGGACCCTGAGTATGACACTGGGACCCAGAGAGTGATACCTGGAACCCGAGAGTGATGCAGAGAACCCAAGAGTGACTCTGGGACCCCAAGAGTAATATCAGGTCCCTGAGATAGATACAAGGACCCAGAGTATGCCACTGGGACCCAGAGAGTGATACCAGGACCCTGATT
This sequence comes from Lithobates pipiens, assembly GCF_037356315.1. NCBI lineage: Eukaryota > Metazoa > Chordata > Amphibia > Anura > Ranidae > Lithobates > Lithobates pipiens. The sequence goes on from NW_027507791.1 coordinate 26,507,951, forward strand.
ATGACACTGGGACCCAGAGAGTGATTTTCGGAACCGTAGAGTGATACCCGGAACCTGTGAATGACAGTGGGACCCAAAAATGATACCTGAAATCTGAGAATAGTAGTGGGACCCCTAGAGTAATACCAGGACTTGGAGAGTGATACGATATCACTCTCCAAGTCCTGATATTACTCTAGGAGTCCCATTACCATTTTCAGATTCCAGTTATCACTCTTGGGGTCCCACTGTCATTCTTGGGTTCCAGGTAGTGCCTCCAGTCACTGTTCCAGATGTATAGAAATAGAAGAAGAATAAGGTAGAAGCTCCATGTGATATACAGCATATGATGTACAACGTCTCCTCATTACTCATTTATGAGGCCTGGAATCGGCAGCTGCTGTGTGGGCGAAACTCCTCACCTCCATCACTCTCATCTCCTTCCTGTGTTTCAGACACAACCTGACCCAATGGCTCCTCTTCCAATGTGCCAAGATGATGGATGGTGGCTCAGTGGAGCACAGCACACCAGTCAGTCCGGTGATTGCAGACAACAGCCAGAGTCCGGAGTCTAACCCTAACCTTCTTCTATCACACAGGACATCTACCCTTATCTCAACTCTGCCCCTAACCCTAACCATGACCCTTACCCTAACCCTGACCCTAACCCTAACATTAACCCTGACCCTAACCCTAACCCTGACCCAAACCCTAACCCTGACCCCAATCCTAACCCTGACCCTAACCCTAACAATAACCGTGACCCTAACCCTAACACTAACCCTGACCCAAACCCTAACCCTAAGCCTGACCCTTACCCTGACCCTAACCCTGACCCTTACCCTAAGCCTCACCTTAACCCCAATCTTAACCTTAATCCTGACCCTAACCCAAATCCTAACCCTGACACTAACTCTGACCCTCAGGATAAGCAATCGGTCATATGACTTCTTCTAGAATCTTCTTCCAGATCTGTGCAGTAATCCAGTGTGAGACTTCCTGTAATAAGGACTACTCACTGCTACTCTCTCTCTTTGTGCAGGGGGACTGGTCTTGTCTTAGCCCTCCCCTGTAGTTTTCTGTGGTGGGGTGGGAGTATTTTCAGTACAGGGATTTTCTGAGATTCAGGTAGTATTTTAGGTACAGGTAGTATCTTAGGGCCAGGGAGTATTTTCAGTACAGGTAGTATCTTAGGTTCAGGTAGTATCTTAGGGTCAGGGATTATTTTCAATACAGGTAGTATTTTAGGGTTAGTTTGTATCTTAGGGTAAGGGAGTTTTTTCGGTACAGGTAGTATCTTAGGTTTAGTTTGTATGTTTGGGTCAGGGAGTATTTTCAGTACAGGTAGTATCTTAGGTTCAGTTAGTATCTTAGAGTCAGGGAGTATTTTCAGTACAGGTAGTATCTCAAGTTTAGTCTGTATCTTAGGTTCAGGGAGTATTTTCAGTATAAGTTGTATCTTAGGTTCAGGTAGTATCTTAGGTTCAGGGAGTATTTTCAGTAAAGGTAGTATCTGAGGTTCAGAGAGTATTTTCAGTAAAGGTAGTATCTGAGGTTCAGGGAGTATTTTCAGTACAAGTTGTATCTTAGGTTAAGGTAGTATCTTAGGGTCAGGGAGTATTTTCAGTAAAGGTAGTATCTGAGGTTCAGGGAGTATTAGGTCACAGCTTGGGAAGTTGTGATGTCCTCATAACGGTATTACTAGAAATCTTCTCAGTGGGTTATATCCCAGGGCATGGCGCCAAGGGCGGGGCCTGCAGCCTCTCTTCTAGTGATCAGCCAATAAATCATGGCAGTAATTATACAGTCGGCGTCTGTCAGACTTGGTATTCTCCAAGCCGTCAGCTTGCCTGGGAAATGGGAGATTTGCCCAGCCTGGTGAGATGGGCCAATCATGGGCATCGCTCACCGGGCACACAGACAGTTCAGGTTCTTCATTAATGCGGTCATCAGAAGATGATGAAAAAAATGGCTTCTGTACCCATCTTATCAGAACTGAAGAAAACCGGAGCTTCCCTTTAATCACACATACATCATCATCTCCTATCTGTCCATTGGAAGCATCATCTCCTATCTGTCCATTGGAAGCATCGTGTCCTATCTGTCCATTGGAAGCATCGTGTCCTATCTGTCCATTGGAAACATTGTGTCCTATCTGTCAATTGGAAGCATCGTCTCCTATCTGTCCATTGGAAGCATCGTGTCCTATCTGTCCATTGGAAGCATTGTGTCCTATCTGTCCATTGGAAACATTGTGTCCTATCTGTCAATTGGAAGCATCGTCTCCTATCTGTCCATTGGAAGCATCGTGTCCTATCTGTCAATTGGAAGCATCGTCTCCTATCTGTCCATTGGAAGCATCGTGTCCTATCTGTCCATTGGAAGCATCTTCTCCTATCTGTCCATTGGAAGCATCGTGTCCTATCTGTCAATTGGAAGCATCATCTCCTATCTGTCCATTGGAAGCATCGTCTCCTATCTGTCCATTGGAAGCATCGTCTCCTATCTGTCCATTGGAAGCATCGTGTCCTATCTGTCCATTGGAAGCATTGTGTCCTATCTGTCCATTGGAAACATTGTGTCCTATCTGTAAATTGGAAGCATCATCTCCTATCTGTCCATTGGAAGCATCGTCTCCTATCTGTCCATTGGAAGCATCGTGTCCTATCTGTCCATTGGAAGCATTGTGTCCTATCTGTCCATTGGAAACATTGTGTCCTATCTGTCAATTGGAAGCATCGTCTCCTATCTGTCCATTGGAAGCATCGTGTCCTATCTGTCAATTGGAAGCATCGTCTCCTATCTGTCCATTGGAAGCATCGTGTCCTATCTGTCCATTGGAAGCATCTTCTCCTATCTGTCCATTGGAAGCATCGTGTCCTATCTGTCCATTGGAAACATTGTGTCCTATCTGTCAATTGGAAGCATCGTCTCCTATCTGTCCATTGGAAGCATCGTGTCCTATCTGTCCATTGGAAACATTGTGTCCTATCTGTCAATTGGAAGCATCATCTCCTATCTGTCCATTGGAAGCATCGTCTCCTATCTGTCCATTGGAAGCATCGTCTCCTATCTGTCCATTGGAAGCATCGTGTCCTATCTGTCCATTGGAAGCATCGTCTCCTATCTGTCCATTGGAAGCATCGTGTCCTATCTGTCCATTGGAAGCATTGTGTCCTATCTGTCCATTGGAAACATTGTGTCCTATCTGTCAATTGGAAGCATCATCTCCTATCTGTCCATTGGAAGCATCGTCTCCTATCTGTCCATTGGAAGCATCGTGTCCTATCTGTCCATTGGAAGCATTGTGTCCTATCTGTCCATTGGAAACATTGTGTCCTATCTGTCAATTGGAAGCATCGTCTCCTATCTGTCCATTGGAAGCATCGTGTCCTATCTGTCCATTGGAAACATTGTGTCCTATCTGTCAATTGGAAGCATCATCTCCTATCTGTCCATTGGAAGCATCGTCTCCTATCTGTCCATTGGAAGCATCGTCTCCTATCTGTCCATTGGAAGCATCGTGTCCTATCTGTCCATTGGAAGCATTGTGTCCTATCTGTCCATTGGAAGCATTGTGTCCTATCTGTCCATTGGAAGCATTGTGTCCTATCTGTCCATTGGAAGCATTGTGTCCTATCTGTCCATTGGATGCATCGTCTCCTATCTGTCCATTGGATGCATCGTCTCCTATCTGTCCATTGGAAGCATCGTCTCCTATCTGTCCATTGGAAGCATCGTCTCCTATCTGTCCATTGGAAGCATCGTGTCCTATCTGTCCATTTGAAGCATTGTGTCCTATCTGTCCATTGGAAGCATTGTGTCCTATCTGTCCATTGGAAGCATTGTGTCCTATCTGTCCATTGGAAGCATTGTGTCCTATCTGTCCATTGGATGCATCGTCTCCTATCTGTCCATTGGATGCATCGTCTCCTATCTGTCCATTGGATGCATCGTCTCCTATCTGTCCATTGGAAGCATTGTGTCCTATCTGTCCATTGGATGCATCGTCTCCTATCTGTCCATTAGATGCATCGTCTCCTATCTGTCCATTGGAAGCATTGTGTCCTATCTGTCCATTGGATGCATCGTCTCCTATCTGTCCATTGGATGCATCGTCTCCTATCTGTCCATTGGAAGCATTGTGTCCTATCTGTCCATTGGAAGCATTGTGTCCTATCTGTCCATTGGATGCATCGTCTCCTATCTGTCCATTGGATGCATCGTCTCCTATCTGTCCATTGGATGCATCGTCTCCTATCTGTCCATTGGAAGTATGGTGTCCTATCTGTCCATTGGAAGCATCGTGTCCTATCTGTCCATTGGATGCATCGTCTCCTATCTGTCCATTGGATGCATCGTCTCCTATCTGTCCATTGGAAGCATCGTCTCCTATCTGTCCATTGGAAGCATCATCTCCTATCTGTCCATTGGAAGCATCGTCTCCTATCTGTCCATTGGATGCATCGTCTCCTATCTGTCCATTGGAAGCATCGTCTCCTATCTGTCCATTGGATGCATCGTCTCCTATCTGTCCATTGGAAGCATCGTCTCCTATCTGTCCATTGGAAGCATCATCTCCTATCTGTCCATTGGAAGCATCGTCTCCTATCTGTCAATTGGAAGCATCGTCTCCTATCTGTCCATTGGAAGCATCGTCTCCTATCTGTCCATTGGATGCATCGTCTCCTATCTGTCCATTGGAAGCATCGTCTCCTATCTGTCCATTGGAAGCATCATCTCCTATCTGTCCATTGGAAGCATCGTCTCCTATCTGTCCATTGGAAGCATCATCTCCTATCTGTCCATTGGAAGCATCATCTCCTATCTGTCCATTGGAAGCATCGTCTCCTATCTGTCCATTGGAAGCATCATCTCCTATCTGTCCATTGGATGCATCGTCTCCTATCTGTCCATTGGAAGCATCGTCTCCTATCTGTCCATTGGAAGCATCATCTCCTATCTGTCCATTGGAAGCATCGTCTCCTATCTGTCCATTGGAAGCATCATCTCCTATCTGTCACCCTAAGATAGGAAGTGTGTTACTGGCACAATCACCAGGTGGAAGGAGAAGAAAATGAATGCAGCTGCCACATCTGATATCTGACTTTCCTGTGAGCAATTCTTCAAATCCAGAAATATTACAGACATTCCAGATGAGAAGAATTCAATACAACCAACAGCTGAAGGTGACCAGTTCTAAAGACTCAGGACATGAGGACCAATCCTGGGACTGTACCCAGGAATCCAGGACTGTGAGTTGCTGGGTTGGTTTGTGGTGTTGGTCCCCAGGAATCAGGGACTGTGATTTGCTGGTTTGTGGTATCTGTGCCTAGGAATCATTTGTGATGTTGCTCCCAGCTCAGAGATCAGTGACAATACAGCCGAGGGAGAAGGGAGGGGAAGAAAAACACATGGCAAAAATCTGGCTGATCAGGTTTGCTGTCTCCCTTCTCACGCACGTCTACTGAGGACAACAAGGTGTGCAGACCACATGTGTGTTAAGTGAGCCCAGGTCACCCAACAAGGTGTGCGGACCACATGTGTGTTATGTGAGCCCAGGTCACCCAACAAGGTGTGCGGACCACATGTGTGTGTCATGCGAGCCCAGGACACCCAACAAGGTGTGCGGACCACATGTGTGTGTCATGCGAGCCCAGGTCACCCAACAAGGTGTGCGGACCACATGTGTGTGTCATGCGAGCCCAGGACACCCAACAAGGTGTGCGGACCACATGTGTGTGTCATGCGAGCCCAGGTCACCCAACAAGGTGTGCGGACCACATGTGTGTTATGCGAGCCCAGGTCACCCAACAAGGTGTGCGGACCACATGTGTGTTATGTGAGCCCAGGTCACCCAACAAGGTGTGCGGACCACATGTGTGTTATGTGAGCCCAGGTCACCCAACAAGGTGTGCGGACCACATGTGTGTTATGTGAGCCCAGGTCACCCAACAAGGTGTGCGGACCACATGTGTGTTATGTGAGCCCAGGTCACCCAACAAGGTGTGCGGACCACATGTGTGTTATGTGAGCCCAGGTCACCCAACAAGGTGTGCGGACCACATGTGTGTTATGTGAGCCCAGGTCACCCAACAAGGTGTGCGGACCACATGTGTGTTATGTGAGCCCAGGTCACCCAACAAGGTGTGCGGACCACATGTGTGTTATGTGAGCCCAGGTCACCCAACAAGGTGTGCGGACCACATGTGTGTTATGTGAGCCCAGGTCACCCAACAAGGTGTGCGGACCACATGTGTGTTATGCGAGCCCAGGTCACCCAACAAGGTAAGCGGACCACGTGTGTGTCATGCGAGCCCAGGTCACCCAACAAGGTGCGCGGACCACATGTGTGTTATGTGAGCCCAGGTCACCCAACACTGCCACCCTGAGAAATACTAGGGCTCACAGCTGCCATCAGTGGGGTTACCGACATTTGCATATAGAGATGAGGGAGATTATGGACTGTATGTGGAAATCACAGAACTCTATCAGAGTGGTCGTACTCCAATCTAAGGGGATAGCAGCCATTTAGACATGCATTGAACTTCTTTGGCAGTGCCTGAGGCACTAAATCATTTTAAAGTGGACCTGAGCTGGGAATGTGAGGGTTTGCTATCTTCTAGGTTGAAATGTTAACTTTGTCTAAGCAATACTCAGAAAAATCCACCTTTTGCCTTGAATTCCTCCTACAAAAATCAAGTGTGCCTCCTGTGCCTGGGCACTGCTGTGTCCTCAGCTGTATATCTGCAGTATGAGATCATCTAAGGCACTGCACCCTCTGACTGCACCTGAACCGGGCTGTCTTTACCATCACACTCCAAAGATCTTGAGCAATTATTGAGCCTTATTTTCAGCACATATTGGCGTTTCTTGTGGCATTATACATAGTTACATAGTTACATAGTTAGCCAGGTTGAAAAAAGACACAAGTCCATCCAGTTCAACCTTAAAAACAAATAAATAAAATAAAAAATAATCGTACAATCCAGATACCCAATTTTATGCCCACAATTGATCCAGAGGAAGGCGAAAAAAAAACCAGCAGAGCATGCACCAATTTACTACAGCAGGGGAAAAAAATTCCTTCCTGATCCCCCAATAGGCGATCGGATTTTCCCTGGATCAACTTTACCTATGTTAGTACCTAGTTATATTATGTACCATCAGGAAAGTATCCAAGCCTTTCTTAAAGCAATCTACTGAATTGGCCAGAACCACCTCTGGCGGGAGTCTATTCCACATTTTCACAGCTCTAACTGTGAAGAAACCTTTCCGTACTTGAAGATGAAATCTCTTTTCCTCTAGACGTAAAGAGTGCCCCCGTGTCCTCTGGGTTGACCGTACAGAGAACAACTCAACACCAAGTTCACTATATGGACCCCTAATGTATTTGAACATGTTGATCATATCCCCCCTTAATCTCCTCTTCTCAAGAGTGAATAAATTTAGTTCCTCTAATCTCTCCTCATAGCTGAGTTCCTCCATGCCTCTTATCAGTTTGGTTGCCCTTCTCTGCACTTTCTCCAGTTCCCCGATATCCTTTTTGAGAACTGGTGCCCAAAACTGAACGGCATATTCCAGGTGAGGTCTTACTAATGCTTTGAACAGGGGCAAAATTATATCTCTTTCTCCGGAGTCCATACCTCTCTTAATACAAGAAAGGACTTTGCTCGCTTTGCAAACAGCAGCTTGGCATTGCATGTTGTTATTGAGCTTATGGTCTACCAAAACCCCCAGATCCTTCTCCACTATGGATTCCCCCAGTTGTACTCCCCCTAGCATGTATGATGCATGCATATTCTTAGGCCCCAAGTGCATAACTTTACATTTATCAACATTAAACCTCATCTGCCACATAGTCGCCCAATTAGACAGTGTATTGAGGTCGGCTTGTAAATTGGAGACATCCTGTAAAGACGTTATTCCACTGCATATCTTGGTGTCATCTGCAAAGACAGAAATATTACTTTTGATCCCAGACCCAATATCATTTATAAAGATGTTAAAAAGTAAGGGTCCCAGCACTGAACCTTGGGGTACACCACTGATAACCTTAGACCATTCAGAGTAAGAGTCATTAACCACGACTCTTTGAATTCTGTCTTCTAGCCAATTTTCTATCCATTTACAAACTGATATTTCCAAACCTGTAGACTTTACCTTACACATGAGCCGTGTGTGGGGAACTGTATCGAATGCTTTTGCAAAATCCAAGTATACCACGTCCACCGCCACCCCTCTGTCCAAGGTTTTACTTACCTCCTTATAGAGCATTACTGAATTGCCATCAATTTTCAGTGACAGTCCCAGGCTTTGAAATGCTGTCCCTTTAAAAATGATCTTTTTACAAGGGTTCCTGACCCTATGTGGTGCCTTGACCCAACTGTGAATCCTTGACACCAAGACCCAACCCTCCTATGAGTCTAAATCGTGCACCAAATCCTGACCATGCATTAGGACTCAACCCAACACCAAGATCCAACTCTCCTATGAGTCTAAATCGTGCACCAAATCCTGACCGTGCATTAGGACTCAACCCAACACCAAGATCCAACTCTCCTATGAGTCTAAATCGTGCACCAAATCCTGACCATGCATTAGGACTCAACTCAACACCAAGATCCAACTCTCCTATGAGTCTAAATCGTGCACCAAATCCTGACCGTGCATTAGGACTCAACCCAACACCAAGATCCAACTCTCCTATGAGTCTAAATCGTGCACCAAATCCTGACCATGCATTAGGACTCAACTCAACACCAAGATCCAACTCTCCTATGAGTCTAAATCGTGCACCAAATCCTGACCATGCATTAGGACTCAACTCAACACCAAGATCCAACTCTCCTATGAGTCTAAATCGTGCACCAAATCCTGACCGTGCATTAGGACTCAACCCAACACCAAGATCCAACTCTCCTATGAGTCTAAATCGTGCACCAAATCCTGACCGTGCATTAGGACTCAACTCAACACCAAGATCCAACTCTCCTATGAGTCTAAATTGTGCACCAAATCCTGACCGTGCATTAGGACTCAACTCAACACCAAGACCCAACCCTCCTATGAGTCTAAATTGTGCACCAAATCCTGACCGTGTATTAGCACTCAACTCAACACCAAGATCCAACCCTCCTATGAGTCTACATTGTGCACCAAATCCTGACCGTGCATTAGGACTCAACCCAACACCAATATCCAACCCTTCAATGAGTCTAAATTGTGCACCAAATCCTGACCATGCATTAGGACTCAACCCAACACCAAGACCCAAGGCTTCAATGAGTCTAAATTGTGCACCAAATCCTGGCCATGCATTAGGACTCAACCCAACACCAAGACCTAACCCTTCACTGAGTCTAAATTGTGCACCAAATCCTGATCATGCATTAGGACTCAACCCAACACCAAGACCCAACCGTCTGATGAGTCTAAATTGTGCAACAAATATTGATTGTGCATTAGGACTCAACCCAACACCAAGATCCAACCGCCCAATGTGTCTAAATTGTGCACCAAATCCTGACCGTGCATTAGGACTCAACCCAATACCAAGATCCAACCCTCCACTGAGTCTAAATTGTGCACCAAATCTTGATTGTGCATTAGGTCTCAATCCAGCACAAAGACCCAACCCTCCAATGATTCTCTAATCCTACACTGATTCATGACCCTTTATCAAGACCTAACCCAACACCAAGTCTCCAGAACAACATTGTGCTCTGACCCTGCACTGATGAATAACCCTACTCTAGGTCCTGACCCTACAATCCATCCTAAACCTTCAATGAGTCCTAATCTTACACAAAATCCCAACATTACACCAAGTTCTAACCCAACATCCAAGAGTTCTGTTGTTTGGCAAAGCTCTGAATACAGTGGGAACCAATGCTCAGGTTCCATAGGATCATAATCCATTGCCAACTGCTGTGTGAAAATTGTGAAATGTATCCTGAGATTTGGAACAATGGAAATATGTTTTTAGAGGACATCTTCTCTTTTTCTTTGTTTGGATGTTGGAACAAGCCTAGATCTGCACCTGATTTGCACCGGGCTGGCTATATATGGACAGACCTAGAGTGGGGATATCTTTTCCCAGTATTTCCTCCAGACCGGACCCTACACATTCCTGAACAAGGGCCACACAGGCGGCAGTTGAGCAGAATCCTGAGTTTGGGAAGGTCATCATTCCTTTACCATTCCTCACCATATATCATTTCATGAGGAAATCACTAATTGCATGTGACTGGTGAGGTGTAATTAGAGAAAATAGTCCATTATTAGAGGCTATAAGAGGCTGGTGTCAGAAATGTGTCACCACATTGGAGGGAAGAGCGCACTGATTGTACCTTGTGGCCACACACATACCATCCCAGGATGGGCACTCAGGATGGGTGAGTGTAAGGAAAAAATTCTAAACAATGACTATAAAAAGGTTTATGAGAAGGCAGCAGAACTTGTGAGGCCTAAATATATATTTCAATGAAATTACAGTTATCATTTTATTATAGCAGGAAAACGTCCCGACACCTTTTCTTCAAGCCAAACCCCAACACTTTAGCAGCCTGGGACACCTTTGGGTGCCCCAAGGAGAGTAGTAATAGGGTGCCACAAGGCACAGTGGCTCTTGGTGACATCCAAATTGCTCTTGGTGACATCAGCTCCTTGCCCCAGAGTGATGCCGAACCTGCCCCCAGACAACCGCCTGCAGTGCCCAGACAGCAACAGATCTGTGTGTGACTATCTTGGTTACCTTAGGAGTCACAGCCCGGTCTGAATTTGTACTGGGAGAGGAGAATTTGGGGGGATTTGGGCTAGGAGAGGAGAATTTGGAGGGATTTGTGCTAGGAGAGGAGAATTTGGGGGGATTTGGGCTAGGAGAGGAGAATTGGGGGGGATTTGGGCTAGGAGAGGAGAATTTGGGGAGATTTGGGCTAGGAGAGGAGAATTTGGGGAGATTTGGGCTAGGAGAGGAGAATTTGGGGGGGGATTTGTGCTAGGAGAGGAGAATTTGGGGAGATTTGGGCTAGGAGAGGAGAATTTGGGGGGGGGGTTTGTGCTAGCAGAGGATAATTTGGGGGGATTTGTGCTAGGAGAGGGGGATTTGGGGGGATTTGTGCTAGGAGGGGGGATTGGGGTTGGTGTGTCTGATGACTTGTATACATTTCATCTTATTGTAATACTTTGAAATGACGCCATTTATTTTTAGGGATAGTTTCTTTGTCATTTAATACATTATATGATGCGAGGTTTCCACAGAAGAACTTCTCTCCAATCTGTGTGCTTTACAGTTATATATTTTCTTGTTTTCCAATATCAACCAAGGTGGCGATCCTACAAAAATACAGCTGTAGTCACCCCGACATTCCCGACCCAGGTGTCACCATTGGAATAAGTCCCACAACCCCTTTACCAAGCGGTCTATAGGCCAAAGTAGAAGGCAGACCCACCTAAGCCCACGTACACACGGGCGGACTGTCCGCCCAACTAGGTTCGTCAAACAGTTTGACAAACAGTCCGTTCAAAATTTGCATGAGCGGACTTGACCACACACGACGAACGAACAGTCCGCTGAAAACTTGCGCGATGACGTGAACGGCACGTACGACGGGACGAGAAATTCGGCGTCCGATACACTGCAATGCAACCTTCGTCGTGTAAATTCTTTCTGAGCATGCGCGAGACTTAGGCCGCGTACAAACGCGGGGACTGTTCGGCCAACTTTGTCCGCTGAACAGTGTTTGGGCGGACAGTCCGCTCGTGTGTGGGCTTTCAGCGGACAGTTTCAGCGAACAGTCCGCTGAACAAGGTTTTTCGGAAATTCCGAAAAACTGTCCGCTGAAACTTTGTTTCAGCGGACAGTCCCCTCGTGTGTAGGCTTGTTCGTCAAACTAAGTTCCGCGCATGCTCAGAAAGGATTTACACGCCGAAAGTTATAATGCAGTGTATAGGACGTCGTATTTTTCGTCCCGTCGTACGTGCCTTTCACGTCATCGCGCACGGTTTCAACAAACTGTTCGTTCATCGTGTGTGGCCATGTCCGTCCATGCTAATTTTGAGCGGACTGTTTGCTGAAACTGTTTGACGGACAAAGTTGGGCGAACAGTCCCCGCGTGTGTACGCGGCCTCAGTTTGCCGAACAAGCCTACACACGAGCGGACTGTCCGCTCAAACCAAGTTTCAGCGGACAGTCTTACGGAAATTACGAAAAACTTTGTTCGTCAGACTGTCCGCTGAAACTGTCCGCTGAAGCCCACACACGAGCGGACTGTCCGCTGAAACACTGTTCAGCGGACAAAGTTGGACGAACAGTCCGCCCGTGTGTACGCGGCCTTAGTCCTTCAAATGAATCTCAGAGGAAAATGTTGGCTCATCAGCCACTTAAATAGGAGACATTGAGTAGGACAGACAGGTGCTCTTTACTGCAAAGAGATGAAGACTGTGGAATGTTCTGCCAGTGGTGTGGCCATCCCATCCTATCAGGTAACCTAAATGTGGGCTGGGTGGCTTTCTAATGTGGAGCCACCACCTATACATAGTGGAGTCACTGATGGGGACCTGGCTACCAATTGTAGGGTTCCTGCCCGCTTAGTATTTTACCCGCCGACCCACCAAAAATGAGACTTGCTGCCAATGTTATTACTAGGAAAGCTATGATAGTGGCAGAAGGTTTATCCAGAAATGGTGGCCACCAAATGTGAGGATAAATCAGCAGATGCTTCTTTGGGGCTTCTGAGTATGTTTATTGTACAGGCCCCAGACTAGCATGACCCATGACAATACCAATCCCATGTTAGGATGGCAGATGAACCTCTACCCTCCCCCCAGTCTGTAGTCTTAGCTCTACGTTGATAGACAGATTGGCTTATGTGGGTTGGGGGATAATTGCTCCTCCTGTCAGTATCTGGAGTTCCAGCCTGGCCCATGGTGAATAATCAATGATGAACCTCTCACTGGCATGAATCAGATGTTTGGTGGCCTGCAGAGCGCCAGGTGCAGTTATCTGGAAATCGCTGACTAGTCGCTCTGCTCCCCCTTTTCAGCCTTGACAGCTCCTTTGGCAGAAGGATTAACAAGTTTTTGCATGATGCAGCGACGGTGCAATAAATGGAATCTGGGCCAACTGGTTTTTCCTGAGCAAAATACTTCAACATTTTCAGCTTCATTTGGCTGATTGGAGATCTGAAATGCATCTGATTGCTTTCTCAGCACACCCAGCCCGGAAACTGGTTTCACAAACAGCCGGTCATGTCCTTACTCATGAGAGACTTCCAACGAAATTCAGCTACAAATTCCATCACTACAAAAATCAAAACTTCTGCCTGTGACCAGGGGCCAGACTCAAAGAGGTCCATTCCCACCAGTCAGCTCCTCAGAAAACAATCATTTCATAGTGTGGCCAAAGTCCCCACTTATCTCCATATCTACAAAGGTCCCAATCTCTCCATCAATGTACCATTGTCCCAATTTCACCCAAATACCACCCAACACCAGAGAGGAGGGGGAAGGAGAAGAGGCGTGAGATGGAAAACATGGGGAAGGAAACAAATGAAGACAATGGGAAAGAGGAGGGGAGAGGAGAACAGAAGAGAGGGTGGAGAGGCAACGCTGTACCCTGGCCTAGGCCGACAAGGCCCAGGCCTAGGGCAGCACTTTGCAGGGGGGCAGCATGGAAAGAGTCCCCGCCAGCTTGCTCTACACTGTTCGTTTTTAGTGCCAGTCTTATGGGGTGGACTGGGCTGAGAGGCAAATTAGTCTAGCGCCCCAGTACACGGGCGGCCGGCATTCTGACACTGTGGGGGGGGGGGCGCTGCTTCCGGTACACGGGCAGCCGGCATTCCGACACTGTGGGGGGGGGGGGCGCTGCTTCCGGTACACGGGCGGCCGGCATTCTGACACTGTGGGGGGGGGGGCGCTGCTTCCGGTACACGGGCAACCGGCATTCCGACACTGTGGGGGGGGGCACTGCTTCCGGTACATGGGCGGCCGGCATTCCCACACTGTGGGGGGGGGGGGGGGGTGCTGCTTCTAATTTTTACTGTCCTACCATCCTGGACCACAAACCCCCCTTACCGTGCTTCATGTCTTCTGCTGCACCATTGGCATGGTTATATCTTCTTAGTCCTCTCCCTCAAATTATCAGAAATTTGTGCTTAAAGTAGAACTATAGGCAACACTTTTTTTTCCTTTTGGATAGAATAAGGGAGGGTTATAGCCTCTGTCAGTTTATTTTTTACCATCCCTGTCCCATTACAGAGATTTCCCTTCACTTCCTGCCCCAAAGCCAAACAGGAAGTGAGAGGAAATCCATGCAAATTAAGGGAATACATTGCCTCCCCCCCCCCCCCCAGGCCCTCAGAATTAGTACCCCCACTCGAACATTTTAGGGCGGGTCTTAAACAGCAAGGGGTGTGACCTTGACAGGAAGGGGTGGGTCATATTTAAATTAGAGGGTGCACGAGTTTACCAGGCCTAGGGCAGCACAAAAACTAAATACACTACTGTGCAGAGAGGGAATGAGAAGAGGTATGAGAGAGAAAAGATGAGGAAGGAAACAAGTGGTGACAATGGGAGAGAGGAGAGGAGAGAGAGAAAGAGGAGAGGAGAGAGAGGAAATGAGAGGGGAGGGGAGGAGAGGAGAGGAAAGGAGATTGAGAGATAGAGAGAGGGGAGAGGAGAGAGACAGCAGAGGAAAGGAGATTGAGAGAGAGAGGGGTGAGAGGAGAAAGAGAGAAGGAGGAGATAAGGGAGGAGAGGAGACATGAGGAAGAAGGAAAAGAGAAAGGAGAGGAGGAAGGAGTGTACAAGAAAGGGGAGAGGGGGAATGAGAAGAGTAAGGATGAGCTGAACACCCCCCGGTTCAGTTTGCACCAGAACCAGCGACCAGACCTAAACTTCGTGTGAACTTTAGAACCCTATACAAGTCTATGGGACTCCAACGTTCAAAATCAAAACGGATCATTTTAAAGGCTAATATGCAAGATATTGTCCTAAAAAGTCTTTGTGGACCCGGGTCCTGCCCCGGGGGAGTGTTTGGGGACCCGGGTCCTGCCCTGGTGGAGTGTTTGGGGACCCGGGTCCTGCCCCGGGAGAGTGTTTGGGGACCCGGGTCCTGCCCTGGGAGAGTGTTTGGGGACCCGGGTCCTGCCCCGGGGGAGTGTTTGGGGACCCGGGTCCTGCCCCGGGGGAGTGTTTGGGGACCCGGGTCCTGCCCCGGGGGAGTGTTTGGGGACCCGGGTCCTGCCCCGGGAGAGTGTTTGGGGACCCGGGTCCTGCCACGGGAGAGTGTTTGGGGACCCGGGTCCTGCCCCGGGAGAGTGTTTGGGGACCCGGGTCCTGCCGCGGGAGAGTGTTTGGGGACCCGGGTCCTGCCCCGGGAGAGTGTTTGGGGACCGGGTCCTGCCCCGGGGGAGTGTTTGGGGACCCGGGTCCTGCCGCGGGAGAGTGTTTGGGGACCCGGGTCCTGCCCCGGGAGAGTGTTTGGGGACCCGGGTCCTGCCGCGGGAGAGTGTTTGGGGACCCGGGTCCTGCCCCGGGGGAGTGTTTGGGGACCTGCCCCAGGGGACATGGATCAATGCAAAAAAAAAGTTTAAAAACTTAAGTTTTTTCGGGAGCAGTGATTTTAATAATGATTAAAGTGAAACAATAAAAGTGTAATATTCCTTTAAATCTCATAACTGGAGGGTGTGTATAGTATGCCTGTAAAGGGGCGCATGTTTCCAGAGACACTGCGGGGATCCCGGCAGCCTGACACTTCTTATCTGAGGAGGGAGGGGCCACTCGTCACCTGACCCCGCCCCCTCTGATGCAAGGGGAAAGCCAGGCTTCCCCAGTGATGTATGGGTGACCTCGCCCCCCTCTGATGTAATGCAGGTTTCCGTTACATCAGAGGGGGCGGGGTCACCCGGGGGAGTGTCCCCTTGTGTCAGAGGGGGGTGGGGTCAGGTGGCGGGTGGCCCCGTCCTCCTCAGTTGAGAAGTGTCAGGCTGCCGGGATCCCCGCAGTGTCTCCGGTGGAGACAGGATGGATGCGCTGCGCTGGAGGGAGAGATCAGCCATCGCTGGACCCCGGAGAGATGATCGTCCGTCGCTGGATAGCAAGAGTGGATTACCACCGCTGGAATCTTTTTTTTTAATCTTTTTTATTTTTAATAAAGGAATTTTGCACCCACTTACTTTTGTACCCACTTACCATTTCAAATGGGGGGGAACCGGGATCTGGGGGTCCCCTTGTTAAAGGGGGCTTCCAGATTCTGATAAGCCCCCCAGAACCACCGGCCAGGGTTGTGGGGATGAGGCCCTTGTCCTTATCAACATGGGGACATGGTGCTTTGGGGGGGACCCCAAAGCATCCTCCCAATGTTGAGGGCATGTGGCCTGGTACGGTTCAGGGCGCTCTCTTGTCTCCCCTCTTTTCCTGTGGCCTGAATGAATGAAGTATTTGTATAGCGCACAACGCGAACTGAATCGCCTCAAGGCGCTGGGAAGAGCTTGGTTGTCCAACAGCTAGAAGAGGAAGGTCTTGAGTTTTTTTCCTAAAGGCCAGGTGGTTTCCTTCCAGGCGGATGTTGGTTGGTAGAGCGTTCCATAACCGAGGTCCTTGAACAGCGAATCTCCGATCCCCCTTTGATTTGTACCGGGATTTGGGCACGAGGAGGAGGTTTTTGTTGGCTGTTTGAAGATTGCGACTTGGTGTGTAACGATTTATTTTCTCCATTAGGTATTGCGGAGCTTCTCTATGTACGCATTTGTGGGTGAGGCAAAGGGTCTTGAACGTGATCCAATTCTTTACGGTTAGCCAATGTAAGCTCCTCAGTGAAGGAGAAATGGATTCCCAGGGTTTTTTTCCTGTTATCAGCCTTGCCGCCGTGTTTTGGATCAGTTGTAATCACACAAGTTGTTATTGTGGTAATCCTATGTAAAGCGAGTTTGCGTAGTCCAGTCGTGATTTAATGATTGTTCCAACTACCACTGCTTTGTCCTCTTTTGGGCCTGCCAGGTTGGATGTTCGGATAAAGGGTCTGGTATGGATATTTAGGAGGAACACCACGCCATTTTTTTTTTAAATTTGGCGTGGAGTTCCCCTTAAAATCCATACCAGACCTGAAGGGCCTAGTAATTGAATTTGGGGGAACCCCACGCTTTTTTTTTTTTTTTATCAATGACTTTCAATGAGTGTTCTCTGTATTACGGGAGCCGACAATTCATTATAGCCGCGAGTGATTTTAAATGACTTTTTTCTTGAAGAAATGACACTTTGTGCAGGGACAGTTCTAAGCACGGGAAACATGCGCCCCTTCACAAACATACTATAGACACCCCCCAGGTACGAAATTTAAAGGAATATTACACTTTTATTGTTTCACTTTAAGCATTAAAATCACTCCTGAAAAATGGCCATTTTTAAAGCTTTTTTTTGCATTGATCCATGTCCCCTGCGGCAGGACCCGGGTCCCCAAACACTTTTAGGACAATAACTTGCATATTGGCCTTTAAAATTAGCACTTTAGATTTCTCCCATAGACTTGTACAGGGTGTTCCGCGGCTTTTCGAATTTGCCGCAAACACCCCAAATTGTTCACTGTTCGGTGAACAGGCAATGTTCAAGTCGAACTCGAAGCGAGTGACATGGAGAAGATAGAGTGGACAGCAGAATAGAGGAGCAGGAGGGAAGGAGAAAGAAGTAGGGAGAGAAGAGAAAGTATCAGAGTCAATAGAGAGGAGAAGAGAGCCATGGAAGAAGGAGATGGTGTGTTTTAGCTCTGATAATTGGTAGACACCATAAGAGTAGAACCCGAATCATCGGATCACCAATCTCCTTCGAGTATAAACACAACACATTTTTTCAGACAAAAGTCTCTTCTAAAAATAATCCAGCAGCCTGGCGACTATAAATGGGCCAAGGACATTCTTGATTTATATAAGAGCATGCCTCTGTGATGACAATGAAGTCTCTATGAATGAAATGGATGCCATCATGGGGCACCTTCTCGTAGAGGAGACAATGCTTGCAATGGGAATGGGGACAGTTCCTGAGCGTAGTCCGTCATACTGGTCAGACGGCTTCCACAAGCCCTAACCTGTTCACCTGCTCTACCCCTCCATAGGTGTGTACAACACTCTCCTTTAATGATCCCTCTCTTTGTTACACACTTAGCCACGCAAAATACACAGATTACTGC
This sequence comes from Lithobates pipiens, assembly GCF_037356315.1. Taxonomy (NCBI): domain Eukaryota; kingdom Metazoa; phylum Chordata; class Amphibia; order Anura; family Ranidae; genus Lithobates; species Lithobates pipiens. The sequence goes on from NW_027507791.1 coordinate 26,526,114, forward strand.
CTGCCTGACACCTCTCACACAGACACTTGAAAGCAGGTGAAATGTAATTACAAAACCTATTATTACTCTCCTCCTAGTATTTGGTGTATAATGTGTAGAGAGTAAACAGGAAATCGTCCATCAAGGCAGAGAAATCAGCTTAGAATGGAAGAACAAGAGATAATAATGGTAGGGGGCTACTAGATAATAAACATGGTGGGAAAGGAGGGAGGGCAATCAACTGAGCCAGGTCACCTGGACATGAGAGGGACCGTGCGTGAGGGACCGTGCGTGAGGGACCGTGCGTGAGGGACCGTGCGTGAGGGACCGTGCGTGAGGGACCGTGTGTGAGGGACCGCGTGTGAGGGACCACGTGTGAGGGACCACGTGTGAGGGACCACGTGTGGAAGACCATGTTTGAGGGACTGTGTGTGGAAGACCATGTGTGAGGGACCATGCGTGTGAGGGACCATGTGTGGAAGACCATGTGTGAGGGACCACGGGTGTGAGGGACCATGTGTGGAAGACCATGTGTGAGGGACCACGGGTGTGAGGGACCATGTGTGGAAGACCATGTGTGAGGGACCACGGGTGTGAGGGACCATGTGTGGAAGACCATGTGTGAGGGACCACGGGTGTGAGGGACCATGTGTGGAAGACCATGTGTGAGGGACCACGGGTGTGAGGGACAATGTGTGAGGGACCATATGCTGGGCCCAAGGCTAAATGTAAACAGACTGGCACTGATACTTCACCTCTTCTCCATGTATGAATGCACCTCCTGCCTTGGTGACTACATTGTCCTAGATCCCACCAATATTCCTTCTGGGTAAAGACCTTCCTTCCCCACAATGGTTCAGAATGAATGTTTAGATGGGCAGAAGAGATTTCAAGCAGAGGCAGTGACTCTACAGCAAGTGAACATACACATGCCTGGGACTATCAAAGATCTATACAAAAGGGGCCGATCCCATGAACTTGGTCTTTTGCTGCCGTCACTCCTCTATATTTTTATCTTTCTAAATGTAGCTTAACGTAGGTTTTTTTCTTTGCATTGAGCTGTTTGGGTATCTTCATGTGCTGCTTATGTTTTATGTACTAGTACAATATACTGGTGACACCTCATTTTTACAATAACACAAGAGCTTACACTCATATGTAAATCACTGCTATTCATACGAGTTTGTCATTTCTGTTCTGTACTACTCAACTCTATTTGTTTGAAAATGTTACCATGTCTTCCGCCCGCCCAGTCTTCCCACATAGTCAATACGTTTTACACCCATTTTAGATATATAATTATCTGTTAGGGAGCTGCATTCAGGTCATACACCTACACTGGCAGGAAGTACAGTCATTAGCAAAAATAACCATTCCAACCAAAAACTCCCTTACAATCCTCACCAAAACACCATCGGCATACTCTACCATCTCCAACCCTAAGGACATTCATACTCTACCATCTCCAGCCCTAAGGACATTCATACTCTACCATCTCCAACCCTAAGCACATTCATACTCTGTCATTTCCTACCATTACACTCTATTATTATCCACCATAATACTCTACCGTTCTCCTCCATCATACTCTATTATTATCCACCATAATGCTCTACCGTTCTCCTCCATAATACTCTACTATTCCCCACCATCATACTCTATCATTCCCCAACTATCATACATCACCATTTTCCATTATCATACTTTACCATTGTTCGCATCATACTCTATTATTATCCACCATAATACTCTACCAATCTCCACCATCATACTTTACCATCCTCTGCATCATACTCTATTATTATACACCATAATACTCTACCATTCTCTACCATCATACTTTACCATTTTGTGCATCATACTCTACCATTCTCCTCCATCATACTCTACTGCTCTCTGCATCATTGTCTACTGTTCTCCTCCATCATACTGTACAGTTCTCCACCATCATAGTCTACCATTCTCTGCATCATAGTCTACCATTCTCTGCATCATAGTCTACCATTCTCTTCCATCATACAGTTCTACACCATCATACTTTGCCATTCCCTGCATCATACTCTACTATGCTACACCATCATACTCATTATCTAGTAATCATTATTATCCACCATAATACTCTACCATTCCCCTCCAACATACCCACCATTCTCCCACATGGCATACTGCTTGTTATAAAGTATACTTATGAGAAGATTAAATGGCTGAACCTCTTCAATGTTAGAAAAGGTCTTCTGCCACTAAAGGACAGAAGAAAACATAAAGGCTTTCACCCTGTTGCGTTGCTAGATGTGTATCATTGATAGTCTCTGGAATATGTTCTTACATGGGTGTTTTCTTTCTCTCTCATAGGGTCTTCTGCTGGAATTGTAAAGACAGAGAAGAGTGTCACCGCAGTCCTGGGCCTTGATGTCACTCTCACTTGTTACTATGAAGCTCAGGATGGAGAGAAGGTCTCCCAGGTTGTTTGGTCAAAGAAAAGCTCTGGTGGGCAAAGTGTTCAGATTGCCACCCTGAATGCAGAATTTGGGGCTTTTGTGTATAAAGAATTTGAAGGAAGAATAAAAGAAAAATCCCCATTACAGCCGGAGGATGGGACAATAATCCTGAAGAACCCTGTGCAGGCAGACGAGGGCACCTACCAGTGCCGAGTCATCACTTTTCCAGCAGGGAACTTCGAAGCAGATCTGAAACTTACTGTTCTTGGTAAGAGAAATCAAATACAGAAAAGTAAAGTAGTTATGATTGTTTAGCATGGTCAATGCCCAACAGGGTTCATCTTTAAGTGCAGGAGGATCTTGTTCAAATTGTAGACACTTTCCAACATCTTTCAATATTTCTTCGATCACTGCAATAAAGCAAGTGATTGTGCAGTCCATTGGCACTGGACCACTCAGTAAGGAAAGCCGAAGGATGGTGTTCATGTTCCCACCTCTGTGTGTGACTGTAGGGATGGTGTTTTATGTTCCCACCTCTGTGTGTGACTGTAGGGATGGTGTTCATGTTCCCACCTCTGTGTGTGACTGTAGGGATGGTGTTCATGTTCCCACCTCCGTGTGTGACTGTAGGGATGGTGTTCATGTTCCCACCTCCGTGTGTGACTGTAGGGATGGTGTTCATGTTCCCACCTCTGTGTGTGACTGTAGGGATGGTGTTCATGTTCCCACCTCTGTGTGTGACTGTAGGGATGGTGTTCATGTTCCCACCTCTGTGTGTGACTGTAGGGATGGTGTTCATGTTCCCACCTCTGTGTGTGACTGTAGGGATGGTGTTCATGTTCCCACCTCCGTGTGTGACTGTAGGGATGGTGTTCATGTTCCCACCTCTGTGTGACTGTAGGGATGGTGTTCATGTTCCCACCTCCGTGTGTGACTGTAGGGATGGTGTTCATGTTCCCACCTCTGTGTGACTGTAGGGATGGTGTTCTTAGGGTCATAGTCACCATTTTCCTTCCTCCAAACACGGTGAGTCGAGTTGATGCCAAAGAGCTAAATTGTAGCCTCATCTGGCCACAGCACTTTCTCCCAATCCTTCTCTGAATCAATTAGATTTTCATTGGCATGACTGCACATGTGCCTTCTTGAGGAGAGGGACTCAACGTGTTTGGAGGAGGGAAAAATCTTGACTATAACCATAAGAACACCATCCCTACAGTCACACATGGAGGTGGGAACATCAACACTATCCCTACAGTCACACACGGAGGTGGGAACATGAACACCATCCCTACAGTCACACACGGAGGTGGGAACATGAACACCATCCCTACAGTCACACAAGGAGGGGGGAACATGAACACCATCCCTACAGTCACACACGGAGGGGGGAACATGAACACCATCCCTACAGTCACACACGGAGGTGGGAACATGAACACCATCCCTACAGTCACACATGGAGGTGGGAACATGAACACCATCCCTACAGTCACACACGGAGGGGGGAACATGAACACCATCCCTACAGTCACACACGGAGGTGGGAACATGAACACCATCCCTACAGTCACACAAGGAGGGGGGAACATGAACACCATCCCTACAGTCACACACGGAGGTGGGAACATCAACACCATCCCTACAGTCACACACGGAGGTGGGAACATGAACACCATCCCTACAGTCACACACGGAGGTGGGAACATCAACACTATCCCTACAGTCACACACGGAGGTGGGAACATGAACACCATCCCTACAGTCACACACGGAGGT